>NC_068320.1:16426899-17041899 GCF_025860055.1 Xyrauchen texanus | reverse complement strand
TTTCCATCTAGGGCTCTGATGCTGTTTGAAATGTCCCAACTCTCACGTGAAGTTGTTCTTCTGTTGTAAATAAGCACTGCTTCCGAATTCTCTCGTGAACTTGCTGATGCGCATACATCATGCTTCTCGTCAGCTGCTGGCAGGAAGCGCTTTTTAAAAGTTAATAACATTTTAATTATCTATTTATTTTTTACACAAACATATCGAATTTCTTTAGAAGACATTCACTGATCGACTGGAGTTGTGTGGATTACTTGTATGCTGCCTAAATATGACTTTTAGATCGTCAAAGTGCTGGCACCTGTGTACTTTCATTATAAGGACCTGACAGAGCTCTATCTTCTTCTAAAAATCCTCATTTGTGCACTGCTGAAGAAATATAGTCATACACATCTGGGTTGGCATCAGGGTAAGTGAATAATGAGAGAATTTTCATTTTTGGATGAACTATTCCTTTAAGGTTTGTCTCGGATGGTCCAATCACATGTGGTTAGGCAAGACATCACTGTTTACACCTGGTCACTTAAATGTGTCACATGTGACCATTTGTGTTCAGATTTCAAGGGGAGGGTCTCTGATTTTGTGACAACATACAGTACATCAATTACTATGTCATTGTTTTACTGCATGATAATAAGCCACAAAAAAACAGAAAAGACAAGAAAGCAAAGCACGAACAAAACCGGCATGCTGTTACATTTAATCTAACGTAATATTTACCGAGAAATTCAACACGTTTTAGTGGGGTACCTGTGTTAGTTGAGCTTCAAACGTGTGTTCTTCTCATATGTTAATATCAGACACATTGAAGAAGATACGTGTAGTTCATGTGCTAGTGTGCTGTATGTATCTGCTTTTTCAAATCTTCCGATCAAATGCTTTTTTCCCCTTTAAAGCAGGACATAACCTACAAAGTTTAAAACTTTTGTTGTAGTGCAGTAGTTGATTGACAGGTAAGGGTTCAGAATGGATTAGCGTATACACCTCAAATGCAAAGTGGTCAAGCACGTTTTTGACAATCTTTATATGTGGTTTTTGTGATCTGATCACGTTTTAGACCCCATTTAGACCTGTATTTAGCACTGACCACTTGTGATCGCATCACCTGAAACAAATCTTAATACCAGGTGAAAAACTGGTTCTAAATGTATTTCCAAACCACCTATGGTCATTTCAGTAAGCCTATTGATGTCTTATCAGGCAGTCAAGAGTGAACAATATTTTTCTTTACACCTAACGTTTACAAGAGTGCGCTTCTGGAAGAGACTATCATTTTATTCCCCTAAGACAAATGGTTATTCATCTGGTTCTGAGTAACAGTGCAGTTTCTAGCTTTTCTACTAATACATTGTGCCAGTGATCCATTTAACCTGCAATCTGGTAGGGCTATAGTAAAAGCTTTGTTCACCTTTAACTTTCTTTGATTAAACAGTTCACCTGCTGCATTTTCCGACTTTATGCTAATTTCTGAAGATGACATTAAACTTTATAGTCCATTTAGCTCAAGCATCACTATGCCTTTTGCATTTGTATCATATTTGTATTTCCAATTTATGCATTCCACACTGGAAAGATGTTTTTGCACATTCCTCTCCACTTCATGCTGGCTGAAAACAGGAGATGCATAAAAATTAAGTGAAAATAAGTAATATTAAGTTAAATCCTACTCAAGGATGGTTTGCAGAGGTTTGCAGAGTGGTGCAATGCTCCAAACTGATTAACAGATCTCTGGCATGACAGAGACTGAAGTTTAGCAGCTCATATGGGCAATGGTTTGTCGCCTCCTATTCTTTGTTGAGAGTTCCAATGAACCTGACTGTTGGATTACATCAGTTATTTGATTTTGCAAAGATATTTGTTGTGTTATGTGGTACACACCCATGAAACAAAACAGGACAGCCAAATATGGTTTTAGTCTTATTTAGCCCAATCAAATACAATTCTGTGCAGAATTTCTCAATGTTATCTCTCAATATGACATGAAAGCTATGTACAAGAGATTAGGGCTGGGTGATTCACAATTTCTGAAAAATATCACAATGCTGACTGTGACAGTCAATGACAGACAATGACCGAAAATATTGGAAAATGACAAACCATGGAGCTGGGAAGTTGCCAGATATATTAAATAGTGGATTTCTCTCTTTTCACCAGACTATTGGAGTGCAAATAGCCAAATGGTGTGACAGGTGCTATTTACACCTAGTGCAAATAGTTACTCCGTTATATATAACCGCTATTTAATGGTGTCTTATAATTACATAAAGTACAGCAAAAAAAATATTTTTACCTTTTTGCAACATTATCAAACATAGGTTTCTAGAAAGGATGTTCTAGAAACAGTTGAGCCATGGACACGTCAGCTGTCGTATGGCTGAAACGACATTTGCTCTGTTATCTGTGGTGAGACAAAATTCCACCCACATCAATGCGCCATTTTTTTCACTTCTTCCAATAGATTCTCAGCCAAACTGTGTTGTGTTGAGTCCTTGTCAATGTAGTAAGCAGTAGCTGACATGTAGGGTGTAATGGTATTTCTGCTGGACCACTTTCTGTCATAAGCACGACATACTCAGCAATTCTGATGTTAAACGTAACCTCTGTTTTCACTTTATTATACATTTATATATATGGAATCGCTGTTCTGGAGAACAACTTCGACTAGGTGATTCATACTGATGATCAAACTATTGTAGCATGGCCTGGGATTCTGCCTTGTCCACAATGTGTTCTCTTTAGTCAGGAATCCGGTCACCACAAGTGTGCACTGTGACCACCTTAAACTATCTTTCTCTAACTAATTAGCACCTGCAAATGCAGCACTAATTGTTCTCAGGCTAGAATTAGAAATAATTTTAGATATTTTAAAACTTTCAGCAACCTAAGGAAAAATCAAGCATTTTTAAGGAACATATTCAAAATTCAAGCATATTTAAAACCTTGAAAACAAACTGTGAAATGAATCATTTTCCAAACTTTTAAGACTCTATACAAACCTTGATAAATGGCACAGCAGTGGGGGCATGGGGATTGACAATGTAATTGGATATTGCAAAACAATTTTCATCAAAATATATACTGTGGTAATATATAATATAATATATTTCTTAAACATCATCCAGCCCTACCAGAGATAAAAAAATAAATAATAATTTCATCCTCTAGCTATGTATCCCCATTCAGCATGGTGTTCTAGCAGCACCAAACAGTAGGCCGATTCACGTAGTTCAGCATTGGTGCATGCTTTTTGCGTGAATGGCGCTCCAGGGATGGATCCTATTCTAACCTGCCTGTGGTGGAAGCGACGTCTGAGAAACTGCAGGCCCTGTTAATGACAGCCTGTAAACACAGACCTGAATGAAGAGCATCTTTTCACAGGATGGTATTTCAGCATGCTGTTTTGAAAGGCAAGCTCAACAGTGGTCCTCGAATGGTTGCGGTTGCAGAGGCTCAGTTCTTGGCTCCAGGCAGTTCCACTCATGGATGGGATGCCCCAGCTAAACTCACAGCCTGCCCCCTTTTCTCCCCACCCCAGATCCAATGATTGCTTGGGCTGGCAGCTGTCAGAGCCTTGGAGTGGAGCTGTCAATCAATAAAAAGACCTTGCCACTGCCAAAGCTGATTAAGGCTCATGTTCTCCACTCAGCTGCATGGCAGCAGACCTGAGGCCTTATATCCTGCAGTTTTTCCCCTATATGCATTTAGCAGTGATGCTGCGGCGCTAATTAATTATGAGTTCAACTATTACATTTCACAAGGTTAATTTAATATTCTTGACGCAACATAACGCTTACCAACCACAGTCAGCTGTAGGCTTTCTACACTGCGAAAGAGACCCTACCACATAAACATACATACTCATAGTGACGTCACCGCATAACACATTATGTCAAACTCACAACGTTTCACTGACCAATCAGTTACTGCTTTCGTCATGAATATTAATGTGCATTACCCTGTCATCTTAACCACATTTTTTGGAGTGCATTATGCTCGCTTTAAAAAGCAGAATGTAACAGCGCTGCCTGGACCATTTATCAACACGGCTCAGTGGATACAGCAGCAGGAGCTCAGAGAAGGTGCTGTAATTCACAGACTGGTCTCAACCGAACAGATTATTTTAAATGCGCTTGTGAACCAGTGAGATGTGGGGATTGTGAAACCCATTTGAATGAGGCACAGAATTGTCTGTTGCAGATCTCCAAATATATTGGTGATGAAACTAGTTTAAAACAACCAGCCCCATAATCAAAACTACACTGACAAAGAAAACAGGAGAAAACTCAGTTCTCACTACCCTCTATGATGGGGTGGCTAGGGGATACACAGAGGTTCCTCAGGTGGAGTAGGCGATTGTGGTGCACCTGTGCCCGCAAAACGCCACCACCTGGCGGAACTGTCCTTGGCTCCCGTCCAAGGCCTGTAAGTTCACATCGTCCCTGATGGCCAAGGCTTACAGTGCCGCTGGACAGGCCACCTCCACCCTGCATTACATGGTCCTCCTGCAAGTCCATCAGGCCAAGGCACTGAAAAAGCTGCACAAGGGTAGTCCTGACACGGGAGTGATGCAGGAGCTGTGCTCGGTGACCGACCTTACCCTATGTGTGATGAAGGTCATGGTGTGGGCTCTCAGGCAGGTGATGTCCACCATGGTTGTCCAGGAGCGTCACCTGTGGCTTAACCTTGTGGAGATGAGGGACGCTGACAAGGTTCGCTTTCTTGATGCCCACATCTCCCAGGATGGCCTGTTCGGCCAGTTCAACCCCAGCGTAGAGCCCCCCACACACACACAGGAAACTGATGCCCCCTGTCCCATGGTCTGGCACCAAGAACCCCAGGAAGGCTTCAAAGCGTCCTTGAGACAGGTGACCCAGGGGTGAGGAGACCCGCTGTAAGTGGATATCATGCCGATCTGTCACCACATGTTCAGCCCTTGGATGGACCTTGCATTTCTACGGGCAGGGATCCCCTAGAAAATGTTGTTGCCCAGGCATGTTGTTATGTTGGGAGTGTGGAGACTCCACCCCCAGGTGGTCCAGCTGATTTGGAGTCGATTTGGCAAAGCAAAGGTAGACCTGTTTGCTTCCCAGGAATCCTCCCATTGCCTGCTATGGTACACCTTGGCCGTGAGCCTGCTTGCACAGACTTTGTGCAAGGTCAGGGAGGATGAAGAACAAGTCATGTTATAGCGGCGCACTGGCCCACCCAGACTTAGTTCTCAGAGCTCACGCTCTTCTCGACAGCCCTTCCCTAACGAATTCCCCTGAGGAAGGACCTCCTTTCTCAGGGATGGGGCATAATTTGGCACCCATGACCAGACCTCTGGAACCTATCTGGCCCCTGGATGGGATGCAGAAGGCCTAAGTGTGCTACCACCAGTGGAATTGGTGTTCTTACCGTTCTTACTGACCTGATGTGCTGTCAGGTCAGTGCTTTCCTTCCTGCAGGAGAGGTTGGAGGGGTGGCTTGAAGGTGTATGAGGCCACTATAGCTGCACACCATTGACACAACGTTGAGTGAGTGACAGAAAGGGGATGTCTTACTTATTGTTGTAACCTCTGTTCCCTGATGCAGGGAACAATATGTTTTGTCCCTCCGCTCATCCGCTCTCACTACCCTGGACAGCGGGGTGGCCCACGTGTGCACGGAGGTCCCCCAGGTGGACAGAGCGGTTGCGATCCCGAGAACGCCGCCACCTGGCCGGACTGCAAGGTACTTCCCTCCAGAGCCTCTGCCACCGACCTCGCTCTCAGAGCCACGAAGGTCACAGCGCAGGCACGCATGCTGGCGATGGCCACCCTCGTGGTCCAGGAGCGCCACCGCTGGCTGAACATGTTCGAGATGCGCAACGTTGACAAGGCACGCTTACTCAATGCCCCCGTCTCCCAACTTGGCCTCTTCAGCAACACCGTCGACCACTTCGCCCAGCAGTGAAAAGGCAGTGAAAAGGCAGACGGAGACGATTTCTCACAGCATGCCGCAGCTTCGCCAAACCAGCGCACCGAGGGCGTCCCCCTGCGGTCAAACAACAGGCAGCTCCACCTCAACCCAGGCCCAGCTCTCAGACCCTGCGTTGAGTGGAACGTAGGTGGTGCTGGTGTCTCCAACATGTTTTTAAACTAGCTTAACCTAGCTTAACCAACATCATCAGAAAGACACTGCTGGTCAACCAGCTTCACTAGCTAGGATTTACTGGTGATAAGCATGGTTATGCTGGTCCACCAGCTAGACCAGCACTAACTAGCTTAACCAGCCTAGAAAAGAATGAGAAGTGCATGCTGGTGAAGCTGTTCTTTTTACAGGGAAGTTCATTCTTTTAACAATTTTTAAGTTTGTGTGCCTGCGGATCAACTAGTAGAACATAGCACTAGCAACTCCAAGATTACTAGTTCCCAGAAAACAAGCATACTTATAAAAAGACTGCCTAAAGTGAATACAATTTCTGCCAAATGAATAAATGTAAATGCATATGAATAGATGCAGGTAAAAGGACAAATATGGTTTATTGCCAGTGACCTGTATTTCACCCTAGGTAAATATACTGCCATCCATCTCTTTCACAAACATTTTACCATCTTAGAAAGTACCTTTGCATGAGGCATGTGTACAGTATTTGTAAAAGAGATTCTGCCAGCTCTACAGTATACAATATATCAGAGCAGATATTTAACTATATAGCTGTCCTGTACAATGCAAAAAACCTTCTTGGAGCTTGAAGCTGGTATTCTTATATGAATCCATCTGAGGAAGATGTAATGATGGATCTTGCCCTAAACTCTGGCATATTGTCCACTAATCTATACTTTGAATTTTTAATATTAAGTTGCCTGCTGGCGATAGAAGGAGCAATTGGCCTATGCATGATCAATGTGATCTATGCTGGTATGTCTTGTTTGCTTTTGAGGCTAATTTATCAGTGCTGTTTTAGTGCCTGGGTTTGATAACTAAAAGTTAGTCTGAAATGGAAGCCATGTCTTAATTAAAAGAGTTAAATATTTCATACTTATGCTGTGTTGCAAAACAATTTATTAGTGTTTACTTTGATCTGATAAAAAAAAAAAAAAAAAATGGAATAAATTTTGTTGGCTTTGATTATATTCTTCTGCATGGTATAGTTTACAGTTATAGAAAAATTTGGTTTCCAAAACAGATACAAATGGCATTTTAACTCGACTACAAAGGAGGAAGATTCTTTGTAACTTATAACATGTCGTCTTTGAAGATATGAAGCCAACAGACACTTATTTGTTTGTGTCTTGCAACAGTCCCCAGATGTCAAATTTGTTCTTTGTTATCATGTCATATGTGGATCACATTACCCATTTAAGTGAGGTTCTAGAGGGCATATGTAGAGTTGCATCAGACTATGCATTCTGAACCACACATACTCTTACAGTATTAATGGTATTTATGGAATCGAGGTCAAGTGCATATATACAATAAAGTTTACATAGAAGCAACACAGTAGTGTGTATCCAAGACATCCAGGAAGCTATTGGTGCTATGCACATTTAAAGAGTCTGTGATCATGACAGAGATAGTCCAGAGCCCCAATTGCAGAACTAATGACACTTTTCCACTGCATGTTATGGTTCGACTCGACTCTACTCGCTTTACATTTCTGAGCTTGCTTTTCCACTGCTGTTTAGTGCCGCCTCAACGTGGTGGGATTAGGCTATAGGCTGTTCGTCATAGTTGCCTCTTTAAAGGCCGCCTCTACTGCCATGACATCATCTTAAAAACGACACAAAACAATAAACAATAACACGACCGCTAGCTGTTAGCTACTAGCTCATTGTGCTGCATAAAGCAGTTGCTGCATGGTGATTTTACACAAGTGTAACAGATAAAATTGGCCTGGTTGTTTTAGAAGCAAGCTTTCCATTAGCTGGTCAACTAAATAAAGTGAAGCTTTTATGCATAGTATAGAGTTAACGTACCATCCTCCATCATGGACTCCAGCCGTGTTCGCTGGTTTAGATAGCGTCCATTTGGTCAAACCACTTCTACTTTTCTTTGATGGTTCTGTAGTCACTTTTAAGTTTTTTTTTTTTCCCTTCACTGTTGGTAGGTCCAGTGGTAGCCATGTATCAGCTGTGTGGCCAACAGCAGAGACACTTCCTGAAAGACTTTTTCATTTCGTCATCGCTAACGAGAGGAAAGTCTGCACCTCGTTCATTGACCACCCGTGAACAAATGATACTGCTATTGCAGTTGCTAACTTTAAAACTAGCGGGTTGATGTCCTGTGTTGAAAATCCAGTGATGCTGGTAGTGATGATTCTCTCTGACAATCAGTGATCTGCAAGGTTTTGACATCACATTTAGTATCGGCTCGGTTTGCTTGGAACCTCGATCGAGGTGGTACTAAAAAAGTACCAGGTACCGAGTACTATCCACAGTGGAAAACCCCCAAAAAGCAAGCAGTGTCGAGTCGAATTGTACCGTGCATTGGAAAAGCCCCATAAATGAAGTCAATCTGTCTTAACAGCTCCCTACATCAAGATGGTGGGTTAAACTTTAAACTGCCTGTTCCTTAGCAACCACCCTGTAGACAGAGTCTAAGTGAGCTGGAAGAACATACTGTATTGACAGGGCCCAATCTAATGCACAGAACAGTCACTTTGCTAAAGGATTTGAGCAAAAGTTAGAAACTGATAGGAATTTCATTAATGGATAATGTACAGCCAGCCAATCATTATCCCATTTATTACATGGCTACTTAACAATTACACAAATAATTAGATATTAAATATTTAGTTTACATATTTAATTAATTATTACCATAGTGATATTAGATACATGAACAAATGGGACAAGGGTAAACTTTTAAATACACAATTTATTGGTCATTATGATTTTATTGCAGGACACCATGAATGGCCAATCAGAAAAAAAAGCCTCTACTGTCATGGAATGTGTCAGGAATGAGGACCCAAAAGCAGGAATGAGGCAAAATAAAGATTCATTAAATAAACAATAAAAACACTCACAAGGGAGTAAAAAACTGGAGAGAAAAACAACAAAGAACTTAAAATCTCAAAGAAAAAATGACAAACCTGACTGCAGGCTGAGCAAATATAACACAAAACAATCTGACAAATACAAGAGGAAAGGGAGCACAATATATACATGTAAAGCACATGAGGAAAAGGTGCAGACAATTAGCATAATAATGACTAGACTAGGGGTGAGGCCAGAGGAAATGAAGGGCGAATTGGGAAAACACAGACTCAGCCATGTGAACATACACACCATAAACACACACACACAGACAGAAAAGACAGCGATCAAGGGGCAGACGGTGCAGGATCATGACACTTTACATCACAAACCAGAATGTTGTTTCATTTGAAGTTGCATTGGGGACTTCAACAAGGTGGCAAAGGTGGGTCATCTTATGACTCGTTTAATTTAACATGAGCCGGCTCTTGTTGTATTGTTCCATTTCAATGAGATCACGTCAACACCTTACTTATGTTTGGGTATCACTGCTTTGTTGATCCCAGGGATGATTCAGTCATGTTTTATAGGGCCAAGCCCATAACACACACTAAAGTTGCCATAGTGACACTGTTGTTACTGTAATAGGAAATGCAGAAAAAGTAACAAGAATACCAACAATCACTCAAGGTTTTAGGGTCTAGAGTCATGAAGATTTGGTGCTGCATCTGATCCACTTACATTACATAAGCGTCAGGAGGGCACAGCATGTTCAGTGTGAGATTCTATGCCAAGCATGGTCACCTTTAAACTTAAGGTAACATCAGCTATGCTGTTGGAAAAAAGCAGCCTATATAATGTGCATGTACTGTAATATAATGTTAATTGAAATCACTTCAGGACTTCTTGCATGATACCATGCAGTCGATTGATTAAAAATATTTTTGTAATATGTGTTAAAAGGAATAATTCTTTCATTTTCTCTGATGAATCAAAAGGCTCAGAGTTATCTCTCACAAATTATATTTGCAGACATATACAGACAATTTATGAACATAAATGTACTTCTTTTGCTATACTTGGCCAAATTATTGAAAATGTCTTCAGAGATACACTAAAGTCAAATGTTTGGTTACACCTTCTCATTCTTTATTATTACAATATAATTACTAAATTTGATCAGAACAGAGACTATCATTTATTTATTGAAAAATAAAGAGTAATTCCTTCTGTCATTTCATAACAGGAGAATGTAATCTTATTCTGATTATTGTGATGGGTCACACCCAACACTGCTCAGTAGTAGCTCTACTATAGCTCTAGATATTTTGCAGTGACAAAGAATGAACATAAAAAGACAAAAATTTGAATAAGTGAGTATAATATTTCGTATACACATTTTTTATACATAGGCCTATAAATAATATTTTTTTAAAGACACACCACTGTTTCATTAGAGTTATTGGTGAAAATATAGGGTCTAGGCCTGAATACCACTGAGCACAAAGTGTGATTAAAACCCGCATAATATGAAGTGTACAATATACAGGCGCTATAGGCCATTTCAAGGATGTAAACAGTAACAAGAACTCTACTGTGCTATCTGACACTGAAGCATTTCTGGTAGAACATTTTTTTTAATCCCAGAAATGTGAGTCTAGCTAAAGCAGAACAAACGTCTACACAAGAGATGCGATGAAATTATACCATAGTTTAGATGCTCACAATTACTTCCTCAGCAGGGAGATCAGGAATATTGGATCAAAGCTGTTCATTGAAGCTTGAGTATTTTAATGACAAAAATATTTTTCTTGTCTTTTTCTTCTGGATAAAAGCGTCTGCTTAAATGACTAAATTAATTGTAAACTACAGCTTTAGAGCTCACTTTTAGAGCTCCATCTCTCAAACTTTTAATTAGTTAGCATACATTTCGATCACCTACCAGTGATAAGATGTGTTTTTACTGCACATATCCATCCAGCTGTATCACTTCACTGAAGTGGTTCATGCAACCATATGTCATTGTTTTTTGGGAGCTCTAAACGCTTTAATTTCCGTTAATTTCAGGCATCCATGGAGCATCCAGCCACTGCACAACATGGTCCACATCCACATTTTAATAATGGCATTTTATGACAATTGTGTTAACGTTAGTAACGTTACTCATGTTAAAGTCACTATGAATGAAGCACCTCATGCTGTTGTTTTAAATGAGGCTGTGTACCATTCAGAAGTTCCTATGCCCTATTCCCTTCAAAGACTTTACCATCCACTGTGAGAGTTTTTAAAGGCTAAATGGTTTGGGGCTTAAAAATAAGGGTCATTCAGAACTCACTTTTAAAGTCATTTTTATTGGAAATGCAGTTTGAAAATGATTGTTCTCCCTTCAAAGTGCCCTTCGGAAGGTGATTTATCCCATTTGGAACGCAGTCCGAGTTCGCGTCTAGCAGGAAATACTCAAGTAACGTCACTTCATTAGTTCATCTTGAAATGGTCTATAGTGTCAATTTAGTAGCACCTAGCCCTTTTTATTATTATTATTACAGCGATGCAGCCTGCGACACCCATTTTCTTTCTGAATTTGGCCTTCCAATAGAACAATTTTGGACAACCCTGTTTTAGAATGACAGTAAAGATATTGAAACTATAAAATAATACAAATGGAATATGGGAAATATGTAATGAGCGAGAAATGTTAAGCAAAATTCTATATTTTAGATTCTTCAAAGTAGCTACCCTTTACTCAGGGTATTCCCTCAACTTCATTAGGTATCCAACTTGCTTTTTAAAAAGTATTGAAAGACTTCCAATAAATGCTAAAATGTTTGTTTTTGTAAAGAAAAACCATTCTGTACTACTCCAGATACGAACAGAACTTAGCAGTGTGATACTGCAGATACGGTTGGATGTTGTTTGACAAATTGCTTGTTGCCTTTGGCAAATTTTGTAAGTTACAAATTTAGCATCTGCTAAAATGACTAAATGTAAATGTAAAAACCTACTTATAGGGGGAAGGGTGGGAGCGTCAGGAAGGAACTAAAATGTCTTATGTACTAATGCCAAAAGTAATGAGTGTGTGTGCACTGCAAATAATTTTTTTTGTCTTGTTTTCCAGTATAGAAACATTCTTAAATCTTGATTTATTTACTTGTCAAGAGAACTGGCATAAGATTGTAAGTGTTGTTTTGAGAGAAATCAAATAAAATTGAGTGAGAGTTATGCTTAAAACAAGAAAAAACTCAACTTAATTTAAAGGGAAAACAAGTTATTTTACTTACCCCATTGATAGATTTTTTTTTTTCTTCTTGTTTTCAGTCTAAAGTTCACTAAATTTGCTTTTAAAACAAGACTTTATATCTAATCCCATTTTGTCCTAAGTAAATAAATAATGTTTTAGAATTGTAAGATAATTTCACAGGAAAGTAAGACAAAAATAATGTGCAGTGTGTGTGTGTGTGTGTGTGTGTGTGTGTGTGTGTGTATGTTTTTGTGTGTGTGCGTGCGTGCGTGCATGCGTGTGTGTGTGTGTTTACTTTTTATATGTTTTGCAGGTGTCACTATCATAAACTGGTTTGTGCAGTTTGGAACACCTATTCCCAGAACCTAAGCAAAAAAAAAAAGGAATTTGAAAAGGAAACAAATTAAAATATAAAGCCAAACAGGCTGCATCAATTAACACTGGATAATGAATCAGTCTCAGACAAGCAGTTTAGAGGGAGTAATATAACATCATAATGTTCGGCCCAAAGAGGTTTGTAAAGGAGTTAATGGCAAGGAGGAGGCAAGAACCGGCTTGACAATAGAAATAATATTTTAATAAAAAACTTAAACCAAAGACACAAACACACACAAGACGATCAGCAACCCGTAAACGTTCTCTCTCTCTCTCACCACCGTCCGCAGTCGGCCTTTATCCCTCTCGGAGGCTTGATTAGCCTGAAAAGGGACCTGGCATGTAGAATCACAACCCGGTCCCGCCCTCCACCCTGTCACAAGGTTTTACAGTATAAAAGCACCAAAGTTGTGCAACACTTTTGCATTTATGGTTTCAGCAGATCCTTTCTTACCAAAGCAAATTACACATAATGAAATGATTACTTCAGCATTAGCTACACACAAGGCAATTATTAATACAAAACCTCAAAATGCCAATAAGAACACTGTGCTCAAGGTACAGGTAGAATGCAGAGACGAGTGCTACAAACGGCACTTTTCCACTGCACGTTACAGTTCGACTCGCCTCAACTCTACTCGCTTTACATTGCTTGCATTTCCACTACAGTTTAGTGCCCCTCAACTTGGGTAGGATTATAGGATGATCATCATAGCTGCGCTGCCTCTACTGCCGTGACATCATCTTAAACACGACACAAACTGACCAAAACAATAACAATAACAGCTACTAGCTCATTGTGCTGCATAAAGCCGTTGTTGCAAGTGTAACAGTTAAATTGGCCTGGTTGTTTTAGAAGCAAGCTTCCAGTAGCTGGTCAACTAAATAAAGTGAAGCTTTCAACCTGTGTATAGAGTTAACTTAACAAAATGTACCATCCTCCATCGTGGATCAACTCCAGTCCAGGGCACTCTCCCTCCCATTGCTCGCTGGTTTAGATAGCGTCCATTTGGTTGAACCACTTCCATTTTCCTTGATGGTTCTGTAGTCACTTTTAAGATTTTGTAACTTTTCCCTACACTGTTGGTACAGTGGTAGCCGTGTGTTGCCAAAAGCTGAGACACTTCCTAAGACACATTTTCGTTTTGCTCATCGCTAAAGAGTGGACCGTCTGTACCTCGTTTATTGACCACGGTGTGGTTTTTCGCACAGCCATTTATTTTTTCACAATTCGAAAGTCACTTGAACAAATGATACTGTTATTGCTGTTGCGAACTTTAAAACTAGCGGGTTGATGTTGCGTGTCGGAAATCCAGTGACACTGATAGTGACGATTCTCCCTGACCAATCAGTGATCTGCAGGATTTCGACACAATTAGTATCGGCTCAGCTCGCTTGGAACCTCGACCGAGGTGGTATTAAAAAAAGTATCAGGTACCAGGTACTATCCACAGTGGAAAACGCGACAGGGGAAAAATGCGAGTCGAGTTGAGTCGAGATTTACTGTGCAGCGAGAAAGCCCCAAAAGAGAAGTTGAGTACTAAGGAACCCAGTTAAACTGTTCCAGTCTGTTGCTTGTGTCTACACTGAGACACGCTTCTTTAGTAAACACTGATGTTTACATAAGTATCAGACAGTTTCTGCAAGTAAGGACAAGTTCTCCAGCCAAGATGAGGTCACTGAGGTACACAAAGAAAGTCCTCCTGTCCAGAAGATTGAGAAGGGTGCCAACAAAGACTGTATCAAATGACGGGTATCACCTGTTGTTATAGAGCAGTTTACTATTGTGTGCATATCAACGATAAGGTCGATGATGTGTAATGCGATGTCCCTGGAAATATATATTTATTTTGTTCCCACAATTCACTTGATATGAAATTGGTGCGTGTTATGATTTTAAATCCTTTGCTGTTGGGAAAAAAAAGGATGCCCACCAAAACAGAACAATTTTACTTTCATAACAGAAAAAGACTTGATCAAGGATTCTGTCAAGTGTAATGAGCTTGAGCAACTATGTAAAAGAGGAAATTATTTGATTTGCTTGGGGCAAATCGAAATCTATGGTACAGGAGGTGCTCGGTGTAAGAGTTTGTCCTGGAAAAAATAAAGAATGGTGAATGAATGGGACACAACACTCCTGTTTGCAGAACCACTAATGAAGTCTGCTTTAGCAGAAAAATAAAATGAAAGCAATGATTCACAATGTATTCAAACAGTCTGTGTAGATCAATACAAGTCTTCCCAGAACTGTTAATTTCCCCCTGAGTTTTTTCTTCATCCATACAAACGGAAAGACCAGTCTTAAACAGTCCAAGTTCCCTTTGTATAAAACAAGAACAGTGTTGTCAAAGGAGAAATCTGTATCATATCACACCATCTTACCATGCATGAGTCCATAATACAACCTGTGGAAACAATTGATGTGTGTTTTTATTCTTTAGAAACAGAGAGTGACATAAAAAAGCCCTAATCCGGTGATAGATGAACAGCTTCTCCGTCTCTGCTGTGTGTCAGACACTGCAGTCCAAAGTACTCAGACTAAAGTTCACTACGTCAGAAAGTGTGCTGTTTGAAATGGCAGATAAATGTCAGACAGTCTTTGTGAGCTGTGAAACAGAAACAGTTATACATGTATGTGTTTCTTTATAAGCATGTACGTACCAGTTTCAGCTGTTTGTTTATTGATAAGTCCACAGATTGACATCATAATGCCACACGTGCAAAGAAATATCATGTCAAGACACACTGTGTACTTGAAATTTATGCACAGCTTACCTAATATATGCCTCTAGGCATCAGTGTTTTTGCGTTACATAATTGCTCCTGGAGGCATTTGCTATGGTTACGAAATCTAGTGATGACATTGGGTGGTGCTGTTAGTGACTGCAAATTTTGAGTCAATATTGAAGGACAAAACTGCATCACTAGTTAAATAACCTTATTTAAATAAAAAAAAATACAAATACAAATAATAATGTGCCCATCTCTTTCTTTACATACTGCTGCTGAGCTGTGCAGTGCAGTTTCCTAGTGCTCAGCATTTCCAGGCAGCATACATGCCCATCCCTGGTTTAATATATGCTAATGTCTATAAATCAATGATTGATGCCCATGTGCAATAAGACCATCCCCCTCAGCCTCTTTAGATGCTTTTCCATTGCCATTGCCATCAATCTATACTCACTATTAAAATGGCGCTTTCAGCAAAAACAGAAGGGGGACCTTCACAAAGACTGGTACGGTAGATTTTTGTAATTGGCCTGAGAATTGGAGGTGCTCCTGTCCAGTAATTGATATATATCACAACCTAAGATAACCTTGTCCAGCTAATTCCTCACATTGCAAATGGAGCAACCAATTGGAAAAGTTTTTAGGTTTTATGTTTGAAAGAATTAAGTATTGTATATTTTTTATATTAGTTTGCATGTTAATGTAATCCTTGTATAAAGGTGAAGGTAAAAGATTTGGCTCACTGTCTATAATGTAGGCCCCGAGGTCAAGACTTGACCCGAACTCCGACTACCCCACTTTTACTTAAAATTAGTTTAGAAATATCAGAGATTAGGTGGAGTTTGGGTTGGAGAAGGGATGCCGGAAGAATTGTCGCAGCGGTGAGGTAAGCATAATTGTATGTATGCTACCTCTTGCATTATGATTGGTAGGATTAAATGAACATGCTCCTTGTGAACTGTATTTGGAAACTCCATATGTTTAAGATAGTGTACTGATTGACCCAATACTTCAACTATTAGGATTTAAATGTTTATTCAGTGAAGTCCTGTAACTATGATGCCATTTTAATTCATTAATTCTTTTTAATTAAAGTTGTATATTTTTGTCATAAATCTCATTTAGATGATTTAATCTAATTAATGTATATTTTTTATTATATTTTAGATTTAAAAAAAATTGTCATTTAAAAACATCTCAAAGTGTAGTTGGCCTATTTTTCTTTTTTTATATATAAATCAGTTTGCATAGCTATTTTATGAGACTCCTTACAATTCCCCGGTTGGCCACTAGAGGAAGCAATTAACTTTTTGAACTCTCTCCACTCTAATGACCTAGTTCACCTGTGCCTAGTTTTGTCATCTGTATTTATACCCAATCTTTTCAGTTGTTTTTTACTTATTCTTCTCTTGAAGTCAGCCTCAGTTCTTTCCCTATGCTATATGCCTGTGTGTTCTTATGCTTTTTTTAATTTTTGGACTTCAGGAACTTTGGATTGTTTCCCTTATTTTGGTGCCTCTCCATGTGGACTATATACTTTTGTTGAAGTTTTGGAATTGCCTTTTCTCTTAAGACTGATTTTTGCCTTGTATCTCCTCTTGAAATTACCTTTTATGCTCAGTTAAGTTAACCCAACATGACTCTACCCACCCTAGCAACCGGGCCAATTGGTTGCTTAGGAAGCCTGACTGGAGTCACTCAGCATGCCCTGGATTCGAACTGAGCTACCCAGACAGACGTCTTTGACTGCTTGATACATACGTATCTCCACTTTTAAAAGACACAATGTCAAGTTACAACTCTGAAGAGTAGCAACTCTCTGTCATTCAGCTGCTGTCTATCTGCACTATTTTTAGTTGTTGGTGTATGCAAACATGATGGAATAACACTAGAAACTGTGGATGTGTCTTTAGCGTATTTTAGAGTGGAATATGTGTCCAGCTCATATTATATCAGTCATAGGCCTAATACGATTTAAGCAAAGGAACTGTCATTGAAAACTGTCACAAAAACCATAAGTAGACTTTTTCATTCATGAATATTTCATATGTCATGACTGTAGTTAGTTTAATAGTATAATAGTTTATTGTGCCGACACCCTGTTTACACCATGTGCGTCCATTGACGCAACACAATGGCTTGAGGCTGTCTACACTGGGCACGTCAACACAAACTTTCTAAACCGTTTATTTGTGATGCTGGCAGTAGTAACGCCACTGCATGAAGTGCAAAATGAAATGGGACATCTGTTTACTGTGCAACGGACGCTTCCACGGTAGACAATATAATTGATTATAATGGGTTCTAGTGCTTTTGACGTGACTCTCACGTCCGGTGCAGACAGGGTGTGAGTGTTAAAAGTTGTGCTTGAGAAGAACAGGTATATTGAATAATCGGATGCAATGTGTTGGATGTGTGTTTTGTGTAAATCCTGACATTTAGTTTTAGAATGTTGTTGAGCTGGTTCGTTCTCTTTTGATTGAGTTTCAAAAATGGCTCTGAGGGGCTGCATTATGTTAGCCAATCATAACAGTGGGTGTTAAACTTTTAAGTTTAAAGGAGTCACTAATGCCAAAACCGGTTGATCAGACAGAGGGCAAAAGACAGGGTGCAAAATAGTCATATATTACTGAATTATGACTGTTTTAATGCAAAAACAATCTTTACTAACATTATCATATAAAATGAAAATTTGATAACCCCTTATTTGCAGGCTCAATGTTGAGCCTGCAAATACAGTATATTGATTGCAGAATATATAAAACACTAGCATGTTAGTTCTGAGAATACAGTAGGAAATATAGAAATTAAACTTGCATGACTAAAAACTATTTGAAATATCAGCTGTATAAGATACTGTTCCGCCAGATAATTTTTTCATGTGTTTGGGATTGGCTTTAAAATGCAGATGTTGTATAGGTTAATTAGAGTCCTTTTTGTACAGCAGTTAAAGTACATAGGCTGTACATAAAAATAGTTTTTTCACACAAAAAGCTTTTAGTCACCCAAAATATATATATATATATAATTATTATTATTTTATTTTTTTCTGACGTCATGGTTTGTAATATAATTGGGGGTTTTTTTCTCAAAATTTTCGGCTTTTTCAGAACTAGCATTTCAGACTTTATTCTCAAAGTATTAAGACTTTACCATCGAAATTATGATTTTATTCTTATTTAACAATAATAGCGACCCTTAAACTATCTAGTTGAGGATTTATATTGTATTTTGTATTTTTTTATTTTACTTTATATAAGCTGTCCATATACACTCACCTAAAGGATTATTAGGAACACCTGTTCAATTTCTCATTAATGCAATTATCTAAACAACCAATCACATGGCAGTTGCGTCAATGCATTTGGGGTGTGGTCCTGGTCAAGACAATCTCCTGAACTCCAAACTGAATGTCAGAATGGGAAAGAAAGGTGATTTAAGCAATTTTGAGCGTGGCATGGTTGTTGGTGCCAGACGGGCCGGTCTGAGTATTTCACAATCTGCTCAGTTACTGGGATTTTCACGCACAACCATTTCTAGGGTTTACAAAGAATGGTGTGAAAAGGGAAAAACAGCCAGTATGCGGCAGTCCTGTGGGCGAAAATGCCTTGATGATGCTAGAGGTCTGAGGAGAATGGGCCGACTGATTCAAGCTGATAGAAGAGCAACTTTGCCTGAAATAACCACTCGTTACAACCGATGTATGCAGCAAAGCATTTGTGAAGCCACAACACGCACAACCTTGAGGCGGATGGGCTACAACAGCCAAAGACCCCACCAGGTACCACTCATCTCCACTACAAATAGGCAAAAGAGGCTACAATTTGCAAGAGCTCACCAATTGGGCATTGTTTAAATGCCACGGCCTACCTGAGCATTGTTTCTGACCATGTCCATCCCTTTATGGCCACCATGTACCCATCCTCTGATGGCTACTTCCAGCAGGATAATGCACCATGTCACAAAGCTTGAATCATTTCAAATTGGTTTCTTGAACATGACAATGAGTTCACTGTACTAAAATGGCCCCCACAGTCACCAGATCTCAACCCAATAGAGCATCTTTGGGATGTGGTGGAACGGGAGCTTCATGCCCTGGATGTGCATCTCACAAATCTCCATCAACTGCAAGATGCTATCCTATCAATATGGGCCAACATTTCTAAAGAATGCTTTCAGCACCTTGTTGAATCAATGCCACGTAGAATTAAGGCAGTTCTGAAGGCGAAAGGGGGTCAAACACAGTATTAGTATGGTGTTCCTAATAATCCTTTAGGTGAGTGTATATCTTGCTTTACTTTGTGAAAACACTTTTATGGTTGTTTTCAAAAGTGCTTCACTAGATGGAGCCATATCACCGTGGCAGTGGTCAATTGCAGTTTGTCAAATGACAGCGCCTTAATTGCTAAGAGGTACGCCTTCTGTATTTATTATCCACGTGTGACTCTTGGTTCCATTTGTATTAAGAAACATGAAGTTTAATTGTTTGCAGAGTCATGCACTGATTATGTATACCGTAATATACGAGTAAGGTGAAAAGTTTAAAGTGCCCAGCCACTTTTTTTGGCATGGGCTATTTGCATTAAGTGCAAATATTGTTAGGTGCTATTTGCACACCCAATTAAATGCCAATATACAGTATAGGGGCATCACTGAAGCATGTTTTTGTTTTTGTTTATTTGGAGTCCCACAGACACCCTACATCAACACCCCTAAACCTAATCCTAACCTTCTCTTACAAAAATTACTCATATTTTTATGACACAAACCATAGTATTACCATGATATTTTGTAATGAAATCATAGTAACTAAAAAGTTACTATATTAACAGCATATTAATGTAGTAACAACATGGTTAATTGCATTAAATCTGTGGCTTCCCCCAAAGACATGGTTGCAATAATATTACTATATTAAAACCATGGTTATTTTTACCAGGATCAGACCTTTCTCTCAACTCCCGGACATTCACCATGACCAAATCACTGTGATGAAATCCACACCATCATTACACCCCTCACCACTGCAGTGACACTAAAATGGCAGTTTCTGTGTTTCCACTAGACTGTTAGATTGAAACTAGCCGCACTGTGTGGCAGGTGCTGTTTACACCTAGCGCAAATATTCACTCTTTTTTTATTATTATTATTGTTTTTTTTTTCATTCAGCAGATCAAATTTCAGTGAGCCCTGTTTCTTGTTAATGGTCCAGTCCTCATCAAAGAAATACAAGTTTATTTTTGGAAATACCCTCAGCATCTCCCCAGCTCAGTATCTTTGTTTCAAGTGAAGCAAAACTATTCAGACTCAACCTAGTGACAATGAAATCTCCCTAACTATAAGGCCTATTTACACCTCGTAAAAAAAATAAAAAAAACTGGTGTCTTTAAAGAATAACCATAGTCATACAGAACAATTCTGATTAATAGTTTCCATTTTCAGTGTTTGCTGTTTTTGCAGCAGCAATGTTGAGCCTGCAAATACAGTATATTGATTGCAGAATATATAAAACACTAGCATGGTAGTTCTGAGAATACAGTAGGAAATATAGAAATTAAACTTGCATGACTAAAAACTATTTGAAATATCAGCTGTATAAGACACTGTTCCGCCAGATAATTTTGTATTGTGTTTGGGATTGGCTTTAAAATACAGATGTTGTGTAGGTTAATTAGAGTCCTTCTTGTACAGCAGTTAAAGTACATAGGCTCTACATAAAAATTGTTTTTTCACACAAAAAGCAAAAAGCTTTTAGTCACCCAAAAGCACATGGGTCAACCTGAGAGATGAGTGGAGGAAACTGTCACAATCCTGTCAACACAAGAATAAAACAAGGGCGAAGAGGCAAGTGTCTCCCAAGGGATGACTCCCAGGTGTCCCATGACCAGAACAGAAAATAACTTGACAAAAGACCAGACAATGGGAAGGGAGGGTGGGGGGAACAGGTGAACAGCACGGACAATCAAAAACACAAGTCCAAACAAAAGAGACAGTTTCTAAAGTAAGGTCCAGGGCAGAACCGGTGGGATGGGCCAGAATGGTGCCTGCAGGACAGACCAGGGTAGCAAAGGTGGGATAGACCAAGGTGGGGAAAACGGGACAGACCAGGGTATAGCAGCTTGATGGGGTTTGACTTGGCGTGGTGGCTTGATTTGGTGTGATGGTTTGTTTTAGTGTAATGGCTTGGCTAGTCTTGGTGGCTTGACTTGGCTTGATGGCTTGATTAGACTCAGGGACTTGAACAGGCTCAGTGACGGCCACAGGGATCAGAACAGGCTTAACAACGGCCTCTGGGAACTGGACAGACTCATCGAGAGCCACAAGGAACTGGACAGGCGGTTCCAGAACGGGAGCGAGGACAGAATAAATGGCCACAGGAACTGGAAAGTCTCAACAGCAGCCAAAGGGATCTGGACAGTCTGTGGTCAAGAGCGCTGACAGAGGCAGGGGAACGGACTCTATGTCCGTGAGCGCTGACAGGGGCAGTAACATTGTAGCGGGAACAGCCGCCGCCTCCTCTCAGTCAGCAATGGGAATGGCCGCGGCCTCCTGATGTTCGGCAATGAGAATGGCTGGAATACACAGGAACAACACGACTTGACTGGGAACATACAACAATATAGCAACGCCCAGGGGCACATTAAGGGACCACGGGGATCCCCTGACAGGATACCATAAATGCACTTTATCTTGCTTTGGATATGAGCGTCTGCCATGCAATTCATAAATGTACTGTAAATGCATTTTGTCATTCTTTGCTTTCTCTAAGTGTGCCTTGTTGAAAATATTTCATTTGTTAATGTGGCATCATGTTTGAGACAGCAGGAATGAGTGGGTGGAGCTTGACTCATGTGTATATTCCAATCACCTTTTCATAACTTGACCTTCTCACTTATGGAACAGAAATGATTGTAAGCTTATCCCATTCAGGGTAGGGACAGTCCTGTAGCATCACTTTGGTATGTCTCTCTTTGAGTGGACAAACTACACTCATCCTAATAAAGAAGTTCATTGTGGTCAAGCCATGTGTCAGCGAAAGCAGTCTTATTGTCGTTTTAAGGCCAGTGACTTCGAAATAGTCTTTTAAGTTTATATTCAGAGGGTTTAACTGAAGACTACTGCTTGAGTAGTCATTTTGTCAGAATGCTTCAGTTTGTTGGTTTTTACTCCTACATGTTTACAACCACGCAGTGTGCAGAGCAAGTAATGGCATGAACAGGAAGTATGACACGTTCTGAAATGACAGCTCATGGAAACTATATTGCTTCTACCCTTTTCTATATGCAGATAATGTGCTAAGATATAGGTTGAATTTATGCTTACCTTGTGCAAACATGCACAATGAATCCAAGCGATATGGTGTTTAGTATAGAAGCCATTCATAGTGGATTAATGTTGTTGCAAATTATTTCACAAAAATTATTTTGCTTTGATCTATCCTGACTTTCATTTTATATTCTTATTATCTAATTTAAGATGTAAGGCAACTGGATTAGGTCAATGAAAAAGAAGAAAGAAAAAATCCTAAAATGATCTACCTCGTCTTTTCATCACAAAAATCACTAGCAACAGTTTGTGGTTTAGTGCACCAACTACACACATGTATCCACAAGCTTTTGAATTTCTCTGATAGAGGATGTGTCACTGTCATTTTGGATATTTTGTGTCTGTTCTGGTTTCACGATAGGTATCAACATAATTGTCATTTGAGTTTCTGATCGCTATCTCCAAACCATTGTTAACTTTTATACAATTTAAGCAATATAGCGATGCAGATCTGCAGCAGCCTGTATAAAATGCTATATTCAGGGAGTTGATATAACAGCCCTAAGTGCACTACTAGTCAAAAGTTTGTATGCAGTTGTGTTTCTCATGATCTCATAAACCTTGTATTCTATAGACATATGGGTAACACTGTATTTTAGTGTCCTTGTTACAGTGTAATTACACAAGTAAGTACTGAGTAATAATAATTAACAAAATGTACTTACTATAAGTTTATGGTTAGGGTTTGGTTTAGGGTTAGTTGATTGTAATTATGCATAATTTACTGTTATTGCTATAGTTGTTACATTTAATATGTGTAACAAGGACACTGTAAAATAAAGTGTTACTGACGTGTGCACAAATGCTTGAAATTAGTTTTGTAGCCAACTATACATTTTGCTTATATATGAATTTCTTTAAGAAATGAAAAAGTTTATTTAAAAAAAGCGTTTCTTGAAATGGTAAGCTGGATCCGGATAGTAAAGTAAAGCAGCCAACAAGTGCCCGGCAACATGGGAACCCCGTCAATACTTTTTAAGTATTCTCAAAGCATCCCATATACCTCATGAATTTGGTTGAGAGAATTCAGAGAGTGTGCTATAATCTAGTTAGAGGGTGGCTACATTAAAGAAGCTCAAATTTAAAATATGATTTGTTTCATATTTCTTTGATTATTTCATAATTCCAATACTTCCATTTGTCGTATTACATAGTTTTGATGACTTCAGTTCTTAAATGTGGAAAATAGTCATAAGAAACAATGAGTGTTTGCAAAATTTTGACTAGTAGTGTTTGAGGGCCTTATTTGCTGGAAGCATGACGGAACCTTTAGTGGAACCTTTGATCCTCAGCCTACACAATGTGCCAGTCCCAGTACATTCTCCCCGAAACTTGAAGCAGCAGTGAATTTCAGTGACGGGTGGGTGAACTTCAATTTCGGAGTGTAATGCGGTCAGGAGAACCGAGACAAGCATGACCAGAAAGGTTTGTGATCTAGTTCACTACAGCTTTTTGTTCCAGCATTTCTGCTTTTAATGTGTCTCACCTTGCCTTGTTAATTGCTGAGGATACTTGTCATCCAAACATGAATATGGTTTGATTGCAAGTATAATGATTATTTAGCTTCATAAAAATGTAGACTAAAGAGTAGACAAGCACAAAAGAGAGAAGACTGACAGAGAAGAAATATTGAGAACGTATTATAGGAACGCTTGCGCTGCACGCATGAGCACCAACGCAGCAAGGAAAGAAGTTTCCCTCTAGATACACAGCAAATCAGACTTGCGAATTGACGGCTTTTCTTTTGTCTGTTCTTCAAATATCATCAAGTGTGTTTCTTCAAGTGTCTATCTTTGTGTCTAACGGCATTTCTTTTCGTATGTCACTCTGAAATGTCTTACAGGTCGCCCGTCGATGCGCATGAAATACCCACATTTGGTGGGTGGTGGTTGCTAATTTCATAACCTGCTTATGACACAGCCCTCCCCCAATAAAGACTTGAAATTTTACCAAATAATTTACCCCCTCAGCGAGGGTTGCATTGTGATTTTTAAGGAGGGGGGAACCATAACTCAATACTTGCAATACTTTTTTATCCCATGGAAAAGAAATGGAGTTGTTATAAAATGTCAAAATGCTCTTGGTGATCACTAGCTGTTAATTTTTATGTTTTTTTAGGGATGGTGATTTAACACATTAATTCACAGCAATGAATTAAATTACAAAATTATACGTTAAAATGATTAACAGAATTAATCATGTCCCTGTACCAAAAATAATTGTACCATCAGAGAAATTTTGAAGTACTAAAGTTCTCGGCAGGGGGCAGTAAGTGGAACTCCAGCTGTGTAGGCAATGTGCAGCTGTACACACAACAAACCACATTCAGGCTTGCTTGACACTAGCGACAGCACAAGATGAGGACGTGTTCTTGCGTTCAAACACAGCTGGACAGAGCGCAATTCTGAATGCAGGGATTTCGAGACAAGTTTCAAACTGTTTAATTTGACACATTGAAAACGCTGTGTTTATTACGCAACTCTTCCAAACTGAAGTGCGCCAAAAGCATCCGTCTGATGGACTCGTCCTTAGAAAAGCCTTTATAATAAATCTATCTCTGACAGATTGACAAATTTAATTACAAAATGGATTGCTATACACTGTGGCCAATGGTCCAATAATGTAGAAATTAATATTGACTTCTATAGCCACTTTTTGAGTAGTTTTATCAATACTTCATTCTTCTGACACAATAATGTAATATATTTTAATTATCTGAATAATTTTTATTATAGTCATTATATAGTGAATATTAGTCATTATATATTGAATAATTGTTATTTGAGAACCATTCTCAGCAAATATTTGTATATGCATCTTTTCAATAAATGAATCAGCATATCATGTAATTAATTTGATTTTAATAAATTTACAGCCCTAGTTTATTTAAAAAATGACTAATGAGTTAGGCTGGTTTTCAAACTGTTAATCACAAGCTGTACTATTAAACCAACACATCATGCACAAAATTAATGAGCTATTGTATTTTCCATACGGAAATGTCTAATCGTGCCTAGGGAAAGAAATGTGACTGGCCTACGACTGGTGGCCATCTAAAATAAATAGGTACATGACGTTTATGAATTTGCCATTATCCTTCCTTCACCATATTGCTGATTCCCTTTAAATGTTAATGTTAAATTGTTCTTGGAATAATCTTCTAAAAGCTGATGTAAATGTATGGTGCAGTGATGCTCTACATTTTGGATGTAGTGCAGGGCCTGAGTGAGAATGAAAGTACTTCCAAATCCCACTCATATACACACATACTGTATAAATAGATAAGTGTCTATTGTTGAGTTGAAATTCTGAAGACAGGTAGTTTGCTGATGTTTTTATCAGAGATGAGATGTTCAAGTCTAAATGAAACTTAACTTTACTCTTACACTTCACTCAGGGTTTACAGCAGGTGAAATGGGGATTCTAAAAATTCTCAGGAAATTGAAACATTCATGTCAAGTTTTGTTTCATTTCTTTTAATTTGTTGATTTCATAGAGCCAACAAGCAACTGTATTCCTGCAAAAAGTACCTTCTTTTGGTTTAATAATTCTCAATTATTTCTTGAGAACTATTAATTATTCATTATAAAAAGTGGTTTAATCTGTTGCCTTGTGACTTTCCTAAGCCTCTGTCTCACCACTTGATTAGAGAGGCATTTCTGTGTCAAGCAACTGAAGTCTCTCTCTCTTTTACACAACCCCCTTCAGTAGAAGGCTGTCTGTGGTCTGCTCTGCTCTGCTTATCGTAAGCTTCAGTAGCTGCTGCTTACCAGAAGTGATGGGACACTGGGGGTTTCTCAGTGACATCACCACATGCGACGAGGCAGGCCAACACCCATTACAAACCAAGACACTGTCATCACATTTATGCATGTGGATATTAAAATAGATAAAGCAGAGAAGTGACCACAAGAGTGTTAATATCTTTACAGTCTTTGAAGATGTTAAACATTTGTAGTTCATTCATTAATTGATTAGGAACTTACTTTATTGTCTTTACATTCATGGTTTTCTCCTAAATTTGTTACAGATTCTGCTATGGGCCCCGTTGCTTCTTTTTTTAGTCTATTTTTCAGTGTGATTCTGACTTAGCTTTTGATTGCTTAAGTCAGTGTTGCATTGAAGCCATGCCACACAAATAGCATGCTTCGTCATGGTATGTATGAGGTTTCGCTTTTCATTTCAGTCTGGTTTTTTCTTTTTTCTTTTTTTTTTTTTTTGTCGTCAGATTGAATTGCTTTAAATATGTACTTTTTAAAAAAGAATAGTTTTTACAAAAATACTAAATTGTCATAATTTACTTGTTTTCATGTCTTTTGAAAACTGTTTGACTTCCTCTCTTAGTAGAAATTTATAGCAGAATTTTACATTCAATGAAAATTAATGGTGACCACAACTGTCAAGATGTTTAAGGCTAGATTTTTTGTAAATAAATGTAAGCGCAGTGTAGTTCTAGCGGGAAGACTAGCAGTTGTACATCATCGCACCATTAGCTGGGTAATTCCTAGCCAATCACATGTAAGCCATTGCTTTATAAGTCTACTCATAATCTATCACATTGCTGTTTCAGTGTGCTAACACGGCAACCTCCACCACCCCACCACCACCAGTTGAGCCCTGTCCTTACCCCTGCCTCCTATTCCTTACACCAAAGACAGGGCTTACGACGTTACTTTTCTGTTTTATATTCATCAAATAAATGGCATCTTAAATTTCACTCAAGTCTGCGAGTCTTCCTGATAGAACTGTTCATCATGCAAAGCTATTGTATGGCATCAGGAGACTTGGAATATACTGAACAACTAATATGAACTACATTTATGATGCTTTTATGGTGCTTTTTTTTCTCTTTATGTTGCTTGACAGCCCCTGGTACCCATCCACTTTTATTGTATTGAAGAGAGCATCTCGGACATTCCACTAAACTTCTCCTTTGGTGTTCTACAGAAGACAAGAGTTTGAAACTACATGAGGGTGAATAAATTATGACAGAATTATCTTTTTGGGTGAGCTGATATTGCAATAATTAAGGAAGACAACATGAACAAGCATATCACTTCTGTAGTATGCAGATATCTTGCCTTGGTATATGTTGTGCTTTGACCTAGATATATTCTAACCGTCACTCACTAAGTTGTAAGACATGCCACAATGTTTGCATTTGACTTGTGTGAGGAACATATGAAAAAGGCAGTTGAATCCCCTTCACTTTGACCTTTGTGTAATCCTTCTGCATGCTTGATACACCTTCATTCATGTTGCACAAGCATGAAATGCAGAGGGAAGACAAATTGCCTTGTGTAGTTAATTTGAGTAAGACCTTTTTGTCAATTGTTTGCACACTCATTTAGTTGATGTCTAACTGTTCTTCAAACAATGTTGTAGACAAACATTTTTGATAAATTGTAGAAAACATTTGATTGAGTTTTTGAGTAGACTGATACTGGCCTCATGTTGCTTAAAGGAATATTCCGGGTTCAATACAAGTTAAGCTCAGTTGATAGCATTTGTGGCATGATGTTGATGACCACAAAAACATTTTTTTGACTCAAATCGAAGTTACAGTTTATCACTTACAATGGAAGTGAATGGGGCCAATTTTTTGAGGGTTTAAAGGCAGAAATTTTAAACTTATGTTAAATAAAGTGTATAAATTAAATATATAAAAGTACCTACATTAATTGTCCTGTTAAAACACATGCATTATTTGAGCTGTAATGTTGTTTAAATCATAATTTTTACATTTATCTTAGGGTTTTAGGATTTGTTGACATTACAACATCATGACAACGAAGTTGTACTTTTAGATATAACTTTACACAGAAAAGGTAAGCCATTTTATCACATTAAAATCATGTTAACACACATATTGTTTATATCTTGTGACTAAACTTTTGGAACAGTGAGTATTTAACATTTACGGATTGGCCCCATACACTTCCATTGTAAGTGCCTCACTGAAATCTAAATTTTTGCTTTTTTTTTAAATAACAGAAGGGGCAAGTCAAAATACATTTTTGTGATAATCAATATTATGCCACAAATACTGTCAATTCTTGATACCTTGATATATTCTTGACAAAATGTAGTGCTACATTTGCCAAAAATGCCCTTTAGTTATGGTGGTAGGGTGGTTCTCTGAGGCACTTGAGGGGTACACTACATGACAAATTGTGAACACCTGAACACAACACTCAATGTGCTTGTTGAACATTTAAATTCATAACCATCCCTTTGTGTCTAAATCAGCTTTCACTTTTCTGGGAAGGCTTTCCACTGAATGCTTCAATGTGACTGTGGGGATTTACTCCCATTCAGATAGAAGAGCACCAATGAGGTCACACACTGATGTTGTTGTTCCAGTTCATCCCAAAGGTGTTCAGTGGGGTTCAGGTCTTGCAGGGGCTGCCAACTCTCACGCATTGAGCCTGAGAGTCACGCAATCGACTCTGCTCTCACACTACATGTCCCTTTTCTCATGCAGTGATAATGTCGCGGAGCAAATAGGACACTGACAGCACACAGACATACAAGACACAGCAGGCAGCGATTGTGCAGTAGCGAGTTATTCAGACCAACAGTTCTCACGCCGAGCTGAACTCAAAGGTTGGCAGCCTTGGGTCTCGGCTGTGCAGGACAGTCAAGTTTTTACTTTTACTTTTTTAAATTTATGTACCTTGCTTTGTGCACAGGGGGTGCATTATCATGCTGGAACAGAGAAGGTGCTGAAAATTCTACCTATTTACCTGTAAATGTTTGTCTAGGAGATTGCATGGCTACATGCTTAATTTGTGCACATTACTAAAATGGGTGTAGCTGAAATTAACCTGTTAATTATAAATGGCCATGTAGTGCACATGGGTGTACATAACCAAATACATGGACACATATGTTTAAAAGGTTTTACTGAGCAGACAAATGAATGCAATAGAAAACATTACAAAGGACAACATGTATTTTGTGTTTTCGTTTACAAAAATATGAATATACTATTTTCTCCCCTGCGTTTACAGCAGTACACTCAATCTTTCACCGAAAGTACATAAGCAAAATGCATTTCCTTTTTAAATGCTCATTACTTTAAATATATACAGTATATATATATATTTAAATATTGAAAGATATTTTCGCTAAAAAGCCTGAATATCTGTATATTTGTTCATAAATGTGAGATATCTTGTTAGAAACATGAGTAGATTTTAAAATCAATAGCTTGGTTTTTTACCCCTTTAGATGGGTACTGTGAATTCTTGAACATTATTGGTTCTTTGCATGCATCCTATGCAAGTTTCCAGGCATAGTTGTGACAAATAAGTAGCACATTTTAGCCTTGCATTCATGGAATGCCATGCTTCTCAGTCATTCATATTTTCTCGGAAGCCTTTTCCATGCATGTAGAAATGGAGCAATTTCAGCTCATCCATTGCTCTGTCCTGGATATTCACATCTTCAAGCTTCAAGGAGTAAACATACACAGACATGTTTAATGATCCTTTCAGTACTTCAATAGACAACAAAAACTGTGATTCTCTGTGCCCATACCTACCCTCTCTTTTGCATACTTAAGTTTCTGTAGCTGTAAGATGGCTACCTGTTTTGGCTTCAAATTTTTCAAAACCTAAACAAAAGAAAGTTTCATTGACATTTATTTTCTAATGTTTAATTGTGACAGATTCATGATTGGAAATTAGTACACAAACCTTTACCTTTAGATTTGCCATTGTGTCAGCTTTCTGATATAGATTATCACATCCTTTTTTAACCTGAAACAAAGAGGAGGGGCAAAAGACTCAGGTCAGTATTTTAGAGAGTCCTAAGTTAACCCCTCTTATAACTTTCACTTACAGAATATGCTAGGTACATCCCTACTTAAAAGACAGGCTTAGACTAGTGTGAATTTCCAAGATAGTTTATGCTGGTTTGCTGTTGTTTTAGCTAGTGCACAGCCATCCTGTTCAGCAGCGAAACTTGATGTAGCTAGGCAACCAACATGGTCTTTTTGGTCAAGCTGGTTAAGCAAGGAAGATATGCTGGTTTAGTTACTAAAGAAACCTGGTGTTGACAGCAGCACACTAGCAACCCATATAAAGACCAGCATCCCAAATACGACTGTATAAATAAGCTGGTGACTCACCTCGTTGTGACATAATTGCATTACTCAAAGACACTCCATGATATAACATATCAAGGTTAATGCACTGATACAATGCACTGTAAGTTGCTATAGATAAAAGTGTCTCCCTGATGTCTGAATCAGAGACAGAGAAGAAATGGTGGTGTGTGCTGACCTTATATACACAGTTCCTGAGTTGATCCATGATGTATATAAGCTCAAGATGGTTTGCTTCTCCTCTGTGCTGTTCAAACAATCTCCTCTCTGTCTCAACAAGAACATCTTGAAAGAAGTCGATGATTTTGTGTAGGACACAGCCATGAAGCTCTTTCTGATAAATGAAAATGATAAAGACCCTTTTACCAAACAGATGACACTTGAGACAGTCTCTCTATGCATCTTGATCATATTTCGGTACTGTTTGGCAGTATGCAAATATAAGCTTAAATAGGGATAGAGGTGTGTTGGAAAGATGATATATATCAATTATAATATATATTTATATTTTTATATTATATTTTATTTCATACAGTAACTGGAGCAGGGAGCATCCATTGTGCAACACTGAATTGTTGATACTGTGAACTGATAATAGGAACTCAAAACAATGCCTCTTACCTTTTTGCGAATTTTGTCAAAGGAATTGTGCTTCAGGAGGATGTTCTCACCATCTGCAGCTATCTGAGAAGAGCATTGAAACCCTCAGCATTTGACATTTTCAATCTCTTCAGAGCATTTTTACAATTCTATCTTGTAAAAAAAAGTGCTTGTAAACTGATTCTGCTTTTGAGCATCTGACTATGAATATCTGGTAACAGCCCTTTGTTGACTTCAGAGATTACTTCCATGACTATTTGACTCCCACTTGGTATGAATTAGTTGTATAACAAGTGCACGCAGTTATTCATATTCACGTAATGAGCAATGCAAATTAGTTTTAATCCCAAAGCACAACACGAGACACAAGTAGTGTTACAGAATATCAGAGTACTCACCATATCCTTGCTGACATTCTTGGCTATTTTTGCCACCATGCTCAAATCAAAACATGGGACATGTTCATCTGGTACGCAGTTGGCATTTTGGAATACCGCCGCACACTTGTACACTGGAATTCCAATTGTGAGGAACAGAAATAAATATTGCAATGCACTGGCCATACTCGCCATACTCGTTTTCCAAGAGACTAAATGACTAAGTTGCTGAATAGAGCTCCTTGCTGATACTCCTGTCTCATTCCTTCCTTCTCTCTCCTTTTGCTATTTCTCTAGCCCTCACCTTTGTATTTATAGTTTCCTGATGACGTCAGCTATGTTTCTGAGTCTCCAGTTTAGATTCCTCTGTAAGATGTCTATTGTGCCCTCATTGGTTAAAGGGCAATGTAATCCATGATGGGGTTGTGTCTAAGCTAGGATTGTCACTGCAGAATGTGAAGTTTTCTTGGAGATTCACGTCTTTTGAGGGAGTTTAAATAAAAGAAAGTTACCACAAAATTGTAATACAACTGTATAATGAGGTCATGACATTTTTGTGGCTTGAGGATGTCCCAGATTCTAAATCTTGTGAACCACAGTCTTGGTCAAGGAAATTTCATTAGAAGCAAGAGCACCATAATAATTATACTTTTACAACAGTAATTAAGCATGTAATGTTGTATTTGCAGGTTATGGCTCGTTGTGGCCTTTATACATATATTTGAGAAAAGGTCAAATAAAAGTGAAAACGGGGTGAGAAGGGGTCACTCTACTGGAAACCCATGTAGGAGGATTTTAAATCTAGGCCATTTTTCAGCTCTCACGCTACCTTTCTGTTTTGTTGTTTGAGGTCAGTAGCATCAAAAGTGACATTCGTTATTACTTTATGCAACAAAAAACTACAAAAAAATATATAATTAGTTTTTACACTCAAAAAGTACTCAGTTTGTGCTACTAGTGAAACCACTTAAGTGATTGGATTGCATGACAGTCAACATCTTAGAAAGTGACTGTTGAATCATCTAATGAATAACAGAATACTTCTTCTCACAAATATGAACTTCTGAATTTCTTCATGTCTTAGATGTAGAAGGCCTCTTGATATTAGATACATCCAAGGTAAAGCCTTTTTAACCAGATACATTAGGTGGGATAGTTTTAAATATAATCCATCAAAGCTTTCAATTGTGTTTGTATGCCTCAAAATTAATTTCCAAACTGCTCTTTCTGGTGTGCACCTTGCTGTACAATCCCTACATTCAAGGAATTTCCAATTGCGATGTCATGAACTCATTATCTTGACTACCTGAAAATAGGCCAAGGAGGTTTGGGGTGCAGAGGGGTTGGGGGGACTTTCCAGAGATAATGCCTTTCATATAGCACCTGGCGTACATTAGCCTTTTGTCTAGTTCCTTAAAATTCAGGTCTACAGTATGTAAACAAAAAAACTGTTTGAGATACTTAAAAATGAAAGAAATTTTACCTTCCATGACCTGTACCTGGCTGTCAAAAAATAAATAAATCTACACACCTCATAATAACGGAGAAATGTCTAAAAGGATTCATTCATGAAAAATTGTTAATTATTTCATCATTTAATCGCCATCATGTTGTTGCAAACCTGTATGGCCTATCCTGTTGAACACATTCACAACTGATTACATTGTTTGGAGAAAGAAAACAAAAGCTGCAATGAAAGTAAATGTGTCTAAGGCTGTCAGTCTCTAAAGTCATGCAGGTTTGGAACAACACAAGGGTCATGTTTTCATTTTTGAATGAACTTTAATGCACGGCTCATTGCTTTTAGGCAAAAGGTAGAAAAAGAGATGGCTCTTACCCACCTCAGCCCCTAGTATCAAAGCGCAGTTCTGATTCTGCTTTGGTTTTGTGTAAATTAAATACAGCATCAGAGCTGTTACACGAAGAAGGCAGCGAGGGCAGACGAGGAGAGCGGATCCAAATGCAGGCTTACTTTATTGATAAGCAAAATAAACAAACACAAAGGAAAAACCCTCAATGGGGAAACAAACATAAAACTAGAAACGCACGTGCAGGGAGAAACACACCAGGCTAACAACATTTCAATGATTGACCAAGACAGAACAAAAACCAGGGTATAAATACACAAGGACAGGATGATTACAAATGATAAACAGGTGTGAACAATGACACAAAATGGCAGTGATGACGGCAGGTGGATTGTGGGAAATGTAGTTCTAAACAATAGACTGGTGAGACACAGAACACAGGGCAGACAACAGGGGAACGTGACAAGAGCAGCCTTCAACTTTGTTGTTGTCGTTGTTGTTATTTAAATATGAGGACGCTCAGTAAAACCTTACCTATTGTGACATTAAAATGTGTTATCAATGAATTTATGCCTCATTCTTTGACTAGATCAGTAAAATAGTGTTTTTTAACCACTCGATGATGATTTAAATGAAATATGCAGTAGAAATTAGTAATTTGCCTTGTTTACTTTCTGAGTTCTTGATGCTAATGTGCTAACATGCTATACACAGCCATACTATGGCCAATTACACTTTGTTATTATAATTTATGATGACACTGATACAACTGCAAAGATTGGTGTATAAAAGGATGTTAATGGGAAGAAAACAGACAAAGAATGATGATAGGCTTACCTAACTAAGGGCAGATATGGGAATGGAAATCACTGCAGAAGGCACATGAGTGAAGCAGCATATAAAACAAAAGAATGAATGGACACTTAAGAATATTTGAGTATATTTTGTTCCTTTTACAGACTAATTAAACTGAGCTGCTGGTAAGAAGTTTTGCAAAAAGTTTGCCCAGGCAAGCTTTTACAGACCACTGAAGCAAATGCAAAAACACCTTCTTTATGGACAGATTTTGTTCTACGTGACGTCACACCTGTTCATTCTTTGATTTCATATGAAGCATTTTGTGGCCATAAATATGGCTCAGAGTTCAAAAGCTGGAATTGCAAAGCAAGCCTGGGTGGCCTCTGTTGTTAGCAGTAAAACATGGATACTGCTCAAGGGTTAGCACAAGCATGTTATCTATAGACTCCATTGTGCTTGCTTATTTCATCATCAGCTTAGTTAAAAGCTGATGATGAAATAAAAGTTAACATACTTCAGTGACAGCATAACTGTTCATATTGTACTTTGGATGCTAGTGTCTCTTGGGTTTTTTTCTCCCCAATTTGGATGCCCAATTTCCAGTGCACTCTATGTCCTCTTGGTGGCATAGTGACTCGCCTTAATCCGGGTGGCGGAGGACAAATCTTGAGACAGTCTATCTGCGCATCTTATCACGTGGCTTGTTGAGCGTGTTACCGCGGAGACGTAGTGTGTGTGGAGGCTTTGCGCTATTATATATGGTCAACCATCTTCACCAGTTAAGTTTTGTTGGTGCTAGCATGGCTGTGTTGTCCACCAACTAGACTAGCACCAACCTAGCACCGATTAGCATAAACCAGATCTCATGCAAAAAAAATAATATTATGCTAGCCTAAGTTGATCATTTCAGCCAGGTGATTTTTTGTTTCTTTTAAGTAATTATGCACTTTTCTTTTGCTCATAATGCATCATCTTCCACAATTCATATATTTAAGAAAACTCTATATATTTTCTACAAAATTGAAGTATCCCAGCATCTTCTCTCAAAACTAGCCTGTTTTGAGAGAAACACTTGACCAGCTAAAAGTGTTTAAAACCCCTCTAAAACCAGCCAACTGACGAGCCTGATTAGGCTGATCGACCAGCTAAATCTTATCAACCAGTTTAGGCTGGTTTTAGCTGTTTTTATTTGTATTTGAATTTACTTTTAAGCATAGTTGATGGGAAGAACATTTTGGCTGTTAATCATATGGTTGAATCAAATTGAACAGATTTCAGGTAAACTGCTAATCTCTTCCTTCTCAAATTTCAAAACAGCCGATTCCTGGCTGAAAAAAAGAACAGCTTGTTGCTAGCAAATTATCATATGCTTATTTAAGCAGTTTTTTTTTTTCAACAGGGCTGGACCACAGAAGTTTACAATGTATTTTATGTTCTCATGTATTTTCCATCCTTTCTGACTGTTAACTTGAGACAACTCAGTCACTCTCAGTTTTATAGCCCAACTGTATCTGTACAAAAGCCTCTTTCTGGACTCCACCTTGCAAGTCTTGATAAGGGTACTTTTTCTTGACAGCCACATAATAGGTGTACATTTCCAACTTCACTTTTTTTGAGGAAGTCAAAGTGAAACTTAGCTCTGTTATTGTACTGTATTATTTGCTCATTTGTTGTTACACTGCATTCACCTACTGAACATTGACAGATGACGGCAAACCTGTTGAATTACATTTTTCCATAATTCCGTAAGTGTTATGTAAGAAGCATATTGCTATTGTTGGTACAAATAGGTCACTTGACAGTCTTTTATAGAAATATGTAACAAAATATTGAGATTCTACTTTGTGTTTATATGACCTAATATTTGATAAAGGCCTACTAACACGCATCTTTAGTTTCCAATTCGACAGAAATCAAAGCCTTTAGATCTCAGACACACACACACACACACACACACACACACTGTATATATATCTACTGATACCGATGACAAAGACTTTCTAATGCAAGGCGAAGAAAGGCGAAATCTCCATCATATTCTCCACGTTGTAATTGGTGTTACACTTACAGTACCATGATGGAGAAAAATTACTGTATCAATAGTAGCAAAGACTGACTGATTGGCACATCACATCAAGTCAATTAAAACAAAACTCACATTATTAAAAATTTGTAATTTTATTTAGTCATAGACCTTACAATTCTTGCCATGTTGTTAGCAATTAATAGTTTAGTAGTTGTAAAAATGTTTTTCAAATAAATAATGATAAAATAAATAATGTCAGTTTCAACTATTATTTGTTGTGCACAATGTGTGTACAACACAGACTTTATAAATAGAATAAATAGAACGAATTCGCCACCATTCTTTTAAATGATGATCAAGTGTTAGTCTAGTTAAGACTTTTGCCTTCTGATGATTTTGGCTTGTCGTCTCCTGCGGTCTTTATTCTTCAGGCTTCTCAGCTGTATTGCTTCCCTGTAGACTCGCTTCATCTCAAACAATGCCTTGCGTTGGACAATCGGGTCGTTTTCCTGAAATGGCAAAGTATTTAATCAATGATACAGCAATATCATGTCAAATGAGCATGTTGATCTTATCAGTGTTCAAATTGAGTCAGAGCTCTAACCCCCCAAGATCTCCAGTCCTTCGTTAATTCAAATACTGGATCTAATTGATGATTTTATGTAGACAGAAGAAAAAAATATAGATATTTGATTTTGTAGCTTGCTCTGCACTCTTACTTACAGGTATTTTCTTTTATATAAATAGCATGTGTGCAGTGCATTGTGAAAGAAAGTGTAGATTCAAGACACAGGGTTTTGATTGCCCGCATTTAGAAGTAAAACTCCTTTTGTGTGGTTACCAAAGGCACCTTTTTAACCAAGGTTTTTCTCAGCCAAATTGTAGTGTAATATCAGTTCTAACAAAATGTTCCAAATGTAATTGAGCAAGTTCAATGCCAATATGCCAATTCTGGTTGTCCAGTGTCTTTAATTTACAGTTGATGTTTAGGGTTGACGCTTGTGTATCAGAATGTTTTCCGGATGTTCAAAGCTGTGTTAACTTCACAGAATCTTCTGAAACTGTTATCTCACCTTGATTGCCCAGAATGTTTCTGCATATGTCTTGAGCTCAGCACTTTTGCCTGGGAAGTAGTTCTCTTGCAGTTTTTTCATGTGCTCTTGAACGTGCTCCAGTCTCTCTTTCATAGCTTCATCCTGGCTCTCGTTCTGCATGCGAATGAAGATCCTACTGTAAGTGTCCATAATAATACTCATCATCAGCTTCTGTTCACTTTCCTGCCACAAAAACAAGACACAATGCACATTTAACACAGGAAATGTCATTTATTGTGTGTCAAATTTTCTATAGACATCAACACAATGAGCCCTTTGGTTTAGTAAGATAGGGCACATATCATTTAGACCATATGTGTGCAAAGGCCTATAGTAAAGGGATAGTTAGGATCTTCTGTGGAAAACAAAAAGAGCTTTTGGGCAGAATGAATGGTGAATGGTGACTGAGGCTAAAATTCTGCCCAACATCTCCTTTTGTGTTCCACAGAAGAAAGTAACGTCATTCAGGTTTGGAATGACATGAAGGTGAACTGTCCCTCTGTGTCATTGTTCACAGTAGTTAAGGAGATAACTTACCTCAAGTTTCCCCTTTAAGTCTTTAAGGGCCCGCAGGAAGATGGGGTGTGCATTGTGCAGTTCGCGGTCATCTTTAATCTGAAATAAATTAAATCATAAGTCAGTGTTTACATAGGTTGCTGTTTTCGATTTCAGGATGTGTCATATTGAAGGACATTTTTGTCCTTCCTGTGTTATTTATAGTATTACACGAACTATCAAATATACCCTGTTTACAAATGGTTTTCAAAAGATCTGGAGTGATTTGAAGCCTGACATTGAGTATCTTGTAGGCCATTATCTCTTACTTATTGTTACAGTACACCACTACTGTACCAGTTGCTTTTGCTTAACATGTTGATTAATCCGGTGTTTGATGAAAATCCAAGCTGATGTACTTACATAAAATGTTTTAAGCTCATCGATGCTCTTGTCCAAGTTTTCAGGGATGCTGGCATCGGCGTAAGTCATCCATCCAGAAGTCAGCAAACATACTCCCCAGAAAAAGACCATCACCTGTTGCTCAATCATAGTCCTTCTTGGTTTAAGGTTTCTCGCCAAAGTTTGACTAGTATTCCTAACTTTCAAAGTCGAAGATTCCGTTTGTACGCTGTATCGTAACTCCCAGTTGTGCTCTTGTCCTGTCGATGGACTGAATGCTTCTGACTGTTTGATTGAATGGGGTATTTATATGTTTGTGTGTGTGAGAGCGGTGTGAGGAGAGAGGTGTGAAGTTGTGATCACACCTTCAAAATTTTTTACTTTGAAATGCTAGGAAATTTAAGTTTCCTATAAATCACAATGCACCATGATAGTGCTCAGCACCTTTGGACCCACCACGCATCTTCTCGCCTGGAATCCTGTGGATGCCACTAGGCGGGGCTGTTAGTGGTTTTGAGGTCTGGGGATCTTTTTAGTGATTCAGTTAGCGGTTTAGGCCACTTGGGCCTTGTCAGAATGAAGGTAGACTCTACCTGATGCGTCTATAGCCAGCATCAGCAGCCCTGCAATGAAGCTCAAGTGTCAATGGCTGCAAATAGAGAAAGAAATTGTGGTTGAATAGCTGTTGAACTTATACCAACTTGCGTTAGTGTTTATTATTATGTCATATAAGACTTCCAAATTAAACGACTGTACCCTCACAGATCAAACTTTCCATACCGCTCTTCTATCTGACAGCTTATTATACAGGAGATCTCAACAGTTTGAAGAATGAATACAGCTGTTTGTTGAGTGTAAGGGTGAATAACCTTGACTGTTTATTTTCTTGGAGGCAGATGTTGGAAAAAGTAACTGAAAGAGTTACTGAAGTATTACTCGAGAATCGAACATATGATCTTGTACACACAGATGGTTAAACGTGATGATGATGTAGACAAAAAAAAGATTCTTGTCTCTGCCTTCAGAAAAAGTGAGTTGTGCTGTTGCTCAGTAGGAGATGCAACCAGCTTTTGAGGTTTTAACACTTCATCAGCTCACCCTTGCACACTGAGAGAGAGAGAGAGAGAGAGAGAGAGAGAGAGAGAGAGAGAGAGAGAGAGAGTAACAGAGAAAGATTATGTGATAAAATGATTCAGAAGTGATGCATACTGTATCGAAAAATGGAAGAAATGTTTTCCTCCCAGACCAGTAGAAGTGATGCTACATCTAGAGAAGAGAAAATGCAGTGGCCTGTACTTAAGTCACACTTAAATTGTATAATTTTCATTGCTTTGACACAAAATCAGTGGTGGTGGCGTAGTGGCTAAAGCACAGGGCTGTTAATCTGAAGGTCACTGGTTCGAACCCCACGGCCACCACCATTGTGTCCTTGAGCAAGGCACTTAACTCCAGGTTGTTCTGGGGGGATTGTCCCTGTAATAATTGCACTGTAAGTCGCTTTGGATAAAAGTGTCTGCCAAATGCATAAATGTAAATGCAAAATATCAAACTAAGTGCAAACAGTTTCTTAGAACTACTTTAACTTTTCTGAACCATTTTTGCATGTTTTTTACTAACTGGGGTCAAGGCCATTTTAAGTGGATGTATGAAGTGAGTTCCCCTCAAGTGCACACAGGTATCCTGGCAACATAACCACATATGTAGTTTATCACATTAACTACGGACAGGTTCCACTAACATTTGACAACCACAAAAATGGCCACAATCATTTTTCTTAAAGGTTTAGTTTACCCAAAAATTCTTTCATCATTTACTTACCCTCATGCTATCTCAGAAATCTTAATTTGTGTTCTGCTGAAGAAAGAAAGTCATACACATCCACAACGGCATAAGGGTGAGTAAATTAACTATTCCTTTAATTTTAAACTCTCTCTATATTTGTTTTCTCTTTTCAAACCTAACAATTTTTTCTTTAAATGCTTAGTTTTGTGTTGAGTTGTGTTTGTGCTATATGTCTTCCAAAAAAATGTCACTTTATTTGATATGTTGTAGTGCAATGACATTAAAAAGATAGTTCACCCAAAAATGGATATTCGTATTCAGCTCTGTATATCCATACAATGCAAGTGAATGGTGACCACAATGTTGAAGCTCCGAAATACACATAAAACCAGCATAAAAGTAAAAAAATAACATGTAAAACTTTAGACTCCAATGTTTAAATGTATTTTTTCAGGAACAAAATTAAGTGTGGGTGAGAAAGAGATCAATATTTAAGTTATTTTTTCCTATCAGTTCTCCTCACTGCCCAGTAGGTGGCAATATGCACAAAGAAAGCAAATAGACAAAAACAAGAGAAAAAGAATGTGAAATTGAATGTGGAGATTTATAGTAAAGAATGACTTGAATATTGATCTGTTTCTCAACCACACCGATCAAATCACTTCTAAAGATATGGATTTAACCACTTGAGTCATATGTATTACTTAAAAGCTGCCTTTATGTCCTTTTGGAGCTTCAAACTTTGGTACCCATTGTCTTGCATTGTATTGACCTACAGAGCTGAAATATTCTTCTAAAAACCTTTGTTGTGTTCAGCAGAAAAAATAAAGTCAAACACATCTGGGATGGCATGATTCGATAATTTTCATTATTGGGTGAACTATCTCTAATACATTTTAAGTGTGGTTTAAATTTGCTGCTGTATATCTTGTAAGGCTCCAGTGACATCTGAGGACACTACCTTAGCTTAATTTGTTGCCTAAGATGAATCAAATCATTCAGGTTTGATTTCATCAGAATTCTGCTAGACTGTAAGTGAAAGTTACATTATGCTGACATAGTCCAACATTTCAGTGTGAATGTCCCTTGTTTGCATGTATGAATAATATGTAGGAAAAGTGTCTGTCAAAAAGACCTCAATGTTGGTGGTACGTGTCATTTTCCAAGTTGTTGTAGATGTGGTTGATTATATTTTCCGCTGCTGTGGTTGCCCTTGTGTAAAGAGGAATACCTCATACAGACCACATGGAAACCCAAAAGCATATTCCTTCTACGCACTGCTTGCTTGTCACTTAGTGCAAATGGTTTCATCTTTATTCATTAGCTAAAATTCCATATTTTGTCTAATGTAGTCAATCAGCTTGTCTGAGTGTCTCATTTTGAAGACATACTGGGATTAATGTAAACCAATAGAGAATTTAATGTATGGATGGAGCATTTGGTCAATGAAAAACCCATATTGATTGATGACTGATCTGAATATTAGGGGAGGAGATGGGAGAACTGTGTCTCCTTCAGTGTATGTGATGGTTACGACCTGACACTTTTTACTCTAGTGTTTACATTGTTCAGTTCTCTATTGAACAAGACAAGACATACATTTTTGCACATTTTTATTTATTTGAATTGATCATAAAGTCAGAGAAGCTAACACAATTTTCTAAGCAAATCTACTGTTACAGATTTGTGATTCAGCAGTTCTGTACATTGTTATAGCTGTGGTTGTGTGCGAATAAGTTAGATTTTAAGTTAAGTTCCATTGTGTTATGGTGTAGTAGAGGAATGGATCTCAAATGGTCAAGTCCCAGAGTTTACATTGTATATCAGGTGGTGACCCAATGCAGTCCTAAGACTTTAATGGTTGCATAGTCGAAAGTGAATTATAGTAACAAAACAGTTGTGGTCAGCACATGCTTTGTTTATCCTTGAATGTTGGAAGTGAAACCATATTTAATGAAATATGGGTCTATTTTCTTTCACCTTATATAATTTTGATAATAAGGACATGTTATACAGTCTGTTGTAATCTGGCAAATCTACTATATATGCACAATTAAATTTTTTCCATTTAGCATTGGGGATATTTCTCTTGTTTTTTTCCATGCTGACCAAGACCTTATCAGACCAGACTTTGCGAACCATTTGTGGGTCACGACCAAGTTGAGAACCACTGTAGTATAGTGCAATACAAAACAACAATAAATATATATTTTTCCATATAATTTAAAAATAAATATTACAATAGCAAGGCATCAGTATGTTACATGTATTGAGGACACGTGACTTGGATTAAGTCTGCTTATTCGATCTTCTCAATTAATCTCGTTTATATGTTTTTCAGTTTTGGACTTATAAAACACCATGAGAAACTCATTGAGCGCTCCTCCTTGGACTGTACCATCATTCACCTGTGTGAGAGCAAAAACACATAACCAAACTTTAACTTCATTTAAGCAGTAATTCCTACAAAATAGCAGTAAAACAACTGAAAATTGCATCAAAAATGCCTTTTCTCAATGCAGAATGCACAATGTTTCTGGGCAACTTTTAGTGTCTTTATTCTTACCTTGATTTCCTGAATTTCCTGAATTTCCGTCCATACACTATGTTCTACACTATACTTATGTCTCAAGTTTTGTACCATCCTCTTTAAATGTTTCAGATCAGATTGGACTTCTTTGTTCTCCGAATTGTTCAGCATGTCAGTGAAAATTTCTTCGTAGATTTTCAGCATTCCTTCGAGTAACACTGTCTGACAAGTGCAAGATCCCTTGGACTAAGGGAAACAAATATCATTAACATCCCATGCATTTATTTATGTGCATTTTCATATTTTAGTCTCTTAAACAGAATGGTTGCAACTTACTTTCAGCTTGTTCAAATAGGAAGTAAAAACCGACTTGACCCATTCTGTGCCGAGTGTTTTCTAAAGACAGAAGACAAACAGTGAGTATTAAGAAGGAACTGTGCATTTTTCCTTAGTTCTGCTGTCCATCTTACCCTTTAAAAGGGATACCTAACCCAAAAATGACAAATCCGCAATTGTTAACTCAACCTCATGTTGTTTTAACCCAAATTACTTTCTTTCTTCCACTGAACACAAAAGGAGATGATTGGTATCATTAGTCACCATGATAATAGAAGTTTCATTTTTTGGTGAAACATCCATTTATAATCTGAGGTCAGACAGTGTCACCAAGTTGTCTGGCATGGGTAACAGGATGCTTTAAAGATGCTTATAAATCCCTCACCAGCCCTTGTTTCCCTTTATATGTTCCTGTGTGCCATAGCACACTTCTTATGCACTAAACTCTAGAGATTTGTTTTCATGTGGTTTGATACAAATCAGTGTTTTAATGAGTGATTATTTTAGATTAAATTCATTGTGCAATAGATGTGACTAACTGTAATTCAAATGTTCAGTTTTAGAACAGTCTCTTACGATTATTAGCTGCAAGACCAAACTGAATCATCCCACTATCAGAGCGGTCTAAACTGATTCATACTGCTTACACAGACCGATCTGCTTTTAAACCCACTGCTGAAGTACACTGAAGGTACTTTAAAGTTCAGGTTAGTAGACATAACTTACATAATGCTCTTGCAGATGGTGGATATTTGTCTTCAGCATTTGGTACTTGTCATTTTTGGACTGACTAAGTTTGGATCCGTTGGTTCCCTGAAGAGTTAATATTAAGAGTCCACACATCAGTATGTTGAGCCAAGAATCCATTTGTTTACTTTTTGAGTCTCGTGGTCTTGTGCTATGAACCAAGCAGATGTTATCACAACGCCCTGAGCTGATACTATTCAGCAGGTATGTAATGTTGATGGGAAAGGGGCTGGGGGTTTATATAGGTACGCAACCTAAAAAGAGCATCAAATGAAGGCGTCACTGGATGTGCTTGGGGTTTTGAGGTTTATGTGGGCTGTTTTTCTATGAAGGTTTCCTTTAAATCAGATATGTGCTGCTATAAAGTGAGTGATGTTGCACTAAATCTATACTAGGGCTAACTCAAGTATTCATAAGGATTCATATGACTGGTAGAAGTGCCCATGTGAGCTGACTGAATCCACTCCCTGGCCTTAATGTCACTTGGTTTAGGGCCTGTTGAGATAAATGCATGATGAGTCAATCTGAAAATTGGATCACAATCAGATATCTTTGTTGCATAAGTGAATATAAAACCTGTTATCAATTGGTTTTGCATCCAAAAACAATATATAACAACCATCAATTTTCCTATGACCTGATGTATGTAAATATTTCACTGTGTGTGTGTGTGTGTGTGTGTGTGTGCATGATAAAACATGCATGTACATTGTGATTGTCTGTCTGCATGTCTGCACTTGCATGTATATGTGTGCAAATGCATTTCTGACCACACGTTTGTTTATATGTGTGGAAGGGCACATGAATGCATACCACATGAATGCATAGAAGACATTAATTCAAGTGATTAATTCAAAGTATTGCTAAATTGCTAAAAAAAAAAAAAAAAAGAAAACTGCATGTTGTACTTTTGTACCATATACATTTCATTGCATTAGTGGGTGATTTGTGGTGATCTTAATTTTTTGCTGAAGTAAACGTTATTATTGCTGTGTTGTAGCAAATAACAACAGTTCTCTGAATCCTTCATAAATCATTTACATTTATGCATTTGGCAGACACTTTTATTCAAAGCAACTTACAGTACACTTATTACAGGGACAATCCCCCCAGAACTGTCATACTTATGGACACAATGGTGGTGGCTGTGGGAATTGAACCAGAAACCTTCTGCTTACCAGTTCTGTGCTTTAGCCCACTACACCACCACCATACCAAGAAATTAGATTTTCTCGACTTATGGACTCATGGATTAATGGATGGATGGATCAAAGGCAGATCTAGAAAATTGTTTATGGGTTGGCATGAGGACTATAAGGGGTGGCAACCCCAAAGCAAGCACCCATGCAGAGTTCTTGTGGATTAAGGTATCAAGCTTCTTTGAAACAAGTACTACCAGTAGTTAAATCATTGAAGTCACAATCAAATTACAGATACCCATGAATGTGTGATACAGTTGCATTTCCACAGAGAGACCACATAGACCACATAGTTTTATTAACATTAAAAGAATGCATTTTTATTTTTTTATTTAACATTTTAGATTTACCTCTGTTTACATTAAATTAATTTTTTTAAATAACATAAAAAATAAATAACACAATGTTGCTCTTCTCAGCTCCAAGACATTAGTCACTTTTCCAACATTGGGTCGAACGGTTCTTCTTGTAAAGCCATGCCGTTCCATGCCAGAACTCAGAGAAAGATTAAAGTTCCTAGACAAGGATATTTATCAACAAAATATTTAATGAGTTACATACACTCACAAGCACTTTATTAGGAACTCTATGGCCCTAATAAAATGCAAAACGTGGTCTTCTGCTGCTGTAGCAAATCCGCCTCCAGGTTCGAAGTGTTGTGCAACCATTGCCTTTCTGTCAGCTAAAACCAGTCAGGTCATTCTCCGCTGACCTCTTTAATCAACTATGCGTTTCCATCCACAGAACTGCTGCTCACTGGATGTTTTTGGTTCATTCTGAGTAAACTCTAGAGACTGCCAGGAGATCAACAGTTACAGTTACTCAAACCAGCCCATCTGACACCAACAATCATGCCACGGTCAAAATCACGGAGATAAATTTTGTTCCTCATTCTGATGGTTGATGTGAACATTAACTGAGGCTCCTAAACCGTATCTGCATGATTTTATGCAATGCACTGGTGCCACACGATTGCCTGATTAGATAATTGCATTAATATGTAGGTGTAAGGTTCTTAATAAAGTGATCGGTGAGTGATATAGCCTTTGTGATATTTTCCCCGTGTGACAATTAGCTCCTGCCTTCATATATCCAAATAATCTTTCTTCAGTAATTATATATTTTTTTTTTAAATAATACAATTATATTTACATATAGAATGGCAATAGAGAAAATTGAATAGATTACTAAGCACTTATATACTTAAGTATAATACACTTACTATACACTGACCTGTGACATTGTCAATTAAAGGAATAGTTCACCAAAAATGAAAATTCTCTCATCATTATCTCACCCTAATGCCATCACAGATGTGTATGACTTTCTTTCTTCAGCAGACCACAAATTAAGATTTTTAAAAGAATATGTCAGCTCTGTAGGTCCATACAATGCAAGTGAAGGGGTGCTATCATTTGAAGCTCCAAAAATCATATAGATCAGCATAAAAGTAATCCATATGACTGTAACGCTTGAGTAACGAGGCAGACGAGGAAATGCGGATCCAAACGCAGTTTGAACTTTAGAGAGGAACAAAAACAGGAAAACACAAAGGAACAACCCACGATGGGGAAATTAAACATAAAATAGTAAACTAAACTCGACGTAAGCAAACAAGGGACTCGAGGAGGAAACACACACCAGGTTGACATCAAACAACGATCGACGAAGACTGAACAAAGACACAGGGTATAAATACATAAACAAGGGAAAAAGGGGCCAATGAACGAACAGAACTCAAACAAGATAATAAGGTGATTAACAGAAGCAAACGGCAAACTAATGAGGGCAGGTGAAAACAATGACAGGGAACACGAACGCTAACAGAGGACTATGGAGTTACATAAGTGACTAAAGTGAAAACTAAGAAGTGCAAAAGTGACAAGATGGAAAACAAGAGGGCAACAGTGAAACAAGACAGGGTAAACATAACAGAGCCCCCCCCAAAGGATCGGCTTCCAGACGATCCTTAACAACAAATAACAAAAGACAAAAACCCACAAGAACAACATGAGGGCACCAGGGGCAAACAGACAGTCCAAGTGGGCACATGGGCAGACAGGCAGACCAGGGGGGCACACTGGGCAGGCAGGAAGTCCGGGGGGGAAAATGAGACAGTCCACGAGGGGCACAAGTGGAGACGAGGGTTAGGGGGCCAGGGAGGTATCGACTGGGCAGGGACAGGTTTCGATGGTCTGGGAGCTGGCCACCGGGCAAGGGTAGGTGCAGGAGGCCTGGGAGCTGGCCACAGGGCAATGACAGGTTTGGGGAACCTGGGAGGAGGCCACTGGACGGGGACTGGGTCAGGAGGCCGGGGAGAGGTCTCAGGACGGGAACAGGAGGCCTGGGTGGAGGCCACCGGACAGGGTCAGGGGGCCTGGGACTGGGTCAGGAGGTCTGGGAGGAGGCCACAGGACAGGGACCGGGTCAGGAGGCCTGGGAGGAGGCCACAGGATAGAGGCCGGCTTTGGTGGCCTGGGAGGTGGTCGTGGGCCAAGGGCCGGTTCAGGGGACCTGGGAGGTGACCACGGAACAGAGGCCGGTTTTGGTGGCCTAGGAGATGGAGTGGCCACAGGGGAGGCCGGCGGCGCTGCGTGAGGCGGAGCCAAGGAGGACCTCTGAGGCAGAGCCGAGGGAGGTGATGGCTCAGAAGGCCCAGAAGGCGGAGCTGAGTGAGGCTCAGGAGGTGGAGCTGAAGGAGGCTCAGGAGGCGGAGCCGGGGTAGGCGGCACCGTGGGAGGCTTTAGGAGCAGAGACCAGGAAGACTCTGGAGGCTCTGGGGCAGAGACATAGGAGGCTCTGAGGGTGAAGCCGTCGAAGGTTTGAGTGGCTCGAGAGGCGGAGCCGGAGGAGGCTCGGGAGGCTCTGAGGGCGGAGCCGTCGAAGGCTTGAGTGGCTCGAGCGGCGGAGCCGTAGGAGGCTCAGGAGGCTCGGCGGGCGGTGCCTTCGAAGGCTTGAGTGGCTCGAGAGGCGGAGCCGTAGGAGGCTCGGGAGGCTCTGAGGGCGGAGCCGTCGAAGGCTTGAGTGGATCGAGAGGCGGAGCCATAGGAGGCTCTGGAGGCGGAGCCGCAGGAGGCCCCGGAGGCAGAGCTGCAGGAGGCTAGAGAGGCTCTGGGGGCAGAGCCGTAGGAGGCTCAAGAGGCTCTGGGGCGGAGCCGTCGAAGGCTTGAGTGGATCGGGAGGCGGAGCCGTAGGAGGCTCGGGGGGCAGAGCCGCAGGAGGCCCCGGAGGCGGAGCTGCAGGAGGCTCGAGAGGCTCTGGGGGCAGAGCCGTAGGAGGCTCAAGAGGCTCTGGGGGCGGAGCCATCGAAGGCTCAAGAGGCTCTGGGGGCGGAGCCGTAGGAGGCTCAAGAGGCTCTGGGGCGGAGCCGTAGGAGGCTCAAGAGGCTCTGGGGACGGAGCCGTAGGAGGCTCAAGAGGCTCTGGGGACGGAGCCGTAGGAGGCTCAAGAGGCGGAGCCCTGGGTGGCTCGAGAGGCCTGGAAGGCGGAGCCCTGGCAGGCTCGAGAGGCGGAGCCCTGGCAGGCTCGAGAGGCGGAGCCCTGGCAGGCTCGAGAGGCGGAGCCCTGGCAGGCTCAAGAGGCTTGAGGGGCGGAGCCCTGGCAGGCTCAAGAGGCTTGAGGGGCGGAGCCCTGGCAGGCTCGAGAGGCGGAGCCCTGGCAGGCTCGAGAGGCGGAGCCCTGGCAGGCTCGAGAGGCTTGAGAGGCGGAGCTCTGGGAAGCTCAGAGGGCGGAGCTCTGGAAAGCTTGGGAGGCTTGAGAGGCGGAGCCCTGGAAGGCTCGAGGGGCTTGAGGGGCGGAGCCCTAGTAAGATCGGAGGGAGGAGCTCTGGAAAGCTTGGGAGGCTTGAGAGGCGGAGCCCTGGAAGGCTCGAGGGGCTTGAGGGGCGGAGCCCTGGTAGGCTCGAGGGGCTTGAGGGGCGGAGCCCTAGAAGGCTCGAGAGGTGGAGCTCTGGGAAGCTCGGAGGGCGGAGCTCTGGAAAGCTCGGGAAACTCGGAAGGCGGAGCTCTGGAAAGCTCGGGAGGAGGAGCCCTGGAAGACTCGAGAGATGAGAGACTTGGGAAGCGGAGCCCTGGTAGGCTCAAGAGGAGGTGCCCTGGAAGGCTCGGGAGGTGCTGGCTCTAGGATGGGCACGACCACTGGTGCTGGCTCTTGGACGGTCACGGTTACTGGCACTGGCTCTATGACGGTCATGGCTACTGGCACTGGCTCTTGGACGGACATGGCTTCAGGCTCTGGCTCTTGGACGATCGAGGCTTCTGGTACAGGCTCTTGGACGGTCACTTCTACTGGCACTGGCTCTTGGACGGTCGAGGCCACAGGCGCTGGCTCAGGGACGGTCGAGGCCACAGGCGCTGGCTCAGGGACGGTCGAGGCCACAGGCGCTGGCTCAGGGACGGTCGAGGCCACAGGCGCTGGCTCAGGGACGGTCGAGGCCACAGGCGCTGGCTCAGGGACGGTCGAGGCTAGCGGCACTGGCTCATTGACGTTTGAGGCTAACGGCACTGGCTCACTGACGTCTGAGGCTACAGACTCTGGCTGGGTTACCGTGGTATGTGCCGGCTTAGGTTCGCCGGGGCAGACCGGGGCAGGCGTAGGTTCTGGCTCGTAGACCGGGGCAGGCGTGGGCTCTGGCTTGCAGACCGGGGCAGGTGTGACAGGAGGAGCCCCGGACAGCTGAAGGGTCTCCACAGTGGGTGGAGGGGTAGGGTCCTCCTCTACGACGCCCACGGTGAGCTGTGAGCCGCAAACTAGTAGGGTCGCCTCCAGGAAGTCGCAGAGCGTCCAGCCGTGCGTTGCCTGTGGCAACCGCTCCCTCTGCGCCGCGTTCAGATTGCCCCTAAAGAAGGCCACCAAGGCTGAGTCTGGGAAGTCTGAGACACTCGCCAGGTTCAGGAAGTCGTGGATGTGGTCTTCAATAGGGCGGTCCTCTTGCTTTAAGCAGAGCAGTTGGTAGTTCGCACGTTGAACTGCTGTATCCATGGGTGGTCGATCGTTCTGTAATGCTTGAGTAACGAGGCAATGCGGATTCAAACGCAGTTTGAACTTTATTAGAGGAACAAAAACAGGAAAACACAAAGGAACAACCCACGATGGGGAAATTAAACATAAAATAGTAAACTAAACTCGACGTAAGCAAACAGGGGACTCGAGGAGGAAACACACACACACACACACACACACACACACACACACACACACACACACACACACACACACACACACACACACACACACACACACACACACACACACACACACACACACACACACACACACACACACACACACACACACACACACACACACACACACACACACACACACACACACACATCAAACAACGATCGACGAAGACTGAACAAAGACACAGGGTATAAATACATAAACAAGGGAAAAAGGGGCCAATGAACGAACAGAACTCAAACAAGATAATAAGGTGATTAACAGAAGCAAACGGCAAACTAATGAGGGCAGGTGAAAACAATGACAGGGAACACGAACGCTAACAGAGGACTATGGAGTTACATAAGGGACTAAAGTGAAAACTAAGAAGTACAAAAGTGACAAGATGGAAAACAAGAGGGCAACAGTGAAACAAGACAGGGTAAACATAACAATGACTCAATTGGTTAAGTCCATGTCTTCAGAAGTAATATTATAGGTTTGGGTGAGAAACAGATCAATATTTATGTCAATTTATGCTAGAAATTCTTCTCCCTGCCCATTAGGGGGTGTATGCATGAAGAATGTGAATCACCAAAAACACAAAAATAAATGTTAAAGGAGACCTATTATGCCTCTTTTAATATAAGTCTCAGGTGTCCCTAGAATGTGTCTGTGAAGTTTCAGCTCAAAATACCCCACAGATCATATATTAAACCAGGTTGTAAATGCCTCTTTTTGGTTGGAATCAAAAACACTCTGTTTTCATGTGTGTCTCTTTAAATGCAAATTAGCTGCTGCTCCCCGCCAGACATAGCTCTGGTCTCCGTGAATACAATCAGGGACAATGGTAACTTTAGCTGCATTAGCTGGGAAATCAGCTAACAATCACATTCGGAAAGGTGATTTGCAAACATTCACAAAATATAAAGTGCAGTACTTACATCTTCAGGATATAAATCTGGAACATGAACAGTTGGTACTGATCCATCCCTGTTTTATTTTGACACTCATTCACAAAACAGTCCGGTGTAAAATGATTTGCACAAACGTACGCTGACTCCGGTCCGACCGGGGAAGAGGGGCTGTTGTCCGCCTGAGAGGGTGGAGGTGTGATCGAGGACCATGTGACGGTGTATCAGAGAACCGGCTTGACAATATAAATAATAGTTTATTGAGAAACTTAAACAAAAGACACAAACACACACATGACGGACATGCCTGTAAACGATCTCTCTCTCCCGCACCATCCTCCGAAGTTGGCCTTTATCCCTCTCAGAGGCTTGATTAGCCTGATAAGGGACCAGGTGTGTAGAATCACCACCCGGCCCCGCCCTCCGCCCTGCCACACCTTCATTTGTGAGGGTGGGTAAATAATGATTAATTTTTGGGTGAACTATCCCTTTAAATTCAGACTCTGGTGAAAAACGAGAGTTGCATTCGAACTGGACATGTGTTTGACTCCATTGATGTAGTGTGGCTTGAATAGTAAGATGCACATGCACCAGCAAGCCCAAAAAAATTACTGTATTCTTTTACATTGAAACCTATTTGAGTCAAAAGTTTTCTGAGACAAGTGCAGACAGACAGCACACTGGAGGTTAAGTCACTCACTAAATAGGGAGCAAAGGAGCAAGGGAGCATCCTATAGCCTTCATATGCAGCTAAGTGCATTCACTACTAACATCTGACCAAAAGTTCAGTTTCAGACTGCAGATGATGTGCGGACCACTCAACTTCTTTGGTGGACATGGGACAATGCGAATCAGTACTTAGATTCAGTGCTGATCAATTTATAATGTTTAAATGTATTTTAACATGGTTGGCGGTGATTGGATGATAACTTTGAATCAGAATTAATTATGCTAATTTCTGATTGGTCAAATGTTTCAGCATTGGCTATGGCTATCACTTGTTTGTTTGACAGTGCAAATAGAGAATATTTTGCCAAAGTCAAATCAACTCAATTCATTATTTTTTGTGTAGTTTTTTTATTTGTTCTTTTCCCAATACACATTGTTCAAAAGCAGCTTTTCAGTAAATCAGATGTAATGTCTGTAACATTTAAAAAATATGAATAACCAAAACTCCTGGATGCATACAATTATTTTTGAGATATAAAAAAAACAATCTGACTGTCTATTGCTTGGTATTATTTAACATTTTACAACTTAGTCCCGTTGTCACCGTAAATTCCCAGTTTAATAAGCCAAATTGTTTACATGAGACCTTAATCAACCAACTTTCTATTGATTTGTTTGTTTGTTTGTCATCATGTCTGTGATTTACATTTTTGAACAAGTTTTTGTGTTTCATAAATGTACATTTTGTTCAGTTCTTTATTGAACCAGACAAGACATAAAATTAAGTAAAATTTGTAATTTTATTATAGAATCACAATCACGTGAAATACAAATGACCAAAATATAAAAGTACATTTGAACAATACAGTGCAACAACACTGCACATAGAAGTTATAGTACCTAAAATAGTACTACCAAGTGGGGCTGGAGGTAGCAGAAACATTATACAATAAAATAAATTAAAATAAATAAGTAACTGTACACAGCCAGAGAAGGTCATACAATGAGTCTTGTCCTGATTTTTTCTGCAGATGTGGTATTTTCCTCAGTTGGCCCGATCAAACACCATGAGAAATTCATTTAAGGCTTTTTTCTGGATTGTACCATCCTTCACCTGAGTAAAAACAAACATATATCATATATTGTAATTAGCTTCTTCAGTTAAAGATCATTTTCTTTATCACAACGATCCAACAGTTGAAAATTTTTATCTTGACAAGCAACAGCATTTTACGCCATTTCTCAATGTAGACAGCGCAGACTTTACAGACAGCTGTTATTGTCTTTTCTCTTACCTTTATTAAATGAATTTTCTGAAGTTCTTCCCATACTTTCTGTTCTTCACCGTAATTGCTTCTCAGCTTTGTCACATTTTTCATTACGTTTTCTAGACTGGTTTTCACATCTATCTTCTCAGACTTGTTTTTCATGTCTGTAAAGATGTCTTCGTAGATTTTCAGCATTCCCTCAAGCAACACCGTCTTGCAAGTGCACGAGGAACTGGTCCTGGACTATGAGAAAGAATTATCATTACCATCCTGTGAAATCATTCATGACCGTTTTAGATTCTAGCGTCTAACAAAGTAAAAATGGTTGCAACTTACATCCAGATTTTCCAGATGGGAAGCAAAAACAGGCTTTTTAACCCATTCTGTGTTGAGTGTGTTCTAAAGAAAGTACACAAAACAGTAAGTGTTAAGAATGAATTGTGCATTTCTCTATAGCTGGGCTGTCTATCTTATACCAGAATCACCATATTGCCCCATTAATAAAGATCGAACAGTGTGCCCAAGTTGTCTTGAATGAGTAACAGAATGCTTTCTGCTTACAAAACTCTCTTCAGTTCCTGTACACAACGTACCATGTGCTATGGTACAATTTCTTTGCACTAGATTATGTGTTTGTTTACATTTTGCAGGGTAAATTCCTTAAAATATTTTTTTTGGTTTAGAATGGCATCTTGCTAATATTGGCTGCAATGCCAAACTGAGGCATGAAGCAACTGAAAGTGATTAATTCTGCTTACACAGTCTGAGTTACTTTGAAACCTGCTGTAGACGTTTAGAAACCAACTGCAACAAACCTATTAGGTTAAGAGGACCCTTACAGATAACAGAGGGTTTTGCAACTGGAAACATGCAGGTCCGTTGATTTTACTTACATAATGATTTTGCAGAGAATGGATTGTGTCCTGCAGTTTCCTTCTTTCCAGCGTTTTGTCCGTATCACTTGTGGATCGAGGAAAACGAAATCCGTTGTTTCTCTGAAGAGACACTAAGAGAAGTCCACACATGAGCACAATGTTGAGCCAAGAACCCATTTTTTTCTACTTTTGGAGTCCCGCTGTCTTGCACTTTGAACAAAGCAGCTATAAACACAGCGTCCTGACCTAATACCAGTCAGCAGGTGCGTGATGTTAATGAGAAAGGGGCCGGGGCTCTTTATAAAGGTGCACAAGCCAAAAAGAACAACGTATCAAGACGGCAGGGGATGCCCATCTGGGTTTGGGGTTTCTGTGGGCAACCTTTCTATGAAATTTTCCTTTATATCGGAGATGTCCTGCTACCCAACCCTATACCCCAGTGGCAAGTTGAGAATCATATAGATTCATATGAATGATCGCAGTGACTTTTGAGAATAGCCTTCATTTCTGAAACGGCCATCAAACTAAGATAAGATGGTGTTGAGAGGAACTTCTGATGGCTTAGTAAACCCAGTGTTGGCTTAAAACCAGATCTTAGTTTTAGTTAATGAAAATGAAACCTATAAAATGTTTAACTGATTTAACATTTACAAACTTCTAAACCAAAGGTATCTTTCATTGTGTTGTATGGAGAGTGTGACTGAATGTATCCACATTTGTGCATACATGATTGCATGGATGCACACATGCAACATGCATGTATACTGTTTGTATATAATCGTGTGCATGCATTAATAAGTGTATGCCTGCACTTCTATTTCTGTATATGTGCTTAATGCTTACAGTGTGATTGCACTGCATGCTAAAGACTTCTTAATACTAATATGCTACATTTCAAATTTAAGCATACTGCATGTATGTACTTTTCATCCCATATGCATTTCCTTGCATCGGTGGTGGATTTGTGGTGATCTTTATTTGCTTCACTAACATTTTTACTGCCTGTGGCCACATAGTTTTCAGTTGAATTTCCCTTTAGAGATACTGTGGTGTAGCAACAACAGTTCTCTGAAGCTGAACCTCAGAAATCTTCTTAAATGAGAGTTTCTCAGCAATTAAAACCATACTTTATATGTAGATGTAGTTGTGAATAGGTGTGCTTAGGGGTTAGCTGTGTCCGAATTCCTGTACTTTCAGAGTATGTACAAATTTCGATGAATAATTTACTTCTTGACCAAAAGTATGTTCTTTAGTAGGTGTTTTAAAATACCTTATGCAGGTGTGTAGTATAAATGCATTACTGGACGTATTACATTCGGGAATGTGGGCATTGTTCTTGAACAGCATGTTTTTAGACCTATGTTGCACTAACAACAATCACGAAAATATTGAACTACATAATTGTGAAAAAGAGTTTCCTTACCAAATCTGATTTACATTTACATTTTACATTTATGCATTTGGCAGATGCTTTTATCCAAAGCGATTTACAGTGCACTTATTACAGGGTCAATCCCCCCGGAGCAACCTTGATTTAAGTGCCTAGCTCAAGGACACAATGGTGGTGGCCATTGGGATCGAACCAGTGACCTTCTGATTAACAGTTATGTGCTTTAGTCCACTATGCCACCACCACTCGATTTAGCTGGTTCTCGGCTAAGTGTCCACTGGCTGCACACTTCAGATTCTCAGCAGATGCAGTAGGTCATCTGGGCGTTGTTTGCCAACTGTATCATGAATACTGCATATTAAGACATCCTATTAATTTACAGTAATGTATTGCTTTTTGCATAGTATATTGTAGGGAAGTACACATAGTCGGATGTTGTATTGGCGGCGTGCTCCACACACGGGATGCTTACTAATGCTAAGGAAGACCTTTCTCATGTCAGACCTGTGTTGGCTGATGGACATTTCCTTTTCTTTTAGCTTCAGTCATATTCAGAATTCTGCAGAGGAACAGCAGAGCAAAGAATAAAGAATAAAGGGCACCAAGGTAATCACAGCCATGGCAATAGCACAAGTTGTTAAACTATGAACACTCTTGGAACACTTGTTGATGTCCATTCATTACTGCTGTCAAAATGCATTGACAGAAATGTCTAGCAAACGTGGTAGCATTCAACTTAAACATTATTGCTTTTATGACATAATGACACTTAGCAATGCTAGCCCTTTAAATAATGGTCACTAAAACCACCAGTCATATATGCCACAACTGTTTCCACTACTAATTACAAGGGGGCATTTTGGTGACAATGACACAGAATAGAGATCCAGCCCCAACCTTTACCATCTATATGTCAAGCTAAAATGAAACTGTGCCACCGAGAGGTTTTACTGTATATAGGTTTGACTAGTGTCAATGATGGGACATGGATCTTTGTCTTTTCAGTGTTCACATACATTGCTTTTAGTTTGCATTTTCCTAATTTGATTACAAGTTATATTTTCAGCATAACATTTAGAGAGAATTGATGTGCATTTCTTAGTGTTTGGTACTGTATGCCCCGTTTTGCTATAATGACAGCATGCACTCGAGCTGATATGGACAGTCCATGTTGGACTCCACAAGTTTGTGCAAAATCTTATGATCCATGTTATCCCAGCATGATTTGAGAATATTGAGAAAGAGCACTTTGTGTGCTTCAAAGGAAGCAAGGAAATCTGACCCCAACATAGACCTTAACTGAGTTAAATCAATGTCACATATTTGCTTATTTATAAGTGACATAGTGTAGTAGTAGTGCAGAATCTTAAATATTCCCTTTTAATTTTACTTCACGTCATTCTTTGTTTTTAAATGTTTCTAAATTCTAAAACTTTGTTTATTTACAGGTTTGAATTTGTTTTTGAATCCTTGATTTTCAATGCGGTCTCAGACTTTTGAACCGACTTGGTATTGCAAGAGATGTATACACCTTTAGAGCTTAGAACTAAAAGCGATACATATGACTCATAAGTGTTCAATCAAGGACTCTCCTGTCTCCAGTCCTTATTGGAAAAGAAAAGGGTGATTAAGCTGTATTGCAGGCTGAGTCATTGTCAATGACTTAATAACTTCCTCCGTGGCTTCTCCATCTGCGTAGCAGGTTAACTGTGAGTTTCCAGTGAGCATGCTGTGGTCAGGCATTCGCTCAGCGATGCTGTTTCTGAGCACAGTAGACAAAAATTTTCACTCACACCTTTTGGTCTAGAGTCAGAAGGAGGATTTGAGGTGGCATTTACTATAATTTCCAAATGCACAAGTAAGTAGTTGGCACAAATGGTGAATAAGTTGGATAATAGGGAAAATGGTGAAATTAAAAATGCAGAGAAAGCAGAATTTTCCCTTTCGATATGTATATGCGTTTTGTTTTAAAGGGATAGTTCACACAAAAAATTAACATTCTGCCATTATTTATTCACCATCATGTTGTTACAAGCCCAACTGACCTTCTTTCTTCTGTGAAACACAAAAGGAGATGTTTGACAGAATAACAGCCAATCACGTTTATTGTATGAAAAAAAAGATGCAATGAAAGTGAATGGTAACTGAAACTAACATACTGCCTTACATCTGGGATGGATAAATATACTGATATCCAAATGCATCCCAGTCATCATTTAAACAATCTCAATATTGATTCTTAAATCCCAAGATCAGTCTTTTATTCTATGCTATGTCCGAAGATGATTTGTCAATGAATAATGTCTCTTTTAATACCCTTTCTATTCTTTACAGTCAGTTGTTGATCAAAAACAACAAAAAATAAATTATTGAATTCTAATAAGGCATAGCTCAGATGAGATAAAGCCATTCCAGTCTCTCGTTAACATGCGCTAATTTAAAGGTGCACTCGATAATTTTTTCCTCATTTAAAACGTTTTATTCAAAAGGAATGAATTGTAATTTTGAAACATATGTATAAAATCATGCCCGAATGGGATACATGAGATGAAGAAATATCAGTAACCTTATAAAAGCTGTTTTATTCTACATTAAGATGGCCCACTCATGGGGGCTGCCATGTTAGGATCACGTGACCAGCCGAATTCTACTTGCTTAATCACAGTAATTGCCCTTTTATTGGAGCTTTTACTCATGAATTAAGTTAAATATAGCTGAATGTGAATAGTGAATTTCTGTAATGTCTTTGGTAACTGAAAACTGTTGTGTTTGAATGATGCTGTTTACAGAAATGTCTGGTTTCTTAAAGAGACAGTAGGGGTTTTTATCGCATGTTAAACAAATCAATGTAGTTAGTAAAAATTTAGCAATTAAACAAACATGTCACAAAATAAATATATGCAATATAATATATTTATCGATTAAATTCATTGATTTGTTCTTTTTTTTTTTTTTTTAAGTTCAAATGTGACAAATGATGAAAAACTAATAAAATGTAATTATTAAAATTCATATTTTCATATTGTACCTAGTTAGAAGGTCCCCTATATAATTAACAGCATATAGCTTGGATATAATGTATTTCATATGTAAGCAAAAGGGACATTATAGCTAAAATATACCCATATGAATCGATATACCCTAACCCTGTTCCACGGAAATTAATTTGTGTTTGGAACATCTTGAGGGTGAGTAAATTATGACAGAATTATTATAATGATATTTTTTTTTTTTCAATGATTCAAAAACTTAACTATGTGATGTTGTGGGATGAGTATCGATTTCAGAACCTTTTGAAAATTGTGTGTGTGTGTGTGTGTGTGTGTGTGTGTGTGTGTGTGTGTGTGTGTGTGTGTGTGTGTGTGTGTGTGTGTGTGTGTGTATTTATCATTTGTGGGGACCAAATGTCCCCATAAGGATAGTAAAACCCGAAATTTTTGACCTTGTGGGGACATTTTGTTGGTCCCCATGAGGAAAACAGCTTATAAATCATACTAAATTATGTTTTTTGAAAATGTAAAAATGCAGAAAGTTTTCTGTGAGGGTTAGGTTTAGGGGATAGAATATAAAGTTTGTACAGTATAAAAACCATTATGTCTATGGAAAGTCCCCATAAAACATGGAAACACAACTGTGTGTGTGTGTGTGTGTGTGTGTGTGTGTGTGTGTGTGTGTGTGTGTGTGTGTGTGTGTGTGTGTGTGTGTGTGTGTGTGTGTGTGTGTGTGTGCATATGTATGCCCGCGCCCTTTCGTTGCACCAGAACTGAGCACTGGTTGGGTTGTTTGGTGGTGATGTGAGAGAGATGCTTGTGGTCATGTTTCAGGTTGCTGCGACTTCCAGGAACTGCAGCTGTATACAGTGACAGTGATAATAGAGTTTGATGTTGTTTTTGTTTATTTGGTTGAATTTGATGGGTTACATTTGTTCTAAACCTGAAAAAAAAAAATCCCAAAGAGTCTTAAGCATGTAATATTGGTTTATAAGCATAAAACAGTCTAAACATAATAACACTGTCTTATTTGTTAACTGTCTAATAAGTGTGTATGTGATAAACAGTTGTTTTTTATTATTATAGGGCTATAATGTGCATGCTTTTTGACTAGTGAGCAGACTGTAGCCTATAAAGACTGTAGTACTCACCATGGCTGGCAAGTAGTCCACACACAGCAAAAGAGAGCGCAGTGTAAACACTGAGTCACTAGATGGAGTCAATGCAAAGAAATGGAACAGCACTGGAGACAGGTCACATCCTTTAATCTCATAACAGAACAGTTTGGGAATCATTTGTACCAGTGCTGTTCTCTCTGGTTTTTAAACCTCTTAAACCAGCCTACACTGTTGCTTGTCTTAGCTCATTTAAGTTAGTCTCCCAGCCTTATCAGCTGAAAAGTGCCCCAAACCCCTCTATAGTTATGTGGTGGTGGCATAGTGGCTAAAACACAGTGCTGTTAATCAGAAGGCTGTTAATCAGAAGGTCACTGGTTCGAACCCCATGGCCACCACCATTGTGTCCTTGAGCAAAGCACTTAACTCCAGGTTGTTCTGGGGGATTGTCCCTGTAATAATTGCACTGTAAGTCGCTTTGGATAAAAGCGTCTGCCAAATGCATAAATTTAAATGTAAAACCATGAAACAGACCAACTTGACTAGGTTAGGAGACCAGCTAAGACCAAAAACCATCTTTGGCTGGTTTAAGCTATTTTTGACAGTAGGGTCTATCTTAACTTCAATCAGATGTATTATGTTATTCATACTCATGTCTTAGTAAAATGCCTTAGCGATCACCTACCATACCTGTGCTGGGCAGAAGTCAACACGTTTGAATGTCAAGAGAGTCATGATTCGGACTTGTGCAGAGTTAGCAGTCCTTTTTTACTTTATTAGAGTTAAACTAACAAGGTCAGTGGGGCTATATCAATGTTGCATCAAGATTAGGGATACTTTTACAGTCCACACCAGAGCTCCATTGAAACATGAGCTCATCATATTCACAGAAGAGATGGGTAGTCTGATGTAAACTTTATTTAATCCAAAGGTTCACAGATGATGTTACATTACAGACAGATCAATGAATTATATTCATTTTCAATACACAGTTATAACTTATGATACACTAACACAGTAAGAACAATTCTTCACAGATAGAATAGAAGGGCCAACACATACTGTCATTTTATAATAACGTGATAATAAAATAAATATTACATTGTTTTAGCATAACATAAATTCTCTGACATTATTATCATAAGCACTTGTAATGGCTTAATTGACAAAAAAATAACAAATCATAAAAATAAAAAATTTGCTTTGAAAATTAAGTTAAACAATAAATATGTATACAATGCTTCTATATGAAGTACTTCTACAGTACTGTAACACAGCAGTTCATGACTGGAGGTCGCAATTCTGCTCTGATAGGGTCACCGACAGCAGGGAAAACCCAATGCTAAATGCAAATAATAATATGCAACTAATAAATTAATCTTGCAAACTTAGAACAGCAAAAAAAATATATAAATAAATAAAATAGGCCTATCAGCTTCAAAAGATCGTTTTACAGTATTTTGGTGCAAATTAATTTGCCTCTCATTGAAGTTGGCCAAATTTGTGAGAGGCAAACATAAACAGGTTGCTCGACATCCGCTCATCCTCAAAAAATATGAACAAAACCATGCAATGTAATAGAAAATAAGACCTAGACTACAATAAAAACAGTACCTTTGGTACTACTATGTTGGGTCGCCACTAGATCTACAATGTAATCCTGGATCCTGTAGCAAAACCAGTTAAGAACCACTGCTGTAGCACATTTCCGTTAACACACAGCTTGCCAGCTGTCAATCAGATTTGACAGTGGTCTGTTGACCACTGATTTAAGAAGTCATGATGTTTTTTGCATTAACACACAACTTTAACCTGGTTCCCCAACAGTAGGGTGTTACTTATGTATTGTGTTGTGTTCGTGCATGTATGTGTGTTTGTGGATGGTTCTGCATTTATATGTACTGTACACATCTGTGTTTGTGTCCTGCTGCATCCTCATGTGGTTCTGTGGAACACTAATTCTTCTTGGGTGTCCTTTCTCGGTCTATGATGAAAATAATCTGGGTCAAAACTTTGTAAAACTCACTCACTGCTTTGATCAGATCTTCTCGCTGTAGCTGCCAAAGAAAGACCAATAGGGTTACTGATAAATCAATGCTTTATAATGTACACCTAATTCTATGAGCTGGATGGGCAGATCCATCTGCATGTGCTATGCATATGCGTGTCTGAATGTGTGAATGACAGATAACTTTGTGTTTTTCCACTCTTTCCATGTAGTTCAAAATAAGAGAGGATAAGTACTCTCAAATCTAGCAAAAAAGACAACATATCAGCAATAGTTCACCGAACAATGACAATTCTGTCATTATTTCAAACCCATATGAACTTCTTTTGAACACATATGGAGATGTTAGGCAGAATGTTAGCCTCAGTTTCAGTTCACTATCACAGCATCTTTTTTCCATTTAGTGAAAGTGAATGGTGACTGAAGCTCTCATTCTGCCTAACATAGAAGAAAGAGAGTCAAACCGGTAAAATGAGTTAATTATGACAGAATTTTCATTTTTGGGTGCACTTTACCTTTAAATAAGATTCTGAAACATTTGAAAATTGATTTATTGCATCTTCTCATTCCTATTTTCTATTTGAAGGTTTAAAAACAAAGCAGTAGTTGCAGACATACTGGTTAAATGTCTCTTACCATCTTAAATTTGGCCTCCATTTTTCTAAAATTATTTTTTGCACAGAGGGGCAGATTTGATGGGCCTCCATTTACCTGTGTCAAGGAACAATAAAGAAAGAAAAAACACTTTATATGCATGAATGGCAGCATATATTGACCAATGCTTGTTCTTACCATTTGCTATCTGCTATTTGTTTTTATGAATGGAAAGTGTCATTGAGCTTGGTAAATGTATTATTATGAATCAATGGTTAGATCTATGTACCAAGGTGTACATGTTACTAGGGGTCTTACACAGAGTTCCATGTCATTCTTGAGCCTTGAGAAGTCATCCATAAAGCTAACTGGCCTTTGTTGTGAGGTGTTCTTCCACAGCTTTTGGAATACATGTTCCTCATAAATCTTCAGGAGGTTGTAGAGGAAAGCAATTTCTTTGATCGGTTTCTGATAGAATGAGTATAGATCAATTTAGATGCAACTCTGTCACATTTTCATGCCTAATATATTACCAACCATATATACAGTATATGAGGAATATTCTGGGTTTAACACACGTTAAACTCAATCAACAGCCTTTGTGGCATAATGTTGATTACCACAAAAATGTATTTAGACTCATCCCTCCTTTCCATTAAAGAAAGCAAAATCTAGGTTGCAGTGAGACACTTACAATGGAAGTCAGTGGGGGCCATTTTTAGAGGGTTTAAAGGCATAAATGTGAAGCTTATATTTTTAGAAAATAACTTACAATACATTTTCTTTAGAACTTGTGCACTATTTGAGAAAGTTGTTTAAATCGTAATTTTTGCGGGATTACAAGATTATGGCGGGACGTCACCTTGGCAATAAAGTTGTAAAATTGCATTTAACTTTACACAGAAAAGGTTAGAAAGTGATTTGATCTCATTAAAATCATGTTAAGATGCATATTGCTTACGTCTTGTGGCTATACTTTTGAAACATGTATTTTAACGTTTACGGATTGACCCCCATTCACTTCCATTTTAAGTGCCTCACTGGAACCCAGATCGTTTTTTTTTTTTTTCTAAAGGAGGGACAAGTTGAAACATTGTTTTGTGGTAATAAACATTATGTCACACATGCTGTCCAGTGAGCTTAACTGTGTTTTGGCATCTCACAGCAAAAAAATAAAAATGTAAACATTCTTAAGGCCATTGTTGTTCTCAACATTTATTTCCAACTTTATAACCGATAAACCACTTTGTCTTTCTTAATGTATACGAGCTCTTTATGTTATGTGCTTAATGAAATATTCTCTTACCTTGCATACAGTAAGTTTTCCCAAAATTTGCTTGGATTTTTTATTATCCCTCTGGAGAAATAAAAGAGCATTAGTGATGCATGTCATATTCTCAAAGACATAATTTATAATCTGAAAAAACTCTTTCCATACTTACAGGTAGAAATTTTGGGATGTGCAGTGAAATGTTTAGCATTTCTCTGATCACAGGTAATTGGATGTGCTGCTTCAAGCAATCTTCCTGTTGGTGGCCCCTAGAGCAGTACAGGAGGGCACAAAGGGCAAGCAAGGTTATAATCTGCATCCTACAGTAGTTTGGTTTCAGAGGGTTGTACAGTGTACAGTGGCTCAATGCACTTTAAACAACCAGTTACATAGCTTTTATAGCTCCATCCTTTCAGTCGTAAAAAATTCCAGCACGCGTGACTGTAGGGGCTGGTTTTTTTTTTTTACCATAAAGGTTAAGGATTGTGCTTTTTGGCTATCAGTTTTCCTTGTGGGTTCAGTCAGTGGTTTTTAAGATAGCAAAGCTCCGCTTATAGATTACTGGACGAATGAAATCTAGGTTGCGTGTGCACAAAATGTGCTACTCGATGCATTCAAACCTACATCATGTTTCCTTTGAAGCGTATAACACGGTTTCTTGAAACTGTACAGCTGTTCAAAAAATATTGTCTGTGTTGCAAAACCCTACTGTCAATTTTAATATTAGAATATAGGTTTGATCCACTGCATTCTTATGACAAAATAAAAGATTAAGTAGGCTACACTGAATTTGTTTTTTATATTGTCTAACAACCTATAACTATATATAATATACTTTTGATTAAACTATACATTTATGGTTTTGGATGCTCTAAGACTACATGCCCACAGTAAGGCCACATAAAGTAGCCTGTCAGCCTTTAACTTAACAGTTAAAACAATTAAAAGAGATGCACATGCTAGACATGCATTCACATAATTCTATTCGGTAGTGGTTAATTCCAAACATAATGTTGGGTGTATCCATGTGTCCCTGTAAAAGCCTCTTCTCAAGTCCCCTGCAAAGATGGGGCGTAGGTTTGTAGCAATTTATGTAATTGTTGTCATTTACTGAAACATGTTTTACTATGACAAAGTACGGCCCCTCTTCCAAAGGGCTTAACCACTTACTCAAACCAGGTCAGCAACTTCAAGACTCAAAAAACTTAACCTGACCCAGAAAGTATTCTCAAAAACTGACTTAGGTTTGTGATATGATGAATACGTACCAATCAGAGCTTTGAAAGATGAAACCTTACAATGCTTGTGTGAGTCAGAGAGTGTAAGAGAATTTTACCTTGATCAAGGTAAGATCAAGTGAAAGTGAGCTATTTGGTTGCTATTTTTGGAAACATTTCCTGTGTATGTGTTTTCTTTAGTTTTTTAACTGTCAAACCACATGGAAGTATGGCTCTGTAAATTCCCATCCATTTCAGCATCTTGTGCATTCCGTCAGTTCTCAAGAGTTATGTGCTGGGGAACCCAGGACTGTTTACATTGCACAGGTGTCATGTTTAGGTTTCACCTGTCATATCTTTTTAGCCAGCTGGTTGTGTGGTGGAGTGCCCACTGTTGCAAGTTCTTTCTTGGAATTTCACACATTTTTGTAGCACTATAGAATTTGGTAGTACACTAAAATCATGTTAAACTATGACTTTATGGGGCCAGGTTTGATAGTTCTGACTAGCCATTCAGATCCCTGGATTGAACATTGTATTATACAGTGCTAGGTCTTTTCATAAAAAGATTCTGTGAGGCAGAGATGGAAACTCGAGTTCGCAACTTGATTCGGACTCGTTAACAGTGACTTGAGATTTGACTTGGACTCAAAGTCAGAAACTCAAGTCATCTTTGCGTTGACGCAATAGCATCATCTAAGCCCTTTATCATACATTTTATATTCAAAAATGTTCAATATAATGGCAATAAAAGGAACGCTGTATGTAAAACATGTGAGATGAACATCAAACACGCTAGCACAACTACATCGAACTTTATATACAAATTTAAGAACCGGAATAGCTGGAAAATCGTTTGTTGTTTTGTTGAAAATGGCTTGAAATTAAAACGGAGAATTTCTTCCAATAAATGTGTCCATCAACGAGGACATCCACACTCCACTTTCATTGAATAGTGTGTCTTTTAATAACCTTTCTATTCTTTACAGTCAGATAAAAAAGTTAAAAGAAATATTATTTTAATCATAATCATACATTGCACAGACGCGAGATTTAAAATATAAAAAATATCTAAAACAAGATGTTATGTTCACATGTTTATATAAAATAGATAATGCTCAAACAATTGATGAACATCATAATATAGTTTAATCAGCCACTTGCAGACAACCTCATGTCACCTAAGGTCTGACACAGGTAAAGCTGTGGATAACATATTCACATGCAATGTCACATCTTCTTCTATAGAACTTTGTGTACATTTTACAGGTGCACGAGATAGAGCATCTGCTAACACCAAAGACTTGCCAGGTGTGTAGACCAGCTCAAAATCATAGCACTGCAATTTCATCCTGAGACATTTGAGGCATGGAGATATGTAATTCAGGGTTTTCTTGGTTTTTGAAATCAATGGTTTGTGATCTGTTTCAACAGTAAACATGGATAAACAATATACATAACTTTGGAACTTTTCACATCATATACAGTACTAACCCAAGACATTCCTTTTCGATTTGCGCATACTGACATTCTGCATTCATCATAGTTCTCGAAGCATAAGCCACTGGCCTCCATTCATCACATCTGCTTGAAGAAGCACAGCAGGCACCCAAACCATTTTTTGAAGCATCTGTTGAAATCTTCAGTGGTTTTGAAGGGTCAAAGAACGCAAGCACCGGTTCTGTGGTGAGTGTAGATTTCAAGTTAGCCCATTCTTTTTCATGTTTGACAGTCCATTGCAACTCATTTGTGTACTGAAGCAATTCTCTGATACATGCCGTTTTGGATGAAATGTTTGGAATACATTTTCCTATGATGTTAATCATTCCCATGACTCGTAGCACTCCATGCTTTCAGCAGGTCTTGGCATGTCAATGAAAGCTTGTATCATGGATTTCTCAGGCTCTGCACCTAGCTCTGACAATTTGTCTCCAAGTAACACAAATTCTCTGACAAATTCTCCAAATTGACACTTAATCTTGTTGAGTTTCAGTTTGTTGCTTTGAATTCTTCCCAGCACGTTTCTCAGTCTGACATTGTGTTGCTCAAAGGTGGTTCCCCAGACAATTATGTCATCAATGTACACATGTACACCTTCCAATCCTTCAATTACATGCTCCGTGGCATGATGAAATATCTCGACGGCAGAGATAATTCCAAAAGGTAGTCTGAGAAAGCAATACCTTCCAAAAGGAGTATTGAATCTGATCTGACAAAATCCTTGGGACACATCAAGCTTGCTAAAGTATTTTGCACCTGCCATCTCACGCTTAGGAATTTGATAGTGCTCACGTTTAATGTTTTCATTCAAGTCTTTTAGATCCATACATATTCTAATCTCACCATTCTTTGTCTTCACACATACCATCAAGTTGACCCAGTCTGTTGGTTCATCGACCTTACGAATCACACCCGATGCTGTCATGAGTTGTACTTGCTAGTGTTACCTCCCCAATCCAACCCCCAATACCACCCCCCCAATCCCCCCCCACCACAATAGTTTACGTCTGGTTTCATATGTTCAGTGTTTAAAGTCTTTAATGCAGTCGTTGTTCACTGTCTGCAGGTTCACTGATTTTACCAGAGCAAAGTTAGCCATGAAATGCTATGCACATTTTAATCTAATACTTTTTTTGATTGTTTACGGTATAAAATAAAATCCATGATTAAAGTAAAACCTTATGTACTTTATTAGACAAGTTTGAATAATGAAAAAGGCAATCCTTAGAGGTAATCGGTTTTAATATTTCAAAATTGAATTAGCCTTATACAGGCTTAATTAAACTAACCAGCTGCAGATAAAGAACTATTGACAAAAAATAACAACTATTGAAAGACATAGGAGTTTATTTTTTTTATATAGAATTTAAATACAACATATCTCTTAATGCAGAAATACTATACATTTGTTTGTTATAATATGTTTAATTTAATCATTTTAGAAAAAATGAGTAAAAATGCTTTTACAATGCATTTACTTTGCAGTGGTCTATCTTAGGATGCATTGCCTTGGTCAGTCACACAACACAGCATCCTCAAGTGTGACCAGCACATGGCATGAAAACACAGTTTCCAGGTCATTCACACATATTCTATCATTTAGTCAAAATAAATATGTCAAATAAATACGTCCACAATAAATAATACTTCTCATATTAAAACAATGGCATTCCAAAAGGCTGGAAGTCTATTCTAACTGAAAATGAAACATGAAATCTTCAGTATTTTCTTGGACTGCAGGATTTGTAGAGGTAGTTTAAAAGAATATCTGTCTCTCCTACTGCCTTGTTCCGAACCTTTGACACATCCTGGGGAGACACAAAAGGTATTAAAGACATGCAGACCCATACAATAAAGAAAATAATATTACCCTCAGATGCCCAAGCATTGACAATGATTATTTTTTTATTATTATCATTATATTAATTATATTCATATATATTATATATATATAAATGTGTTTTTAGAAAACTGTTGATTATGCAAATCTAGATTTTACGCATGTTTTGTATTGGGGGTAAATACTCTGTGACTTTTGCAAACAATGGCAGTCAATGAGAAAGTCATACTTTTAAATTTGCAATTTTTATTTCCCTAATAAAAATCAGCTATAGCTAGGCTACTGCTGTGTGTATTTTTGTTTACCGTTTTAATAATAATAAAGTAATATTTCATTGCTTTATACCAGGTCTCTGTGATTTTACTCTTTTGTAAAAATCATATGAACTTACCCCGTATAGTTCCTTGGCCTTTTCATAGTTCCCCGTGAATTTCTCAACGTGCCCGTGGTTTGCGAAGTCAATGACTGGCTGTAAAAGTCAAACATTGTAAGTACAAAACTGATAACGCTCAGTGAGCTACTTCGAATGATTTTCAAACATATACAAGTAGCACTTACACAGTGCGGTTCCAAATCGCGTGCGACTCTTTGCAGATCAGACCTGACTGAACGAATCCGCGGGTAGCGCTCGTTGCCGGTGTGCAGGATGTTGTTTAGATAGTAATCAAGGATCATGGCAATGATGCAACAAGTGTCCTCCTCCTGGAGAAGGGAAAGTAAAATAGTCAGCATTAATAAAAGGCCAATAACGTAATATGGAAATATGATATTGTTAAAAATACGAAACAAACTTTTCGTTGTATCAATCACACATACTTTAATCATATCTTCAGAGATGACTGGAATCAGACGCGTCTCGTGGTCCCTGTCATCCCTTTGCGCCTGTGTGGGTAAATATGCATGAATATTATTTCAAACCCTTAGGAATAAACGTTAACCTTTTATAAAATCATTCGAACTCTAGGTTTAATAATTCGCACATATAGGATGTTGCCACATTAATGTACACGAACATGTTTAACGACATTAATTACCATTTGCAACTACTATGTTAAGCATAATCCACCGCTGTTGATCCATTCAGACTTACTTTTTTAACCATATCTTGCATGTTGGACCAGGTCTCGGCGCTGTCTAATGGCCCGGGGCGCGGACGCGCAAGGTGCATCGCCTGGCCGCACAAAAAACTCCAGCACATCACCACTACTAGAGTTACGCGCAGCATCCTTGAAGCAGGTGTATGAATTCTGTGATCTGTCCTCTTGTAAAATCACTAAGGTGGACTTTTCTTCCTCGCAGTCCAGATTTGGAGAATATATCGTGAATCAAGAGAAGAAAGCTTTTATATTCTCATGCTACGTTGTCCCAGATATGTCATTACGTCATGCCTTTACCTTTTGGTGTAGGCTTTACCGCTGACTGTTATGATTGCATCGGAAATTAGTGGCACATGTTGAAAGAGAGAAATTAAAGGGGCAATAATTACTGCAATAAGGACATTGGATTGGTCAAGTACTCCGACGGTGTACTTCCTGTTTTCCCTGAATACTGTATTCATAAGCGCGCGGCAAATATCCAGGTCTATATTGTTTGCACTTCCCTCTCATTTTATGTTGCTAGGAAACTTTTAACTACCGCTTTCCTTATTGCTCAAAAATCCTATCCCAGGATAGGATGTTTAGGGAACTTGTCAGCACAGTCACTGAGACCAGCAAAATATGGACCATTGCAATAAAACCCTGTTGTTTGTGTTCACTTGAAACAAAAGAGGAAATAATCCTGTCTTTATGTTGCCAACTGAATTTTATTATCAATCCAATTACTTCCACAATAATATTTGGATATTGCTTCATTAATATATACTTGTTTGTAATTGTGCTGCATTCATTCATATTTTTTTATAAATACTGAAATGTTTGTTTCATTTCCATATTTTCTAATAATTGTGCTTAGTTAAATTTGTTATATATATTCTCTTTTTAAAGAATATACCTAACAGCAAACCTGCACAATACAAAACCAGTTAATTCATTAAAAAAATAAATAAATAAATAAAAAATATATATATATATATACACATACACCCACACAGTCCTGTGCAAAAGTTTTACGCACTTGTGGAAAATGTTGCATAGTGTGGATGTCTTCAAAAAATAACATTCATTTTTTCATTTATCAATTAACGGCATACAAAGTCCAGTAAACATAAAAAAGGTGTGGCCACCTTTGCCTTTAAAACAGTACCAATTCTCCTAGGTACACCTGGACAGTTTTTCTTTGTTGTTGGCAGATATGATGTTCCAAGCTTCTTGGAGAATTTGCCACTGTTCTTTTATTTATTTAAGCTGTCTCTCAATTACTTCTGTCTCTTTGTGAAATCTCAGACTGACACGATGTTCATTGGGGGCTTTGTGGGGATCATGCCATCTGTTGCAGGGCTCCCTGTTCTTCTATTCTAACTTTTCTATTTGTAAAAGTAATGTTTGGGAGTCCAATATTTATATTTCCTATTGACATACTAAAGCTGAAGATATGTATAACCATCTTAAGACAAATGCTTTTGTGATATTTTCCCATCCATTTCACTTTAATAGATTATTTTGATTAATTGTGCTTCATTCATAAATATATTTCCCAAAAATATTTTGCCAGTCTATTACAGATTTTTTAAAACTTCCGTAGATGATTGTTTTTATTAGAGAAACATATACAGAATCTTTGTATCTATCATTTTACAAAAGGTTTACTTTTAATTGGCTACTTCTTTGTATTCTGATTTACATTGTCTAATAAGCAAAACCATTTGTACCGACCACACAATATCGGTCCAGTGCTATTAAATAAATATAGCAAGAAGTTAAATTCAAATAGTTAAAATAAATTACAAAATCAATTTTCTAAAATGTAAACACTAACATCAAAATAAAATCTGCCACACAAAAACCATGTGTAAAAGAGTAAATATACATCCCGCGATGTGAATGGCCATAGTGCATGTTCATTATCGGCACTGCACTGCTTTGACTAATTACTCTTTCCCCAGAATCCCTCCTTCCTTCTCTGTGCACGGTCCAAGAGTTCAGATGCAATTGAGCAAGAGGCTGCTGATCTAGATGAGATCTGAGACATCATATCATCTGCATTTAACATGGAAGGGAAAAAGAAAGTTCAATGAGAATATTCTTAGATGGAAAGAATTATGCATTTGCTGCTTAAATAATCTTTCATTTCTTGACCAGCTAAAATCCAAACCAGCATAAAATTCAAATGGTCTCTTTTTAAAGAATATACCTAACTGCAAACCTGCATAATGCAAAACCGGTTCATTCATTAAAAAAGATTTTGCACCATGCTTTCACTTTTAAACAAAATACAGTGTATGTCCTATCCAAAAACTCTTAAGATATTACTTCTTCCCAAAATGACTAATAAAGGAAAACATGTAGGTACAAAACAGTGCAGAAATGAAATCAGTGAAACCAGTGATTTGAAATGGATTAGATGTTCTTGATATGTGAACCACATCAAAAAAGCAAGCTGATCTAATTCCTATTCATACAAAGCTTTGCCAGAAAAACATGAAAACATAACGCAAATTATTTGAAAGTGCTCACTCTGCTAATATTAAGAAGATGACTTTACCATTGTCTGACATACCAGCGTCAGATTCAGGGAACACAAACAGTTCGGGCCGAAAAATTCCCAGGTTACCTATACAGTACAGTACAAAAAGAATATTGTCACCACAAATGGGATGATTACATAAATGAATTTAACACTATAGCTGTTGTAATTTAAACATGAATAATACTAAAAATCGAACACTGAATAACATCATTACAGACAGGTATTTTGCATTGTAGTATCAAATACTACAACGACATAACAATTACCTACATTTAGCCTTTTTCATAGAAAACCAATGTAGGATTAAAAAAGATTAGGACTATGTTGTGCTTAATGTTTTTAAACCTGTATTCAATTTTGCATGTTTCTTGCACTTTTTTCTAAAAGATTTGAATGGAAAAAACATGGTTTGATTTGGAGGATGAATTTAATCATTAAAAGAGCATGGCACATGTGCACTGGCTCTTACAGCCTGAATGTGTATGAATCTTTACGTCTGTGTACTATCATTTGTATTTAGTTAAATTATGACTGGAAGAAGCCCAGTAATCCAATTATTACTTAGCATAATTGTAATGTCAGTGTTTTATGGACAATGTTACACATTTAACACTGTCTGAGTGTTTGGCCGTGTTGTCATTATTAATTAGTTTATATCTTTCTTAAAAACGTAAACACTCTTTTATTGTCGTAGTGCAATAAACTATCCCAAGCGGGAAAGTTTGGCCAGGTATCATGTGGACTCTACACCAGCAAGAATAAGAGGTAACAAAATAATTCATTGACGTTAGTGGAAAAAAAAACACACAAAAAAGGAAGACAGGAGACTGACCTAGATTATTCTCCCCCTATTGCTGGCGGTAACCTAACCTCCCTTTGCTCTCTCTCTGCTGGTAAATGACTCATTGTCATGTTTCAACAGCGTGCTTATTGCCCGCCTGTTGTTCGTTCCTTGTATGGATCGATAATCACAACGATCAAATAAGGCAATCTTTTTATTAGTGGTAGCACACACTAAAACTCTTAACTTCTCACAAGTCCTACTATGTTCTTTAGGCTTGGTAAGGCTCACCGGTGCAATTCATAATAGCTGTGACCGGTAGGCTTTTAATTATCAAAATACTATGGTAACAACCAGATCTACATCAGCGGATGCTGAAAAAAGGACTGTACCGTTATGCTGAAATTCCGGATTTCTCATCGTGCCCTGTATTCTGTTGGCAGGTGGAGAGACGACAGCTTTTGTAAGGTAGCTGGTCTCGTGTTTTTGCGATGGCTTGGCCTGTCTTGGATTGGTGGAGTATTCTGCCTCCTCCTCAGACCAATCATCTGCACGCATGAGATGTGGGTCTACAGTGGTCAGGCCTGCAGCTGGTGAAGAGTGCGGCAAGCTTCCATTCTCATTCTATGTGATACAACAGAGTTTGGAATTTGAGGAGCACCGAGCAACAATCTGACATAATATTACATGCTTGACCTATGTTGTAATATCTTGAGTACCTTGCTGTGTGCCTGCTGTGGAGAGCCATCTGTGATAAGCTTGTAAGGAGAGTGAGGTTTGCCTAAAGGTGGCTCACTCCTCCGAACCCTCCTGGAGGATTTCTTGAGCTTTACAGGAGAGACCAGTAAAGCACCTCCTAACAAAATAATAACCAAACATTTCTAATATTGTTCCAAACTATTTCTAATGAACATTCTTCACATTAGGGCCTTTAATTGTTAAAATGATTTGATTGAATTTATCGCAGAAAGAAAGTCCCCCAAATGAAGATTACATTATTGTGGCAGACAGGTTAAAGGAATATTCTGGATTCAGTTCAAGTTAAGCTCAATCAACAGCATTTGTGGCATAATGTTGAATACCACAAAACATTTACAGCTCGTCCCTCCTTTTTTTAACCCCCCCCCCACAAAAATGTGGGTTCCAGTGAGGCACTTACAATGGAAGTGAATGAGGCCAATCTGTAAACGATAAAATACTCACTGTTTCAAAAATATTGCCACAAGATGAGAACAATCTGCATGTTAACATGCTTTTAGAATGAAAAAATTGCTTGCTAACATTTTCTGTGTAAAGTTATATCTAATTTTACAACTTTATTGCCATGATGATGTAATGCCTTAAACTTAAACCCTTAAACGACTGTTAAAACGATGACATAAACAACTTTACAGCTCAAATAATACATGAGCTTTAACAGAAGAATTAATGTAAGTGCTTTAACAAAAATATATGGTTCACATTTCTGCCTTTAAAGCCTCCAAAAATTCACTTCCATTGTAAGTGTCTCTCTGTACACTCGATTTTTGCTTTTTTAAAGAAAACAAGGGATGAGTCGAAATAACTTTTTGTGGTAATCAACATTATGCCACAAATGCTGTTGATTGAGCTTAACTTGTATATGGCTATTCTTTTAAGCACTGAATAGACTAAGATTTCTTTAGATGTCAATCAATTGTTTGTTTTATTTCAATATCATTGAACATGAGCCTATTACTGACAACAGTCCATAGCCATCTATTTTACAATACGGTGTGTCTTAGTGTTCATCCATCAAGTTAAAAATATTTTTGAAACTTTCAAAAATGCATCTTGGGATCCCTGCCTTGTTCCATTTTCCATTCTGTTGTGCTCCATCTAGCTGTTTTTGAACGAAAGAATGTATCTTTTGTGAATGGCTCCTTATTTATAATGTGTTGACTGTTCCTGGTATGTGTAGTTTGGCGAGACGCATTGCCTGTAGTAGCAGCTGAGGCTTTGCTTTGCATTTAGGAAAATTCCTTTTTACAGAATTTACGCATGGGTTAGGGGCATGAATTGATTTGTTAATTTTTAAATTTTTCATAATGAATTAAAGCAAATTAATGCATTAAATCTGCGGCCCTACTTTATATTGGATAAATGCGGGGGCTCTGGAGTAAATTGTTCTGACTACAAACCTTTGATCTTTGTGAAACTGTTGCAAGATGCTTGCCTATAGGCCTAAGGTGACAGACAGATGTCCCAGACAGACTTGTGGCCCCAAATGTCTGTAAATCCAGACAGTTAAACTAAAACTTTCAACATACATTTATCTTAAAGTTATGCCTGTTTTTCTATTGAAGCAACAAAATGTTTTGTTTGTTTTGGGTCAGTGACCATAAAACAGGTTTGGCTTGAACATTTGAGAAATGTGATGAATAGTGTATTGGTTACCAGTCGAAGGAGTGGTCCGGTCACGATGTGTTCTTTGATCAGCCTGCATGGTCTTTAGTTGGAGTGTTGGTAATCTTCCCCCATTAATGAAATGTCCAGAAGCCCCTACCACTGATGATGACTCAGTTTCCAAAACCTGCAACCTAGATAAATAGCTTATGTACAACTTCAGAAAGGAAAGCCACATATGCAGTCTTGTTTTTGCACATAAGTATCACCTTTGGTATATCACTCCTAGATCGATTAGTATTGATATTTTAGAGGCGAAGCCAAGGATGTTAGGATAATCTAAAAGACAATTCCAGCTAAGGTGGTAATTTAGTGTAGGAGTCTCAAGCCTTATTGTGAATGAGAGCTACCTGAAGGATCCAATAATCTGGGTTTTTTTTGTTTGGTATACACAAAGAATATCCATTTGTGTTTTGTTACCTTTAGACAATGCCTCAAACAATAGAACCTGCTGTAATTTTCTAATTTCAATCATATGTACTATGAATAATTAAGAAATCCTGGTTCAATGAATAATGTTTATGTTTTCTCACATACAATTTAACATTATTATACCAAAGCATTTTTGAATTCTAGATAGTGATTGGTTGATGCTGTAACTGCACATGTATGAAGAAGTTCCAGGTAGTTTTGCCACATTCTTTCAGAGAAAAACATGATATGATATGATATTGATATTCTTCTTACTACAATTGTACAGAGCAGTTAAATGAGTTATCTTAGACTTTGTAATTTCGAAACAATCTGGCCATTCTCTGTTGACCTCTCTCATCAACAAGGCGCAGAACTGCTGCTCACTGGATGTTTTTTGTTTTTGGGACCATTCTGAGTAAACTCGAGAGACTGTTGTGTGTGAAAGTCCTAGGGGATCAACCGCTACAGAAATACTCCATGACAATCATTCATGCAATTATCTAATCAGCCAATCCTGTGGCAGCAGTGCAGTGCATAAAATCATACAGATACGGGTCAGAAGGAATGGAATGTGGAAAAAATTTGATCTCAGTGATTTGGACCGTGGCATGATTGTTGGTGCCAGATGGGCTGTTTTGAGTATTTCTGTAACTGCTGATCTCATGGGATTTTCACACACAACAGTCTCTAGAATTTACTCTGAATGGTGCCAAAAACAAAAAACATCCAGTGAGCGGCAGTTGCTATTCTGCTGATGCTATTCTGAGATGCAGATTTGCACTGTTTTGGCGGCACAAGGGGGACCTACACAACAGTAGGCAGATGGTTTTAATATTGTGGCTGAATGGTATATATACTGTATCTATATATATATATATATATATAATATATATATATATATACAGTGCTGGGTATATTACTTGTCAATTGCAATCTGTACTGAATAAAAATGACATGACTTAAATTATATATGTTCTCTTGGATTATATTTTTAAAGTAATTTAATCTGATTGCTTTTGGATTACTTCTGACATAATTCTTGTTTATATGTTGTCACATGCATTTAACTAGAATAAGCTTGTACCATTTTGACATATTGTTGCTTAACTCTTTCCCCGCCAAACACGGAATTTTCCGGGTTTTATGAAAAAACGCTTCCCCGCCAAACACGGAATTTTCCGGGTATCCGTGTTTTAGGTGGTACATGGTAAGGAAGACCCGCGCGCATGTTTTGAAAGAGTACGCAACTATTTGATCAAAGAAACAGACTGCGATCGTCTCAAACGTGAAGTGGAACACCATACTAATACTAAAGCACTTGTTTGATAAAAATGCCTTTTTCTCAGCTTTTTGTCCGAAATGTTGTTTTTGACAAAACCTACCTCTGTTCAAGTGGCAATAAAAAAAGAACATATGAAGATAAAATAAAATCGTTTTTTTTGCCTAAAAGCAGAGGCTCAGATCTTTATTTTGATATATAGCATCTTCATATATTCATGGAAGAAAATATTCTGCGGGCCATTAAAGTTTAGCGAAAATCGACAAAAACCCTGGCGGTGGCTGGCAACTTTTTTTAAAAACGCTGGCGGGGAAAGAGTTAAATGTGAACTAAAAAAGTAAAAAAAAAAATAAAAATGTATTTGATTTTTAGAGTGTGTTTTACTCGCTATTTGTCTGTTTCAATTAATAGAAAAGGCACTTAAAACGTTCTAATCTAATCTTCTGCAGCACTTTTGACACTACAAATACCATCACATCTGTTAACGCATGGTAACAGATCAAACCAGTTAAATTTGTGACTCAACGTCACAAAAAAGTCCCAATAATTTTCGCAAAAGCGCATTCATGTACATTTATGAAGTGAGTAAAAAAGCAATTTGCCACGCCCAACCCTTTCACCCCACTCCATTTGAAATTTCTTTAAGATTTATCGAACGTATATTAGCTGTAGGCTGATTTAGAATAACATACCTCCCATTTCTTTCTTTGAAGTTCCCATTCTCACTTGTATTCTCATGGCCATCCTTTGGATCCCTCTCATTTTTTTCAACAATTAGCTCCTCCCTCAGATCCATCTCAGCCTCATCCCTCTCTCCAGATCCCGTTTCTTCATTCCAGGCCAACTTCCTCCGCACAGGGAGGGTTTGGGCCTCTGGAAGACCCACCACTCCAGCAGAGCTTCTCCTGCTGGCTGCTACAGAAGCTGAAGGCCCAGGGCTAGAGCTTCCTATGACACTGCCTGCCCTGGAGAGATACACCAAAGATAAAAGGCAAATCCAAAAACAGGCTCAAGTACTGATGAAGAAAACAATTTTCAGAACGGTTTCAGAATGAGTTTCTAGAAACTTGAAAACAACTACTCTATACTGCCCTACAAAGCCAAAGTAACTTCTACAGCAATGAAAATGATACCATGTACAACTAATCCTTTTAAGTTTAAAAACTCATTTACAGTTTACATAACATTTTCGGTTATGGAGAGCGTTTTTGAAAGGTACTGATTTAGGTGGAGGGAAATGCAGTTTAATCGTGTATGAAAGGTGTAAACATAGCAATGCATTTTCAACCCAAAACTCACACTCTGTTTTCTTTAAATCTAAGCATATTTGAGCCAAACCTGTCTGACATGGAACAGATCATAACTCAATTTTGACCAAATATGTAGTGCATTTCACCTTTGCTGTGTAGTATAGCTAACGCACTTGGAAGAAGGTCTGTGATCATAATCGAAGCGCACTGAGCTCTGCTCACCTGGCCAGGTCCAGAGCTTCTATGATAGGGCTGCTGCTCATTCTTCTGCAGCCCTCAATTACAGTGGAGGATGTGGAGGAAGTGCCACTGGAAGCCTCCCACATCCAGTTATGGTCTGACATGATCTGGTTCAGGTGTTCCCGGGAAAAATGAGTCCCCCATGCCCTTTTCCTGTAGGCCTCTGCTTTCTCACGTAGCTCCTGTACCTGTGGAAGAACAGCTAAACTTTAGAACTGTTAACTGTAATAAACCAACAGCAGAACAAAAAAGAGCCAGAATGCTCATGCAGATAATGAGGTTATTAATGATTGTTTGCGATTAATAGCAAGCACAAACAAAATAGAGGCATAAGTGCTTATTTCCATAGTATTAGATATGCATTAGATAGGTGCATTAAATATCAGGTTGAAAGGATTAGTTCACCCGAAAATGTAAATTCTTTCAACATTTACTCACTCTCATGTTGCTCCAAACATGTGCTTTTTAGAACACAAGAGGAACATTTTTGAATAAAGTTTATTTTGCTCTTTCTCCTACAAATGAAAGACAATACAGACTGAGACTGTCAGTCCACAACATTTGTGCCTGACATCTCCTTTTATGTTCCACGGAAGACAGAAAGTCATGCAGGTTTTGACAACAGGAAGGTGAGTAAATTATGACAGAATTGCCTTTTTTAAACTATCCCTTTAATTTTGATTGATCAATTTAATAGAAACTCACATACAACATTGAGCGTGTTTACATGCACATTCTTACATGATTATGCTTAATAAGCCAACAACGCATGTGGTCATATAAATGTAATAAACGGCATTCCTATATCGGCATAAGGTCATGAACGCGCCGTAAGAATAAACCCGGTCGACACAGGTAGATTTTTGCCAATTATGTTGATTTCGTGCGGCATGTAAACAACTTTACCAGTGTTCTCACCGGCTTATCCAATGTGCGCACCTGTTGAGTGCATGTCTCTTCACGGTTTTGATGTCAAAAGCAGAGAATAATGCGATTATTTCAAATCTCATGTAAACATGGTTCCTTTGTTTTGTCAGATTTTTTAAATAAGCGTATTGGTATGCATGTAAATATGCTGTCACGATTGCCACAAACCACACACAGAGGAGAAGTATCGGTGTGGAGACAGTCATGTTGCGCTCCCAAGAGCTGTCTCCTGTCCCATACACAAGCACATTGCACATGCAGCAAAGCACATTTGACACAAAACCTATAAGCATGTCTCACATACAAAGTAATTTTTGTTCTACAGGGTCAGCATGATCCAGATGCATTGGAGCAATTAAACAGATGAAGTTTTAGGGTTTAGCCAACACATTTTAAGGGCTTATAAACAAAAAGAGATTGCTGCCTGTGTTTTTTTTTTTTTTTTTTTTGTCAAACTACAAGAGAAAGGTTATTCTATGATCTCTCTCTCTTATTCAAATTGGGAAAAATGTGGTAAAAACTATCTCACCAAAAACAAAAGACAAACAAAAGAACACTTTCCACTTATGTTCTGCAATTTCAATTTTGCTCTATGATAAATTGCTTGTGTTTTTTCCTCATTTGTTAGTTGCTTTAGATAAAAGCATCTTAAATTCATACATGTTAATTAGGCATTGTGAACCATTTCATTAGAGTGGAACAAAAGTACAAAAGTCTCAGTAGTGACATTTTTTCTATTTTGAATTTTTCTAATTTCATACAAAATGTTTAATTACAAATTATGTTATCAGCACTACAATTTGAGTGAAATGTCAATGTCCCCCTATTATACAAATGAGTAAATAATAATAATTTTGGTTAACAATCTCACTCATTTGCTTAAATTTGATGAGTTACCTAAAAATAGTGCAGAATCATATATATATATATATATATATATATATATATATATATATATATATATATATATGATTCTGCACTATTTTTAGGTAACTCATCAAATTTAAGCATATATCTTAGTTTATATATTTATATATTAACAGTTAATATTTTATAAACGTAAATATTTCATTTTATGTCATAACTCGATTTTTGTATCTTAAAATGTATATATATAATATTTCCATTATAAATCCCAGATTTTCAATGTGGTCTCCTAACTGTATAAGAAAGCATTTCCTACTTCATGATTACAACAATCTTGGTAATTTAAGTGTACCTTTTTCTCATAAAATTCCAATTACAACTAAAAGATATTAAAGGCTTATGCCTGTATAACATAAGAAAGTGAGTCACAAGTCAATACAGGATTACAAGACAACTGAAAGCAAAAAAAATAACCAACAAAACCACAGATACCTTGTAAGTTCCATGTAAAGGATGCTGATAAAATCTTGCTGACTGATCCACCACATGCACACATACACACAGACATGTGTACACACACACATTTTGTGGGGACTTTCCATAGACTTCTATGGATTTTATGTGTATCTAACAATAATTTATATCCCCTAGCCCTACCCCTAAACATACCTATCACAGAAACCTTTTTACATTTTTACATTTAAAAAAAAAAACATTGTTTAGTATGTTTACTAAGCCATTATCCTCATGGGGACCACTGGCTAGTCCCCACAATGTAGTTCATCTCAGGTTTTACTATCTTTGTGGGGACTTTTGGTCCGTCCCCACAATGGAGGTTAAACCTGTACACACACACACACACACACACACACACACACACACACACACACACACACACACACACACACACACACACACACAAACACATTTATGTCTAAGTCCATATGATATAATGTAATACCATATAGTTTTGAATTTCATATTCTTGAAGAGGTTATACAGAACAGGCACATAAAAGCAAATTTAGGTCTTTCATGAGGCAGCAGGAACAGAGAGTATCAGACATGACAGTTACCTCATTGTACCACTCGTGATAACTTTCACACTCCTGCAAGATTAATCATACAGACAACTGATTAGAGAGATTAGGTTTCTTTACCACTTTCATTCTCCACAGCTCAAGCTTACATACAATTCAACCCAATCAGGATTTTCATTAGTAGCAGTGTGGATAAAACACCTCTCAAAAACCTTCACACAAAAAAAAAAACCTTTATGGTTAAAATAGGGTTGTTAGTAAACATTCAATACTAGCTATTCATGAACATACTAAGAGGTAAACATTTCTTTCTGTCCTCAATTTAAGTCCTGGCCTCAACCCGAATAAGATGCACTGGTATGAACTCGAAAGTGCATATCCACCACACAGAAAGAAAAAAAAAGTGCTTTGGTAACTAAAAATTATAATACAAAGTCATAATTATGAGATAAAGTCAAATAGTCAAAATAAAGATATAGTCATAATTATGAGACATAAATTTAAGATACAATAATTATATTATATAATTATATCATAATTATGATTTAGTATATCATAATGACTTAATGTCTATAAATAATTTTGACTCAGTATCTCATAATTCTGACCTTTTCATTTCATAATTATAACTTTGTATCTTTGCGGACGAAATGGGCTTCCATACTAAAGAGTGAAATGCATCTGGCATCCTGAGAAATTTGTTTAACTGAAGAATGGTGAGGAAAACATTTGGTGGATGTTGCTGCTGCCAAAAGATGGTTGACCAGCTTTTATATCCAAGACATAAAAAATGTATCATTGTTTGTTATTTAACCAGACTGTGTTTGTCTATTGTCATGAGTTGAATGAAGATCAGGACCTGTATTCACAAAGATTTTTTCTTACCACTAGGAGTTTTCCAAAGAGTTCCTATCTAGGAATTTTTGCTTAAAACCTATTCACAAAACTGCTAAGAGCAAGTTTTAGTGCAGAAATATTAAGATGAGTGTAATGCGGAGTTGATCTTGTTGCTATAGACAAAAAATTCCAATATTTGTCAGGTGAGATGACAGACAGACAGACAGACAGACAGACAGACAGACAGACAGACAGACAGACAGACAGACAGACAGACAGATAGATAGATAGATAGATAGATAGATAGATAGATAGATAGATAGAAGGATGGCAAGTAACAACAAAACGAACCGTGACTGGTCTTTTTCATGTCTCAGTCATTTCACATGCAAGCAGGCGATTTTCAGCGCCCTCAAGAAAGAAATCTGCCAAACGGGAACATTTATTGGCAGATGCCGATAATTAAAAAAGTCAGAATATCGGTCGACCTCTAATAGATAGATATTTTTTGCGGTTCTTCATCCTGTGTTGATGCAATGAAACTAGCGTGTATCCCATCAATAGCATCAAAGCTCCGGGTAGCCCCGAAATTAACGTGATTCCCCCTTTTTTCTCTGCAGCGAGAACACATCCACTGGAAAAGATACACTATGAATTGTTGGACATTATGCGATCTGAAGAGGGCATATAGCTTGATAGATTAGTCTGCTGATTATTCCAGATTATTCTGTGCTACACAGTTTTATTTTGATGTGGCAAGGGAGTGCAGAGTAGTCAAAACCTTTGTATTATTACATTTATTATTTAAAAGATGTATTACAAAATGCATTGTGATTCACGCTATACATTTTTAAACAGTCAATGTCATAATAATTTTCGAATATATTGTTTTTAATGTAGATTGACAACAGCAGACATTCTTTGGATTGTTTGTGAGTAACTCTTAGGGAGTAAGAAGTCCTCAGGACGACTTCTAAACTGTTGTGGGTTTAGGAGCTACCTTTAGCGTTAAAATAAATTACTTTTAGATTAAACATTTACGAGTCCTAAAATTAAGAGTGACCAGCCCCTACTTTTTAAGAGTTGCTCCTAAATTTCCACGTTAGGAGCTACTTTTATCCTTAAGATGTTTTGTGAGAATGGGCCCAGATCAAATGTTATGATGACCAATCTATCCATGATAAATCCAAGGGTTCACAGAATATTCCCTGCAACTGTCCATATCTAAATTCATTCATATCATTTTCTACATAGATCTGTTTTCCTTTTTATTAATAGGCAAACAGAAATATGCCACCTGCTCACCTCCTCCTTTGCAGCTTTGGACTTCACCCATTCTCCATGTCTATAGCTGTACTGAAGGGGAGAACGGAAGTTGGATCTGTATTCAGTTTTCACTTTCCTGTGAGACAGAAAAAAGGGTCACAAGAAAATACTTTTGGGTTATCACACTGGGGATGCATGTAATTCGCAGAAGTGCTGGTGAGCCTTATATCATAATGTTTGAGGGACACAACTACACTCACTGAGTATTTTTATTAGGAACACCTGTACATCTACTTATTCATGCGATTATCTAATCAGCCAATCGTGTGGCAGCAGTTCAGTGCACAAAATTATGCAGATATGGGTCAGGAACTGAGTTAATAATGTTTACATCAACAATCAGAATGGGGAAAATGTGATTTGCATGATTGTTGGTGCCAGACGGGCTGGTTTGAGTATTTCTGTAACTGCTGATCTTCTGGGATTTTCACACACGACCGTTTCTAGAGTTTATTCAGAATGGTGCCAAAAACTAAAAAAACATCCAGGTCAGTGGAGAATGGCCGGACTGGTTCGAACTGACAGAAAGGCTACAGTAACTCAGATAACCACTTTGTACAATTGTAGTGAGCAGATTAGCATCTAAGCATCTCCTTGAGGCGGATGGGCAACAACAGCAGAAGACCACTTCGGACACTTTATTAGGACCAAAGTGTTCCTAATAAAGAGCTCAGTGAGTGTATATCCATAAATCTGTAAATCTCAGGCCTGTTTCACACATCCTGATCCTACATTTGCAGATGTTTTGTGATGCTAAAGTGTAACTGAATGGAAGCACAAAGCTTTCATACTGACAGCGTTTCTGATCTGTAGAGAAAATTACATACTTGCTGGGGTACCACATTAAGGTTTTTTCTTTGATAAAGGCCATACATTATAAAATGTTTGCTGTAACCTGTTAATATAGGCTCCATAATAAATATGTGCCGCAAATGTTCTGCAAATGCCAGACGAGTGAAACAGACTGTGGAGCAGAGGGGGGCGGGGCCGGGCTAGAATGTCGCACGCCCGGTCCCCAATCGGCCTGATGGGGCGCGCGAGGGATAAAGGCGGCCGGTGACGATGGTTCGAGAGAGAGAGAATTACGGGCATGTCCGTCATGTGTGTATTTATGTTTATGTGTTTTGGTTTTGAGTTTAATTAAATATTATTTATATTGACAAGCCGGTTCTCGCCTCCTCCTTGCCCATCTTAACCCCCTTACACAGGCCTAACAAGATTATTTGATTTGTTTAAATCCTGTACAAAAAAAATCACCTCATAATTTTGGATGAAGGATCTTTCGTGGCACTGGGTGACCTTACATCCTGATGTGGATGGTGCACATCCTCTTTGGGGCTGAATTGCCGCTCCTTCTTATTCCTCTTATTCTAGTATGGTGGGCATTTAGGCGAAAGTACAAGAAGATGAGAAAATCATTAGAAAAGGGGCAAACATTTTTTGTAAATGCATACTTCCTCACTGTAAACAGAACAGCATGTGTGAAAAAATTACGAGGAACAAACCTATGTCAGTCAAACAGGTTTATCAGGCCCCATTCTACAGTAATGTTTGGAAAGTTTCCATTATGTATGTCATCTTTCTGAATGTATGTGATGAATGTACAGTGGGGTCCAAACGTCTGGGACAACAAAATGCATTCAGTTTGCATTCTCTAATATTTTGTAAAAATGTAAAGGCAGATTATATTATTAGCAATACAATTTGAGTGAAAATTTTAATTGAAAAATGTATATGAATTTTAGTGTCTTTGCATACTTTGTTAAACCTGATGAATCATGTTTTCCAACATAATTTTGCATTGTTCCAAAGAGCATCTTGCGTGTATCAATATAAGCAAGAAAAGCTGACCTTTTGTACAAAGGAGTTAACATGGTGAATGTCACAAATTTGCTTCTATTTGATTAGTGACCTAAAGATGTAGAATTTGAAAAATCTTTCCTCAAATGACAACAATCCCTGATTTTGAGTGTGGCTGTAGACATTTGTGCCTCATGGTACAGTGGGTATTAGTATGCACCTTATCTGGCGTTATATTCCCAGTGTGAAGCTGTGGGACCTCATTTTGTTCAACATCTCTCCTCAAGCGAGGTCTGGGAGGAGGTGATCCTTTAAAACTTCTCTTGTACTCGCTCTCCATAATTACTGGGTTTGATTTGAAAGATGGGATGACCCTATTGTCACTGTAAAACATCTAAAAGGAGACAGACATGAATCAGACATGAAATTACTCAAACCACATCAAAGCTGAAGTCTATTGTGGTATTCTGATTGCTGATATTGATAACTGCTGAGATTCTTGCTCTCTTAATGTAATTATCTTTTAAACTCAATTTATAAAACTGTTCTGAAGTATTTATCCATCCAGTAGTTTGCTTAACTCTATACTGCCCTCTCTTGGAAGAGTTTTTTTTTATTTGCGGGGAAGAAATTCATGCAAAAAAGTAAGAAATTCAAAGAAGCATTAATACTTTGTTTCTTAAAGATAAAGTGTGTTATTTTTTTAGATGTTACAATAATTTGTCTTATCCTCGCTTAATATGCAGAGACAACAATGAGTAAGCCAATGTGGCACTAACTTGACACAAAAACTTTGGCTCAGCCAATGGCATGGGTTTGGGGCAGGATTATCTGTTTGTCCAACCAATGGAAGATGCCGGGACTGTTCTTTATTTTTGCAATCCTGCTTGGTGATGCTAGTGTCACAGAAATTACACACTTCATATTTAAGTTAAAGTTACAAACAACACATCAGACAAGTTGATTTTGGTGAAGGTGGGTAAAAGTGCACTGTCCATTAAATTGTCCAGGAAATACAAAAGGACTAAAAAAATACTATAAATTATTTTTGCAGTGATTTTGAACTACGAACATACTGATACAAATTAAATGATGAACCTCATGTGCAGCCAGCAGGGGTGAATCGGCCACAGGGGTTTTCCACATAAACTGTCTCTGGTATTCCGAGCTCAAACGGCCATTCCTATGGCGCTCCGACCTCAGTCCTGCTTTTTTACGCAGTACATGGTTTACCTAACAGACAACATGTGCTTAATACCCGTAAATGTGATGTTAGAGACAAGTATTTGATAGTAAGAAATCTTAAATATGCAATGAAAAACTCCAAAGCACACAAAAACTTGCTCCACCTGTTTTGTCTGGAGATTCTTTGCATATAAAGAGGTCATCAAAAAAAAACATATGTTGCTTGACACAATTGTTCATTGCAGTATCTTGCATTTTTGTCAACTTAAATGAAATAGATATAAAATATTACTTAAAAAATAAACAGTTCCTCATATGTAACACTCTCACTTATAACCTAACTCACTCCATTTAGTGGAAGTGTTTGTCTCGGCTGATCTGCTGTCCTAGTGGATGGCTGAGCTACTTGCACCTCTGCTTGTAGTTGGGATGGTGCAGGGGTGCCCTCTGGTGGTATGGTGTCTCTTGGGGCCAAAGGGGTCACCTCTCTTTCGGCTCTACTGGCTCTAACCCCAGATGTGACAGCTGGAGGTGTGACAGGCCTGCTTATCTCTTGATGCTGTGAAGATGGACCATGTCCTTCCCATTGCAGGGAAGTGGACACCTGGAGTGGATAAAACGGCCCTTTCCTTTTGGATAAGAATTGTGGTTCCCGAGTAATTCCTTTTAATAGAATGAAAAAAGAACTTGAATGAAAATTAAACAATTTAAATCAATCAATCACATGTTAATGCAAATCTATCTATCTATCTATCTATCTATCTATCTATCTATCTATCTATCTATCTATCTATCTATCACATGTCTGTCTATCTACCTATCTATCTATCTATCTATCTATTACATGTTAATATATATTACATGTTAATTCAAATCTATCTATCTATCACATGTCTGTCTATCTACCTATCTATCTATCTATCTATCTATCTATCTATTACATGTTAATATCTATATATATAAATTACATGTTAATTCAAATCGATCTATCTATTACATGTTAATATATATTACATGTTAATTCAAATCTATCTATCTATCTATCTATCTATCTATCTATCTATCTATCTATCTATCTATCACATGTCTGTCTATCTATCTATCTATCTATCTATCACATGTCTGTCTATCTATCTATCTATCTATCTATCTATCTATCACATGTCTATCTATCGATCTATCTATCTATCACATGTCTGTCTATCTACCTATCTATCTATCTATCTATCTATCTATCTATCTATCTATCTATCTATCTATCTCATGTAGATCATATTGTTTCAATTGCATTATCAGTACTGATCAAATGAGTATGAGTATGGATATGAATGAACACATACTTGACTGGTCAGAGCGAAGTCCTGCCTGTCGCATCCTGCGATGTGGAGAATCGCTCCTAGATCGTGTTGCTCGACTCTTGTATTTATTTCGATACTCGCTGATTCCCTATTTGAAGTAGAATATGCAAGAAACAAGCATACTTCATACCATAAATAAAGCCACATTTGCATTCGGTACGTTACATCAGTCCATATTCAAATCAGATGTTTGAGAAGTTAAAGAGCTGTGATTTATAAGAAACCAATGCTTAATCCATAAATAACCTGCTTAATAATATCTCTAAAGTGAAATAGGATCATCTCGATCCTATTTATCCACCAGTGTACACTTCTTCAACAGATAACAGGAAGTACCGACAGTAAATTTAAGATCGAAGTTCACTGTGCAACTCAGTTTAACTCGCTTCTTAACCAAAACATGTGATTTATCTTTCTGTGCTGCAAAGCGTAACATTTCTAGGATACTTATTTGAATATGTCCGCAAATCAATATGTCTTGGGTTACCTCAATTTTAGTACGTCAAAACAAATCTCAAACTGAAACCATTGCAGCAACCTGCAGCGCGCGCTCACTTGTCTTAAACAAATGACGTCGCACAAGCGCGTGCACCTACGAATCTCCTCTCATTTGATATCACACATTATAACCAATACAACCTCTGGTTTATCACTTGAATAACTTACCTTAAAATGGACAGGCATACTGAGTCCGAGCCAAAGGTGACTTTTGCAAAAACCGGGACGAAAACAATAGACGTGGTTTTATTACAAGATTGGCGGAGTGAGATCAGATTCGGTTACAGGAATCTAACAGCGTTACCTTGGTGAGAGCAGCAGCGTCCCACGATACGCGCACGCGCACGTCTCTAAGCCTCTTTGACGCTTTACTACACCATGTGGATGTCTACAGTGTGGATGTTACGTTGATGTTATTATCGTTGAAAAAAATAGCCAAAATTGCAACAACAACAAAAATCTGTTATTTATAACTGCTTAAGTGCCACAAGTTAATATGGTCATTAAAGACCTTAGATATGTTTGACAATGGTGAATTATCAGAATCCAATCTGCGTGTGCACATGCATATTATACATGCTATTTCTTACTAAGGTGGCACTGATGTGTCAGTGATTTCCTTGATTTACATTTGATATTGCTATTTAAAGAAGAAACAACGTGGAAGTAAACTATAGCAAGTGTAACACATGAACATTATGATTTGCTATTGTCATTTGGGTGTACTGCTGAAATTATGTAAGCTATGCATCTATTTAGACTAAAAAATTGCATGAGAACATACATATGAGTAACTTATTTGCAGATTATGTGTTATGTGTAGCTCAATATGTGTTTGAAAGCCAGTTGCGTCTTATGAAATTTCTGTGTGGAAGTAATGAATTCTGTTCTGTATTTGTTGCATCATCTCTTTGATGTTGGAGAAGAAAAAAACATAATATATTTGATTCTATTATTTTCTTGTTGTCTTGAAAACGTGACACTAACTGGGCATTCTGTAGATCCATTTGTCATAGATATATGTGCCAGGTCTCTAAAGACCCGAGTATGTAATAATACTTTTTTAAACACCCTTGCATTTAAGGGTTATGACAATTACTTTGTTGCTTATTCCACTACCCGTTAAACCACATACAACCAAAGAGTGTAACGGGACACTATGGAATGATTTTCCGGACATTATTCAAAAGGAATTGCAAATTGTATTTGCAATTGCGTTTTAAATTTGTGGACGCATAAAATGTGACATAATCCAAACGCAATTGCAAATCGCGCATTACGGTTTGCATTTTCGTTTAAGCGAACGCACAGTGACTGCCAGATTTCAAATGGAAAAGCAAAGTCTGTTTGCAACTGTGTTTCCCATATCTTACGAGTTTTGGCCCTGTCATATTTAAATAGCAATTTCAATTACCACGTCTGCTTTTTCACTTTCTCAGCGTCGCGTATGTAGCCAGCCAAAACTCAAGTGGAATACTAATTCCCTTAGTATTTCCATTGATGCCTTACACAGAAACCTGTCAATCAGGGTCAAGGGTGGGATTATGCTATGGGGCGTGTTTGTCTTGGGAAGAGACCACTCACAGTCGACAGTGAGCAAATCCTTTTGAATAATGTCCGGAAAATCATTCCATAGGACACAGCGGCTTTAAATATGCGCTTCATAATTTTGAACACTAGATGGCAGTAAATACGATAGAAAATCATTTCTTTAGAAAGGTCTATTCACAGCTATTTATAATAACTACTAACTACTTAATCAGAAGAGTACTGTACTGTGGTGTACTGTTAACCGTAACTAATTAATTTAAATTATAATTAGGTTGGTAAGCCTTTCATCACCTTTCATACCAAAATCTATCATCATTTCTGTTTGCTATGTGCTGTGCACACTACACAGGCACCTTTACATTGCGAGAGGATAAGATGAAATATGCGGTTGTGTAGTGCAGCAGGATGGCACCACTTTTTAACGACAAGGACTTGAGGGTCTCTCAAATTTGGGGACGTGGCAAGATGTGCCCAATAAAACGATCTACTGGCTGCACCGCGACTTCAAGCGGCGCATCAACCGCTTTTTGCGGACTCGCGCGCTGATTGGTTGCAAAAAACTCTCTAGCCAATAAAAAAAGCATGCGCTGAGTCAGCGCTGTATTAAACAGCGTTTCTATTCACATCCGGGGCTTGTCGTGCTGAAGTGGCCCAATCAATTTCATTCAGTTCACTGTTCGCCTTGTGATTGGACCGCAGCTCTGCTCCCGTCCGAAAAACGGTGTGGCAAAGGGGTGTGTGGAATAAACCAATTGTGTATGAGATTCTTGGACTCGTTGGAAATCTAGGTATGTTTCTATACGCTTATTGGCAAACATTGTGCATGATATGGAAATGGGTCATTACGTGTACGTTATGATGACGACTGAATGGTTATTTATTGGTCTGTCTCTGATGCTCAGATTATCTGGGTTATGCCTTCTTGTTGGAAGGATAAATGCAAATTTTAAACCTCCTTTTGTTTGCATATTGGTTGAATTGTAGTAAAGAGCTTTAGGGGTTTAGCGTTGTTTAGATCAGAACATCTCATCCCACTGTTTATACCAGTTCTACTGGAGCTCTTTGTAAAGTTCAACCTCTAATCTGGATATGTGATTTATTTTTGGTGTGACTTATATTTAAATGTGTCTAAAATGATTCAAAGGCATGTAGGTTATTGTAAAGGAGCAAAAAGAACCTTCTTTACTCAAGGTTATTCCAACAGGGGTCTTTAAGTCTCTTAGGGCTCTGTCTGTGGCCCATAGCTTTACTGGCTGTATCCTTAAAGGTGTTCTCCTAATAAACCTAAAAATTATATTTTGAACCATATGTATACATTTATGACCATTCACATGAGATGAAGACTATAGTTATGTCAGTAACATTAGAAAAGATTATTTATTCTACATTGAGAGGGTCTCCCCATGAAGGCTGCCATGTTAGGATCACATGACCAGCTGAATACTTCTCGATTATGGTGTCTTCATGTGCTTTCGGAATCATCCTACTTCCCACTTCTGAAGTGGTAATTACGAATATGTCGAGTTCAAGTGCTTTTTTGTTTTTGGAAAGAACAGGAAACACACACAACGCCAGGGTCATTCATTCATATTTCTTGAAGAACTTTTATTTTGACAATATAATACTGAGTTAGCTTCCTGACAATAATGGAATTTTGGTCAAATACAAGCTATTTTCATGATGTAAAAATGTACAACATGCATCAAATGGTTGCTAATATACAGAAATGAATATGACCGAAACAGACTGGGCTTGACTATAATGACTGCCCGATGGCCCGGGGCCAGGGTAAGAAAGATTCGGGCCAGTTGCTAGAACTGTCACATGCCCGATCAGGCCAGTACTGCATTTATAACATTAGTGCAAGCAAACAACAAGTGAGAGAGCACAAAAATTACACGGAGTGAACAAAATCTTCTAATGGCACTTTTCCACTGCACGTTATGGTTCAACTCGCCTCAACTCTACTCGCTTTTCTGAGCTTGCAATTCCACTGCAGTTTAGTGCCGCATCAACGTGGGTGGGATTATAGGATGATCGTCATAGTTGCGCCACCTCTACTGCCATGACATCATCTTAAACATGACACAAACTGACCAAAACAAAAACACAACCACTAGCTGTTAGCTACTAGTTCATCGTGCTGCATAAAGCAGTTGTTGCATGGTGATTTAACACAAGTGTAACAGTTAAATTGGCCTGGTTGTTTTAGAAGCAAGCTTTCAGTAGCTGGTCAACTAAATAAAGTGAAGTTTTCTAGCAGATTATAGAGTTAACGTAACAAAACGTACCATCCTCCATCGTGGCTGAGTCCAGGGCACTCTCCCTTCCATTGCTTGCCAGTTTAGATAGTGTCCATTTGGTTGAACCACTTCCATGTTTCCTTGATGTTTCTGTAGTCACTTTTAAGTGTTTTTTTACTTTTCCTTACACTGTTGGTAGGTCCGGTGGTAGCCGTGTGCAGCCAACAGCTGAGACACTTCCTGACAGACTTTTGTGTTTCGACTGTCTGCACCTCGTTTATTGACCACGGTGTGGTTTTTCGCACAGCCATTTCTTTTTACAATTCGAAAGTCGCGTGAACAAATGATAATGCTATCGCTGTTACTAATTTTAAAACTAGCAGGTTGATGTCACATTTTGGAAATCCAGTGACAGTGGTAGTGACGATTCTTCCTGACTAATCAGTGATCTGCATTTAATGTTGCTTTTGGAGTATACAGAGATACCATATGTGAAAAATTTCCCGAGAGATGTGTTGAACTGGATACCTACTTGGCTATTATCTCAGATTTAGCCCTCACCTATGGTGGAGCGCTTTACTATGAAATCTTTTTCAGCCAAAGCTGCTCTCTATATACAGCGTTTTAATTTGAAGCTGGATTGGACTGTGATTGATCTTGAGTTTATCAGTAAGCACTTCACATGTCATCAAGCTATTTTCTGCTCTGTCTGTGGATCATTCGTTCACTCCGCAAAACTGTGCCCCAGAACACCATTCCAAGCAACACTGGATTCCATAGCATCATCCTCCAAATCTGAACTTATATCTAGGTTTCCCTCTCCCCCACAGGAAAGACAAACTCTGCAGATTACTATACTCCAGTTTGTATTAATTTCAATGAGTCTGACTTTTTCTCAAAGCTATTCTCAATTTATTAAAACTGCTGGCAAAGGTGCCTGGCTCGGGAAAGCTGATATCACAGGCGCATTAAAAATGATGTCCCTTCATCCATGGCAATGGCACCTTTTCAGAATCAGGTAGTGTTCTAAATTATACTTCGCTGTTCGATTAGCTTTCGGCTGCATCAGCAGCCCGAGGATCTTCGTCACTCTATCAGAAGCACTTTGTTGGATCCTTCTCAAGAAATATAAATTCCCTTTTGTTTTACACATTTTAGATGATTTTCTCGTGGTCAACTTTCCAAAATCCCTGCCAGACCGTAGTATTTCCAGCTTAAAATCAGTTTTTCTCAAATTCGGGGTGTCTCTTTCTGAAGAAAGAACTATCGGTCCCTCAACCTCCTTAGAGTTCCTAGTCACTTTATTCATTTTAAAGAGGCCCTATTATGCTCTTTGGGATTTTACATTTCCTTTAGTGTGTAACATAGCTCTTTGTGCATGTAAAAGGTCTGCTAAGTTACAAAGCACTAAGTCCATGCAAAAGGGAGTTTTTCTCTCCCACAGAAAACACTGCTCAAGAACTACAGGAAACACGCTGTTTGAAGTCAAGCCATTTCTTCCATAAAGTATCTATGTCACTATGTAACACATTTGCATAATTGCCGCCTAAGGGCTACTTTGGCCTGGCCTCAAACAAACGTAGTTATAGCAGAGGCCAGGATGAGTTGGGTTAGTGTTGTCACCATGTCGAGAGGACGCTGTTTTCTACACTGTGAAAGCAAAACCTCTTTGTTTGGACTTCCAAAGGCAGACGAATTTAAGTATCAGTGGTAAAATTTTATTTTTACCACTATTCCTCAGCAGTACAAGCACAACCAATGCTGGATTTTCAAGACGGTTACTCCTGAAAGATAGGGCAGTTCCTACTTTGTTGGGCCAATCTGGTGCTTCAGGATCACAGCCTGTAAGTATGCTTGATTATTTGTGGATTTATCTTCTACCGAGAGTTCAATGCTGAGTTTTGTGTTGTGGGTGTACACCAAGTGCACAGCTGTAGGCCTCTGCTAACCTGCTAGCTAATGTTATTGTGTTGAAATCGTTTTTCTAATTAGCTGCAGGCTCACTTTTACCCACAATTGTGTAGAATTATGCAGATTGTTTGTCGTTCTTACTATCATGAATAGTGATCAAGTGTGGAGATGGATTTCTTTTTACAAATGGTATTTTTATATCTGCAATCCACAGTGGTGCTCGGCTAACTTGCTATGTAAAGTTATTGTTTTGGTAAGTGTTTACTATTCAGCTGTGGGCCTGCTTTTACCTAAAACTGTGTTACAAAATGGTTGATCTCAAGAGTCTTGATCAGTAAATGTTTTGTCTGGGTTTAAAAGTAATTTTGTATTTATGCTAATACATGCCTTTTTTTCCCCACAGATTTGTTTTATGAAGATGGAGATTAGGCCTCTGTTGATGTGCTTTGCTCTGTGCGTGGTCTATGCCACCAGTAAACCCACAGAGAAGAAGAAACGTGTCCACCAGGATGAGTCATTGAGCAGCAAGGAGCATGATGATGGCGCAAACTTTGACTATGACCACGATGCCTTCCTTGGCGAGGAGGAAGCCAAGACTTTTGATGACCTGACCCCAGAAGAAAGCAAGAATAGACTTGGGTAACGATTGTACTAATAATGACTATTACTAGCCTACTATTTACTGTAAATTGCACAGCAATTACTGTACTGTATACTGCCTAATAATTATTCAAGTGGTAGTGTGCTATGTAATTTCATGTGACCTCATCATGTTGCATGCAAGTACTGTCCAATTGTTATGGAAATGAAAATGTTTTTCAAGAAAAAAAAAATATATTAACATTTTTTACTTTTCATAATTAAATTTGTCAGTCCGATACTGTATAATGCAGCTGAAGTAAGCATAGTTTTGTAAAACGCTATTCCGAGCATAGCCTTTGGCTTTGAAATCTGAGTAGCATAGAAAGATTGTGATGCTGTTAAAGGGTTAGGTCACCCAAAAATGATAAGGCTCTCATGATTTACTTAACTTTAAGCCATCCCAGATGTGTATGACTTTCCTTCTTCAGCAGAACCAAAGCAAAGATGTTTACAAGCACATTTCAGCTCTTTTTGTCCATACAATGCAGGTGAATCGGTGCCATGAGTCTGCTGGCTATTTGATGGTCCAAAAGGCATATTTAGGCAGCATAAATGTACTCCACACAACTCCAGTCGATCAATGAATGTCTCCTGAAGCAAATAATACATAATAAAATGATAAATAAAACTTTTTATTAACTTAAAAAAATCGATGCTGCCAGCAGTCAACACAGCACAATGGCGCGATCACATGAGAAGTCTGAAGAACGCGCTTTGTATACAACAGAAGAATGAATGTCAGTCATGACTGTCATGAGTAAGGTCGTTTCAAACAACAATCCAGCGCTGGCCGGAAGCAATTATTTAAAGTTAAAGAGATTTTATTTATTTTGATTTGTTTCTTCGATCTATCGGTTGCTTCAGAAGACATTAATTGATCAACTGGATTCATGTGGATTACTTTTATGCTGCCTCAATATGCCTTTTGGACTATCAAATAGCCAGCAGTTTGATGGCACCCATTCACTTTCATTGTATGGACAAACTGAACTGAAATGTGCTTATAAAAATCTTCACTTCGGTTCTGCTGAAGAAAGAAAGTAATACACATTTGGGATGGCTGAAAGGTAAGTAAATCATGACAGAATTATCATTTTTGGGTGAACTATCCCTTTAATTCAGAAAGGGCATACACTTATAATTACTTTTTTTTTTCTTCCAGTAAAATGGTGGAAAAGATTGATGCAGACCAGGATGGCTTTGTCACAGAGGCTGAGCTGAAAGCATGGATCAAAAAGGCTCAAAAGAAATACATCTATGATAATGTGGAAAGGCAGTGGAAGGATTTTGACATGAATAACGATGGCATGATCTCCTGGGATGAATACAAGAACATAACATATGGCACCTACCTCGGTAAGAACCAAGAATCTCTTTCTAAACCAAGTTTATAAAATAGAAGAGCTAACTTATTGTTTTCTTGCCCAATTTACACAAAGCATGTACCTTAGGTACAGTGACCACATTTGTCTAACTGTAAAAGCTCAATGCTGAACATGAAGTATCTAAACTTTGTCTCTTGACACAAAAATAATAGATACTCAAGCTTAATAAATGTTAATAAAGTGGATTTGTACGGTCCATGTTCTTCTAGATGACCCTGAGCCTGATGATGGCTACAACTACAAGCAGATGATGGCAAGAGATGAACGACGCTTCAAAATGGCTGATGATAATGGAGACCACATTGCTGACAAAGAGGAGTTCACTGCCTTCCTTCACCCTGAGGAGTATGAACATATGAAGGACATTGTTGTGTTGGTGAGTTTTGGCATGGTGATTTAATCCTAGGTTAAAGTGAACAACATGCGTTTGCAACCCATTTTGCTTCCTTAAAGTATATTCTGGGTTGATACAATTAAGCTCAATCAACAGCATTTGTGGCATAATTTTTATTACCACAAGAAATTATTTAGACTCATCCTTCCTTTTCTTAAAAAAAAGTTATAGTGTGGCACTTACAACAGAAGTGAAATCACTTAACTTTTCTGAGTAAAGTTATCCAATTTTACAACTTTGTTGCCATGACAACGGATCGCAGTAAACCCTAAAACTGTAAAAACAACTATTACATAATTGTTTTATGATTACAATTTTTATTAAAAACTATCATTTAAACAACTTTATAGATCAAATAATACACATTTTTAACAGAAGAATTAATGTAAGTGCTTTTATAAAATTATAAGCTTCATATTTCTGCTTTTAAACCCTCCAAAAATTAGTCCCATTCACTTTCATTGAAAGTGCCTCACTGTAACCTTGATTCTTTTTTTTTTTTTAAACGAGGGACATGTCGGAAAAAAAATTGTGGCAATCAACATTATGCCACAAATGCTGTCGATTGAATTTAACCCGGAATATTCCTTTAATCTCACAATAAACAGGTAAACAGTAAACAGGTTCGGAGTTGTTGATTTTTAGAACAGGTTTTTTCTTTAACCCATTTCACCATAAGCCATTATCTTGCTCCCTCAATTTTATTATCAGGAAACTATGGAGGATATTGATAAGAATGGTGATGGTTTTATCGACCTAGAGGAGTATATTGGTGAGTGACCTGAAGTATTAATTTTATGGTGTTTTAAAAGTTCCCAGTATAGTTAATATTGGCTGGGCTTCATCTGTTTAATATCAGGTGACATGTACAACCATGAGGATGAAATGGATGAGCCAGAATGGGTGGCGACAGAGCGTGAGCAGTTTTCAGAGTTCAGAGACAAGAACAAGGATGGGAAGATGGACAAAGAGGAGACCATGGACTGGATTATACCATCTGACTATGACCATGCAGAGGCTGAAGCAAAGCATCTGGTATACGAGTCTGACACGAACAAGGTGAGGCAACATCATATAGTACTAATAGTTAAGATTGTACTTTGAAGATGCATATTAGAGACATACACTGGCGTAATAATGTACAGATTTTGCACTCATGGAAAGAAATTGGTACTTTTATTCACCAAAGTGGCATTCAACTGATCACAATGTATTGTCAGGACATAAATAACATAAAAAAGTACTATTACAATTTGAATTTTTTTTTCAGAACTTCTTAAACCACTTAAAATATTTCTCATAAAAAAATCCTCCATGTACAGTAATGACAGCTCTGCAGATCCTTGGTATTCTAACTGTCAGTTTGTCCAGATACTCAGGTGACATTTCACCCCATGCTTCCTGTAGCAGTCTTGTTGCGCACTTCTCACGCACCTTACAGTCTAACTGATCCCAAAAAATCTCAATAGGTTTAACCCTCTGGGGTCTGAGGGTATTTTGGGCCCTGGAGAAGTTTTGACATTTGTGCTTTTTTTAGTTACTTAAAAATATATTAATGGCTAATGTCTGATAACACTGTATTCAGCACAAACTGTACTACAATAACATGTGAGCAACATGTATGTACAGGTTTGTATTTTTGTGAAAATAACGTTTATGCATGGTTTTTTTTAAAAACAAACATTTTAAGTCATAGAAATAAGGCCATATAACACATACTAAACATTTGTCCACTAGCCTTTTGAGAACTGGATCTTGTAGCCTAGAGTTTTTGCTACAAAATGATGTGAAAACCATCCTGATCACTCATTCATACAAAACAATATAGTAATTGAACGTTTGTAAGACACTTTTAGTGTTAGAAAGGTCATATGCGAGGAGGCGTGAACTATCATGAATATGGATTGTAATTCACACCTGAGGAGACAAAGACCCCTCCCCTGGGCCCATCAATGAGGAATGTGACAGAGAGAGAATTAATGTAAGGAGACTTAATGATCAAAATCATGTTTTAAGTTAAAAGAAGTAATCTGACTATACTTTTTCTTTACATAAAGACTTTACTTAGTTTTAAACCTACACTACCATTTAAAAGAAGTCTCTTCTGATCACCAAGGCTGCATTTATTTGATCCAAAAAACAGTAAAAACAGTGATATTGTGAACTCTTTTTAAATTTAAAAGAACAGTTTTTTATTTTAATATATTGTAAAATGCTATTTGTGATCACAGCTGAATATTCAGCATCATTACTGCAGTCTTCAGTGTTACATGATCCTTCAGAATTCATTATAATATGCTGATTTTCTAATATGGGCCTATTTACATCACATTTGACACATTTACACCCTAACAAATATTTGCAAGCACAAGCTTCATTGATGATAATGAGGCAGCATAAACACTAGTTAAAATATCATCTAAACATTCTTATTATTTTTATATCATATTAAATATCATATTTATATCATACAGCATACAATTTAAATGCCTGCTTTAGCCAAAATAGCATTTAAATGTAACTAAATCTTGCCTATTAGGACAGATTTAAAATTTCAATACTCTGAATCCTGGCTGGCAAATCTGGAAAAAAGTCCCACTAGTAAAATATATACATGTTTATATAAAATAGCATGTCAACTAATGTAAGTAAAACTAAATGACTTACTCGTCTGAAATTGTATCCTCGGCTGGATCAAGTCTCTCGTCAAAATGCAAATATTCATCAGAGTCCCTCTCTTCTTCTGACGAAAATTGTAACTCTTCATCACTATCCAGGAGCTTCCTCATACTGTGTATCGTGCCATCTTCCAAACGCACAGAAAAGTGAATGAACTTAATGTTTTTAAGGCACAGTCGGGGGGCGGTTACCCCCGTGGGTTTAATCACATTAGGGATAATTAGCTGAGCTAGGAGAAATTGTACATCGCTTTGTTTCATACCGATTACATTGCAGGAGAATAATGTTTTTTACATTTGAATTGTTTAATTTAAAAGTAGACATGTTAAGCTTTCTTTAGACATATGTTTCCTGTTTGTGTGATAAGTATTCGCAGAGTTTCCGTTCATTTTTGTGACGTGTTTTAGAATTATGCTCGCAAACACGAAGACTGCTGAAAGCGCACCCTTTTTATTTTTATTTTTTTTACAAAAGCACAAGGTTTTGTTGTTATTGTGAGTATACACAAATAAAAGTAGGCCCTTTATAGTCTCTAATGATGTCTTACACTTATCTGTATGCCCCAAAATGACAGAGTATTTTATGTTGTTTCCGCTGTAATGCCAGAAACATCCAGCAGGACACGCTGGCTCGTCCGTCGATCCCAGAGGGTTAATATCCATAAGACTCTTTTCCAATTATCTGTTGTCCAATGTCTGTTTCTTTGCCCACTCTAACCTTTTCTTTTTGTTCCCTATCTTTTCACTCACTTTGTTGTGTCGATATAGTGACACCTCTGATCTTTGAGAAAAGGCCAATGGGAATTGGCGAGTGGAAGCGGTAATGGAATGGTAATGGAAGCGTATACACTCACCTAAAGGATTATTAGGAACACCTGTTCAATTTCTCATTAATGCAATTATCTAATCAACCAATCACATGGCAGTTGCTTCAATGCATTTAGGGGTGTGGTCCTGGTCAAGACAATCTCCTGAACTCCAAACTGAATGTCAGAATGGGAAAGAAAGGTGATTTAAGCAATTTTGAGCGTGGCATGGTTGTTGGTACCAGACGGGCCGGTCTGAGTATTTCACAATCTGCTCAGTTACTGGGATTTTCACGCACAACCATTTCTAGGGTTTACAAAGAATGGTGTGAAAAGGGAAAAACATCCAGTATGCGGCAGTCCTGTGGGCGAAAATGCCTTGTTGATGCTAGAGGTCAGAGGAGATTGGGGCCGACTAATTCAAGCTGATAGAAGAGCAACTTTGCCTGAAATAACCACTCGTTACAACCGAGGTATGCAGCAAAGCATTTGTGAAGCCACAACACGCACAACCTTGAGGCGGATGGGCTACAACAGCAGAAGACCCCACCGGGTACCACTCATCTCCACTACAAATAGGAAAAAGAGGCTACAATTTGCAAGAGCTCACCAAAATTGGACAGTTGAAGACTGGAAAAATGTTGCCTGGTTTGATGAGTCTCGATTTCTGTTGAGACATTCAGATGGTAGAGTCAGAATTTGGCGTAAACAGAATGAGAACATGGATCCATCATGCCTTGTTACCACTGTGCAGGCTGGTGGTGGTTGTGTAATGGTGTGGGGGATGTTTTCTTGGCACACTTTAGGCCCCTTAGTGCCAATTGGGCATCGTTTAAATGTCACGGCCTACCTGAGCATTGTTTCTGACCATGTCCATCCCTTTATGGCCACCATGTACCCATCCTCTGATGGCTACTTCCAGCAGGATAATGCACCATGTCACAAAGCTCGAATCATTTCAAATTGGTTTCTTGAACATGACAATGAGTTCACTGTACTAAAATGGCCCCCACAGTCACCAGATCTCAACCCAATAGAGCATCTTTGGGATGTGGTGGAACGGGAGCTTCGTGCCCTGGATGTGCATCCCACAAATCTCCATCAACTGCAAGATGCTATCCTATCAATATGGGCCAACATTTCTAAAGAATGCTTTCAGCACCTTGTTGAATCAATGCCACATAGAATTAAGGCAGTTCTGAAGGCGAAAGGGGGTCAAACACAGTATTAGTATGGTGTTCCTAATAATCCTTTAGGTGAGTGTGAAAGCGGCTTACGCTCGCGTCGCATGTCGCAAGTCGCCCACTGTCACCTCCTCTGGAGTCAGTAGTGATTGAACTTTTTGCGGCCCACTCACATCCCGGGCGACCTCAACCGTGCAGCGGTCGTGCTATCATGGCAGGTGATGCTCTGTGCAGGTGACGCTCAGGGGAGAATGGAGACTCCACCCCCAGGTGGTCCAGCTGATTTGGAGTGGATTCGTTGAAGCACAGGTAGACCTGTTTGCTTCCCGGGAATCCTCCACTGCCCGCTCTGGTATTTTTGACCGAGGCTCCCCTCGGCACAGATGCGCTGGTACACAGCTGGCTCCGGGGGCTGTGCAAGTATACATTCCCCCCAGTAAACCTGCTTGCACAGACCTTAAGGTCAGGGAGGAAGAGGAACAGGGGATCCTCGTGGCACCGTACTGGCCTACCCAGACTTGGTTCTCGGATCTCATGCTCCTCGCGACAGCCCCTCCCTGGTGAATTACTGTGAGGGGGTCCTCCTCTCAGGGATGGGGCACCAACTGGCATCCGCAACCAGACATCTGGAATCTCCATGTCTGGCTCCAGGGCAGGAAGCAGAAGACCTAAGTGTCCTACTACCGGCGGTAGTAGACACGATCATTCAGGCCAGAAATCCCTCTTCCTGAGGTGAAGACCACCGGAGATGTGCAGTCGGGTTGGTGCTTTCCTTCCTGAAGGAGAGATTGGAGGGGCAGCTGTCCCCCTCCACCTTGATGGTGTATGTGGCCACTATAGCGGCACAACGTGACGCGATGGACAGGTTCCTTAGAGGCACGAGAAGGCTGAATCTGGATCTGAAGGCTGGATCTCTCTGTGGTCCTGCTAGGCCTGCGAAGAGCCCCGTTTGAGCCCCTAGAGTCGGTTGAGCTAAAGGATCTGAAGACCGCCTAACTGACTGCGCTCAAGTCCATCAAGAGGTTTGGGGACCTGCAGGCATTCTCTGTCAGCGACACCTGCCTGGAGTTCGGTCCAAAGTACTCTCACGTGGTCTTAAGACCCCAACTGGGCTATGTGCCTAAAGTTCCCACGACCCCTTTTAGGGATCAGGTGGTGAGCCTACAAGCGCTGCCCCAGGTGGAGGCTGACCCAGCCTTGTCATTGCAATGTCCGGTGCGTGCTTTGCACATCTATTCTGGACCACACACAGAGCTTTAGATGCTCTGAGCAGCTCTTTGTCTGCTTTGTTGGACAGCGGAAAGGGAACTCTGTCTACAAACAGAGGCTTGCCCACTGAATCGTGGATGCCACCGCTTTGGCATACCAGGCCCAGGGCGTGCCTTCCCCTTTGGGATTATGAGCACACTCCACGAGGAGTGTGGCATCTTCCTGAGCACTAGCCAATGGCGCCTCTCTAGCAGACATCTGTAGAGCAGTGGGCTGGGCAACACACTATACCTTTGTGAGATTTTATAACCTCCGGGTTGAGCCGGTTTTGTCCCATGTGTTGTCAGGTGTCCAGGTATACTGCTTTTTCCCTCCCAGAGGGGGATGCAAATTCCAGTCACCGATTCTCAAAGATCAGAGGTCTTTGGGGCTCCCAAGAGCGACCCCTAGTGTCACTACATCGACACAATGTGGAGGTTACAACAGTAACCAAGACGTTTTTCTGTTTCAAAAGTGGCTTTTTCTTTGCAATTCTTCCCATAAAAACTGGGAAAACTGTTGTACATAAAACTGGTGTTGAGTGGGTAGAATTCAATTAAGCTGTCAACTGAGGACATGTGAGGCATTTGTTTCTCAAACTAGAGACTGATGTACTTATCCTCTTGTTTAGTTGTACATCTGGCCTTCCAAATCTCTTTATGTCCTTATTAGAGCCAGTTGTCTTTTGTCTTTTAAGACTGTAGTGTACAACTTTGCATGAAATCTTCAAGCATTGTATAGCTTTCATTCCTCAAAACAATGATTAACTGATGAGTTTCTAGAGAAAGCTGTTTCTGTTTTGCCATTTTTTACATAATATTGACCTTAAGACTTGCCAGTCTATTGCATACTGTGGCAACTCGAAAACAAAAGACAATGTTAAGCTTAATTTAATTAACCAAATAGCTTTCAGCTGTGTTTTATATAATGGCAAGTGATTTTCTAGTACCAAATTAGCAATTTAGCATGATTACTCTAGGATAAGGTGATGGCTGCTGGAAATGGGGCCTGTCTAGAGTTTATCAAAAAATACTTAGTACAAATAGTGATGGTGCTGTTTTTTTTTTTTTACATCAGTAATGTCCTGAATATACTTTATGATCAGTTGAATGCCACTTTGGTGAATTAAAGTACCAATTGCCTTCTGAGACAGCAAAATCTGTAAATTATTCCAAACTTTTGGCCACCAGTGTACATCTGCACACCTGGACCTCGATCTAAAATATATCTTGCATAGCATGAAAGTGTTTAGTTTTTATGATAAGTCAAAGACCATATATGTGATGCTAAGACCCCTTTTTACACCTGCTGCAATTAACATCCGTCTCATGAAAAGCTCAAAATACAGGGTGTAATACATCGGAGATGAATGAATGTGGCTTATAGACATTATAATGGAATTCTGTTATAATTTAATCTGTCACATTCTGTCTTTCAGGATGGCAAACTAACCAAAGATGAAATTGTAAACAAGTATGACTTGTTTGTGGGAAGCCAAGCAACTGACTTTGGGGAGGCATTGGTTCGACATGATGAGTTTTGATTATCTTATCTAGTATTATAAATAATTACTTTTCAACTTGATTTGTTAAGGAATATAATTTATTTTGTATTGCTTCATCATAATCCAACTGTAAACCCTCAAATGTAGTTTACTTTGTGATGGATTGTTTTCCTTTTATTGGCACATGGAGATTCATAATTGTTTTTGTTTTTAATGTAAAGTATGTTCTCTGTATTTGTTTTACTCAGTCTTTGGAATCACGGTCAATGAACAGCATTATCATTTCATTAACTGTTTATACTTATTTTAATGAGGAACGATATAGGACAAGTTTTGGGCTGCGACTAGGAAGACTTGCATTATCCTGCGAGACTCACATTTATAGTCACTAAGGTTGGGGTTAGGGCTAGATTTGGGTTAGGTTTTTGGGAGGTAGGAGTAGCGTTTCTGTGGGACTCCAAATAAACATAATAAACATTGTGTGAATGTTGCATGCAACTTTCGGCATCCGGAAGGTTCACTTTTTGACTCGACCCCAGTCTTAGGGTTTTATGCAGTAAACTTTATGTATTAGTATGAACTTTATACAAACTTGTTTAAAATGTATGCATGTATTTACAGTACATATCTATATATGGTTTTATACATGTATAGGTAATCTCAAATTTATATCCTGTGTATACTTGTTTTGGCACAAACTCCAAAATATTTTTTTGGCCCTAGATCATAAGAATAATTTTAAGACATCATGAGAATAATCTTAAAACAGTATCCATGTGTATTCTGCTGATATTTTTAGATGAACTCTTGTGTTATTCATGCACTCATCCAATGAATTTCTACTGCTATCAGACTCCCAGTTTCTTATTTTTGCCACTGTGCCTTTCACTGAATTTTGCCTTGTAATTTCTATACGATTTGGCACTTTAGTAGGGACTGTGTTTAGAACCTCAAATTGTCTTGCCATCAAATCAAAGATGTTACTAAAATGAGCCGTTTTATGCTTGATATTTATGGGTTGTGCTGAATTTAGCCACACACTGGTCACCCGGAAAATATCATGGTGATTATATAGTTACTGTAGTAAACCATGATACATTTTTTAGTAAGGTTAGGCTTAGGTGTAGGGGTAGGGGCTGGTGTAGGGTGCCTGTTGGACTCTAAAAATGCATGCAGCATCTAACGCTATTTGCAGTCAGAGCAAATAAGATGCTTTTTGCTGCTATTTGCACTTAGTGTAAATAGCATCTATCACATGTGTAAATTTATTGGATGTAAATTAAAATAAAAGACTCTTGTTGTTAAAAATGTAAATGTTAATTCTTCATTATTTGTGTATTTGAATTAAGTCTGACTAATGAAGAATTAAACCATCTTTAATTTGTGTAGCTTGGATGATCTTCTTGTCTTCGTCTTGATTGGCTGCGAGGTTGAGGTTTATTATCATAATAAAATCAAACATATATATATATATATATATACATGTTTGATTTATACATATACATATATACATATACATATATACATATATACATATACATATACATATACATATATATATATAAACATTTACACCCTTTTGAACAAAAATATTTACAATGAATAAAATGCTACTGCCCAAATCACGAGTAGGCTACATTTATTTCATTAATTGAATCTAGTTAACTTAGTCTAATACAGTGTATTATAATTGTTTTGTACACAAGTCATTATTTTCATACATTACACAAGCAATTAAGTTCAGCCTATTTACTCGGTTAATTTTAAAACGGGCCACTTACACAACAATACAGCGTTGATAACTTTTATCGATTCAAAATCAAATGTGTTCTCAAAGCACACGTCATAAAGCTGTCTAGTAGGTGCGCTTTGTGTTTTTGGCCACCAGATGGAAGTAAATAGAATCATGACGTTTTGAGTTCTGAACCCACTTTCAATACATTTGTAATGAAAGCTCCATTGCGTCAGAAAGATTTAACATTTCACTAGTTCCTAGCACTTTGAAATAATAAAATAAGTGTATAAATAAAAATGTAGGACCAAACATGGCAGACAAATGACACCATTTAGAGTGACCCTTATGAATGAATGCAGCAGTGGGTGTGTCTCCACTCTCCAATGAATTCGCGTCTTTTGTTTTTGTTTTTTACAATGACTTGTGATACTGATAAACATTTAAATACTCTTAAACCTCGGCAATTCCTCATTATATGTGGAAATATTTCGAGGAATAGTGAATTCCTATGATAAAGTCATTCTGGCCCGGACTCATTATAGTTCCCGTCTCTCAGATTCCACACGGACTTGTTTGACGGACACTCAGGAGGAGCGCCCTGTGTCTGCTCGAGATGGCGGACAGAACGGAGAACGCGAGGGCCGAATAAACATCCAACCTGCGCGTCTGTAACCTTCCGAGAAGCGCACACCCCGTCATACAAACATACTTATCTTCAACCATCACGAAAAAAATGAGCGCCATGGAAGGCGGGAAACCCTCCCTGCCGCTGGTTTACCAGGCCGTACAGGCGCTGTATCACGACCCGGACCCAGCCGGCAAGGAGCGCGCCTCGGTCTGGCTAGGAGAGCTGCAGAGATCGGTGCGTATAAGAGCGATTCAGAGCGGGCCTACTGCGCCACAGCACTCATTACTCACGAATGAGCCTTTGCTATTTGCTGTGAATAATAAAAAGTGTCCTTTATGAAAGGATTGAGGCGTTTAAAAAAATAGGCAGATGAAGTGGTCACATGTGTTTGAATTTCTGCGGGGGTCTGTTTTGCAGCCACTGCTAAATCCATCCAGCATGTCTGTGGTTTGGGTAGATTAATCAAGGGTAAATTCGGTCAACTAGTTTAGCGGAAGTAGGCCTAATAATAATAATACGGCCGGTCGAGGTGCGTAGCAAATGGTTTATCATCATAGCTGTGTCTCAAAACCTGATGAGGCAGATTTAGGCAATAAGCAGGTGCCCAAAACGAGAGAGACCTTGAGTAATTCCTTTTAAACCCACAAGAAGTTGACAGTTTCCGCCTTTCTGCGTTGGGTTACTTGGTTCTTCGCGTAGTTCCTCTTCAGCAAACTGTCAGATTGTTGATAAGGAAAGTGTTAAGACTACAAACCTCATACATTGCAATGGGTAGGATTTTTTTCTATTAAATTTTAGCTGGTTTAAGATTATTAATTGACCCCTCTAAAACCAGCTAAGACCAGCCAACTAGCTGAACATTGGCTATTCCTGCAGTGGTCTATATGTCCTCATGTATTCTAGTCAACTGAGACCGTGACTCATTTGAGGTTATGCATTACAACACTTAACACACAATGAGTGTTTGGTTGCTTTCTATCTATTTGCATGAGTAATGTTTGTCTCTGTATACAGACATGTCTACTGTTCTTGTATTGCTGCTTTTTCTTGTTTATGCAAAATGCAACTGGTCCAACCTGGTGTAGAAACCACATCCTGCTTTAAGGAATAACAACGGCTACTGTATTGGTTGACCAATATGGGTATTTCGATGGCCAATGCTGATACTGACATCTTTAGAGTGGGATGGCTGATATAAAGAGAGAGAAATATGTGATATAGGCTAATATGATTGAATTAAGACAACTTTAAAATATTTACTCAAATTGTGCCTTATCCATTCACAGTGATTTTTGTAGACTTTGGAACCGGCCAAGTGGCTGATAATCTCAAAACGGCCAAATATCAGCCAATTTATTGGCCTCAACAATATATTAGCCTATCGCTTGTCTGCTGAATAGATTAGTGTGTGAGAGAGTATACTTTTCTACACCTGTAACTCAACTGGTCGAGCATGATACTAGCAATGGCAAGGTCGTGGTTTCGATTCCCAAGGAACACTGGACCGGCAAGATGTACATTTGCTTTGGATGCAGGTGTCTGCCGTAAAGGTGTACCTTAGTAGAGCTTTACTTTAAGTGGAGAAACTGACAAAAGGAATGCGTATTAAAACCTTTTAAACACCACAAATGATGTTATTGGTCAAGAGCCAATACAGGAAATACGTGGCTTCTTAATTGAGCAAAGCCACTGCAGATGCATCTCCTTAGTGAAGTTCTTCTCCTGTGTTGAACTCTGCAGATGTACGCATGGGAGATCTCGGATCAGCTCCTGCAGCTGAAGCAGGATGTGGAATCCTGTTACTTTGCAGCCCAGACCATGAAGGTGAAGATCCAGACATCGTTCTATGAGCTTCCCCCAGAGACCCACACTGCACTGAGAGACTCGCTTCTGTCTCACATCCAGAACCTCAAAGACCTGTCTCCCATCATTGTCACACAGGTAACATTAGGCATGCACTCTTCCCTGATCACTAAACCAGGGGTATGATCGCTAAACTTACTTAGCCATGAAAATAGATTTGCTGAGCTCATTGTTATAAGAGTCATAAGTCACCAGTGATGTGCATTTCAAGATAAACATTTATTGTAATGTAATTTAATAATATGAGGGGAAAAAAACATTAGAATATGTTATCAAAATAAAAATAAAAAATTGTGCTTCTTCAAAAGATAAGGATTGTGAGACGGGAATGAGCTGGAATCATTAAGTGGAATTGGTATCGAAACTAGAATTGTTCAGTTCCTTGTGGTTCCCAACCCATGAATTGTGTGTTTTGTTTACTAAATAAAAATGCAATCTAAATGCTGATGACCTCAAACATCTGGTACAATAGTGCGCAACAGTCTCGTTCTGTAGGTAAAAATCCCATTAGTTTTTTTCCATAGACAAATTGATTTTCAATGATAACTTCTAAACCTTTAAAGACAGACCTACATTGAGCTTCAAGGTTGTTCATCTATGGTATATGCTTCCATTGTTGACATCCGTCTGCATTATTTCAGTGTCATTGTTTAAAAAAATCTTGTTTGATAGCAGAATTTATGGTAAAGAACTATATTACCCATATTCCAGCAGAGAAAGCTTCACCAATCAGAAGAACCCGTGCCAAACAAGTTCGTAAAATGTCCCTCGGAGCGACCGCCCGCTCCCATGAAGCTTCTCTTCACCCTGAAACTACTTATCTACTAGTACATATCAGAATATTTTGCAATGAATGTGAACTATATTGTTTCTATACTTATAATCCACAGCCTAAAATCTAAAGTTTTATATATATTCCCATCGGTTTTTTTTTCAATGACATCAATCGCAATGTTTCATGTGATTGCAGTCCGTGCTTTCATGTGAGTACACGGTCTTGTACCTTTTTGTCTTTTTGTCCCATTTTCAAATCAAGGTTCATGATGTTGTGAATTACCTTGGAGGTGGTTTGTTTGGTTCGGTTCATGAATTACAACTCTTTTATGAAGGATTTTATGAAAGTTTATGGGGAAAAAATTAATGTGGAAAAATACTTCCTGAACCTAGATGGCCGAATAAGTGGGCAGGCACTGTTCCACTGTACTGAGAACATTTTAGACTTCCATTGTGATGCACTGGCAAGAACTGTCCATCTTGACCACACTGAAATGCTACATAGTGAGAGCAATCAAGAGTGTGGCACTGATGTTCTAAAAGTAATTTACTCTCGCTCTCTCCTTTCAGCTTGCGCTGGCAATTGCTGATCTGGCTCTTCAGATGGCCTCATGGAAAGGCTGTGTTCACACCCTTATTGAAAAGTAAAAATCCACATACATTTCAAGTACAAACACAGTCCGCTATGCATGCTTTACTTCATTTACATTTTGTTAATCTGTTCCTTATCTGTAACACTCTTTGTCTTGCTTCCTCCAGATACGGTAATGATATTGCCTCCATGCCTTTCCTGATTGAAATCCTCACCGTTTTGCCAGAGGAGGTGCACAGCCGTTCTCTTAGGATCGGAGCCAATCGACGGACCGAGATCATCGAGGATCTAGCCTATTACTCTACCACAGTGGTCACTCTTCTGGTGTGGACTTTTGTTCTATCTCCTAATTAATTTAAATATCTGTCGTACCTGGTCTGTCAGAACTGTGGCTTAGTAGTGAGCACAGACAGTATGCTTCAGACACATTGACCTTGTTTGCGCCTGGTATTAAGATGCATTTCAGATGATCCGATCGCAAGTGGTCAGTGTTAAATACACGTGTGAGCAGGTGCAAAACGTTTTGTGATCGGATCACAAAAACCACATATGGAGACAGTCAAAAACCCTTGTGACCACATCAAATTTGAGGTGTAAATGCTAACGCCGGGTTCACACATCCTCCATGAGCATGGCATGAGTGGTGCTTTTTCATTTTGGGGCGAATAGTAACAGATTTCACCATTCCCACTGCTATCGTGAGTCTCGAGGTGATTTGTCCCTGAAGCGGCAGTGGGCAGATAGCTCACGCTGAGCTTAACTGCTCTGGGTGCAGTACAAAACAAAATGATCGGGAGATTATAGAAAAGACAAAAACAATTAAAAATTATTCAAACCGCTCATGCCACACTCACAGACGATGTGTGAACCCGGCATAATTAATCCTGAATGTGGTCCGAACTGCAGTGAACCGCCACTCCTCACCTGTCAGTTAACCACTGTTTAAAGTTTACATTTTGCTGGTTGCAAGGGAATTTAACAGGAAGTAACCATCCGATCTGAAAATTAAAAAGGCGTGTACATACTCAATCACAAGAACTTCACTCGTCCACTTCAGTGTGTCTGATATCAACATGTATTGCCAAATATGACAAGCAAACACATATCTGAAGCTCAGGTTAATACATGTTTCTCCACTAAAACACCTGATAATTCTGCTCAAAATTATTGCGTTCTAAGATTGAATTTCAACTGCATTTGTGAGATACCGCATGTCAGTTTTAGTCGTGCTTTCTTTGTCTTATGACTTTTTTTTGCTATTATCATGCAGTAGCACACTCTCATAGTGATTGATTTATGTCGTCATAAAACCAGATACCCTCCCCTCGAAATCTTAATACAAGTGGTCACAGGAGATGCATTTATGCGACTAGGTGTAAATGGCGACGTGTCTCACCTGACCACATGTGATCGTATCACCCGAGAAGAATCCTAATACCAGATGTAAAGTGGGTCAAAGATCCTTGGTGCTCATGCGGTGGATGTGGGTTCAAATTAGGGTTGGGCATGAGTACTCGGGTACTCGTTTATGGCTGCAATAATCAATCATGAAAACCATGATGGATTGTGATGATGCATGACGTGACTTTTCACTTGATTTGAAATTCAGCGACAATTACCTAACAACTAAACTCAGACATGTCAAAGAAGGAGCTTATTTTTAATTTTGAGATTGCTTATGTTGTGATTTTGAGGGGTACATTTATTGTCTTTGACATCTCATAGCAACCAAACTGATATACGACGCAATGCTATCATTATCATAATCAAAAGCGAGTGTAATTAACCATGTTTTAAACACCTGTTTTTGCTAAATGTTTGCTAAACACGTTTTATTATCCTATTAATGTAAAAACTTTGACTCATTAATGGATATTATTTAATAAAAAGTGAACATTTGTCACTGAATGTAAACGTCCCTGCCTTGGGTGCCGGAATGTTTGCGTGATGTAACACACACCTGCATCTTGACGAAATGGGAGTTGAAGATTTCCGCACGAGTTTCCAAGTTAGAAGTCCGATAGAGTGTCATTCCGTTGCACTTTCCCTAGTTGAAAGGTGAAAATTCTGAGTTGAATGGAGCGCTTCATGAATCGCCACAGCAACAACAATATGGAGCATCACGGCTTTCCACACAGAAGTGAACATTTGCAGACACGTGTGTATATATACACATACACACACACACACCCAGGCATTTGGCAGTCTTATTATGCAATCTTTTGTACATTTTGTAACAGATTATTTTATAACGGGCTATAAAAATGAATAGACAATTAATTGGCACTACAAGATGCAATGCAGCAGCCAAAGACGTTTGTCAGACATGTTATTATATATATAGTTATGTACATGTTATTGCCACGCGAGTAATTGGTCCAAGTACTCGAGTAGACAAAATGCCCATCCCTAGTTCAACACGATCCTGTTTCCCCCCCGCTTCTCACTATTATTTCCTGTAATTTCTCCACTTATTCAGTCTGTAAAATTGCAAAAATGCCCATTTTTATATGGATTTGCTCTTTGTTGCCTGCATATGTTTTTACCTTGCAAACATGCTGGGCAATCATTGCATCCCTGCTCTGTATATTTAGACTGTGCATAAGCAAAGATCTTAGACTGTACAAAATGAGGTCTGTATATTTAGACTGTGCATAAATATTTTATTGAATTGTTTATGAGTCTATTAAAAGTTTGGTTATTTCTCTTCTGTTTCCCTGACCAGGTGTCGTGTGCGGAGAAGTCTGGGAATGATGAGAAGATGCTTATCAAGGTGTTCCGCTGTTTGGGAAGCTGGTTTAATTTAGGCGTGCTGGACAACAACTTCATGGCCAGCAATCAACTACTGATGATTCTCTTCCAAGTGCTAGTGAGAACCCCGGCAAATTTGATCAGACATTCTGTTTCCTTCTCACATTCTCTTACTGTTTTTATTAATACCCTTTTTTCCCATAACGTTGCAGCAAAGGGATGTGACGTCCACAAACCTACACGAGGCAGCGTCAGACTGTGTGTGTTCAGCACTCTATGCGATTGAGAATGTGGCCATACACGTGCCCCTGGCCATGCAGCTCTTCCAAGGGGTCCTCACTTTAGAAACTGCCTACCACATGGCTGTAGCCCGAGAGGACCTTGACAAGTACGTAAAACATGGTTTAGTTTTTAAAGTGTGTCTGTCAAGCAGTCATCAAACACAACGGCACTGTTCCGGTTTGCGTTCTAAAGCCTACATAGTCCTAAATAAAATTGAGCCTCATATGTTAATGATTTGAAATGCTCTACATCTGCGACTTGATTTCCAATTGGTTTCAATAGAGTTCAGTGTTAGCATGTTGCTAAACTAATGTCACAATACTCCAAGCATGATTTTACATAGAATACAAATAGTGGGTAAAATAGTCATTTTAAATTAGGTTGAACTTTGTTTTAATACTTTAATTATTAAATTGAGTATTTCTTAACATTTCTCTCTGCTTGTCAATTTGAATGGAGTTTTACTGATCTCGTCACATCATGAAAATGAAGGCAATGTAATTATTGAACCGGATCTGCCTTTCTGTCTGGAGCATTCTTAAAATTAAAATTCTGCCTCCGTAGACAGCTCACTTTATTTTGGGACAGAGCCGATAGCTTGTGTTTATAGAAATGTATTGTGTACAAAATGTCTTATTTTATCTCTGCCACAGGGTGCTAAATTACTGCCGGATCTTTACTGAATTGTGCGAGACATTTCTGGAGTTGACAGTAAGGAGTCCTGGGCAGGGCATGGGAGATCTGCGTACATTAGAACTGCTGCTTATCTGTGCCGGACATCCCCAGTATGAGGTGATTGTCATTTATACATATTTGTGAACGTATGGTGTTTGCATTTTGCAGGAAGTGATGGATATACATAAATTCAGAATTCATGTTTATTGGCCAAGTAAGTAACACCTACAGGGAATCTGACCTGGTATATTGCTTAATAATCACAATGAACCTACCATGAAAATAATTTGTTTAAAAATATTACATGCAATAAATGCATAAAGTTTCTAATATGGCTTTCAATGATAATTCCCATTGGAGGTTGGTGTTAAAATGTGTTGGTGTGAAAGAAATGTTATCTTAATGGCCCTAAAAATAGGCTTAATTTTCTATATGCAAAATACAATTTCTTATTTGTTAAATATCCACTTGACTTCAGGTGGTTGAGATCACATTCAACTTCTGGTACCGTCTTGGAGAGCATCTTTATAAAATGAACGATCCAGCGCTCCACAGAGTGTTCCGACCCTACATACAGAGGCTACTGCACAGTCTTGCCCGCCACTGCCAGCTTGACCCAGATCATGTGAGCAGCCTTCAACACCTCTCTCTTGTCCTCTCCACTATTAATTTTATTCATTCGTTGATTCACATGTTTGTTTTCTTAGCATGCTGCTTTTTTATTTTTATAATAGGCCACTTCCACAAAAGGTTATTTGCTTTTTCTTTTTTTTTTGTGCTCCTCATACAGGATGGTGTCCCGGAGGACACGGATGATTTCGGGGAGTTCAGGATGAGAGTGTCTGATCTTGTGAAAGACGTGATTTTCCTTGTAGGCTCCATGGAGTGCTTCTCACAGGTAGAATTTATAGTTTTAGCAGTCGAAGCATGAAGTGAAAGTGATTTTAGGAAAAAGAAATGGGAAAATCTAGGTTTGCAGGAATAAAATGCCTTTGTCAGCTGGCCATGGAAGAGATGGAATATTCAATCTTACATTCAACCTTACCATTATAAGCTCATCTTTATTTAAAGGTTTGTGTTCTTTCATCAGCTGTATTCGACTCTGAAGGAGGGAAGTCCCCCATGGGAAGTGACTGAGGCTGTTTTGTTCATCATGGCTGCCATTGCTAAAAGTGTCGATCCGTGAGTATCCCTTTCAGCCATGACTTAACAGCTTCTTCATTCTATTTTTCAAAGCAAAACACTTTCACCAGTCAAATTTGACTTTCTTCAAAGGTTGTAGGTGATCCACTGAGAGTACAAATTGCTTTTGAATAGATACACATTTGAGTATTTTTCATTTCCATGTGTTAGCTTTTTAAATGGTTCTCAAACCTTTTCCAAATTTTGTTAGTAAACATTTAACCCTTTAAAGGGGTTTTTCCAGTGCACTGTTCAACTCTGCTCGCTTTTGGGGGGGGGGGGGGTTTCCACTGTGGATAGTACCTGATACTTTTTTTAGGAACACCTCCGTCGAGGTTCCAGCCGAGCCGATACTAAATGTGATGTCAAAATCCTGCAGATCACTGATTGGTCAAGGAGAGTCGTCACTACCAGTGTCTCTGGATTTCCAACATGCGACATCAACCCACTAGTTTTAAAGTTAACAACAGCGATAACAGTATCATTTGTTCACGCAACTTTGGAATTATGAAAAAGAAATGGCTGTGCGCAAAACCACACCGTGGTCAATAAACGAGGTGCATATGGTTCACTCGTTAGCGATGAACGAAAAAGTGTCAGCAGCTGGCCGCACACGGCTACCACCGGTCCTACCAAAAGTGTAGGGAAAAGTGACTACAGAACCATCAAGGAAAAGTGGAAGTGGTTCGATCAAATGGACACTATCTAAACCGATGAGCAATGGGAGGGAGAGAGCCCGACTGGAGTCCATGATGGAGGATGGTACATTTTGTTATGTTAACTCTGTACTCCGCTTGAAAGCTTCACTTTATTTAGTTGACCAGCTACTGGAAGCTTGTTTCTAAAAACAACCAGGCCAATTTAACTGTTACACTTGTGTAAAATCACCATGCAACAACTGCTTTATGCAGCACAATGAGCTAGTAGCTAACAGCTAGCGGTTGTGATATTGTTTTGGTCAATTTGTGTCGTGTTTAAGATGATGTAACGGCAGTAGAGGCGGTGCAACTATGACCACAAGCCTATAATCCCATCCAAGCTGAGATGGCACTAAAGTGCAGTGGAAATGCAAGCTAAGAAAAGTAAAGCAGTAGAGTAGAGTAGAGTAGAGTTGAGGCGAGTCGAACCGTAACGTGCAGTGAAAAAGTTCTGAAGGTGCTCTCAAAGATTCTTGTTTCGCTGGCATACCCAAAATTAAAGGCTAATAACTCTATACAACAAGGAGGGCCAAGTTTGGTATTAATGTAAAGAACTTTTCAAATGTATTAATCATATAGATTATAGTTATAGTTTGAACACATCCAGGTTTCTCCCAGTAAGCACGGCTTATGTGGTCATGTAAATGCATTATCTGCGTTCTTATAGGTTGTTGAGGAGAGCACATGTGTGTTGAACAGACTGGAGAACAAACATCATGGGATAGTGCCCAAAAATAAGTCAACAAAGTGGAAAGAATTAAATATTTCTTTTTTTACAGTGACCCAGATACATGTATATAGAAGTAAATAGTATGCCACTTTTATGGAGCATCTAAATGGGAACGCTGCTTTCTGGTGTTCATGTAAAGGAAGTTGTTGTTTTTAATGCTGAAACTGAAATATCTCCCTCTGCTGGTTCACAGTGAGAATAACCCGACTCTGATGGAGGTGCTGGAGCAGATAGTGTTGCTTCCAGAGACGGTCCACATTGCAGTCCGATACACCAGCATCGAGCTGGTTGGAGAGATGAGTGAAGTAATCGACCGGAACCCTTGCATGTTAGGTAAAATTCCAGTTTATTACTGAAAACCAGGCCTTGACCACACGTTTTCTTACACTTCAGAATCATGTTTAATTTCTCTCTGTGGATTCCTGACATCTGTGTTTGGCTTGCAGATCCTGTTTTGAACTTTCTGATGAAGGGTTTGAGGGAGAAACCATTAGCGTCTGTTGCAGCAAAAGCCATTCACAACATCTGCTCTGTGTGTCGAGACCACATGGCGCAGCACTTCCAGGGCTTGCTGGACATCGCCAGCTCCCTCGACTCTTTCGCCCTGTCCACAGAAGCTGCTGTTGGCCTGCTGAAAGGTGCTGCCTCCTTTTACATTACACAGACCTATGTTAATTATGTTTAGGTTTTTATTTACAGTGAAGTGTGTAATTCTTTTACCTTAAGCGCCAACAAAAGGAATTGCAAAAATGAGACCGGTGTCTCTGCAGAACAAAAATTGTCTGCTTTACTCCATTTTGCTATTACATCGAGATTCTCTACTTTCATTGGATAGTTGAAAAACGCCCATCCTGGTTTGAAAATGCTTACAGATTGGGAAACGCTCATTTTCCGCAGAGACCTATACTTCTAAATTACTTTTTTCCACCATGCTTCCCAAACACTACCCATTTGCTATTGGTTGGACAAAAAATTCACACCCCAAAATCATGCCAAGGGGTGAGCCAGTGTTATGTTGTGCTGGTTGGGATGCAATGCTTTGGTGCCACATACCAAAGTGGGGAATAAACCTACAAATGGATTACTTGGTTGTCTTTGTATATTAAGCTGATATAGGAGGATTTTTACATGAAAACAATTACTCTTTGGCTTTGAGTAGTGTTTTACTTTTTCTGTTGATCTTAGGTATGGCCTTGTTGAATGGCTGGTTTGGTTCAAGTAATGTGATTGATTTATTTCAGGCACCGCACTGGTGTTGGCCCGCCTTCCCTTGGAGAAGATTGCAGAGTGTTTGAATGATCTGTGCTCCGTACATGTCATGGCACTGAAAAAGGTTAGATACATGTGACAGTCTGTTCTGTGTAATTTGTAATAACATTAATTATGTGTGTTGAATTTAATAAAGAGTCTATGTGTGTTGTCTGTGTTTAGCTGCTGGCTCAGGACTCCAGTAGTGGAAAGTTATCAGACCCCACCATCTGGCTGGACAGACTGGCTGTTATCTTCAGGTTTGACTCTTAACAACCTCACCAATGATAGATCATTTTAGGGATGTGCTCACTACCAATTTTCTTAATAGTCTAGTTGGTCTGTTGTTTAAAGGACTTGTCAACTAGTCCCTGTTAAGGATACATTTTAAAGCATCACTTTTAAATATTTTTTTGTTTTTAAATAATAATCTTTCAAAATATAAAAACTTTTTTTTTTTTCCGTTGACAGCCAAGTCCACATAGGCGAGATAAATATTAATCTGTAATATTATAACCAAAGATTTGGTCAAACCATTAATAAAATGAAGCAATCCTCAATATTACTTCATTAATTCCTACCTAACAGTATGCTTTTTCACTCTGAAATACATCACATTATGTAATATGGAAGTTAAATTCATTGTAGATGCCATGTTGTCTTAAAAAAGAGCTGCTCTGCAAAACATTTTTTTTATATATATATTTTTTATTTTTTTAATATTTTGCTCCATTAGACACACAAACCCTATTGTAGAGAACGGACAGACACACCCCTGCCAGAAAGTCATCCATGAGGTATGCTCCCCTGTGTTCTGATTAACATATTACTTCAGTCTAACTTTTTGTTAAGTGTTGATTTTTTTTCTGTTCTCTACTGATCTCTCTGTGTTTCTTTTTGCATGTAGATCTGGCCAGTGTTGTCTGAAACATTGAACGCTCACCAGGGAGATAACCGGATCGTGGAGCGCTGCTGCCGTTGCCTGAGGTTTGCAGTGCGTTGTGTTGGCAAAGGCTCTGCCTCTTTGTTACAGCCACTTGTTACTCAGGTGTGTGTGCGTGTTTGAGAGGTCTCGCCCATAGGTTTATGTCTTAAAGATACACTCTTGATCTCTGTGTGTTTCTGGAATTATATCTGGTTCAAGTCTCTAAAGGTGTGCGTGTTTGCGTTTCAGATGGTGAGTGTGTACCAGGTATACCCTCACTCATGTTTCCTGTACCTGGGCAGCATTCTAGTAGACGAGTATGGCATGGAGGAAGGATGCAGACAAGGACTGTTGGATATGCTACAGGTAACACATACCAACACTCCCCAGTCAAATAAGTCTCATTTAGCCAGATTTGATGGAACAAAGTCGGCACAACCATTGACCAAGAAAATAATAAATGGCACTCCATGTCAAAAAGGTTGCCGACCCCTGTTGTAGACAGTAGTAACAATAGTTTTTGCAGAAACCATGGTTTTAGGATATTGTAGGAACTATGTTTTTTTTTTTTTTTTTAGATTAACCATACTAATTATTGTGGTTACTTTGGTTTCACTACAAATATCAAGGTTAAAATATAGCTGCAAACAGCAATGACAGGCAAAGCACAACTGGTCCATTTCCAGCTGGTGGCTTTCGGAAAACAATGCAAGGAGGACACATGCATTTGGCATTTTGGAATCCATGTGTTTAGCCCTTAAGACTAAACATACATCTCAATTTTGATCTAAATCACACATTGTGCTCAGAAGATATGAGCTGTTTCCCATTTTCCGCCATTAATTTAATGCCTCGCAATGGCAAAAATGTTCGATATGTTAGAATCTGTTCACAATTTGGCATCTTCAATATCTTTGCATAATGATGTCTAATTGTGGTGACAGTCTCATCAATCACTTAGGATGAGTATTTAAAATTTCAGAGACTGCAATATTCAATAAATCCAAAACGGCCGACTTCCTGTTAGGTGGGCCTAATTATGCCTACAATTATGTCCGGCTTTATGATAACTATATTTGTACCAATTTTGGTGACTGGAGGTGAAAATGCAGGTGCTACACAGGCAGTCTTACACACTTATTTTAAAGGGGGTGCAGAAAATCCAAAATGGCTGACTTCCTGTAGGGTGGAGCTAATGATTTATGAAAGTTGTTTTATATATGTGCTATATATGTACCAATTTTGTTGACTAGTTGAAAATGGGGGTGCTATAGAGCCCCCACTTACATGCCCAATTTCAAGGGGGTGATAAGCTAAGTACATGTTAAGTACCCCAAAATTGTCTAACCTTGAAAAGAAGAATAATAATAATAATCCTTAGAACAACAATAATCCATAGAAGAACAAGAGGGCCTCCACACTTTCAGTGCTTGTGCCCTAAATATGTTTACTAATGTAAAACCGTGGTAAAGGTATTGTGGGGGAATGCAAAACTATTGTGAGGGCACACAGAACTTATTGCGGTGTGTGTTAAAATGTTCTTGGTCTGAGTGATGCTGACACAAGAGTCACAGATTCAGTTTATTGTGCTACCAAAATCCCAATAATAGCCAGAAAAAGGAAAAAAAAAAAAAAAAGTTTTGGTACATAATTATTTAATTATAAAGCCTGAAATGGCTCCCAGGTGCTCTTACAAACAGATGGGGAAAATGTACAATGTATTACTATATAAATACTACAAAGTGAACATTTTCATATTGCAAAATGAGCAGTAAATTATCAACCGTAGATCATCAGCAATGGCGAATTTTAAAAGTCGGGTAATCCGGTATTTTTAAAACTGACTTTTATTTTTCTCTAGCTACTGCGTCAGACAAAATCCAGATGAACTCAATAAAATCCATCAATTAAGGTTATATAAATTATATTATATATAAACTCATCAAGTCAACAATAATCAGTAATGTTTTTGTAACACATTGGAATGTTTTAAAATACCATTATTAATTTCAAGAAAACTCAGTGCTGAATATGTATCTTAAATTACACATTCATATTAACAATTAATTAGTAATTAGACTGATGTTAAATCTAACAGTAAATCACAGTAACTGCTGTCGGTTCAAATAAGATGGAACCTTAAAATACTTGCGGTTCAGTGAGGGAGTCAGTTGTTAACTCGCTGACAGTTGGATTCACTTTGATTCACTGAGAAAGTAATTCAAACTTCTAACCCTGTTTTGTGAATATTTTCAGCTGATTCATTGAAAAGACCCACTTCAAAAGAGTAATTTGTTCGTGAATCGGTCAATCATGGCTCACACAGTTTTTGTTTTTGTGTGCAGCTAGCTCATGTCATAAAGGTTAAAAATTGCTTTAAGACACTGGTGCACGATCTAAATATGTAATTAAAGTACTCGCAAGATGATATCTAAACTACACTGCATATGAATCCACACAACCCGTGTTCCCAACTGTCACCAGTGGTGAATAGATTTTAAATTATCGCAATTATTTATTTTTTGGCACATTTTTTTTCGCAGTGTCGAGCCCTGAAACTGTCAACTCAAGAGTCTAGTTTATTCTTGGAAGCACTCACTGTAGCAGCCTGGGAGCTTGAATGCACAAATGTGTTTCCCAATTAAAAAAACCTGTGTCTTGTGCTATGAGGATTTTATTATATGTAATTAATAATGGTGCTATAAATTTCACCCTTACAGGCCCTATGTATGCCCACCTTCCAGCTGTTAGAGCAGCCTAACGGACTGCGTAATCACCCTGACACAGTGGATGACCTGTTTAGACTTGCCACCAGGTACTTAAGGTTTTTGATGACTTGGAATTGAATTAGACTACTGAACTTTGCTATGATGATAAACCCCTATACTCTTTATCCAGGTTTGTTCAGCGCAGTCCAGTCACGTTGCTAAGCAGCAGTATTATCGTCCACATTATCCAGTGTGCAATTGCTGCCACCACCCTGGACCATCGAGATGCCAACTGCAGCGTTATGAAATTCATCAGAGACCTTATTCACACAGGAGTCACCAATGATGTGAGTGGCACTGTCAGTCATACTCAACCAACCAACCAATGAAAAGATTTATATATGCTCTTCCACTCCTGTGAGATCTTTTTGTCTAAACTCTCTGTAAAAGAATAAGACAATCTTGTTTTCTTATCTTTTAGCATGAGGATGACTTTGATGTGAGGAAGCGCCTAATTGTTCAGGCAATGGAGCAGCATGGCCAGCAGTTGGTCACTCAGCTCCTCAACACTTGCTGTTTCTGTCTGCCGCCTTACACGTTGCCTGATGTGGCTGAGGTGCTCTGGGAGATCATGGTCTTTGAACGGCCGGTGAGTAGTGTTCACCCTCACACTCACCAGGTCTATGTCATGCTCTTCCCAATGCAGAATAATATAGATAAGTGGTTCTCAACTGGTTTTATTTCAGGTCCCAGGTTTTATGTTGGACATGAAGTGGCGGCCCAACATAGCAAAAAATGTAACCTGTATTTAATGTAGCCTGGGTTGCATTTTCTGTTATCTTGCAGTTTAAAATTGTGAGTTTTATTTCCATTAGTTTGGTACATGGCACAATGTTTTTTCTCCTCATTGCTGTCTACTGTTTGAGAGGTTTGACTTCCTCCATAGCGCTTTAAAAATACACACAAAAAATGCTATGCATTTTTGTCGCGTTCAATTGAATTCCGGCCATCTCACTGAGCCACACGGTGGACCACACCTAGAGCAGTTTCTGAAGAGCGCGTGAAGCATAAGCACTGTGATGCACATGCCGTTTGCGGAGGTTTGCTCAAAACTCCTGTGAAAATATTGTGGCATGTAATGTCGTGTAATGGCAAATGTTCTAAGGTCATTGCAGGTTCATACACTCAGTGTTGCACTTACTCTTTTTCTGTGGAGATGGTAGAATGAAGAAGCTACAAGGTTCAGATTATAACCATGGTTCCCTGAAATGAGGGAATGAATGCTGCGTCATATCTGATGGTATGGGGTTATCCCCGCAGGTGAAGCCAATCTCTAAAACTCTTTAAAATCTCTGCAATTGTAATTTTCAGATAGCGTTTTGTGCTCCGACTCCCTCGTGCACATGGCAGGATAGAGGCGGTGCATAGCTCTATTTCTTTAGAATATTCGATTTTTATTGATTCAGTAGCGCAGCCAGCTTACGCAGCATTCATTCCTTCATTCAAGGGAACCATGTTTACAGTCGTCACTTTATCATTCACTTTAAATTCAGTCATGAATGCTGCATCATAGCTGATGCAACGGGGAATGTATACCATCATGCCGTGCTACTTATTCACATACATAAAGATGCCTTCTAGCCAATGGGGTAACAAAAAGCACCAACAGAGTCTCCTCTTTGCATCGCAATTAGAAGGGAGAAGTAGAATGATGAATGGATGGATGTACATGGTGATGACGCTATCCGGCCTGGGTAGGGCAGTCATTGCAAGATGAATGAATTCACTACCATGTGTAATTAAGTATAAAAAAGGGACTAACCAAATGGGTAGTGAAAACTGCTAATGACTACTAAATAAGCTGGCTGTAAGCAGTAGGATTCATAGTTTAACTCTTTCACAGTAAGCACCTGGGAAGAGAGAGAGAGGAGACATCCAGGCTGTAAAACCTGGCAAAAGTGCTAGGGGAAGCCCAACCTGCTGCTAGGCAGATGTCTTCAAGGGAAGCGCAATTAGACAATTCCAATGAGGATGCCATGCCTCTAGAGGAGTGAGCTTTTACTCCAATAGTGTACTGTATGCCTTGGAAGTCATTTGCGAGTGCAATGGCATCCACTATACAATGTGAAAGCCTTTGTTTGGAGACAGCCAACCCTTTAAAGCAAACTGTGATGCAGACAAAGAGCTCCGAAAAGCCGCATTGCCTTGTGCGATCGAAATGCAGTTGAAGTCAGAAGTTTGCATACACTTAGATTGAAGTCCTTAAAACACTTTATTTTTTATTTTTATTTTTCTTTACCACTACTCAGATTTCATATTAGCAAACTACAGTTTTGGCAAGTCGTTTAGGACATCAACTTTGTGCATGACACAAGTAATTTTTCCAACAATTGTTTACAGACAGATTGTTTCTGTTTTAATTGACAATCACAATTCCAGTGGGTCAGAAGTTTACATACACCAAGTTAACTGTGCCTTTTAAGCAGCTTGTAAAATGTCAAACCTTTAGGCAATTCGCTTCTGTTAGGCTAATTGGAGGTGTACCTGTGGATGAGCCTCTTTGCTTGACATCATGGGAAAATCAAAAGAAATCAGCCAAGACCTCAGAAAACAAATTGTGGACCTCCAAAAGTCAGGTTCATCCTTGGGAGCAATTGCCAAGTGCTTGAAGGTACAACGTTCATCTGTAAAAACAATAGTATGCAAATACACCATTGGACCATGCAGCCATCATACCGCTCATCCCATGGTGTGCAAAGCCAATTCAGCCCACATGTGGTCCCTCGGGATCCATGGGAGTGGAAGAGACCGGACTCATCCGTCAGAATGAGGGAGAGCCTAGAGCGCAGCGTTTTGAATCTCATCTGTTGCAGTGAGTGCAATCTGGCCCACCGAGCACCGCCTCTGTGTGAGCCTGACCCAGGCAGATAACATAGCCCTTGTGCCTGTTGGATAAGGGGATATGCCGTTCACACGGTGGGAAACATTTATGAAACGCCATCTTTAAAAAGATGTCAGTTAAGTAAACCACTTTTAGATTGTGCACAGTATAGAGATACACACACAATCAGGCTGTAACGCTTATGTTACGTGCTTGCAGTAAACAATCCAATACAGTCCAATGAATGAATAATCGAAGGATGCCTTCCATTGAGGCTCACAGGCCATAGCATAATCAGTGAAAGAGGCAAAGATGGCTCGTCCGCCCACTGTGCACTGGTGGACAAATTCAAACACTGCTGTTCAATGGTGAAGGTTGGTATCCGCTATCGCCGAAGCACCATTGGGGCAGAAGAAACACCAGTCCACCCACTGTCAGAGGTGCATATCTTGACGGTGATTCTTAGAAGAAAATTACATTTTCCATGCCAAGTATGAAAGCGAAATTATCGGCACCTTAAAAGGGAATATTCTGAAGAGATAACGCTACACACTACCTCTACCTACGCCTGTTATTTGCAAGGAAGCGAATGAGGCATTGCACAAAACGCTGTCTGGCAATTAAAATTGGCAAGATTTTAAAGAGTTTCAGAGATGGTCTACACCTGCCGGGATAACCCTACAGCATCAGCTATGACACAGCATCAGCTATGACGCAGCATTCATGACCGAACTGATAAGGAAAGTACAGTCATTTCAAATAAACAGAATCTCAAAGGTCTTTCTTAATGTGCAATAAGAGCTTGTGTTTTTCATCGGAGAGCCTTAAAATGTGTGAAAGTGACTCATTTATTATATTTAATATAATGTAATATAATAGTTACTCAGGTTAGCTGGGTTCCAAAAACTGAATGATAAGCATTTCATGAGTTTTAAAGGCTTTTATTGGCAAAAACACTCAAGTCAATATTTCCATTGTTGACCCTTGTTCTTCATACATTTAGAGCATTTAGCTCTGGCATGCTGGATATCCGCTTCTGGGCCAAATCCTGACTGATGGTGATCTGTTCTTGCCTTATTAGTGCTCTGAGTTGATAACAATTTGTGGGCTTCTGCCCACTCTCCTTTTGAGGATTGACCACAGGTTCTCTATGGGATTAAGATCCAGGGAGTTGTCTGGCTAAGGATCCAAAATTTCAATGTAATGATCTCCGAGCCACTTCATTATCACTCTTGCCTTGTGACATGGTGCTCTATCATGCTGGAAAATGCACAGATCATCAACAAATTGCTCTAGGATGCTTGCAGGATGTTTTGATACCATTCTTTATTCATGGCAGTGTTTTTGGGCCGAATTGTGAGAGCCCACTCCCTTGGATGAAAAGCAACCACAAATGGATGGTCTCAGGATGCTACACTGTTGGCATGACACAGGATGCATGGTAGCATTCACCTTTTCTTCTCCAGACTAATGATTTTCCAGATGTCTCAAACAGTCGTAAGGGGGCTTCATCAGAGAAAATATCTTTGCACCAGTCTTCTGCTGTCCAATCCTTTTCAGTCTGTCCTTTAAGTTTTTCTTGGAGAGAAGTGGCTTCTTTGCTGACATTCTTGAAATCAGGCCATTGTCAAAGTGTACCCCTCACTGTGCATGCAGATGCACTCACACCAACCTGCTGCCAATATTGAGCAAGCTCTGCACTGGTGGTGACACGATTCTGTAGCTGACTCCGAAGGAGATGATCCTGGTGCTTGCTCTGGGATGTCCTGAAGCCTTTTTCACTGCAGTTGAATCTCTCTCCTTTAAGTTATTGATTATCCGGTGAATAGTTCTTTCAGGTGCAATATTCTTTGCAGCAATTTCCTTGCATGTGAGGCCATTTTGATGCAAAGCGATGATGGCTGCCTGTCTTTAGAGGTAACCATTGGGAACAAGAACACAACGATTGGAAGCACTTCTTGCCTCATTTTATAGCAATCAGTCTGTTCTTATAATCCAATCAGACTGACAGTGATTTCACCTGACTAGTACTCGTTCACACTTTCCCAGGTGGTGCTGATATGATTAGTGAAATTATGTTAGCTGGTCATTTTGTGCCAGGGCCAAAAAACTGTGAAATTTGGGTTTTTGTGATCGTTAATATTTTTTGGCCAATGAAGCTTTTTGCAATTATTTAAAATGCATCGGATCACTCTGCACAATAATCTAGAAATGATGTGAATCAACACCACAGCCACTCAAGCAGGAAACTTTGCGAAACTCAAAATGTATGTCACTACCAATACTTTTGGCTACTGCTGTATATGCCCTTGAAAATAATTATTTTTTATATAGAACTGTATATAGTATAAAAGAACTGCCAGGAGCTGGGCACTGTGAAGCAATGTCAACGGTTAACTGTCATAAATGAATCCCTGTCACATACTTTCTCTGCTGTCATCTCTGCTTTGCTCTTACTAAATAGTTTAGGTATTGATATAGGTCAAAAGATTTTTTCATTCTAACATTGCTATTGTGTTAACCACAAAAAACGGTCGGACCAATGATTATTTGTTTTTTGTTTTGCATGAATTTACACCCCGGTGTGATAAACTACAAAAGTCTGTGGTTTACTGCAATTGAATAAATACAGTTGAATTCAGAAGTTTACATAAACCTTAACCAAATACATTTAAACTCAGTTTTTCACAATTTCTGACATTTAACTGTAGAAAGCATTCCCTGTCTTTGGTCAGTTAGGATCACTATTTTAAAAATGTGAAATGTCAGAATAATAGGAGAGGGAATGATATAGTTGAGCTTTTATTTCTTTCATCACATTCCAAGTGGGTCAGAAGTTTACATAAACTTTGTTGTTCATATTTGGTAGCATTGCCTTTAAATTGCTTGTGTGTATGAGACAGCACATGCAGACTATGGCACCAACAATCATGCCATGGTCCAAATCACTGAGATCACATTTTCTCCCCATTCTGATGGTTTATGTGGACATTTACTGAAGCTCCTGACCCGTATATGCCTGATTTTATGTACTGCTGCTACATGATTTGCTGATTAGATAATTGCATGAATGATTGTTGGTGCCAGATGGGCAGGTTTGAGTATTTCTGTAATCTCCTGGGATTTTCACACACAACAGTCTCTAGAATTTACTCTGAATGGTCCCAAAATCTAAAAACATCCAGTGAGAGGCAGTTCTATGGATGGAAACGCCTTGATAAGAGAGGTCAATAGGGAATGGGGAATATATGTGTTTAGTATAGTTGATTTATTCTGTATAATTTATTTGTCTTCATTAACATACATTTATTCAGTTGTGATCTTATATGCCTGAGTAAAATACAAAGCTTTAAGACTGGTAGTTTTATTGTTGTATTAATAAAGGGTGCTAAAGAGTTTTTTTAGGTTATTTATTCAAAATAACTTGTTTCTAGCATCATTATAGATGCAAAATCTCTCTACAATTTAGAAAGATCATCAATGTATTTTTTAAATAACTTTGTGTTTACATCTGTCACATTTTCTGCATGTTTCTATGAATGTGTCTAGACGTTTTGCCGCTGGTTGGAGGCTGCACTCAAGGGTCTTCCAAAAGAAACAGCAGGAGGCGCTGTAACAGTCACACACAAACAGCTCACCGACTTCCATAAGCAGGTCACGAGGTGAGTTAGTCTCAATCACCCGATCCTTTAAAGAAGCACTCCGATATGTTAGTAAACCTCAAAGCTACTAGGATGATTTCATTATAATTGAACTCAAAGAGAAATGTACCTGCTCCCTCATTAAAAGCACAGTGCTTTTGTCCTCGTCAATAAAATCTATTCAGTACCCACTTGTACAGATCACAAACAGGATTTGTCTTTGGTGTTGCAAGTTGGTACTCATCCAGTTTTCGCTGAGTTTAACTCCATGCAGGAAGCCTAAACAAACACCCATAACCAGTTGAGATTGAAGTGATCTCATACTCTTCTGCACACGGGTAGATGATTTGACAAGTCTCAACCTGTGCAACAACAGCCTTTGACCCTCCCTGAATGGTGTCATGCGCAAATACCAAATACATATTATTCTGACAAAGCAGCATGAGTCACAACTTTAAGTGGAAAGGGTTGATATAAGGACTGATATAAGGCCATTCTATTACTCGCCCATGCTCTTGGCATATTTAGAAATAGACATTTGGCTCTGATTACTAATAATAAATCCACTTGTTGTGTTTTAGTTTGACTTGGATTGATGCCTTATGCCTTGATTTTCTCTTCCCCTCTGTCTTTTTCTCCATCTTTCAATCTATATATTTCTCTCACGCCCTAGTGCAGAGGAATGTAAACAGGTTTGTTGGGCGATAAGAGAGTTTACCCGGCTCTACCGATAGTTGTCTTTTACCAGCTCATGCTGCAAGACCAGGTGAGGGCACATAAGAAAAAAAATTAATTGAGTACACCATGGAAACCATCTTTTCCATTAATGAAAGTTTAAATGATTAATTCACCAATACATTATTTTGATTATGATTTACTCACTCTAATTTGTTCCAAATCTGTATGCTTTTTATTTGTTTCTATAAATCTCAAAAGTAGAAAATGTTATGCTATACTATAGGTCTGGAATTTAAGTCATTAATTCATATCATGTCGCATTATCAGGGAATAGAGTAAATAATTAATAGTTTTTCTTTATATCTGGGTGAATTATTACTAAAGTTTTTAAATACAAGGCTCCAATGGAAAACCTGAAATATCAGGACATTTTAATATGGTGATTTCCAGGACTAAAAATGTCATGGAAATTTCTTTAGTCTGAATAATTTTTGCAGAAATTCTTAGATTTAAAAGATTTAATCACTAAAAGGAATACTCTGAGTTCAAAGCAATCGACAGCATTTGTGGCATAATGTTGATTACCACAAATTATTTCCACTTGTCCCTTAAAAAACAAAAATCGAAGTCACCGTGAGATATTTACAATGGAAGTGAATTCGGCCAATTGTTGGAGGGTTTAAAGGCATAAATGTGAAGCTTATTGTATAAAAGCACTTGCATTAATGCTTCTGTTAAAACATGTATAGTTTGAGATTTATATGTACTATTTAAATCATAATTTTTAGGGTCATTTTAGGGTTTGTTGACATTTACATCAAGGTTAGTAAGCAATTTTTTTTTCACAAATCATTTTAGCATGTACGTTTTTTTTCTTGTGGCTATACTTTCAAAACAGTGAGTATTTTAACGTTTAAGGATTGACCCAATTCACTTCCATTGTAAGTGCTTCACTGTAACTTCGATTTGTTTGTTTTTTCTAAGAAACAGCGGGACAAATTGAAATGATTTTTTGTGGTAATCAATATTATGCCACATGCTTTTGATTGGGATTAAATTATATTGAACCTGGAATATTTTTTTTAAAATGGCTCATGGTGAGTGCAATCTTTAGAAAAATGATTTCAAAAAATACTTATTGTGTAATCACATGTTTTGAAAAGTCATTGATATTGATTGAATGGGTGGGAACCCTGCAAATAGTTTTTTTTATATATATATATTCTACACACACACACACACACACTGGTGACCAAAAGTTTGGAATAAAGTACAGATTTTGCTCTTTGTTTTCAACTGGGTTTGATATAGTGGAAAGTGATTTTTCTATTACCAAATTAGCAATTTAGCATGTGTTTGAGTGATGGCTGCTGGAAATGGGGCCTGTCTAGATTTGATCAAAAATGACTTTTTTTTTCAAATAGTAATCGGCAATGTCCTGACTATACTTTGTGATCAGTTGAATGCCACATTGGTGAATTAAAGTACCTATTTCTTTCCAAAACAGCAAAATCTGTACATTTATTCCAAACCTTTGGCCACCAGTGTAGTTTGTTTCAGTATTATTAACATCTCATAATTGTTTTCTCTGCAGGTCAGATTTTTTGTTTTGCGAACATTCGGCGGTAGGTGCAAAGGGAGCCATGTTGACCACTGTTGAGAAACTAAAGGGAACTCTTGCATGAAGGATTTGTGGGACTTGGCACCATGGGAAGCCAACCAATCGAATTGGAGCTTTGGCGTGGCAGGGTTTCAGGAAAAAGCAAATTGCCTTGTGGGTGTCAAAAGACAGGACCCACAACCCCTCCCTTTACCCCTACAAGCACACTGATGCCAGCTGAAGCAAGAGGGGGGTTTCAGAAGGGACGTCGATTTGGGCGGGCCAAGTTTTGGACATTTAAAGCGTTTACACCCATTTCAAAACATGGATAAACGTCTGTATCAGTCAGATTTTTGTGGGATCCATCGACAAAAACAAAAGGATGTGCCTGGTTGCAAATCATAATGCATTGTTAAAAAAAATGAGAGACTTGTAAGTTTTTAAAAACAAATGGAGATTTATTTTCATGGACGTGTGTTTAGAGATCAAAACATGGCTTTGCTGCCAGTGCCATAAAAATTATTACCAAATGAAAGATTGTCACAAGCATCAAGCCTGTGGGACAATTTACGAAATGGCAAAGGGAGAATCCTGGGAGAGTTGGCGTCACCTTTGATCTTTTTAAAGTTGGCTGGAGTTTTATCAGTACAGGTTATGCTGTAAAATATGAAGTGGACTGGCAGGTGCTTTTTTTTTTTTTTTTTTTTTGTTCTATCACCACCTCTATTAGCACATGGCATTTTAGATACGCAGAGGTGATCATCTTGAGCGTGTGCAGCCATTGTGCAAACAATAAATCAAACAATGTGAGGAACAAAAAAATCTTTGTCTCTAATATAACTTTATATGCATTTGTGTGAAGACAGATTTACACTCCATGTCTAAGAACCTGTTTGACCAGGTTTAATTTTAAGAAGTTACATCAGTCCTTCAGGTAATAGAGTAAGTTTAATCGTCCTCTATTGACTGAGATTTTTTTCCGAAGTTCTACAACCATGAGTTTCTCACAATTGCATGTGTAATCCCTTAGGTAACCCTGCCTTTCCCATCCCTCTCCTATTTGCTAATTGAGCTTTTGTAACATAGTTCATTATACAGTCCAAAACGTAGCAGTGTGTATTCAAGTCCAACAGGTTTACATTACTGGCACAGAGGATGAGGTCAGCTGATATTATCTTGTAGCTATGAACATGGCCTACTCACAATGTTTACAAAGGGCTCACATGAAAGATGAGTCACTCGGATAAATGAGTCACCAAACTTTGTGTGACACAGCATGTTTCAAGGTACAACAAACAAGATTTGTACACTAGTGTGATTTCACATTGAACACTGAAGTTTGTGCAGGACGTACTGATATAGGAACCGTACATTTTAAGTGCATATATATCTGGGTAATGATAGTGTTGTCAGCTAGGAGTGCATTGGCATATAGACGGCCTCAAGTGGACTAAAATAATTTTGATTTCATGGGACTGAAAAAGGCAAAGTAATCATACAGAAGCAACCTGAGATCATACCTGTAACCATTAAAAATACTGCATTGGTATTTATTGAAATATAACATTTTAAAAGACCAGTTTACAGAGAAAACATAAAAAATAGTTCCTAAAGGAAAATCCATGAGAACTTGGAGAAAAAAAGAAACATCAATGGTTCTTTGATGGAAATGTTTTTGGCTATGTTTTCATTAAGGCAGCAGTGAAGACACATAGATATATATATATATATATATATATATATATATATATATATATATATATATCTATCTGTGTTCAAAGAGCAGGCATTACACCAACTTTTCTACAGATCAGTTCAATGCCGTGTAATAAACAAGACTGCTGGTTGTGGAAATAGCTGAAAGGGTTTCAACTTTCAGTAGAGAAGCTTTGAGTAATGATCTCTGGGTGAAGACCCTGTTAGTGAATGTTCTGAGCCCAGGTGGCATGAGCATTTTGGCTCTGCAACAGTCTATGGAGCTCTTTGAATTGCTCCACCGTCTGGTCTTTCAAGTCAGGGTTGGAAATCTGGAGCCGAATGCTGTCTGTAGACCAGGAGAGCTCGCCTGAAAACATTTCAGTCAGGATTCTTGCAACCACTGGAACAACCTGAAAAGAGACAAAGCATGAAAGCATGGTAAGAGCGTACACTGATCAGCCACAACATTAAAACCACTGACAGGTGAAGTGAATAACATTTATTATTTTGTTACAATGGCACCTCTCAAGGGGTGGGATATATTGGGCAGAAAGTGAACAGTCAGTTCTTGAATTTCATATGTTGGAAGCAGGAAAAATGGGCATGCGTAAGGATCTTGGCGACTTTGACAAGGACCAAATTGTAATGACTAGATGAATGGGTCAGAGCATCTACAAAACGGCAGGTCTTTTGGGGTGTTCCCGGTATGCAGTGGTTAGTACCTACCGAAAGTGAGAGTGACTGCTGATGAACCGACAACAGGTTCATTCATTGGTGCCCCAGGCTCATGCGCATGGGGAGTGAAGGCTAGCCCTTCTGGTCCGATCCGACAGAAGAGCTACTGTACCACAAATTGCTGAAAAACTTAATGCTGTGCATGATAGAAAGGTGTCAGAACACACACTGCAGTGCATCGCAGCTTGCTGCATATGGGGCTGCGTAGCCGCAGACCAGTCAGGGTGGCCATAATGACCCTTGTCCACCATGCAAGCATCAGAATTGCATGGAGCAGTGGCAGAAGGTGGCCTGGTCTGAATCACGTTTTCTTTTAAATAATTTGAAAGGCCAGGTGCTTGTGCGTCATTTACCTGGGCAAGCGATGGCAGCAGGATGCACCATGGGAAGAAAGAAGGCTGGTGGAAGCAGTGTGATGCTCTGTTCTGCTGAGAAACCTTGGGTCCTGGCATTCATATGGATGTTACTCTGACTAAAACCACGCACCACCTACCTAAAGACTGTTGCAGACCATGGTATTCCCTGATGGCAGTGGCCACTTTCAGCAGAATAATGAAAATAATGAAAAATTGTTCAGGAATGGTTTGAGGAACATGACTAATAGTTCAAGGTGTTGACTTGGCCTCCAAATTCCCCAGATCATAAATCCGCTTGAGCATCTACTGGATGAGCTGGACCAACAAGTCCGATCCATAGAGGCCCCACCTCAAAACTTACTGGACTTCTGCTAACGTCTTGGTGCCAGATACCACAGGACACCTTCAGTGGCCTTGTGGAGTCCATGCCTAGACGGGCCAGATCCATCCAGCTGTTTTGGTGGCACGAGGGAGAACTACACTATATTAGGCAGGTGATTTTAATGTTGTGGCTGATATGGTGACAGGCTGACGTTTAACCTATCATTTACCTTTGGGTTCCACAGAAAAAAAAGATTATATGGGTTTATAACCCAAAATAAGGGTGACTAAAATACAGATTTTTGAGTGAATTATCCCTTTAAATGAATAAAAGTGGGTTTCAAGGTTAATCTCATCTCCACACCTGGACAACGATGAGCTTCTTTTCTTTGGGCTTTCTATCTGGCCAGTCCTCACCAAAGCAGAAGTAGATCTCAAAGGGAGGTGGAGTGGGCGCCTCCCCCTTCTGATACATGATAAGACCTGCCAAAAATACACAGCATTTCAGTATGAGAAATTCTTAATAAAAATTAAGTTTCATCGCTATAATCATTGCTGCCTTCAAATCGTGTTGTAATAATTGAGTTCTGACTTTCCTAATTGGAGAGCGTGTCAAATAATAGCAAAAAAATCCTCCACTGCTTTTTTTATATTAATCCCAATAAATTGCAAGTGTTAATGAATATGGTGCAATTTAGTAACTTTATGAAGTAATTAAGCTCACCATAAAATATTACTGATTTAGATGATTTATAAGGGGCTACTCAAGCCAAACACGTTTTTGCATTATAAAAGTAATTGCAGATGCTTTTTTAAATCGATCCCAATTCATTGTAAGTGTGACGTGTATATGGTGTCATTTTATAAAGTTATTAAGCTTATCATAAAAGCTTAATAACTTTTATAGGCTGTTCTTGCACTAAAAAAATCGAGGAAGCTTTTTGATATTGATCCCAATAAATTGTAAGTGTGAATGTGTACGATACCATTTAGTAACTTGCAGAATGCAGGTGTCTCAAAGTGGCGCTAATGTGCCAGACACACAAAAAAAAAAAGAAAAGACCATCTTGTGCAGACAGATGCACTAATGCACTCATTTTGAACGGCCTCTACTGGCCTTTGTGGCAACTTGGTTTCGAAAACTCCATTTCCCATCATTCTAAATGACCGCACAAGAATGGTAAAATGCAAATGCACCAATTACACACATAAAGCACATCCTTTCCTCTTCATTTTGTTGCACTAGAAACTTTTCCTGTCTTTATGGGGAAGTAAAACAGATTTTAAAAAATATGAAATTGCCCAACACATAAATATTTTTTTTTCCAGATAAAAATTTCTTTGAACACAATACGCCATTATTACGGTTTCCAATTGTAGGCAATCCAAGGCTGGAAAAGATGGACTTCACTCACCGTGGAGGAAGTTATTAAGACTGAACACCCCGATCTTCTTTTCCCGTTCCATTGGATTGGGCGGACCCTGCTCGAGCACACCTGGCCCAGACCAGAACACTTTACACTGGCACAACCTGATGGCATAGATATCTTGTCCCCTGATCTCCAAAATCAGCCCTCGATCCATCACGTCCAGCAGATGATCAGTGTAGAACCTCTGCTTTTCATTTTGGATCTCAGCGGTTCCGGGAAACAGCACCTGGTGCAGTGTGACTGGACCGAACAACTCCACTTGCTCTGGTGTGGGTGCCAGGTTACCGTAGTAAAGTCTACAACCCTGAGGGTTACTGACAGTCAAAGAACCAGCTGTCCGACCTCTGTATTGGAACTTGATATCAAGATCAGTTACTAGAGATGACAAAAGAAAGGGGAAAATAGAATTAAAGGAATACTTCACCCAAAATTGAAAATTGTCATAAATTTACCTTCCCTTATGTTGTCCCAAAACAATATCACTTTGTCTTCCATGAAACAAGCAATAGCCATATATTGCAGAATCCCCAAGCTGCTCTTTACCATGGCTGTAATGCAAGAGTTTTAGCCCATTTCTAACACAAAGCTATTGTCTGGCTTCAGAAGACTTGGAATATTTTTTTTTGTCCTTTGTGGAACATGACAGTCCCTGGTCCACATCCACTGTTACTGTTTGGAATAGAGCAGCTCATACATTCTGCTAATCATCTCCATTGTTGTTCCAACAGAAGAAAAAACTAATAGAAATAAAAAACCATTTGGAATGACATAAATGAGTAAATGATGACAGAATTTTCATGTTTCAGTGAACTATTCCTTTAACAGACTAGCACTCCAGATTCTCACATTAACACAGCTAAGGTGTGCATTGATAGCTAAGAGTGAGTAATAACTGTTTATAGATACACACCTCTTGGTCATTTAACATCAACATTACTGAAAATAGACTGGTGGGACAACGTTGTTTATGAGATTTAAGTATGTCTTCATCTGAAATAAATTGCACTGTTAATCTAGGATGGCAATAATTGTGATTGCAAAAGGGATTAGAGGCTTACAGGGCAACATGTGAGGACTGCTCAGCAATTCAGAGATGCAGGGATGGATCTGGTTTTCAACTTGGGCTGGCACCTCTTGCATTGGGCTGTCCACTATGGCTGGAGGGCCAACAGAATGAGAAACTACATCTTGAAGGACAGAAGGGGGTATGACTTCAGTCCCCATTCCCAAATCATTCAGAAGTCCTCCACCGGGAACAGGATATGTCCCCTGCTCCACTTTGACTGAACAATGACTGGGAAATTCATGAGGGGCGTTACCAGGCTGGGTAAGATGAGTGGTCATAGGAGCACCTCCATTTGGGTTATTATGGACTACTTCTAAAATGTTTATTGGAGGGTTATGATGAGCGGGATTAAAACTGTCACCAATAGGAGAGGTGAACGGAACATCAACTCTAGGGTATGCAGGGTAACTAGGAGGTTCACCAACTCTTGGATCTGTCGTAAAAAAAACACCATACATACGGCGCAAAAAGAATAGGTTAGATACTAAATACAACTTAAATCAAAAATATACATAGTATTAAACTACACTAACTGTGATCCAAATCCTAGTGAGTTTCCTACATAGGCAGCATTTTAAGGCACCATAGTGCTCCCGACATAAAGGCCTAATGGTCCATTCAAGTCATGTCAGAAAGACCGTATTTACGGGATGAGCGCAGATGACCACCACCAAGAATTCATAATGATGAGTGGAAAACTGGATTTTATTTGAGCCCAGACATTCCGAGTTGGGGGCGTGTCGATTTAAGAATCGTGGAAGCAAATTGTTATTTAACTGTGCAGTTTAGATTGTTTTTAGAAGTTTTTCTACTGTTAATGAAGAAAAGGCTTGCAATAAAATAAGACCATTCAGTTGGTTTACTTATTTAATAACTTTTCTCTCAATTTGGAATGCCCAATTCCCACTACTTAGTAAGTCCTCATGGTGGCGTGGTTACTCACTTCAATCTGGGTGGTGGAGGACAAGTCTCAGTTGCCTTCATCTTATCACATGGGTCGTTGTGCATGATACCGCGGTGACTCCCAGCATGTGGAGGGCCTGGTTCATTCCACTCTCCACGATCCATGCCCAACTTACCACGTACCCATTGAGAGCAGAACAACTAATCACAACAATGAGGAGGTTACCTCATGTGACTACTCTCCCTAGTAACCGGGCGAATTTGGTTGCTTAGGAGACTTGGCTGGAGTCACTCAGCATGCCCTAGATTTGAACTCGCGACTCCAGGGGTGGAAGTCATCGTCAATATTCGCTGAGCTACCCATGCCCCTCATTCTGCTGGTTTAAGCGACAGACTTGTGCAACAAAACTAAATTTCCCATAATTATTTGTTGCCGCACAAGAATTATAAAATAGATAGATAAAGCATTAACCTCTTTAACTCTGGGGAATCTCCCTCCAAAAAGTCTTTTTTTTTATTTTATTCCACTAGATGGCAGCAAGTACTAGATTTTTTTCCCCCTCTTATCACCTATCCATCAAAATGTGCAGATTATAAAATCTAGGTTGCGCTCTAACACATTTTAACCCTCACAGATGTGCTCATCCATAGACATTCGGTCTAATTGAGTGGACTAGAAGCACAGTCTAAGTGTCATTAAAAAAAATGGAGATCCTCCGCTTTGCGATGATATTTAAAATGTTATCATCAACAGACTGCATATTTTGTTCTAGACGTCTAAGATATAACATTGGATTATTCACACAAGCAAGCTCACAGACAAGTAAAAATGGCTTATTTTGTAGAAAACTGCCTAAAGTAAAAGCAGATATATATTTTGTTGCTATTTGGGGCTTACAGCAGCAGTGATCCGCACATAAAAGAGAAGTTTGTATTTGTTTGCATCACATTTGTCTTTGTGATTTTGTTTTAACAGACATATTCCTGAGAATGAGAGCATTTATTTGATATATGTTATATTAATATATTAACATTTCTATTACTTTGGCATAGAATTGGGACTTATTTTAGACACGGATGTTTTCAGGCTTTATTTTGTTACTAAATGTAACAAATGTAGAAGTGATGGTTATATATGAAAAGTTCAGATATGTCTGACTCAAGTATCCGGGGACTTTAAAGTTTATTGTAAACTTTTTTTTCGTGACATAGCGCCACCTTTTGGACCTGTTGGCACATTGAAATGTTTTTATTTACACACTTAATGCACAGCCTTGCTCTTCAAATTCACAAGGTTAAATGTATAATGATTAGTTGTAGTGCTTTCAATAGCATTTTTCATACTGTCCCAACTTATTCGGAATTGGGGTTGTATGAAATTGCCATTCTTTCCAACTAAAATCACATAAACTCACATCACATCATATTCAATCTCCATCTATGGAAGTCCAGTTCCCAGGAGTATTCAAATGCACCAAAAGTATACTTCAGTTTTCCACATGATGGTACTTATTGTGCATAGTGCTGGTGACTCAGTACAGTACACTTGGACTGTCTGTGTGCATCAATCAGTTTTGTTGACATGCAGACAGTCCGTGTCATTGAACATTGTCGGCATTTGCACCTGGTGTTGTCGACTGTTTACAAAGCAGTTGTAATGCATATCAAAAAGTTCTAAAGAGTATACTTTTAATAAGTGTGTGTGAATATACTGTATACTGTAGCCATAATCCTGCAGCCTTCTAAGATGTCTTCATTTGGCTAGGCACTTACATAATGTTAGGCAGCATCACATGTATCTTTCATGAAAAAGGCAATCTAAGATAGCCTAGCTAAGAGAAATAGCATTCTTAAGTATGCTTAGAATTAATTCAATACTAAAAAGTACTTCAAAAAGTCAAATATTATACAAAATGGCCCATTTTACTCCATGTTTGTGTTGTTAATGTAGTAACATGGTAACGTCAAACTCTACTGCCTACAATGATTTCAATTAGGATGCTGCCTTAGAAGGGCGTCTGCCTAGGTAGGCAGCTCACTAGGTTTTGGAATGGAGCTATTGAGTGCTAAAGCAAAAAGATATCCAGTACAAAATCCAAATCTTACCAATTGAGAGGTTGACAAAGTTTGGCAGCTGAAATTAAAAAGTTAATCAATTAGTATATGAAAACAGCATTGATTTTACTATGGATTACAATCTGTTGACCTGCAGTAAATCAAGCTATTAACATTTTACCTCCTCTTCCTCGTCCTCTCCTGCATCTATAATCAACAAAAGAAGAAATTATTATTGTCTGAACTCTCTTTCCCCATGTAGAAATTTTGGGCAAATAACCATTTCAAAAGTTTAAAAATACACCTGCAAGTTCTGCAGCTTGCAGGCCGCAGATTTTTTTTAAACTTGGGATAGCAGGGGAAGACTCCTTCATATTTATGTGGAAAGCGCTACCTGATTGGTTAGGTTTAGGGGTAAGTTTATGGTTGGGTTATAGTTTATCTGCTCAATCAGATGAATGGTGCCAATTCATCCAATCAGATTTGACTTTCCCCATAAATGACTCTTTCCCTGCAATATTACGTTTTGGAAATTCTCTTGCAGGCCATTAGTGGTAGTACAACACCCACCAAAAATGTAAATCGCTTCAATACAGCACAATTAAAACAAAATTGCTTTAATTTTAGAGCCGATTTACAGTTTGAGGTGTGCTGTATGCCATATTAATGGCTTGAAGGCATGCATTCCCAGTCCATACCTCCATTGACAGACTGGTCGCACACCTCATAGATCTTATAGGGCTGGACGGGGGTGTCCTTAGTGCCATCATAGTGGAGACTGAATTCTCGGCTTTTGTTTAGTGCACAGCGGAGGTTGGCCTTCCATTTGGCTGGATCTGGCTCATCCACTCCCTCCTGATACTTTCCAGTCTCCAGAGCCCAAGCCTGCAGAGAGCAAAATCAATAAAAGGGACTAAAAATCCTAACTACAATGATAGACATTTTGACCACTTGTATGTTCCAGAGCCACCGTGCCCAGCCTTAAAGCTGAAGTACGTAATTTCTGGGAGACTAGTGCCTCTGAAAGGAATTGAAAAAAATAAACAATGGTTTCAAAACAGCTTTCTGAATATGCCCCTCGCCTGCAGCTGTTCAAACAGTCAGATAGTCCCCCAACTCACACCATTGGTTGAGTCATGTTGTTGGGGCGGGTCTAAGCGAGTCACTCTAAACAAACTTTATCTATGAATGGCTTACTTGTAGTTGTCTCTGCAGATTAAACTGGGAAAGAGGAAAGAATTTTAACACTGAAAGAGCTATATACTTGAGCTTTAAAGACCCCATGAAATCGCTTGACAAGGAAGACAGGACATATCGAAGGGCTCGTCCTATTTTTTTTCTTAATAAAATGTAATTTCATTTTATTTTTAATTAGTCACATTTAATTAAAAATTAGTTATATTATAGCATGTAACCATGATTTGCTACTTGCTATTCGTCTGCAGGTGCAGAACATCTGATTATACAAAAATCTTTGTAGTCCAAAATTAGCCAGTTTTCCTAGATTACTTTTATAATAAAATTTAAAGCTCATATCGTCCACAAAACTCTCATTTCAATATCATGGGGTCTTTAACCATATGGCTCTAAACTGTTCATGACTTCCTCTTATAACCTCACAGCAATGAAGTCGAGTGGAACTGAAACTCGCTCCATTTTTAGTTCTCCAAGCGTGGTTAGAATAGTTCTACTGAAAAGCTTATCTTCCAAACTATCACTAGGACTTTTAATATATCTATATACTGAAAGCACTCAATGTTCTGCAACAGACATGATTTAAAACTGTTTTTAACAATATTTTTAACAGGTCTTATATGGACATGATCATCACAGTGAACTAAAGGTTAATCACCCTAGATTGCTTCGTCAATACCTTTATTTTATTGCTAATAATAGATAAATAAATACTGAAGAGTGAAACTACAAGGTGTTTCAGTGCCTCCCAAATCTAAAAGACTCGAAGAATTCCACCTAAATGACAGTGCTAACTTTACAAGAGTCAGAAATATAGAGGGCTTTTTGACATCCTGTAAGGTTCCATATATCAAAAGAAAATCTGATTTTGAATCAAAGCGGCCCTGTAAGATAATACATTAACTAAATACCCTAAAAATGGGTACAAAGATTTTGCACAAACCACCAAAAAACTAAAAAATAAAATATTTACCTTAAATATAGTGTTCTCCTCTTCCAGTGTTGGCATATGGCGGGTGGCATGTCTCCATGGGATCCGGAACAGCCTGCGCTCTTGATTGAGCCAATGCAATCCAGGGTATTTCCCACTGTTAATCTGGTAGAGTGAGAAATTATTACTAATTTAGAACAAGCACATTGTGCATTGCAAAGATTTAAAATTAGCTTCCTCTAAGTTTTCCCTCCATTTTTAGGCCCTTTCACACCAAACGTAAATGGTGCGAAGAAGATTTTAATAGAAACAATGGATAAAATGGATTAGAATATTAATTATAGATTACATGAGGATTTCTGGTAGTGCTAGATGGATGAAAGCAAGGTGGCATCTGGTTGTTTGATTAAGGATCCGCACTGATGAATAGATGAAGATCATTTAAAGTGTTCCAACAATAAATTTGACAATTTGTACTGTCCGCTTCAAAAGGACAAAAGTTATATTACTTAAAACAGACAAACATGGTTTAAACTATTCTATGGTTGTTATTGTGAGCTGTTTTTGGTGCCATCAATAAGATTATTATCCAATTCACCTGTGCCAGCAGCCATGGCTTCAGACGGATCCTCCGTGGCTGACCACTCATGATGCTGGAAAATGAGAGGGCCGGAGGAGGTGGTGATGGTGAACCCTATTCTTTTGGTAGCCTGTTGATCTTGGAAGGGTGAGCTATTTCTGTGGCAAAAAGATGAATGAAAGTTGCATGTTGCTGTCTGGGAGATACTACTAGAATGGCACATAAATACAAGCTGAATCAGCAAAGTTTATGCAACCAAAGAGAGGTATTGGGGTGGATGAGCTACAAAAAAAATACAATCTGGGCAAGTGATTCCCTAAACAGGGATTCATGTGCCTCAGGGTGTACTTGGAAAGATTTTGCTTTTGCTTTGTAAACAAAGAAAACAAAAGGTGCAACTTGTATTATTAAAATAGGGTGATATTACACTCAAAAGATAGCTCTTTGGCTGAATTGATTCAATTGATGACAGTGGTTCCACATGTTTGAAATTAGTTTTCTTAACTTAAAATTACTTTGTAATCTCAACACAAACATTTTGTGTAAAACAAACTTAGTTGAATTGGGTAAACCCAACACTGGCCACCTGTCCAGGGTGTTTCCCTGCCTTTGGCTCTAGACAGCTGGGATAGGCTCCTGCACTACCCATGACCATACACGAAACAAGTGGCTATAGAAGATGGATGAATGGATTGATGGTAAACCCAACTATATGAGATGTGAAAATGCAACTCTATGCATTCACAAAAAATATTTTTTTAATTTATGTACTAAACATAATTATCATTCTAACTACATACTGGTTGGAAGTACTACAGAGTGTAGTTTAGTAAATATGCTATGGGTAACACAGAAATTGCTCAATGAAGCAAACAATCAATTTCATGTGTGACATCTACCTGTCCCATAAAGGTAACCCCCAAAACTCCAACAATTCTAAACCTCAACATAAAACACTAAAGACTAACAAGTACCCCCCTATATTCATCTTGCACAAAAACACATAAAATAAGATTTAATTTTAACATGTATAACATTTGTATAACATATCGAGTCCCATTCAAATAATGCTGGGAAATGGAAATCCCTTGCCCAGTTTCATAAATGCTACATTAACACCACAAAAAGTATTCATGCAGTCCAAACTCAAATGGATTAAATAAGTAAACTTAAATTTTATGAATTTATATAAACAGAACGTTATGAAATTAAGACAAAATGTTCTAGAATTGTGCTGCTTTAGTTCATTTGAATTGAGTAAATCCCTTTTTTTATTGCAGGGCTTTTAATCTCTGATCAGTTCATTTAAGAAAACAAAACAAAACAGGCAAGTGTTGGGCTTTTTTCACTCATAAGTGATATTGTTAAGCTTTGATAATTAAATTTGACCATGCATAACCGCAAATTACTTTACTTTTATTAAACATCCCATTTGGTTTTCATGTATAACTATTGATTGTTTTTACTACATACTATCACTGATAATGCTAAATGATATCCAGTATTTTCTGAGGTAGATGGAACACTTTCCTGTTGTGGTGTTGATGAAGGTTGAGAAAAACTGTTATAGGTTTCAATGCTTGATAAAAGTATCCTGAACCCAAAATCAGGGTAAAAGGTTGAATAAATCTTCTGCACAAAAGCAGTGCAATGATATATGGAACAAGATGTGAGCCTCCAGGCCTCTGCCAAGTTCTCGAAACGCTGCTATCAAAGCAGGTGTTCATGGGAAAACAGAAAGCATGCAGGTATTCAGTTTTTAAAAAGCTCAGCGGCAGAGAGGTCATGTTACCTTTGTAAATAAACGACAACATGACTGAGCACCATGACAGCAAAACGTGAACACTACTAGTATTGCTGTCTATATAGTGAAAAGGGGAGGGGTATATATATATTTGTGACAGCCTTTCTGGATTTGATTTTTGCAGAAATGAAAATTGGGCTGTGAAACCTCGTGGGAACATCTCCAGTTCTGAGTCTGAATTAACATTATGCCAACAGTCATGAGACTTTTTTAATGAGTGTTAAAAAAGTGTCTTGTCACTGCACTCCAATGAAGGAAGTTGTTCTAGGCTAAATACTAGCCAAGTCATTCATTATGCGATTATAAGAGGAACAACACTGACCAAATGATAAAATTGTATGTTGATTTTCAGTCAAGTATATTTTGTTCCTGATAAATAAATGGAGTTCAGTTTCTTCACATTCTTATATGAGGAACTTGCTGTACATCATGTCTGGGATTCTTTGAGATCCCGATACTGTATATAAAGACTAATATTCTGGGTTTTGATTATTATTGTTATTCTATTTATTTGTGAAAACAAAGTACAAGTTAGAACCAAAGACATAACAAAAAGAAAACCAAAAGAGCAGAGTAATTTTTGTTTAATTTTTGTATCAATTGTCTATTGCTGATGTTACTGTGCTGCATGTAAAGTTATGGGCCGTTCACACCTAACTCAATATTGCGTACGTTTTTTTTTTTTTGTTTGTTTTTTTTTTGGCGTTTTAGGCGCCGTTCAATCCGAACGTGTCCTTGCGCTGAAAAGCTCTACACAACGCACAGAACAGAAAGCAGGTGTCTCGAGACAACCTTTAAAAAGCACGGCGGACACGGCGCGAGACCTGAAAAACAAACAAACAGCTGGACGCGGCGCAACAGTCAAACAAAAACTCTGTCGGTGTGAACGGAACTTTATAAACACTAAAATAACGCGTCTCGAGACACTGCGCACTGTTCCATTCGTTCCTAATGTTTTGCGCAAGAACGTGCTTGGTACTAAAAATTCCCACCTGCCCATAAATAACATAATAAAAAAAAAGAGCCTTTTTAAAACGCCACTTTTTAAGAAATTAGACAAATACCCAAACAGACACAGAGGCTCAAACCTTCAAGATTTCACGCGTTATAGCTGATGCAAACGGATTAAACAACTTACTTAAGATAACTTGTTCCCGAGACTGGCTCCGTGAAACCAGCGTTACCTGACGGGCGCATAGATCCAGGTGAGAATGCTGATTCACGTCTTTTAAGTCCTTAACAGAAGAAGAAAAGATCATCAGACGTTCACGGTCGGATTGATCGCAGCGCTCTCATGGCAATCGCTCTCATATCCATGTTGTTTTGATTGAGCTGGCATGAGGCGACAGAAGAGTGTACAGAAGTTGAACAGGTACCACCCTTCCGGATGACAGGGGCTAATGTAAACGGAAGTGGTGTGTTTCATTTCATACGTGCACTGTCTGTGTAAGAAACTGTCACAATGCAATTCAGTTAAAATTGCTTTCAGATCGATTGTGCTAAAAGATTGATAGTCTTTGTTTAACATTTGGTGAGAAATGGCGTGTCTCAAACCTGGAAACATTGACTAAATATCACAATAAAAACGCAAACCTTGGGAAATTCCTTATTTAAAAAGTCTATTCTTTGGCTTTATTTTTATGTCGTATACATGCAATAAAGTTGGTTAGAATTTAAACAGCAGTCCATTTAGTTTTTCACTAGTGCTACCTATACTAAATATGACTCAGACTCTGCACTCAAAAAGGTATATTATACACATTACATTTTAATATTAAAATGTACATCAATATGAATTCATAATCTTAAAACCTTAATGAACAAAATAAAGTCATCTTTTTGCACTACTGAGTACTGGTCGGCGCTGCACTGTCTATTGTCCTGTTCATTGTCAGTAATTTGTTGTACTGTCCTGTACTTTTTGCACATGTTTGCACGTGCACTTTATATAGGTATATATAGGTAGTTTATATAGGTATTTTATTTCGTTGTGTTGTCTCATGTAGTCCTATGTTGGACCTTTGTTGTTTTTTTATGTAGCACCATGGTCCTGGAGGAACGTTGTCTCGTTTTGCTGTGTACTGTACTAACTGTATATGGTTGAAACGACAATAAAAACCACTTGACTTGACTTGACTTGACTGAGGTGGTGTATATGTTTTGTGCAGAAGCGATAAAATCTTTAGACATGAAGAACTGTGAACCAACTTTGTTGCAGGGAGACCTGCCACTGCCCAGGCAGCTCTCACTCGACCTTCCAGCATCACACCAGAATTAATTCTGTTACTTGACCTCTCACCGTCACAGGCAACTCTCATCACAGGATTTCATCGAGGGTTAATTTCCTGTTAACAAGGGTGCTTGGGTAGCTTAGCAAGTATTGGTGCCAACTACCACCCCTGGAGTTTAGAGTTCGAATCTAGAATGAGCTGAGTGACTCCATCCCTGGGATAACATGCCTTAATATAGGCAATTTAAATACACCTTTATTTTGTTCATTAAGGTTTTAAGATTATGAATTCATATTGATGTACATTTTAATATTAAAATGTAATGTGTATAATATACCTTTTTGAGTGCAGAGTCTGAGTCATATTTAGTATAGGTAGCACTATTGTTTGCAGTGATTGTAAAGTTACAATAATGAAACACATGAACAGTAGCATACATTACATTACAATAGTTATATTTGTCCTCTTGTAAAGTTAGGGTTATTGTGCTAAAAGCAGTTAACAACATTGAATAAATTAATATGTACAAATATTTATGGTGTATGTACAGTAGAGTGTCAAGCTTTTTGTTTACACACATTATGATAATGTCTAATAAGACCTTATCTTATTAGATGTCTAATTTGATTGAACTAACATTTATTATGCTTCATGTCAATGCTGCTTATTTGTGTGTGTGTGTGTGTGTGTGTGTGTGTGTGTGTGTGTGAGCGTGTATTTATCACTTTGTGGGGACCAAATGTCCCCATAAGGATAGTAAAACCCGAAATTTTTGACCTTGTGGGGACATTTTGTCGGTCCCCATGAGGAAAACAGCTTATAAATCATACTAAATTATGTTTTTTGAAAATGTAAAAATGCAGAATGTTTTCTGTGAGGGTTAGGTTTAGGGGTAGGGTTAGATTTAGGGGATAGGATATAAAGTTTGTACAGTATAAAAACCATTGTGTCTATGGAAAGTCCCCATAAAACATGGAAACACAACGGTGTGTGTGTGTGTGTGTGTGTGTGTGTGTGTGTGTGTGTGTGTGTGTGTGTGTGTGTGTCTCAATTCAATTTCAATTTAAAGTCCTTTATTAGCATGATTGTGTTTACATACAATATTGTCAAAGCATTAATACACGAAACAGATAATGACAAGACAAATAATTATAATAAAACAATAGAAATAAAATAAGGTGCCAGGTAATGAATAAAATAAAAAATATAATAACAATATACAAAATAAAGTGTAAAATAAAATAAGCATTTAACACAACATTATGAACATAAACAAAATATGCTGCAACAGAGGCGTGATTGTCCTCCCCCAGTAACACCAGCATCTGATCGGTTTCTGCTGTACTGGAAAACTGGGGCATGAGGTTTGAAAGTTTGTCAAGGTATTCCTCTCTAACCACTGTAAATTTTTCACAGTGAAGGAGAAAGTGTGTCTCTGCCTCGCCCTCACCAGTGTTACTGTGAGCACAGACTTGTTCTTCCTTTGGAACCATGTTTGTCTGTGTCAGCCTTTTTCTATGGCCAGACTGTGATCACGGAGTCTGTATTTGGTGAGGATCTGTCTCTGTTTTGGATCTCTTCCAGTGTGGAGATATTCTTCTAGATTATACTTTCTGTTTAGGGCCAGATCACATTCCAATTTGCTTTGGTTTTTACTTTCATTTCCCCAATGGTCCAAATATGAATTTTTTCTTTCTTTTATGATTTGGTTTATTCTGGTCTGGTTTTGTTCAGCAGTGCTGGTCTGAAACTGGTGTTTGTTAGTTGTTAGTGGGATTGTGATTTTCAGAGCCAGATGACAAAAGGGACTGGTTTTAAGCTTCAACTCTTGGGTTTTAAGGGCTTCATGGTGGAGTGTGTTAGGGGAACTTGAATTTAGGTGTGTCCAAAATTTGAGGGATCGTTTATCAATACTTATAATTAGAGGGTATCTGCCTAGTTCGGCCCGGCATGCTTTTGTAGGTGTTCTTCTCTGAACTCTTAGAATGCTTCTACAGAATTCTGCATGCAGGGATTCTATGGGGTGTTTGTCCCATCTAGAGTAATCTGCCAAACAGAGTGGACCCCAAACCTCATATCCATACAGAGCAATAGGCATAATAATACAATCAAAGATTTTACATTTTACAAGTCCCAAGGCTTCTAAGCTTGATTCTATTCCACTCTCTGAAAACACAGTGGGTTGGCATATCTCTGACATGGCACTGTATGTGAAGTAGCAAGTGTAGACCGCATCAGGCACAGCCCATTGTTTGCACTCTGGATCGACAAAGCCTTTTCTTGGTTTGACAGTGGCTTTTGGAAAAACCTGGGTCAAACTGCATGCAGGTCACCGACCCGCTTTACTGAGGCCAGAGCCAGTAGTAAGCTGGTCTTAACAGAGAGCATGCACAAATCAAGTGCAGTCCAAAGGCTCAAAGGGGGACCCTGCAAGAGCTTTTAGGACTAAAGTTAAGTCCCAATTTGGGACTGTAGGCTGGCGAGGTTGTTCTAATCATCTTGCTCCTTTAACAGACTTTATGATTAAATCATGCTTGCCTATAGGCGCCGGCTAAATATGCATATATAGTTGCCACATACACATTGAGTGTTGACGGAGTGAGTCCTGCATCTAATCGCTCTTGAAAAAATATGAGAATTTCATGTAGGTTTACTGTGAGAGACAGTGAACACCTTCCATTTTTGCTTGTAGAGGCAACTTGTGGATGGCACTCTGGCCTGTAAAATGATGTTCATGACTGAATGTGTAATTTCTGTCATATTTAGCCTGCTCCATTCAGGGGCCACACATGCAGGTTCCACAGCTGGGCTGGGGGTGCCAGATTGCGCCTTGCGCCTGAGAGAGGAGATCCCTCCTCAGCGGTATTTCCCATGGCGAGCTGAACAACATCTCTATCATTTACAGAAACCGTGGCTGTTTGGGCCATTTTGGGACAACCAATAGAATCGTTTCCTTGTCCTCTTGCACTTTGCATATGACAGAGTGAATCAGACTTACCGGGGGAAATGCATATTTGTGTTTTGCAGGCCATTTGTGTGCCATTGCGTCCACTCCCAGCGGGGCTTGTGACTTTGACAGTTGGTATTCCCCACTGAGACAAATAGATCGATTTCTGCTTTGCGAAATATTTCCCAAATCCTCAGTACAGTTTGAGGATGAGGTCTCCTCATTGGTATGACCCCTTGGTGTGACAGTAGGTCCACGGCGTAATTCAGGCGGCCTGGGACATGTGTCACTCTCAGGGAGATGATGCTCGCTTCATAGGAGGCGACGCGTCAGTCTCAACAGTGGCGAATAATTAATTCTGCCTTGGTGGTTTATATATGCCACAACTGTCATGTTGTCTGAGCGAACCAGGACATGACAGTTCGCTATTTCTGACTGAAAAGCCTTTAAGGCTAGAATTACAGCCAAAAGCTCTAGGCAGTTCATGTGCCATGCTTTCTTCGCCCCTGTCCAGTTGCCGAAAGTCAGTCGTACATCGCACACTGCCCCACAGCCTGTGTTGAGAGAATTTGTAGTCACCACTTTCCACCTGACAACTTGCCCCAGCGCAACACCTCACTGGTAAAATGCAGGAGCTGTCCTTGGTGCTAAAACATCAGCGGGATATAGTGATGCGCATGTGCCCTTGGCGCCAATCGTGTTTTGGCACATAGCGCTTCAGCCAGCACTGAAGAGATCTCATGTGTAAGAGATCTAAATCCCAATGCTTTCTGAAACCGTTTCAGTGGAAGTGTTCTCTCCAGTTTGAATTGAAACAGACTGAAACTCGCTCGTGAGGTGTGCACGCCCGCTAGTGGAGTCAAGGCGGACTCCCAAAAAGAGATTTTTTGGCTGGGGTAGAGTGTGCTCTTCGATCCACCAATGGAGGAACACATCAGTCCTGCAGATGTTGGGAAAAAAAAAAAACTTTCATTAAAGGAATAGTCCAGGTTCAATACAAGTTAAGCCCAGTTGAAAGCTTTTATGGAATCATTTTGATTACCATAAAAAATTATTTCGACTTGTCCCTTCTTTTCTTAAAAAAAAATTGAGGAGTGAGGCACTTACAATGGAAGTGAATGGGGACAATTTTTGGAGGGTTTAAAGGCAAAAATTAGAAACGTATAATTTTATAAAAGTACTTTAATTTATTCTTCTGTCAACTCATGTTTTATTTGAGCTGTAAAGTTGTTTATATGGCCAATTTTACTGTCATTTTGGGTTTAAGGGTTAACGGCATTACAACGTCATGGCAACAAAGTTGTAAATTTATACAGCTATAGATTTACACAGAAAAGTTTAGTAAGTGATTTTATCACACTGAAATCATGTTAACATGTATATTGTTTACATCTTGTGACTATACTTTTAAAACAGTGCATATTTTAATGTTTACATATTGGCTCCATTTACTTCCATTGTATGTGCCTCACTGTAACCCTGTTTTATGCTTTTTGATATTAAGAAAAAGAGGGAGGAGTTCAAATAGATTTTTGTGATAATCAATATTGTGCCATAAAAGCTGTCGATTAAGCTTGACATTTGATGAACCCTGTATATTCCTTGAATCATATAATCATTCATTTTAAATATTTGATAGATTGAAGAAAATATGGAAATAAAGAAAGTCTGTGAAGAGTTATCCAAAAGTATTTCAACTTAGATGAGGTGAGTGATATTCTTTGTACTCTGCTAAGACTTGTTGAGGTTTTACAAATCTAATAAATTGTAAAAATTGTTGTAATAAACTTTTATGTGACATCTGAAATCTGAATTATATTGTTGTGGTGACAGCGTACAGCATGAACCTGATAATGAAGTATTTGCATATGTAGTTGTTTTTTTTTTTTAGCAGAAAGTGACCTTGCTTCATGTAGTGGGCACTCTATAATCACCTTTCTGTCTTGTAAAGGACCCCAGGTTTGAACCTGTCCTGACTAATGCCACTATCTGCCCGAAAAGAAGGAATCATGAAAAACTGATGAACCCATTACTAAGGAGGACCAACCCACACAGCATATCCCACAGGCTCCCCTTTTTAATTTTACCTGTATATATTTGCTTCTTATCCTGTTTCAGCAGTATAGTTACTGTTAAACAGTTCAGTGGTGGAAGTGTGAACTACATTTCCAAACAGGTTTATGGGCACTGAATGTCTAAATACATTTCTGTATTCAGGTTACAGGGCTTTCATCTGGTTTGAACAGCTGTTTGGTGTGTTCTCTGGTTTTGAAGGACTTTGTAAACATCTGTTTTTTGTTCTGCTGGATTTCTGTTAAAGGCCATGGTTTATCCTCCCACATGTTTGCAGTTATTTTGAGAATGACACAACGATTGCACTTGGTTCTCTATAATAGAGTATTTTCTCTCTAAGAAGTGAGTCATTATCAATCAACAATAATGCCATGCTTCCTTTGATTACAAATGGTATCCTGTAGATAGATGACACATCTGCATAACTTCTAATACTGAGAATGTGTCAGTGCTAATGTCAGCCATGTGGCCAAACAAAACATTATGCTCACAAAAGTAGTCTAAATAACCATTCAATCCATCAGATTTTGTTGTTAAGTTAAGTTGAAGATATTTACCAGAAGGTATCAAGAGAAAATAAATTCAGTGAGGAGACTGAAGAAATTTGTTCCTGGTTTTTGGAATGTCTACACCATAGATATGGGAGGACTGGGGAATGAACTTAAACTGGATGGCATGTTATATTTGGCATAGTATAGTTATATTAACAATTTTCTACTTTAATGCTTTAGCTATATTGAATACTTGTAAAATGCATTCTTATTAAGTTCCCAAAAAGTATGAATGGATAAAGATATGTCTCCTATGTGTTTAAGAAAAAAATCCAGATGAGGAAATACAGGATGTGGTAAGTTCATGCTCTTTGCCTCAGAACATGACACTGCACTTCTGTTTCCCCTTATATCACTTCATGTAGCTCTTATATTTAGTATAGGCTGCTATTTGGCAAAACTAATTTGAGAGCAAAGATTATCTCTCATGTCTTAACCAGACGCAGTGAGATGCAGTAACAAACAATAATATCATAGCTTTTACTTTTACAAGTGACAAGCATCTGGTGTCTATAAACCACATCGGTCTGGTTCCAGTGGTAAAAATCCCATTCATTTTTTCCATAGGGGAATTGATAATTAATGATAACTTGTAAATCTTTAAAGAAAGACCAACCGAGAGTTCTGCTGAACCATGACCTCTGTTGAATCCATCAGTCTGCATTATTTGTAATGTGCAGAATGCCTGGTAAAGTACTACAACACCCATGATCCTGAAGAGAAATATCCACCGATCCAAGAATTGTGGCAAGCAAAGTGCTAATCGAGTCGGTCTCCCTACACTCTCAAATTACTAATATATTTGCATATATCTGAATATTTTGCAATAAAATTCAAATATAATTTTATAGACTTCGATACTCATAAGATACAAATAAGATTATGTAATTTTCAATGCTTCAAGAGATTGTAGTTCATTCCTCATGAAATATGTAAAGGGATGCCATACCACATGTGTATGACTTTCTGTCTTTACAAAGATTTTTAGAAGAATATTTCAGCTTTGTAGGTCCATACAATGCAAGTGAATAGTGGCCAGAACATTGAAGGTCTGAAAAGCACATAAAGGCAGCATAAAAGTAATCCATACGACTCCAGTGGTTAAATCCAAAGCTTCAGAAGCAATATGAATAAATAGGTGTGGGTGAGAAACAGATCAACATTTAAGTCCTTTTTTACTATAAATTCTCCTCCCTGCCCAGTAGGTCACCAAATGTACGAAGAATGCAAATTGCCAAAAACAAAAGAAGAATGTGAAAATGAAAGTAGAGATTTATAGTAAAAAAGGACATAAACATTGATCTGTTTCTCACCCACACCTATTTATTCAATCCCTATGGAAGACATGAATGGGAAAAATACTTCTAGAACCAAGATGGCTGAAAAAGTGGGCAGGGACTGTTACACTCATTGTAACAGTTGGCATTGTGCTGGAATCTCATTGGTCCAAAATTCCGCTCCTCATAATTGTACATTGGCTTTTATTGTGTCACTTCACGCATAATTTTATCCTTAAGTGTGGACAGACAAATTGCATTTGGTCAGGACATACTCCAGTGGAACGGTTTTGCTTGCACATCATATTTACATTCACCCTTATTATGAAATGTTCTGTAGTCTGATGTTCTGAAGTGTGTGTGTGTCCTGGAGAGCAGAGTGAAGGACCAGCTGCTGGACTGATGGATGTAGACCAGATGCAGGCCAAGCTGGAGATGGTCTGGAATGCCCTCTATCTACCAGTGGGGCAGCGACTAGACATGACCTTCAAATACAGCTCTCAGGAGTACAGAGACCATCTGCAGGAGGTAAAAAATAAAGATGATAAACTACTCCTGGATTTCCATCATTGTTGATCACCTGCTTGGCTGTGCAAGAGTTTGTGTGTATTTGTGCTTTAAGGCAATAACTGCATGGGAGCAGGCTGCTTTGCTGGTCCAGCAGAGGGAGTTATTGCTGTCTAAGTTGGAAGAGTTTGAGAAAGAGGCATCTGACCCCAACAGATTTTTTCAATGAGGTAAAAGAGGCACATGATCTTGGCTCCATTTTGAACTCCCATGTGTATGGGAGCTTTTGTAATGGCTTTGTCTATATAAGATATTTAGAGATGCTAAATATAGAATATTATATAAGAAATGTTATATCACTTTTTTTAAATCACTTTTTGTTTGTGAAGTATTTCTAACAAAGACACAATTAAACAATTATAGCTTATTTTCTGAAATCATTCTCCTTATGTTGTTCTCTTGTTAACACATGCAGGTTATCATAGTTCATCCATGACTAGAGTGGACGAGGCAAGTCAGAGAGAGAAGCTTAAAACTCAGCTGTAGACAAAGAGCTTTCTGAGATCATTGACCACATCACAACCCATTTCAATGACATCATCACCTACAAGGTAAGCGCTCCACAGTTGTGAGGTCAGTCATCTGCCTCCAGAAAAACAGATTTATCATCCATGCTATTTTGGCTGTGTCACAGGGTCATCCTTACTGCGAGAAAATGTGCTGGGCTGTACTGAGATGCTGTATTGGCTGCAGCAGGAGAGGGGAGTCCAGTCCCTGGAGATGTTTGTAAAGCGACGGATGGCTCTGCCTGTAAGGCTGCTTCCTCTGATCCACAGCCAGGTGTTTTATGCAACAATGATCTCCCAATAATGTCTGTCAGACTTTGAGAGAAACAGCCAATTACAGCAACACCCTGGAACCAAAATCAAATACTCATGTTTTCAAAATAAAAAAGCAAAATAATTGTCAGTTTTATATTTTATTTGTTTATTTCTAGTCTAGTGATTGTAGAAGAACTATATATTAGGGGTGTAAAAAAATATAATATTGTATTTTATCGTAAACAAACACATTATTGTGTAATTAAAACCAAACATTGTCAACTCTCCCCGGAGTTAAATTTAAACAAATCTAGTGTGTTTAAAAAAATATTATTTTATTTTATTATTTTCAGAATTCATTTGCATTTATTCTACTGATCAGTTCATGCGTTTTCAGTTACTGCCACTAGTTGGCAGTTCATTCTATCCCGTTTGTTTATGTTGTTCCAATCAGCTGAAGAGAAGAAGAGAGGAGCGACACTCTGATTGGTTCCTGCTCTGCACGTCATCTCTTCTGTTTCTAAACGTTTCCTGTCAAATGTTTCATTTGGAATTCATCCATCTTTCCGTTTTCAACATTTATCTTAACGAAATGACAGCAAATAAAAAGGAATCGTTGGGTATGTCATTCTATATTAATGTTTAATGCGTCAACATCCGGATCCAATGTTCAAAGTGATTTATTTGAGGCTTGACAGCTGATCATAACAACCCAGAAGGTCCATTGACCAAGCTTTCAAAATGATATCAATATAGTAAAATGAATACAGAATATACATTTATATGGTGATAACAGTTCGTAGATTGTTTTGATCGCGGGTTGTTAAGACAACAGTCATATTATGGTCAACATATATACATTTATTTCAGAAGAACAATGAACCATTACCTTCATCTAAAGACGTTTATTAATTACTAACACTAAAATACTGAAAAACATCAGTGTGTTATATTAAAAGTATTTAAAAAGCATCAATTTAATCAGTTTAATGTAGTTTTATCAGTAACAATTTAAAGCGTGTGTTTGTAAACGGCACTACATATTTTCATTGACCGCTCGGCTTCAGCATAGATCCAGTTTTAAAAGTTGACAGAGTCCATAAGCAAAGTCTTGCTCTTAATCACATCCATCAGCCACTTTTCCCTAAACCTCGTTCGTCCTGGCACATGTTTGTATCTGTTTGACTCAATAAGAAAATGCACGTCCACGGGCAGGGTGTCTGGTTTGATTTTAGAGATTTCTATGATGAAATACACGCTGGCTGTGGCTGTGGGGATCGGGACGCCTGGGGTCGGAATGCTCCATTGGGCTCGGTACTGGTACTGCCGTTTATACTCCTGCTCTGTCTCCTGCAGAAACTTCAGACTGTGCAGCCAGCCAGGGTGCTGCTGCATCTCCCATGTACCCATGTACTGTCTGATCTGTTGCTCTCCCGCCTCGATTGTAAAATCTTTGCACGAAATCCAGTCTATATTTTTGATTTCGTGCTCTTTTTGTGCATTATTTGCGATTTCTGAGCTGGGTGCGCTGTCTGACCCGACCTCCATTGAGTAATTGTCGTTCGTTGGGACGCGAACAACGTAAAGTCGCTTGAACTGTCAGTTTGTCTGTTTTGTTGACTTTGGTTGCCATGATGATGAGTGACAGCGGCCTCCTTCGGGCCTTCGTTTCTCCCTCTTGACTCCTGCACTGAAGCGGGTTTAAAACTTGTTTTAAAGGTGCACTCGTCATTTGTTTTCCTCATTAAAAAAGTTTAACTCTTAAAGACATGAATTGTAATTTTGCAATATATGTAGGAAATCATGACCACTCACATTAAAACGAAGACTCCAGTCATATCAGTAACCTTATAAAAGCTGTTTTATTCTACATGGAGAGGGTCTCCTCATGGGGGCTATAGTGAATACTATATTTCTACAATAGCATCTGAAACTGAAAACTATTGATTTTAATTTATGCTGCATATAAGCCACTAGGTGTCTGTGTAAGTCCAAAATGACAAAAAAGACACAAATTACTGACTGCACCTTTAAAATTACTTTAGGAGGTATTTTTACATTTCACAATGTATTTTAAATTTGTTTCATTACATGTAAAAGTGGTCTATCGCTCTCTCAAATTTCCTTTTTCTAAGACTATAATGATTACACTAGATTTTTATATTTTCTGAAGAAAATGTGAGTGCAGTTAGACTGGTAAAACTCACCGCCACAATCAATGTGTGATTTTGTTTTGGCACATTGCTATGCGGTTGCTACATGATTTGAGATAACATTCATGGCCAAGTTATGGGGTGAAGTTTAAAGGTTCTGGAAGCGTTTTTAGCGCTCTTCAGCTTTCATGTGACTGAGCCTTGCCCCCTCATTCCAAAACCCACCCTCCAAAGATAATTTTGAGACCAAAACCAAGCAAAAAACAAGCTTTGTGTGTTCCTGTGGCTGTCAAATTCAACAGTGGCACAATAGTGCCCTCATTTGACAAACATTATGAATCATAGCATCAATGATCCACTTCAAATACAACACTATGAGAACGAGCAAAACGATTGACAGGTGAAAAGCGTGAATGTCCACAGTTCTCGGACACATATTTGTTGACAATTTAGAAAGTTTACAGCAAATCTCAGGACACTTATTTCATTAAAATCTTTAAGGGATTAGGACATTTTTTTTGTATACTTTTCCATTAAATCGCTTACAGCACCTTTACAGGAATGTTCCGGGTTTAATACAACTTAAGCTCAATCGACAACATGTTTAGCATAATGTTGATTACCACAAAAAATATTTCGACTTGTCCCTCCTGTTCTTTAAAAAGACGCAAAAATCGAAGTTACAACAAGGCACTTACAATGGAAGTGAATGGAGGGTTTAAAGGCAGAAATGTGGAGGCTCGTGCTACTCTCCGCAATCCACGCACAATTTACCACGCGCCCCGTTAAGAGCAAGAACCACTAATCGCGACCACGAGGAGGTTACCCCATGTGATTCTACCCTCCCTAGCAACTGGGCCAATTTGGTTGCTTAGGATACCTGGCTGGAGTCAATCAGCATGCCCTGGCTTCGAATTTGCAACTCCAGGGGTGGTAGTAAGTGTCAGTTCTCGCTGAACTACCCAGGTTCCCAATTTTTGCTTTTTGTTTTTTAAAGAAATGTCAAAATTTATTTTTGTGGTAATTAACATTATGCTACAAATGCTGTTGATAGATCTTAACTTGAAATGAACCAGGAATATTCCTTTGTTACTAAGGGTTAGGTTTTGTTTAAATCCCTAAATGAGTAACAACTAACAACAATCTTTCTCTTTACAGGTTGCTAGTAAAATTAAAAAGGTTCCCACTTCCTATATATGCACAGATCCCTTATCTAACAGATATAAATTGGCTATAGCTCTAACACAACATGATCTGACTGAGCACTGCACAGTTTACCAAGTCTAATGCCAAGATTACATAAGTGTGTCTCCATAAGGAATATCCCAGACGTTTCTCTAGCAACCTCACCGCATGTCGCGCATCAGGAGCACACTAGACACAGTCACCAAGGCTGTGAGTGGAACAGTGAACACTGAGCTCCTCTCCAAGATTACGCGCCTCAAACCCGGTGCAACCCTGGGCAAAACTGTTGAGCTTAAAGTCGATTGCCCTAAAGCCGAAGCTGAAGCCCTCATGACCGTAGCAGAACCCGATCCACCAAAAGTGAAAGAGGTGGATAAAGACATAGAACATCATAAGGAACCCCCACAACCTAACAGCAACCTATCTACTACCAAAGGGAGTGCATCCAGCACGGTTGCAAAGCAGACACTGCAGCGTTTCCAGCCTGCTGCATTCACAGCAAACATGGACGAAACCTACAGTCACTTGGCTGATCATGTCAACACCTACTTTGGAAGTGACACACGAGATGATAAACGATCACAGCAGTTTAGAGGAGATAAGACCCCCTCCACAACTCAAATCCAACCTAGTTCTCATTCCATTGGTAGTAAAGATCATGTCCTTATGGCAGTGCCCGTGACCCATAGATCTACACCAGAAACACACCCTTTTCCACCTGCCATTGACCAGGATGGTGCCGATCCAAATTCACAAGTGCCGGCTTCTCCATCTCAAGAGGATGGTGATTCAGCCATCCCCATATCACCAAGAAAAGGCATCAGTCAATACTTGTCCTACCCTAGGCCAAGTGTTCAGGCTTTTGTAGGTAACTACATTACTCCCCTGGTTCCAAAGTTCAGAGCGGATTCCAAGGGCGGGACAGCAGAGAAGGACAAACAAGCTGGATCAGATCAACCTGTGTCACTAGCCACAAAGGCTGCAGAAACCAAGGAACAGAAAGAAGCGGAGGAGAAAGCACAGAGACTGCTGTCTCAGAGAGAGAAGGTATAGTTAAAGCACAATAAATAAAAGATTATAACATGCTAAAATATGCAGAATGGGGAATTTTGTGTTTCAGATAACATGGTTATTTAGTGTAGTTTTAGGGATTTCATCCCCCAAAAAATTTCAAGAAGTTGTGTTTTTGGGGGCCTGTGTAGCTCAGCTAGTATTGACACTGACTACCACCCCTGGAGTGTCGAGTTTGAATCCAGGGCGTGCTGAGTGACTCCAGCCAGGTCTCCTAAGCAACCATATTGGCCCAGTTGCTAGGGAGGGTAGAGTCACATGGGGTAACCTCCTAGTGGTCGCTATAATGTGCTTCTCGCTCTTGGTGGGGCACGGGGTGAGTTGTTTGTGGATGCTGTTTTTTTCAGAATTTTTTGCTTTTACAATTTTTTTAATCATAAATAAGCACATAGCATAATTAATTATTATTATTATTATTTTTTTCATGCATTTTGTCTAGACAGATTTTTCCACCTTATAGTAGTGAGAATCTGTGTGCAAAATATGTACATGTGTAAATAATGTTACTATGAAGAACTACATTCTTCAAGTCTTATTTTTTCCATTTTATTTTGGGTTGAAATGTGACCCAGACATTCTTCTTAAGGAAGCTTAAGCAGGTTAAGAAAGTATTAATTGTAACCACTGATTTTGAACCATTGTTTTTATGTTTGAGCTTTAAATAAGTCTTTGTGTGTTCTATGTAGATTATAGCACGTGTTAGTGTGGATAACCGAACCAGAGCACTCGTCAAGAGCCTTCAAAGAGTTACTGATGTGAAGATTACCATCAGCAGGGTGGAGGAACTGAGCTTCCACCTCCTGGAGTTTCCAGAGACCAGAGGAGTGGCAGTCATTGTAAGTGTGTGTTAAACCATCTCTCATTTACAGTATCTACATCAAAGAAGCTTGTATATTTGTAAAATTCCATTGTACATTGTATTCTCTATCTTATTGACTGTCTATAGGAGAAGGTGATCCCATGTCTGCTGCGTTTGAGGCAGGCTCGGGATGCCAGTCTGCAGGCTGCAGTGAGGCAGGCTCTGGCCCTGGTGGGCTACACCGACCCAGTGAAAGGCAGAGGGATACGTGTGCTCTCCATCGACGGAGGAGGAACCAGGTGCTTGTGACATAAAGATGGATCATGGGAAAAATATTATTCAACTTATAGATTGTGAAAGTACTTTTAAGATAAAAGTAGATCACCCAAAAATAGAACTGACACAGTTTTACGTTCCCTTTAGATGCTGTCTGTCAACCCAGGCTAATTTGGATGTTTAAAATGATTGTCTACAGTCACAATTTTAGGATTATAACCCCAGAATGAAATATGAATTTGATATAAAAAAGGAAACATCTATATTTGCTAATAGTTTCATTTGATTGTTTCTATAGCTTCCTGTTGATGATTTAAGAACGTGTTTAAATGTGGTATAGTATGTTAGAACAACCCATAGTTTGATATTTTGAACAAGATGTTGTTTTGCAGGGGATTGGTGGCTTTACAGGCTTTGCACAAGTTGGAGAGTTTGACAGGGAAGCCCATCTACCAACTCTTTGACTACATATGTGGAGTTAGTACAGGTATAGTCAGCCACATGCAAAATATCTGTGTAATATACTGTCGGAACAATGGAACTTAATGGAATACTTTTACATTTCTTGTAGTACTTTTTTGCCTACTAAACAATATATGTTTGTCTTAGGAGCCATCCTGGCCTTTATGTTGGGTGTATTCCAGATCCCTTTGAATGAGTGTGAGGAACTTTATCGGAAGTTGGGATCTGATGTCTTTAAGCAAAACTTGATTGTGGGCACAATGAAGATGGGCTGGAGTCACGCATTCTACGATAGCCAGATCTGGGAGGAGATTCTGAAGTAAGACGTTAAGTACATTTACATGCACTTTAAAAGTTTGATTTCAGTCAGACTAAAACTATACAATTATTATTATTATTTTAAAAAATCATTTATGTCATGTAAATGCTGTAGTCCGTCTGAAATTCTACTAGTCCAGTTTTTGCAAAGTCACACTTACAAACCAAGATCATTTGATTGTAGCTTGGCTACAATTCCAGCATGAGAGGATGAAGGGTAAAATATTTAAATTCCTTTATTTGCATAGTGCAAGTACAACAATGTGTTTCTTGACTCCAAGGCACAGTGATTTAAAAATAGTCAAAGTGTTGTAAAGTGATGTAGTAAATTACAAAAAGTGGTAATTTATGGTTTGTCTTCAACAGAGAAAGAATGGGACCTGGTCTTATGATTGAGACTGCCAAAAACCCTAAATGCCCCAAGGTGAGTTTCAATATATCTTTGGACAAATTGCAAATCTTAACCTTTAACATAGACTTGGATAAATCACTCAATGTTTCCTCTAGGTGTCAGCGGTGAGCACAGTAGTAAACAGAGGCCTACCACTGAAGGCATATGTCTTCAGGAATTATAACTTCTTACCTGGGGTTCGCTCACACTACTTGGGGAGTTGCCAGCACAAAATGTGGCAGGCCATTCGAGCATCCTCTGCTGCCCCAGGCTATTTCCAGGAATTCGTTCTAGGAAATGACCTCCACCAGGTAACCAAACAACAAAGTTCAGTCTTCATTGTCTCGACCCAGGCATTAAATTGTCTGTTGGTACTGATTTATCTTTGACAATTAATATATGTTTTTAAGGCTCTCTTAGAAATATGCTTAGTATTAAATGTGCCACAGTGTTACACCTAAATAAATTATTTGTACTTGGGCATTTACACTCGCTGAGCACTTTATTAGGAAGACCTGTGCACCTACTTATTCATGCGATTCTTTAATCAGCCAATCATGTGGCACCAGTCCTAAAATCATGCTGATATGGGTCTGGAGCTTCAGTTAATGTTCACATTAAACATCAGAATGAGGAAAAAATGTGATCTCAGTGATTTGGACCGTGTCATGATTGTTTGTGCCAGATGGGCTGGTTTGAGTGTTTCTGTAACTGCTGATCTCCTAGAATTTCAATGCACAACAGTCTCTACAGTTTACTCAGAATGGTGCCAAAAACAAAAAACATCCAGTGAGCAGCTGTTCTTTGGACGGAAATGCCCAAACGGGGATGGCCAGACTGGTTCGAGCTGACAGAAAGGCTACGGTAACTCCGATAACCACTCTAGCATCTCAGAATGAACAACATGTTGAGCCTTGAGGCAGATGGGCTACAACAGCAGAAGACCACGTCAGGCACTTTATTTGGACCATAGTGTTCCTAATAAAGTGCTCAGTGAGTGAATGTTTAAAAAGACTTATCAGTGATGTCACTGATGGTGTTAGAACAACAAAAGTCAATGAAACATACACAAGAAATTACTTGGTTCACCTTTTAATGGCAAATTTTAGTTTTTGATGTGTGCTTGGTCGGACATCTTGCAGTATTGAAAATCATTGCAAAGCCTTTCAGGTCCTTAACTCAATATACAGTACTGTGCAAAAGTCTTGCAAAAGTCAAAAAGAAATTGTCTTAAGATGGTTATTTTATATCTTCTGTTTTAGTGTGTCAGTAGGACAAGTACATTTTAGATGGCCAAACATTTATTTTGGAAATAGAATAGAAGTTGATCAAGGAGTTCTGCAACAGATTGTATGGCCCCCACAGAGCTCAGATCTCAACATCATTAAGTCAGTCTGGGATTACATGAAGAGACAGAATCAAGTAAGACTATAAATACATTGAACTGAGGCAAGTTCACCAAGATGCTTGGAACAACCTGTCTGCTGTGTGCAAGTGTACCTATGGTAATTAGTTGTTGTTTTAAAGGCATAGGGTGGTCACACCAAATCGATTTTGTTGTTTTGTTTATTGCATGTTGTATGATGTTAATTGATACAAAAAAAATATTCATGGCATTATTTTTGAAAAAATCATAACAATACAACATTTTTAAAAAATGCCTAAAACTTTGGCACAGTGATTTATATATTCCAGATGTCAACCTGGTTTAAAAGTTATAATCCAAAATTAGATCACAAATACATTTGTATTTGTTAATCAGTTGTGTGAAAGAGAAGATAAACTCATTTTTAGTGTTATTTTTCTTTAAAGGGCCAGAGAGAAAAACTAAATGTAGTTTCCTGGTAAACTCTGGTGTGAACATTTAAAGGGATAGTTCACCCAAAATGAAAATTCTGTCATCATTTACTCCCAGATGTGTAAGACTTCTTTCTTCTGTTGAACACAAATTAAGATTTTTAGAAGAATATTTCAGCTCTGTTGGTCCATACAATTCAAATGAATGCTGGTCAGAAATTTGAAGCATCAAAAATCACATAAAGGCCACATAAAATTAATCCAAAGATTTCAGTGGTTAAATCGCCTCAGCCATATCACCCTGCAGCTCTTGCCTGGTTGCCCACTATAGCTAAGCAGGGTTGAGCCTGGCCAGTACCTGGATGGGAGACCTCCTGGGGAAAACCAAGGTTGCTGTTGGAAGTGGTATTAGGGAGGCCAGCAGGGGGTGCTCACCCTGTGGTCTGTGTGGGTCCTAATGCCCCAGTATAGTGACGGGGACACTATACTGTAAAAAAAGCACCGTCTTTCGGAAGAGACGTTAAACCGAGGTCCTGACTCTCTGTGGTCATTAAAAAAATCCCAGGGCACTTCTTGTAAAGACAGTGTCCTAGCGAAATTGTCCCCCATTGGCCCCTATATATATCATGGCCTCCTAATAATCTCCATCCCTGAATTGGCTACATCACTCTACCATCTCCTCTCTGCCAATAGCTAGCAGGTCATGTTTGTAAATGAGAAGTGGTTCTCAAATAGTTTACCAAGTTAAATAAATCAATATCTTCATAAGTTACATGATATGTGTGGATGAGAAACAACAATATTTAAGTCATTTTTAACCATAAATCTCCACTTTCACTTTCAAAATGTGAAAGAATGTTAAATTAAAAGTGGAAATTTATAGGAAAAAAGGATTTAAATATTGATCTGTTTCTCATCCACACTTATCATGTAATTTATGAAGAAATGGATTTAACCACTGGATTACGTGGCCTATATTTTATTGATTTACTTTGATTTTTGGTACTTCAAAGGTTTGGTCACCATTTACTTGCATTGTATAGACCAACAGAGCTGAGATGTTCTTCTAAACATCTTCATTTGTGTTCTGCAGAAGATAGAAATTTATACACAGCTGGGCTGGCATGAGGGTGAGTAAATGATGAGAGAATTTTCATTTTTGCGTGAGCTATCCCTATAATCCACACTATTCACAACACTTAAGCACAATTTTACAAACAATACATAAAGATGAGAGACACAACAATACAGACTTAACAAGACTTAAATGGATAGTTCATGCATTAAAGAAAATTATGTAATCATTTACTCACCCTCATATTTTTCCATACCTGGTAGTCTTTCTTTCTTCTGTAGAACACAGAAGCAGATGTTTGGCAGAATGTTAGCCTCAGTCACCATTCACTTTCACTGCATCTTTTGCATTAGCTATCCCTTTAAGTCCGGTTGTCTTTACAAGGTTGCCTAAACAATACACTAAAATGTATTATTTGTATGTATGAAAATGTTTCTGCACAGCCCAGGCATTGCTGTCAATTCTCTCTGCCTATTTTAAGCCAGCTCAATCTGAAACAGTCCCATTGCTGCCACACTGAACGCACCCTCACAGCCTGAGATTTCAGCCAGAAGTCTCTCTGCCAAGATGACAGACATTAATGTTGAATCGTGTCTGTTGAGCCATCAGGAAGGCGTCATTCTGTCCGTCTGCCTATTAACACCCACCGAGTTCACATCCAGCTTTCCACAATGTCTCTGTTGTCCCGAAAGTCCAATAAAGCTGTTGGCCATCGAGCTATATGAATGCCCAGATTGATTAGGATTCTGAGTGCAATGAGATCTGTGGTAAATAGGAAGATGGCTTTATTATTATTTAGTGATATAAAGCTGTTTGTGAACGATTGTATGCAAGCAATTCATGTTCTACACAATTTAGATGAGCAATGCAAGTTATTGAACCCTGGAAAGTTTACATCGATCAGTTTCAACATTAAAACCACCTGCCTAATATTGTGTAGGTCCCTCTCGTACCACCAAAACAGCGTCAACCCACATATCAATATAGTATTCTGAGATTGTATTCTTCTCACCACAATTGTAGAGAGCGGTTATCTGAGTTACTGTAGACTTTGTCAGTTCAAACCAGTCTGACCATTCTCTGTTGAGCTCTCTCATCAACAAGGCCTTTCCAGGGGACCTGGGTAGCTCAGTGAGAATTGATGCTGACTACCACCCCTAGAGTTGCAAGTTCAAATCCAGCGTGTTCTGAGTGACTCCAGCCAGGTCTGCTAAGCAACCAAATTGGCCCAGTTGCTAGGGAGGGTAGAGTCACATGGGGTAACCTCCTCATGGTCGCGATTAGTGGTTCTCACTCATTGTGGTGTGTGGTGAGTTGTGCGTGGATCGCGGAGAGTAGCATGAGTCTCCACATGCAGTGAGTCGTGCACAACAAGCCACGTGATAAGATGCACGGATTGGCTGTCTCAGAAGCGGAGGCAACTGAGACTTGTCCTCCACCACCCAGATTGAGGTAAGAGTAACCGCGCCACAACGACGACCTACTAGGTAGTGGGAATTGGGCATCCCAAATTGAGAGAAAAGGGGATCATTATAAAACAAAAACGAAAAAAAAACCAAACAATGCGTTTCCTTCCACAGAACTGCCGCTCGCTGGATGTTTTTTGTTTTTGGCACCATTCATAGTATGTTCATACTGTTGTGTGTGAAAACCTCAGGAGATCAACAGGTACAGAAAAACCCACAAATTCAAGGCAATGACAAATTCTTATGATATTGTGCAACATTGTTTCCATCTAATACACAACAGCTTCCTATCATGTTTACACAATCTACTGATTGGTTAAGTTTAGATCAGGGGTTTGGGTTGGGCATAATATTAATAAGCATGTCCTTAATGCCTCGTGCACAGAACTCACCCTTACTTATGCATTAGACATCTGGGAAATTGCACGTAATGAAGTAGTATGAGTTTATGCAAATAACATTGTGTGAGACCATACGAAATAGCCAACTTATTATGTATACTCAAACCATCCCATCTGGCACCAACAATCATGCCACGGTCCAAATCACTGAGATCAAATTTTTTTCCCCATTCTCGTGGGTTGATGTGAACATTAACTGAAGCTCCTGACCCGTATCTGCATGATTTTGTATGATTGGCTGATTAGATAATCGCATGGATAATTGTTGGTGCCAGATGGGCTGGTTTGAGTATTTCTTTAACTGCTGATCTCCTGGGATTTTCACACACAATATTTTCTAGAAGTTCATAACATGATTCCTCATTTAAGCAGTACTATGGTTTGATGTATTTTTTTGCATTGTGGGATGAATGCATCCTCATTAAAATGCAAATGTGGTAAAGGCTCTTGGCTCGAAAACCTGTTGCCAACAGAGCTATCAGTGCCCAGATTCAGAATACCACCAGTGGCACAGTCTTCTCTCAGCCCCTCACTTGTTTTCTATCTCTTTCTTACTCTGAATGGCACTTCAGTTTCTTCTCCACATCCCAAGCCTGTAATCTTTTAAGCATACCACACTCAAGAGCTATAGTGCTTCAAACAAGAAGTCTGTGCTCTAGTATTTGTTTGTGTTTCTTTTTCATTTGATTGATTCATTCATTAAAGGGCTAGTTCACCCAGAAATGAAAATTCTGTCATTATTTACTCACCCTTATGTCCTTATAAACCTCTTTGCTCTTATGTATTCTGTGGAACGTAAAATGAGAATGTACAAACAGCAATTGTTTACACAGTGAAAGTTAATAGTGACAACTTCTGTCAAGCTACGAAAAGGGCAAAAAAGAACTGTAAAATTAGTCCATATGACTTGTGTGCTATATTCCAAGTCTTTTGAAGCTATGCTATAGATTTTTGTAAGGAACAGTCCAGACTTTAAGTAATTATTCAAACATCATTATATCAGACAAGTGCCATAGGTGCCAAATTTGATTATCATTTAATAATGACTTAAATTGGGTCTGTTACTTACACAAAATTATCACATGGCTTCAGAAGTCATGGAATAAATTGCAGAAGTCATATGGACTAGTTGTATGCACTTTTAAGGTGCTCTTCAGTGTTTTTGTGAACTATCATTGTATGTGTGAAGATTCCTAAAAATTATCTTTTTGTGTTCCATGGTAATAATAACAGCATTTAAAGGAATAGTTTGCCCAAAAATAAAAGTTCTCTCATCATTTGCTCAACTTTATGCAATCTCAGATGTGTAGGACTTTATTTCTTTTGCAAAACACAAATTAAGGTTTTTAGAAGAATATTTCAGCTCAGTAGGTCCATACAGTGCAAGTGAATGGGTGCCAAAATTGTGATGCTCCAAAAAGAACAGAAATGCATCTTAAATGTAATCCATATGACTCCATTGGTTAAATCCAAATCTTCAGAAGTTATATTATAGGTGTGGGTGAGAAACAGATTAATATATTCAATATCAATCATTTTTGTTAGACATTCTTCGCCCTGCCCAGTGAATCACCAAAAACACAAGAAGAAGAATGTGAATGTGTAAGTTGATGTTAATGAAAGTGGAGATTAACTCAGCAGGGAGGAGAATTTATAATAAAAATTGACTAAAACATTGATCTGTTTCTTACCCACATCTGTCAGATCACTTCTGAAGACATTGATTTAACCACTGGAGTCATATGGATTACTTTTATGTGGACCTTTTATGTGATTTTTGGAGCTTACATTTTTTGACACCTATTCACTTGCATTGTATGGACCTACATAGCTGACATTTTCTTCTAAAAATCTTCATTTGTGTTCTGCAGAAGAACGAAAGTCCCACACATGAGATAATTTTCATTTTTTGGTGAACTATCCCTTAGTTTAAAATGACAGGATTGTGAGTAAAACATGACAGACTTTGAATTTTTGGGTCAGCTTTTCCTTTAATTTAGCTTTTGATCAATTGTTTTGATGAGGAATCCTCTGGTTTCCATTAGCTTTTTTTCTTTTGTCAGTATGGAGCGCTTGGAGCAGTGATACATCTCAGAATCTGTGTCACTGAAATGTAGGCCACAAGGAAATAAAGGATGCTGCCTAGTGGCCGTGAGCCTGGGTAGCTCAACGAGTATTGACGCTGACTACCACCCCTGGAGTCACGAGTTTGAATCCAGGGTGTGCTGAGTGACTCCAGCCAGGTCTCCAAGCAACCAAATTGGCCCAGTTGCTAGGGAGGGTAGAGTCACATGGGGTAATCACCTCGTGGACACTATAATGCATGGTTCTCACTCTCGGTGGGGCACGTGGTGAGTTGTGCATGGATGCCGTGGTCTCCACGGTAATGCGTTCAACAGAGCCATGTGATAAGATGTGCTGATTGACTGTCTCAAACGTGGAGGCAACTGAGATTCGTCCTCCGCCACCTGGATTGAGGAGAGTCACTATGCCACCACGAGGACTTAGAGTGCTGAGATTGGGCATTCCAAATTGGGGAGAAAATGTGAGGAAAAAAAAAAAAGAAGAGGATGCTGTCATCATGTGGATGATTTCATCATGTGCTCCTAATGAGTGTAGAGAAAACAACAGAGTGATGATGACAAGTCAGTGGATTTTTCATGCCTCGGGTAAATTGAACTCATCTACCCACATCCTCTACAGAGAAGAGATCAAGTGTCTATTATATTTTACAGTGATGATTCCCATAATCTTATCAACTTGAAAATGCAAATACACCTCTTTTATTTATAAAATTTTTTTACCTCTACTTTTTCAGAGAATAAGCCATATTTTCAAAAAGAAGCTTTTGGGCAAGAATAGATGCAATTTTTGTTGGCAGAACCTCAAAAGTAGCTTTTAACTACTCATGTTTTTTTTTTCTCAAATTTTTTAGTTATCAATCAAAACACATACATCTTATTATTTCATGAATTATGTAAATAAAGTGCTTTTAATTGCCCATAAAGCCTAAATAATTTCAGATAATATAATGCAACATCTTTAAATGGAAATCGTATAGTTGTACTGGTGCCAAACATTAGATATATTAAGATTAAGCACAAGTTAAAAGGAAGAGATGGAATATTTTATGTTTTTGTTTTTTAAGAAACGATTTCGCTTGCAGCTTTTTAACTGACTCACTTCCATCCTGCTTAGATCATTGGCAACTCTCATCCTTCCCGTCAGCAGCCCTTTTATAAAATATACCAGATGTATACCCAAAATATTGTACAAATTGATGCCTTTGGGGAAGCAGAGTAGTTTTGACCTATATTTTATAATTTATTAAATAAATCCAAAACAAAATGTGATTTAGACCTTTAAACAGTCAAATCCCAAGATGTTTATCATTTATTCACTGTCTCAAGGCTTATTATAAAATATCTCTTTTTAAATTGAAATGATCAAGTACAAAACCCAGCTGGCCATTTCTATTTTATAGCAATCATTTTATAGGACTATGGCAGTGAGGAACAGAAAGGTCTTTGAGAGATCTGAGTGCAGTTAGTTACATTGTTATTTTCTTTAACTTTTGTCTTGTGTGTTTTCTTTTGTACCCATATCAGATATATTGTTTCATTATGTTGGCTTGACATATTCTACAGACTTTGTTTCAGAATTCCTAAACCAACACCAAGAATGTGTCGTCTCCGGCAGCTTTCAAGCTACTTGTCACATATCTTCAGATTGGTCTGACTTCTGATATAGTGTGCTAGGTTTTTTCTAACTTGGTTTTCCCATACTGGACATTAAAGATAAATAAATAAATATCCCATAGACATCCATTTAAACATGGAAAAATGAATATCTTTGAATGTGACTGTAAAATGTTAAAGGCTTTTTTAATAAGGGCATGGAAGACAGACACATAAATGCATCTCTTTTGGGGGTCTCATTGGGGCTGGTGTTCTGGCCCTCTATAATGACCAACAATGTTATACTGCTTGATCTTATCCCCTTTCATCTGCTCAATATTGTCTATCCTTTCTTTTTACTGTCAAATGATGAGTCAGATTCAGTTGAACCCTTAAAGTTCTCTCAAGATCTACTGTAACAGAGTAGTCTGGTTAAAATCATCTAAAACTTTCTAAGGTTCTAAAATCATCTAAGGATCACCCACAGATCAGTCTCTAGTAACCACTTGTGTGAACAAATACAATTGGGATTTGTTTAAATTTGATTGCTTTTGTGGGTTTTGTCCAGGACGGTGGACTCCTGATCAACAACCCCACTGCTCTGGCCATCCACGAAAGCAAGTGTTTGTGGCCGAACACACCTGTACAGTGTGTAGTGTCTCTTGGCACAGGCCGATCCGAGACAGTCGCCAAGACCGGCTCCAGCACTTACACCAGCTTAAAGACCAAGCTCACCAATGTCATCAGCAGCGCCACAGACACTGAAGGTGAGAATGTACAAGGTGATGTCACACGGGGCCCTATTTTAAGAGCACAAGAGTTATGCGCAAAGCAATGCCTTAAGTCATAATTGAAAAGTCAATGGGCATGGCCATGACGTTTTGCTATTTTCATACAAGCATGCACTAAGTCTAGGCGCAAGTAGGTTTGGTGAAATCGACCACGCAATGTGCAAAAAGTGTGACCAAGTGCCACTTAATTCTAAGGTTATTCTCTGGTTATTCAACATCTGCATCCTGTTATATACAGTAGTCCATTTCCTCAAGCACCAACGATTTAAACACAGACAGTGCATTCATAAGTGAAGTGTAAAATTCCAGCGACACGCTCCTTTTATACGCATGGAAAATGTCAGAATTTGTATGTATGCACTGTTAAATTATGTAATTATTATTAATCATTTTCATCTACTGACACATAAATCGTGGCTAGTATAAACAATGATTGTATTAGCACGCACTTCACGTCAACCGGTCGATGTTCCCAAATTAAATTAATTTATTGACTAATTTTTAACCAAAAATATTTCTAAATTCAAATCACACTTCAAATGAAACGAGAATAAATTTAAATCCAAACATTTTACTTGTTCCACCTATTGCAGTGACTTAAAAATCACTCTGTGACAACCGGTGGAAAATTACTAGTTAAAATGAAATCATAAATACAATTGTAAATATAAAATAATTATAATATATTTAAACATAGCAATAACATTAAAAAAAATAAACCATGACCTCTAGATAGTTTAACATAAATCTCATATTTTTTTGTTTCAACAAACAGCTTCAACAGCAATCGTCAAGGACATTATTTGATGTTCTGTACTTTCAGAATTTGGACATGAACTTTATAATCACCTGCTGGTGAAATCTCCAAACTGCAAATGCAGGAACTGAATTTGGACTGAGTTAAGAGGTGGTCTTTGTGCAGCAACCAAATTCTTAGGAAAATAGCAAATTGTGCTTTGCAATACTTCATTTACATACAACACACCCAAAGTAGCACAAACACTCCCACCCACGGCCAGTTGCGCCATCACAAAAATTGCACTTAGAATTAGAGCTCTCACAAAAATTGGATAAGATGGTGTACACTGTTGCAGCGCATCAACAAAAATAGAGCTCATAATTTCTTTTCTCCTCTACCTTCCTAGATTGTTCGGCCATTTTTTACCGATTTCAATTTAGTTTTTTTAATAAAAAATGGTTTCCTCAATCTGCTTTGTGACTGCAATCTGAACACACCTAAAAAAATATGGACTTGATTCAATGAGTCTAAGTGGTCGTTAAAAAAAAATAGCGACACCTTTGCGGTTCGCAGTCATAATTTACTGAACATAGTGAATGGGAGAGAACCTAAAACAGAGTATATTTTTTGTTGAATAAAATCTCACTCACACACACACACACACACACACACACACACACACACACACACACACACACACACATCTGTTATGGAAACAAAGAAACCGTAAACTAATTTACATTGAATTTTGTAATATTAATTATTGGAAACAAAATTGCTTATTATATGTCTTCTCTTTGTAACACCACGGTCAGGTTTGATAGAATAACGTACTGTTATTTCACATTTTTGCAAAAACAATTAATTCAGAAAAATGAAAAATGCTAAACTTAAAACTTAAAATAATATTTGAAAATTGTGTGTAAATATATATCCAAATACATTACATGTGATAATATAATTACATCTAAAATTCAGGTCTCTGCAGGTGTCACGAATGTAGGTGAAGGCAGACAAGGAGCGAGGATCTAGATGCAGCGGTTCCTTATTTGAAACAAAACAAAAGGAAACAAACACTACAAGAACAAAGGAAATACCCGCGATGGGGAAGAATAAAGCAAAACTACAAAAACAACACAAAAGACATTAGAAGCGTTTAACGGGTAGGAGAAACAATGACCGACTAAAGACCGACAGGGGAATGGAGAAATAAACAGGGTTATATACACAGAGGTAATGGAACTAAACGATACGCAGGTGAAAACAATGAGTGAGTGCTGGCAGGTGGTGAGGGTAAGGAGAGTTGGGAAGTGTAGTTTTCTAGACAGTGACTGGTGAAAACACAGACCGGACCACAAGGAACGTGACATGGAATGTGACGTGCTGAGTGAAACAGAAAACACGGGGCAGACAACACAGGAACGTGACAGCAGGCATCTACTGGTTGTTATTTTTATGACATGATTTTCTAGTCATTTAATTGTTCTTTTTCTCACCAGATGTCAGCAATCTTCCCCCAATACATGACAAATTCTCATATTTTCTTCATGTTTTAATTTATAGAAGTATAGGTTTTTACTGAAGTGAAGTTAACATAAATTATTTGTAAATGAAATGAATTATGTAATTGAGAAATATACAGATAAAAAATATTTAAACAGCACAAAATCCCAAAAGAATTGAATCATTTCACTGTTATTACTACAGGGAAGAGATTAAGTTACATCAATACCATTTCTGCTCAAAATGGCCGTGAACAGCCAAGGTGTCGACCTTTATTGAACAACCTAAGAGGGTTAAATGGTGTGTAAAAATTACTACAGTTGGAGTTTCAGAGGTAGCGTTCTATTTTTAATAGAATATTTGACAAAATGGCTGTTATACTGCTGTTTAGTGATTTCTGTTAAAACCTTTAAGTTCATCAAAAAAAAACCCTCATCTTTTACTCACCCTCATTCCATCCCAGATGTGCATGACTTTCTTTCTTCTGCTGAACACAAACAAAGATTTTTAGAAAATTATTTCAGCTCTGTATGTCATCATAATGCAAGTAAATGGGTTCCAAAATTTTAAAGCTCCAAATGCACCATAAAAGGAATCCATAAGACTTCAGTGGTTAAAGCCATATCTTCAGAAGCAATATGATAGATATGGGTGAGAAACAGATCATTGTTCACTTTCACATTCTTCTTCTTCTTTTGTTTTTGCCAATTTGCAATCTTTGTGCATATCACCACCTACTGGGCAGGGACGAGAATTTATGGTAAAAACTGTCTTAAATATTGGTCTGTTTCTCACCCACATCAATCATATCACTTATTTAGCACTGGATTATTATGGATTTATTTTATGCTGTATTTATGTACATTTTGGAGCTTCAAAATTTTGGTCACCATTTACTTGCATTGAAAGGACCTACAGAGCAAAAATATTCTTCTAAAAATATTAATTTGTGTTCAGCAGGGTGAGTAAATTCAGAGAGAATTATCATTTATGGGTGAACTATTCCTTAAATGATCTCTTTCTGTACTGCAGAGGTCCACACGATGTTGGACGCCCTCCTCCCCCCCAATACCTACTTTCGCTTTAACCCTCACATGAGTGAGGACATTCCATTGGATGAGAATAGACAGGAGAAGCTTGACTTTCTTCTGGTGGAAGGCCGCCGCTACCTTGAGCGCAATGAGAACAAGTTGAAGAAAGCGGCAAGTATTCTCACTCAAGAGAAGAGCATTGTCCAGAAGCTGGCTGAGTGGGCACAACTGAAAACTGACATGTATGATGGTTTTCCCTTTCGCTCCAAACTCTGAAACATGTCTCAACACTGTAAATCTCACTATCTAAAACAACCTTGCACAACAAATGACCTATCTTTATTTAACATGTATGGCAGTAACTGGTACACTTTTGTGGATTTACATATTACGTTGCCATAATGACAGATTAATCTGATTCAAGCCTATTGTCTAATATCGAAGAGTACATTAGATATTAGAGTATTGAAAAGATTTATGAAGTCAGATTTCTAAGTGTTTATTGTTGTTGTCAGAACAGTAATTGTTGACCTTGACTCTGTTGATGCAGGAGATGAAAGTTATAGGCAACACTCTCAGTACTCTTTTCCACTTACTAGCACTTCCTGCTTGTTGTTTTTTTGCAATGCTATAGTATTGTCATTGTGAACAATTTGCATTAACTTTGTAAAGGCTAAAATTATTGCACTTGCTGTTGTGTAGTGTGTTTCCCTGCCAAAACATGTAGTTGCTTATTTCTGCACAATAATGCTGGTAAAAGTTGACTGAACTTAATTTAGTTAGGATGGGATGAGTTGCTATATGCAAACTGAAGTTTGTGTAAATAAGTAGTTAAAACTAAAACATTTAAACTAAAACTTTAACATTTCTTATTCTGTGTGGTTTATAATTGTAAACCCACTAATTGTTTTTGACCACAAAAGGAACCAATAGCACTGTTTTAAAAACTTTTGGACAAAGTGCTTTAAAAGCACTAATTGCAGTTGTATTATTGCCGAATGCAACACTTGCGTTGGTCACTGTATCAGTTGTTTGGGAATAATAATGAAATTATTATTTTATCATGGACATGGCTTATTATGTTTGAATGCTTCAACTGCATTTCAGTAGTGTATATTTTCATTTCAACTTCTGTATGTACTTGGCAGGTTAATGCTCTACATAATTTATTGATTCTGTCCAGATCCAAGTGTATAAATACTGTAAAATAATGTTAATCCTTGAATGCACTAAGTAAAATGTTGAATGTCAAAACTGTAACAGCTTAATTCAGAAATCCCATTTTCCTGAAACAATAACATCTGAAACAAGATTCCTTGACATTTTCTCAAAGAGAAATAAAGGATTTTAAAGCCTCTGTGTGTCCATGTTTGATATCACCGCTCATTAAAAGATGCTGTTATGTTTACAATTTTCTGTCTCAAATAGTATCGCAATATTTAAGGTATCTAAACATTTGTTGAATTGTTCCTACATTTAAAATCTCTTTCTTTTCCTTCTAATATTGTGTAAAATCCTGATCATTGGAAAACCACAATTTTAGACACACTTTATTCTCTTTGTACATAACTTGTACGTGGCAGTAATTAATTGCTTTTTCCAATGGAAACATTGATTTCCGTTGGTCTATTGTTCCACTGTGTTGTCACATTAGCTGGCATTTTTATGCAGCCTATCAACGTGGCATCTACACTGAGAAAAGATGTTATCCTTAAATGTGCTCTTCATTTGGTAACATTTAAAATAGATGGTTTTATTCAATTAAAAAAACATTAATTAACATCACAAAATCAACCTGAATACATTCAGTTACACAAACAGAACTCATTTTAAGAGTTAGATCAGGTAGAAATAGCTCTTTAAGGTAACAATTGCAGGTTACCACGTTTTACAGTGTGACAGGGTTGCCTAATTTGTTGTAGGCTTTAGGATTTTACTTTCTCATTCAAACCCAATAGCCATCCTCAATACAATAAGGGTCAGCAAGGTTATTTTCTCAATCAAACCTCAGTTTCGAAAATGCAACATACAATACCTGAAGTGTGAAATGTGTCTTATCTATAGAAACATACAATGATGTCTCAAATCCCACAGATGAGTGCGAGAGGAGTCTAGATTTGATAGAAATATGCACTCAGGTGAAACCGTATTTCTGTTCTACTGGAAGTGGAGATTTCGTCTACCTGTGAGACAAGCCTAAAGTGGAGGCAGAGGGTAAAGCCATCTGTGGCATTCAACTACTGTGTGCTAACATTAAAATACACAATATAATGTTGTGTAACTACATGTTTTTCTGCCAAATTCTCACAATATTCACATCTGCTGCTACTGAGGTTGACATATGGGTAGGGTTAGGAGTAGGATTTGGTTTTGGTTTTAGGGTTAAGGGTAAGGTTAACAGTGTAACTACAGATGTAATTAAATGCAGGTACTTTAAATGTAAGTGACAACCTGTATGTATGTAATAAGTGCATTTGATCAAATACTTAAGTATACAGTAAACCACTTGAGACCCAAGTTTCATGGCTGTGTGCATTTTCCATTTCCATTTTATTGTATTTGTAACTAGTAGCACCTAATACAAAACAAAAATAAATTAAAAAATAAAATCTTTTTTTTTTTCTAGAGCAAATAGAAAAATAATGTCCACATATGTGGACAGCAGGACTAAGTTATGAAATGTTAAATAATACCAAGCTATAGAAAGTCAGATTGTTTTCCTCCAAATTGTTTAATATGTTTCCAGGAGTATTCATGCTTTTTAGACATTACAGACATTACATCAGAAATTAGCATAATTAATTCTGATTCAATGTAATAATGGCCAGCATCATCCAATCACTACAAACCATGTTAAAAAAAATATGTGCGTTATAAATTCTGAATCTATATACTGATTAACATTGTCCCATGTCTGCCAAATATGTTGAGTGGTCCAAACCTTGTCTGCAGCCTGAAACTAATCTTTTGATCAGATTTTGGGAGTGAATGCTCCCTTGATCCCTATTTAGTGAATGACTTCCAGTGTGCTGTCTGTCTGCAATGGTCTCAGAACAGTTTGAAAATCACCTTATTTTCATACTAACTCCATATAAAGCCTCTGAAATAAAATTATAGTATTTCTAAGGAAAAAAATAAGCTAAAGTACACATTAGTGTACACTGTGTTTAGCAGCATGGCATTTTGCGATAAATCGCTTGAATTTAAAAAATGGCATATCGAATGAAATTAGAGAGTCTTGACTCAAATAGGTTTCAATGTAAAAACTGACAAGGTTTCTTACCAGATGTAGTTTTGTTTGCTCTTCTCCCAAAGTCAAACATCGCTGTGATCGGCGCCATGTTGTTTTGTCACTTGACTCCATACACTGAAAGTGTAACATTTTACTGACACCACAGAGTCTTCTGAACTGAGATCAATTTAAATTATGTGTTGCATATTGCTAAGCCAAAATACACCATCCACGCATGTGTACGCGGGGTCGCACAAGGTTAAAAGACAATTAATATAAAGTTGGTACAGCACAGATGATAGGATCATCTCTGACTCACCCTTACATCATCTCCTTGCCAGATTCTCCTCAGGCAGCCAATGGTAAACTATACCAGCACCTGCTTTCACCATAATAGCATCAAGTGCAATTTTGTAACTTAAAGTACATGCAACTAATGCTTTTTCCAATACAAATGCAATATACAACACACACTATTCTTAGCACTTGAGTGCCTTGTGTGTACATGGTGTAAGACTATTTGTTAATATAACGTTGCCCAGTTTGTGTATCTGAAGCCACACATTTTTTAGTCACTAGTGTCCTTGATTTGCATTTTCAGTGCTGCCACATTGACATGTATGCATAAGTTTAATAAGCTATGGCTATAAGGAGAAAGTCTTCCATGAATGTCATTCCACTGCAGTAGTTGCAATAGAAACAAAGAGACACTAAAAGAACACATTATAAACAAATACCAACTGGTTGGAAAATCACTTGCCACAAGTCTGGTACACAATATGGATTATGTCTGGATGATCCCATTGAGGAAAGAGTTTCTGAGACAAAAGACACCATGAGACAAAATTATATACAAAGACAATTTAGGAAGTAAGACATGTAAACAAAGCCAGTGGTCTGTATTAGCTCAAACTAGAGTTAAAAGAGTTATCTTAAAGGGAGTATTCAAAGCTGGCATTAGTTCAAGTAATTAGGAGGGTTAAAGGTTTTTGTTGGCTTTATTCTTAATTTAATATCCTGTATGCTGCTCTATTTTATTCTGTTTCTGAGTAATTTGTATTGCATGGGCATCTACTTTTTACATCCAAATCTTTAGTGTCAATTGTATTGTAGTCCTGTTTCTCTTTGTGTCATATCTTGAACAATTTTTCAAGTAGTTCCTCATTCCATTCAAGACTCTGACAAGAGTCTGACTCAGAGTCTCAAAAATAATGTTTTCACATATAATAGACACACCAAACTGTCTAGAATTATGAACAGATGTGGACAGACAAGACATGATAATGTTGAGGAATGAGAGCCCTGTAACATGCTCATTTTCACATGCGCTGCCAAACCACCACCATAAATCAGTTGTCCAGTCCTGCCTGCATTCATAAAAAAAAATAAAAATAAAATCACTGCAACTCTAACCATCTGCACAAACATCAGACTTAATATGGCTTTGACAAAGTATTTTAGATGCTTTTGTTTGTTGAAAATTGTAGATGTGCTTGCAGTTAATTGGTTTGCATCCCATAACTGTGCCCTGCTTTCTAAATCGTTTTAAAAATGCATAGCACATATATAATACAATTTTTAATTACACTAAAACGATAAGGGTGGTTACATTGAAGAAGGTAAATACGTACGTTTTGATTCATTTAACATTTTTGGTCACTATACTACTTCAGATATATTTTCATGTTTTTGATGACCTTACTATTATTCTAAAAGAGGGAGCATTGTAATAAAGAATGAGTGTAATGTAGTGTATAAAAAAAATTATTAGCTATCAATTATCAATTTTTTTTCATTGAAAAGGTATCTCAGAGTTACTGATTTAATTTCAGGAGCGTTGTAATTTTTGTAAATAGCATAGTGTAGAATAATTGTCAAATTGTGCTTTGTGTGTGTAATATCTGCCTGAAGCTCCTCAGCTGCTGATTATTCTCGTGTCGCTGCCACTGCCCCTGCACGGAGCATGCGCTTGACGGCGCTGCGAGTGTGACAGCAGTGGCGTGAGTGCGCTCGGGGAGAAAGAGCAGCGCGCGAACACAGGCTGCAGTACGCGTGACTACACAACGCACCATTCCCAGATAAATCCAATCTCATGCAAACGGACGGGTCGAAGATTCAGCACTGTAATAGGTGAGCTTTATATTTATGCATATTGAACGCATGTGCAACAACTTTATTACCTCATGTTTGTTTTCCAATATGCTTTTTATAAGAAAAATGCGCATAAGTTGCGATATATTTGTCGAGCATCCAGTCGCTCTTTCCCATGGCAACCGATGATGATGCGGATTTTCGTGGAGATATCGCAGGCATCACAAAGGATATGCATCTTTCAGATAGAATGAAACAATCATGCCCGTTTAATCCAAATACAATTTCAAATTCCGTATTTATTTGGTGTCGTGTCATACTGACAGTGTATAAACGGCCCAAATGAAAGAGTGTTTGATAGAAATCTTGATCGGCGGCGGGTCGACAGCAGGTGTTCCCATTATTCTCATTCTTCATTCTCAATGTTTGTTTATTATGACGCATATTTTAAATGTAAATGTTTAATTTTGGCAGTTAATTTACATTATTTGAGATCTGTTATCATTGCATGAAGACAATAATCAGCCATTTAATATAGCCATATGATAGCAACAATACACACGATTACAGAAGCAATGCTTTCTTTCTTTCTTTCTTTCTTTTGCATGAACACAAGCGGAGTGATCCACACAGTGAACATGTCTTTGGCATATTAATAGCTCTTGCATACTGCATAGAGAATGCTGTATTTGATAGCTGCTGATAGTAGTGGTTTCGTGATTTATCTTATGTGAATGATATTAGATTATTATTATTATTATTATTATATGATATTATTTAAGATATTTCTGATTTGGGTTTGTCTTAATGGTACAGCTTGAAAATGCAAAATAGAAGATTTACCTACAATGCTTTGTGTTTCACTTTCTCTGGCATTTCTCAGGCTACTCTTTTGTACATTTAGGCTACTATATATTGTCACTTGTGCAATACAAATGCCTACTATAATATATATACAGTACTGTGCAAAAGTCTATAAGATGTTTCACAAAAACATTTGTCTTAAGATGGTTATTTATATCTTCAGCTTTAGTGTGTCAATAGGAAATATACATGTTGGACTCCCAAACATTACTTTTGGAAATAGAATAGAATAGAATAACAGGGAGCCCTGCAACAGATGTCACGACCCCCACAAAGCCCCCCACAGAACATCTCGTCAGTCTGGGATAAAAGAGAGAGAGAGAAAGAGGTGTGTGTGTGTGTTGTTTGTGAGTGAGAGAGAGAGATGTAGCGTGTGTAATCACCTGTTGCCACACCCAAGTAGAGATGCTGTCAGCTTTCTGAAGGTCAGCTTTCTCAGTGGAAAAATAGCCATCCAAGAGGGGGTATTTCTCCCTATTTCACGGTAGCCATGCACAAGGGTCATTCACTATAGAAACCGCAATGTCCTCTGCCATTTTAAACAGTACTTTCTCTCCAATGTGGAAACTCCATTAAGAGGTAAGTGCCTTGAGCTCCATAATTAATAAGTCTGTTGTGTCGCTGTGATGAACCTTAATGCTGAAGTTGTTTGTTTAATGTTGTTTAAAGCTATTTTCTAGCCTTAGTAGTAATACGAGCGATCACAGAGCGCTGTTGTATGTAAACACTGGCTGATGCAGATTTACTTCACATCACCTAACTGGCTCATATTACACACAAACATCATCTTTTGCAGCCACCTGCTGGTTAACATATGTAATGTAAGAGATAAACATACAGTACCTCTTAACACATATCACTACTCTTACACTTTAGTTTAGAACAGCACAAACGCAAGCGGAGTGATACACACAGTGAAGCGTCCGAGTGCTGATGGTGTGAGACCATCAGTGCTCATGGAACGTCTCTTGTCCAGTCAGATTCGAGGACTGGAACGAACTGTTGTATATATATATATATATATATATATATATATATATATATATATATATATATATATATATACACACACACAATTTATCAGATTAGGTTTAATGAGGAATAAGGTTTCTTTTTTCAATTTAAGTTGGAATATATGTGCTGACAGGGCAGGTTTCCATGTAGTCACATTGTCCGTTGCATGCCCTCGTTTCAGTTTAGATACTTGATTATTTCATCAAAATAACAAAATATGCATTGAAGTAATTGAAATGAGGATGAATAATGTCAATGATGAAAAATTGAGGAACACGGAGGAATAATAATTAAAAAAACTTCTGCAACTGTTGCCATATTTTTGCAGATAAACAATAGTTTCAAAAGCAACTGCTGGCACCGATTAATCAATAAAACCGCTATATATCGGTCTACCTCTAGTGGTAATGATCCGTTGTAAGATATCTCAGTTTTGTTAGTAAAATTCAAAAGCTGTTTGATCTGATTGGACAATGTCAATAATGCTATTCATGGTTATGAAAATATCACAGACTGATGCAAAGGCATGAATGCTGGGAGACCTTTTTTGGGATGTGATGAAATTATAGGCTAATTGTGTTAGTCAGTCTTTGTAGTGGGCCTGAAGTGTAATTTAATACTTGTGGCATTATGCCAATTGCCAAAGGTGCCAGGATGTTGTGTGTTTTCGAAGATGTTTTTTGGAGGGCTGCCCCCAACCAAAGATTTTTCTAGTCAACAAGTTGTCGTTAGTTTAAGCCATTATGATATTAATTGAATTACTTATATATATTTTTTTTGGGGGGGCATCAGAAAATGGTTTGTGTTCCAGGGCTGAGAAAGTATGTTATAAGTAACATTGCTAACACTGTTCTGCAATACAGAGAAATACTAAACTGTAATAATGAGCCTTTAAAATATAAATGTTACAAGCGTGCGCATGCACGAAGCGAAGCCACAGCAACACTGGCAAAAGTGGTAATAATTCTGAATGTATCAGAAAAACCAGCAAGGAGACTGTCTGAACATTTTGTTAATTTATAGAGAATTAGGGTTTATGCACATTAGGGTTGTGCTGACAGACGATGATCTCGGGGATCGATGATGGTCAGAGTGATTGCCAATAGCTGATGCCTTTGACAATGTCAAGACGATATTTGGCTTGTTTCCCATTAATATATTAAATTATTATTATTATTATTATTAGGCTATTATCAAATTAATATTACTGGGTGTTGCCGATGTAATTGTATATTGCGATATATATATATATATATCGTGAAGGAGGGAACAAAATAATTGTATTCACACACAATGTATTTTCCCGGACAATGAAATACCTGACCGGTAGAGAATGCACAGATGAAGTAGGTGCTTTGCCAGAGAGATTTTACCCTTCACAACTGTTGTAAAGAAAAAAATCTTTCAAAAAGCTGAACAACACACATTTTAATTACATTTTTTTTTTTTCATCTCATTTGAATTTTTTGTTACGATAAATAAAAAATAAAGTTCAAAGTTTGAAATGAAAGTATCTTGCTTTATCGTGAAGGCTTAACCCTAACCCTGCTTAAGGAAAATGATCCCATAGTACCATCTAGCATCCAACCAGCGGTAATACCGATGTTTGTTGGTTTGAACGTGAATATATAAATAATAATACCGCATGGACCAGCCCTGTAAACGATCATGTCTGTCCATCACTGACTGCGTGACTTCGCCACTTCCTGTGGAGTTTTTTTTTCTGAGACCAACGACTAAACTTGGTCGACCAAGACTCTCTCGTCGACTAACGTTTGGTCGACTATTAGGGGCAGCCCTAGTTTTGTGGCACACATGGGATTTAATTAGATCATAATTTAGGATAGCTGAAATAATAGTGAGTTAATTTTAAATAACTCTTTAGGACATTGTTGAATGACCAAATTTATATTGTACTTTACTGTAATTGGAATATTTATTGTAGTCTCATTAATTTTGCAGTTACTACAGGTCATGATTTTTAAAGCCTTTAGGCCATACTGTAATAAGCACTGCACTTTTTCACCCGCCACATTTTATCACTGTAGACCTGGCTATACACACACAGAATGTAGTTTGGTAGGAGACCTTATTGTGTGGATGATTAGTGCTTTGAAACATCATTATTCATATTTTGAGTACTCTAATTGCATTATTGGCTACCTGCATCCAGTCTAATATTTGACACTTTTGAATGATGATAAATGAAGTTGAAAATATGCGACATTTGCTTCTCATCTCTGGCAAATGGATATTATGTATGCATGTGTGCATAACAGCTGCTGCCTTGTGTACTGCAGAGCCACAAGTCCCTCAGTGACACTGAGAATTGTTCATCCCATTTCCCATTTAGTGCTTTCCCTGCTATTTATAATTAGCATTTATGCATTGGAGTAACAAGTGAAAATGTGTGTGTGTGTGTGAGTTAATTCATGTGTGCTTTCATGTATGACAGAAAAAATCATTTCTTAAGCCATTTGTTACAATGTATTAATGGAGTAGTGGAGTAGCATTTTGAATATTTTTATAATAATAGTAATTATGATAATTACAATAACATTATTATTACTATTGTAATTATTATTATACTGTTGACAAAGTAAATTGTGACAAAGTGGTATTTTTCAAAATTCAGATTTGGAACAAGATTTGTACATTTATCGGTACACCCAATTTCAAGAAGCCAATAACAAGTAGAAAAGTTTGAATATTGGTAAAAAAAAAAAATATTGGTCAAATTGATTATAAATCTTTATCTTCTTGCCATGCCTCTGTTGCTGTTATATCGAAAGCATCCACACTGGAAGTAGATTGGTGGTCTGGATTTGGTAGATTTGTACTACTGAAAATGGGTTGTATTATAAGTTGTATTTTGGATAAGAAATTAAATTGAAAAACATTTGGTTCTATTATAGTAATTATAATAAATTATAAAAAATAATTAAAAAGTTTCATAAGGGATGCATTGCATTTTCTTTGTCAGATCAATATATGGCAGTGCATGAATGCATATTTACCCCTTCAGTGTTTACGCAGTCTGTGCATTTGGATTATGAATATTGTGGGTCCAGATTAACAAAATCAAATGCTTCTTTCTGGGATCCTTAGATGGGAATTTATAGCAGTGCTGATAATGCACAATGGACACCAGGTGTGTGCCACCAAACACTGCCAGCTGTGCTTCATCATGGAGCTTTACCTTCTTACCATGCACTTCTTCAGCACCTGGTTGTTGCCAAAGGCAATATGCTGATCTGACAATAACTGTGTGGAATGAATGGACTATGACTCCTGGTATACGCATTGCTAGACCATATTTAGGAGGGCATTAGCCCCCCTTAATTTATTCTTAGCCCCCTAAAAATCTATGACTTTGCAATCAGCACACAGCTGTGTTTGTTGCATGTTGTGATCTGTTTAAACAGTGTTAAAGCACTGCAATAGTTTAAAGTGCTAGAGCGCTTTGGTGGATTTTCCCACCTGTAAAGACCAACTATGGCATGAGCCAATAGCATTCAAGTGTGGGTTGTAATGGAGCATATCAGTGGTTTGACACACTATACATCCCTTTACTAGTCATTCATTTGTGTTTCAATGAGACAATTTGTGTCCGAGCAATTATCAGTGTCTGTTGACTGACTGAAGGAGAGGAAAAACCTCCTTTGTTTATTTTGGTAATCTCGTTTAACAAGGAGAGAAATGGGCTGGATAAATTATGAGTAAAGGTGACTGATGATGGCATTGTAATGACATCAGGACGCAAATGAAACATCAAATGTTTTTAGGCTAATATTGTTGTCTTTTTTATAGCTTGATAGTAGGGCTGAGCGATAAAAAGATCTCAATATTTATTGTGATAAAAAATTCCATGATATTGATGATAAGCTTTTGAGTAATTTTCGATATTTAGCCTGTGTCCTTAATCTAGATGTTCAGGTGCGTGTCACTAAAAACCCAAGCAGTTCGGCTTTCTCAGACTGTATGAAGTAGCGATTAGGCTACGACTGTCATCGCGGCCAGGGTCCAGACCCCGAATTGATTCCATCCGGACCGCAAGACATCATGATGACGGTTGCGCCCTCTCATCGTCTCTATTGAGCAGCGCGACAAAACAATATAAAAACAATCTGCGCTATATTCTTGATTATTTTTCTTTAGCACCAAACAAGCTTAATTTATGCCCTGTCTCGCTCTGCGCATATTGCCCCTTTTCCCCGCATGCGAGTAGACGTGAGTCGCCGCATAGGTTAACATTGTTCCAGAGCCTTTAGACCGTAACATCTTTTCCTTCTAAATGTAGCTTTATTAATCAGCATGTTAGGAGCCTTTATTAATAAACAACTAGATTTATGTTCTAATTTTAATCAGATGTCATCATCTCTGGGATGGATGATTTGGAAAGACAATAAAATTACTATTTTGTAGACTCTCACTTTATTTACAAAATACAAATGGTCCATTTAGACTTTTACATTTTCTACATTTTCTCTCAGGGGATACCCCTGAACCCCCCTACAGTATCAGTCCTCAGTCACAAGGGCTTCTATGCCCCCATACTTGGGTATCTGAATGTAACGAAATATGAAAATAATTTGAATGTAAGTATTATATACTGTCATTATGCTTCAAAAGGATCTTTTAACATTAATATCCAACTGCACCCGACTGATAAACTCTATAAAATATTGCAATATTTATAAGAAGATCCCTCAGACACCAATGCAATGTATACACTATTTTGACTTTTTATTATTTTTCTTCTTCTTTTCTTCTACCAACTTTGAAATAAAAAACATATGCAATGTGTAAATACGAATGTATATCGTGATAAATATCGATATTGAACGATATGAAAAAGAATATTGTGAGAGTATTTTTGTCCATATTGCCAAGCCCTACTTGATAGGCATGCACAGCAGTTCACAAAATGATAGATTTGCATTGTTTTCATTTGTGGGGAAAACGCTTATGATGCTTAACAATTGCTTTAGTATCTTAGTAGATTTATAGACAGGCAAATTTGAATAGAGTATAATTAGACTCGCAGACTCCTGGTATTTCTAGGACTGGAATTAAGATACACATTTTGCATTGAGGTTTAGCAGACATTTACTTATCTCTATCTCTCCCAGCATATAGAAGACAATTAGACCTTCAGAGATAGAAAACCATTAGATGCTAGACAGACTTACTGAGGATGAAATATCACTGTTGCACTTTTTGTGGCTTTGGAGTGTTTTTTGTGTCTCAGTAAGTTCAAAAGCTGGATATTTACATAGAGACACACTGCACCAGCTGCCATTGGTATGGCAGACTAGACATTTGCATGCTCAGAATTGCCCTGCAAATATGCCACATTTGCCCTGTGTCCTGATTTTAATGCATCATAAATTCTAAGTATGATTTAAACAGAGTGAACTCAGTGTAATTCTTTCTCACTGGTTTTTAAATCGGATTTGTTGGTAGATTGGTGAATAATAGTTTTTGTGACAGGTGTTGCCAGGGGCATACATTTTTCTTTAACAGGTGTATAATACTTTTGCATCTATTTCCTTTTAGATAAGGCCTGCTTAGTATTGAATGTTAATGTGATTATAGGCAGGGAACATATTGCCACATGTAACCAACAAATCTCTCTTCAAATACCTTTGTGTGACATATTTTTCAGTGTAGTAGCTGGGTGCTTTTAATTAAATTATATTACAAAGCAATGTAATTTGGGTGATGAACATTTCAGGAATTATGTGCAGTACGGATTTCTCCTAGGCCTATATGGAGTACTTATATGTTGTGGTGGCTGATTAAAATATAAGCTTTTTCAGCTCCATCTGTCTTGTAATAAAGCTTGACTTTTGACCTGTGTGTTTAGAGACTACACTCTGAAATGTTGCACTGCAAAAAATGTATTTGATGAATGTTTACATTTGGCTTACTGTTTCTATATAGGCTACTATATTCTGTTTCTTTCATATTAAGTCCATTTTGATGGGAGATGGGAGGACATGTTCTCTTTTGTTTAGTTTTGACTGTTATCTCATCACAAGAGCAGTTTATTTTATCTGTGGTCTTTCTTTCCACTTTCTACGACACTGACCACAAGTAAAAGCCCTTGGAAAGGAGGAAATGTACTCATTTTGAGGCACAAAGCTCAAATCTAGGACTGTATATGGACAGGAATGCCATCTTTTATGTTTAACCATTATGGAAAACAATATGGAAAACAGTGAGTTCAACCAAATTACAATATTCTCAGATAGAAATGGCATATCTGCTTTTACAGTATGTGGTGTTGAACACATAAGGCACACGTAAAAATAAAGTAAAGTAGTAAATAAATAAAAAAAATAGCACAAACACTCTTTTCAAGCAAAAATTGTAAAAGACTTTTAGGATTCAAAGACCCACTAAAATGACCAGTTAGTTTAAAGTAATTCAAAAAATTTATTAGAAATGTAAAAATAGTACTGAGCAAAGATCTAGCATGGTTTGTTTGCAGCTGCCAATAAAGTTGACATTTTGTATGTATTGCATTGAAATTTTGACATTCTAAGTGTAATAGTGTCCAAAATGTTTTCCACTGTATCTGCTTTTAAATTATTATATGAATATATGAATTACTAGAAAATTGGGACCAGATAAATTTGTCTAAAAGTTCTCCAACAATGTCCCCACAGAGTTTTTTGACACAGTTGCCCCACTTGTATCATATGGACTGAATCGACTGATGAGCGCTCCTTTCCACAATGCGCTGCTGTCTCTGTCTGGTGATGGGGTGGTTTATGAGAGGCACCATTCTGTCTATATGTTCCCATTTATGGACTGAAGTTCTGATACTGTCATCTGCTAATTTATTGATTGAAAGCAGAGGCTGGAGGAACATTTTTGGATGAGGTTAGGAACTTAAGGCGCTGTGTTTTCTGGTCATGCACTATTCTTTATCAGAGGGGATTGGCAACTTAAGTAACATGGGTATTGGAAACCCTATTGAATTATAGGCTGTTTTGCCTTAGTCATGCTGTTTACTGCCAGACAGTTGTGATGATAAAGTGTCTTTTATACTGGTGTTTCAGTTCATGTGCAGTCTCTCTCACCTCTGCGAAGAAAGAAAACTTGCAATTATGCCTAAAATGATCTCCTACTCCCTTTTTCCCATGGTCTTGATGTCTGCACCATTCGGTAATTAAATTCTTTATGTCTCATTACAAGAATATTTCATCACACATTAAGATATGTCATTGCTTATTATCTCAATAGTTCAGATAATTTCAACAGTTCAATACAGATGAAATTACTTTTTTTGTGGTTGTATGGTAATAGGTATGACCAAATTCATGTGATGGTATAATTAAATTTAAATCATGGTAATAGTATCACTATATAGTTATAGTTATAGGCAATACTCGTGAAACCATTTAAGAAAATGTCCTGGTCATATTTAACCACAAATCAATATGAAAAATATTAAATTATATGAAAAATCAGCCTGATTAGGGACCGGGTGTGCAGCATCATGACCCAGCCCAGCCCTCCGCCCTCTGCCCTACCATACCTTTATTTAGGACCATTAAGATGGTTTTTACATTGTGACATTATTTTCAGGACACTTAAGCACATTTTACCCCCAATACCCATTACCATAATGCACCATTTACTTTTAAAAACAATGGGAGTTCTCTTTACCCTAACACAATAATTTTGTTGTTATGCTGATGTACATTGATTTTATTCATAAATGAAAGGCAGTACCAAGGCAGAACTACAGTAATATGATGTATAAATACTGAAATTTAAATTTTATATAAAAAAAATACTCATTGCTGTAATGAGAACTGGGCGCTAAAATGTGTAAAATTGTAATGACCCTAAAAATAGACTTCATATTCTATATGCAAAATATAATTTCTTATTTGTTTCCTTGGAGTTGGAGTATAGGATATTTTCTTCAAAGGTTTCGTGAGAAGAAGCCACATATCTGTTGAAATTGAAATAAAACCATCTTGTAATACCTACTGTAGGCATGGGATAGATGCCTTTTTCACACATCGATAATCTGAAGATTTTCCCTATGATTATCGATATATACTGTATCAGGATTTTTCCAGATATGAACAGGGCTACCCGTTGAACAACAGTATTTGGGTTTTCAAACATATTTCTCAACACAACTTTGGTAAAGTGTTCGGGCAGTGTAAATTAAAGGGGTTTGCACACTGCACATGTCTGGCGGATCACATGGTGCATTCTAAAATGCAAAACAAATTTTTTCTATGAAGGTATGTACACTCACCGAGTCTCGCCATCTCTCGAGGCTGCTCAAAAATCTGCAGCACCACATAGTTTTCCATTAAATTCAACACAAATCATTATCAAAGAACAAAGATTATTTACTCTAGCCACCAATGGATGTTATGTTGTGTATGTTCATCTTTCATATAACCTGCATAATGTATTTTCATTGACAGGTATGTCTTTTTGTTGTTCAACACCTTGAATGAAACCTCTTCAAAGATACATACAGAGAAATTGCATAATAATTTCTAATCTTTCAGTTTGCACAGTTAAACCATAAACAGTTTCATATACTAACCTGCAAACTCATCAACATCACTTTCATTCTTAAAGAAGTAGAAAATCCTTATTAATTTGGTGTGTATGCATCTTGTGCAAGAAGCTCTAAAATACCTGTACTATGTTGTGATACCTGTGCCTTGTCACATGCTTCAGTAAATTTGATATTAACCCTTTGTGGTCTCCCAAATGATATTATGCCAGACATTAAACAGAAGCCTAACTGAGTGAATTGGAAAGCACACAAATTAGGCTTCTAATTTAAATGTCAGCTAATGTTAATATATCGATGCCTCAAAAATATATTGATGAAATAATGTGCTAATCAATAATTGATATATCGATATTTTATGACATGCCTAGTAATACCTATTTTTTGATATTCCAGTGAATTAAATATAAAAATGTAATTAAATAAAATCTATACGACTTGGCATATTTATATCTACTGTCATACCACCCAGCTTTAGTAGTAGACATAATATCAAACATTTCTAGACACTGGGTCTTTATTCTTTTGCGTCAACAAACCAGCATCATTTCAAGAACTTAATTTATTTTTAAAACGCCTAACATCCGACCACTAACCACCACGAAATGTGAAATATTTAAATTGGCCTGGTATCCTTGTGTTTTAACCATGCTGATTTATGGATATTTGAGAGCTGTGGTCTGTGGCCTGCTTGCTGCTTTGGAAAGATGCGTGTTGACTTTATGACTTGTGTAAATAGCTTGGAGGTCATGGCACCCTCAAGCCCTGTGAGATTTTGCTTCTATAGGACAAGTTTCTGGTCTCGTCCTCTTGGCCTCCTCCCTGAACTCTTTATCCACTCTTCCAAAACACACTCCTGTTTGCCTTTGATGTGATTTTATGTTGTTCTAATGTGAGTCATAAGTTTCTGCCTTTAAAAGTAATCTAATAAATGTCAGCAGCTGTACTCTGTCTATGAATCATAATGTAGGCCTTAAATAATTAAACTTCTTGATTTAAAGACCCCCCGCCTTTCGCCCAATGTTAGCTGGGATAGGCTCCAGCCCCCCGCGACCCTGTACGCAGGATAAGCGGTTGACGATGGATGGATGGATGGATTTAAAGACCTCAAACTCCCCTGTGCTCTTCAGACGATATTCATTCCAGACAGTTTTTAGACTTTAATTATGTTTTGAGTTTAGCTTTTGATTGCAGTCCCTTGTTGACTATGAAAAGTCCTTTATATCAATTTAAAGAGTAGAGTATTTATTCTGTCAGTTATGTAAGGGCTCTGATAAAATATTGTTACATTTAATTTGTCATAGTCATTTCTCTTTAGCTTCTTCAGTGGTGTAATAGCAGAATTTCTGAATCTGAACAGATGAGGTAAAGATATTTTTATTTCAACAACCTGTTGCATTTGCTCATAATTTCAGCATACTTTGACCCTGTTTCCACCAGGTATTAAGATGCGTTTTGGGTGATCCGATCACATGTGGTCAGCCCTAAATACAGGTCTTAAGGGGTCTAAAACATTTTGTGATTGGCTCGCAAAAATCACATACGAATGTGGTTAAAAACGCACGTGACCAGATCGCATTTGAGGTGTAAACGCTAATCCGTCCTGTATGCATCCCAGCAGCAGTGAAGCACCACCCCTCAATTGATTGTCAATCAACTGCTGCTCTAAAACAAAAGTTTAAACTTGCTGGTTACAAGCTGCTTTAAAAGGAAATAACCATCCGATCTCAAAAAAATCAGATGCATAGACAATCATGAGAGCTTCACGGACCTTCTTCATTGAGTCTGATTTCAAAACTGACGAGAAGCATGAACATCTAAAGCTCCTTTAATACAGGTAATCTACTTAAATAACAGATAATTCTGCTTGACGTGTTGAATTTGTGCTTAGATTAAATTTAAAAATTACAAAATTACAAATTGGGGAGAAAAGGGGAAAAAAAATAAAATATACAGAAACCCTCCCCTCCAAATCCGAACACAAGTGGTTATAGGAGATGCATTTAAGTGACCAGGTGTAAACAGCGATGTGTCTCATCTGACCACATGTGATTGGATCACCTGACATGCATCTTAATACTAGGTGGAAAGGGGCCTTTTATAACAGAAAACCAAACCAGGAAAATGTTTATAACTTTTTGACAACGTGTCATTTTTTTCCCGTAAAGCCCCATTTTTGGACGATCCAAAATCAGAGATACAGTATGTCCCAAAATAGATTCTAAATTATTACCTAAACTACTAATGTTCATATGTTTATGAATAAATAGAGCAGTTCTGTTAAATATTTCACATTTGGGCCCTACTTTAATCGCATGCGCTAATCGGGTCAGTGGAGGTTCTCCTCCGCCACATTCTCCGTCCTATTATACAGTCCATTCCCTGTCAAGCAGCAGTAATATAAACAAAGACAGTACATTCATAAGAAGTTGGTAGTGTAAATGGACTTTATGCAATGAATTGGAAGAATAAATATATGGATTTAGATTATTTTGTGCGTCCTTGTTAAATGGGACACGTTCCTTTTATACGCATGGCAAATGTGATTCAGGATATAGATGTAGGCTCTGTTTAATTACAGGGAAAGTAAATATTATTAAGCATTTTCGTCTACTGACACATAAATCATGGCAAAGTGGTGGGAAAAAAATCATACCAAATCCAAAAATGTAACCCTCTTCAAACATTTAACTCTCTCCTTCTTCCACCGGCCCCTTTTTTCAGTGACTGAAATATAACAATAAAAATAATAATCATTGAAAAATCTAAACCATGACTTCTAGAAAATGTAACACAAATCTCATAAGTTTTTGATTCAACAAATGGCTTCAGCAGCAATCGTCAAGGACATTATTTGATGTTCTGTACTTTCAGAATTTGGACATGAACTTTATAATCACCTGCTGGTGAAATCTTCAAACTGCAAATGCAGGAACTGAATTTGGACTTTGCGCTGAGTTAAGAGGTGGCATTGAAACGTTTTAGTGCAACGACCAAATTCTTAGGAGAATAGCAAATTTTGCTTTGTGCCACTTAATTTACATGCAACACACCCACAGCTTTGCACTGGCATGAAAATTTGATTCTTCCTCAAGTAACTCTTAGCTGGCCTGTGGTTTCCTCTGAGACACCTTAAAAAGAGAAGATACTGAGCTCTTTCTCTCTTTTTCTTCTTTTCTCTTCCTCTCTAACCCTTTAAATTGATGTAAGTATAGAGAAAGCTCTAATATTGTTAGGAATGATTTGTAGAATTATGTTAGAGTTTCTTTGAAAGATGAAAGAATGTGCAGTATGGCAGTTATATTGCTTAAATTTAATAAGGATTATAAAGTTATTTCAGCATACTTTTCTTGACTCTAAGGATCTCAGAGTACCACACAGACTCATTGGATGAATTGTTGGATTGTGTTGCCAATGTGTCTATAACACATTATGGGTAGATTTTGGGTGTAAGAATTATAATTAGCTTAATTAAAACAGTTCTTAACTGCACATATTTAAAAGTGTGATGTTGAATTTGAATGTTTGTGCTGTTACATTGAACATTAATCCTTTAAAATCAAACTGTTAGTTAAAATCTTTATTTGGAGTAAACCAAATCAGGAATGTGTGCTTTTTGTTTTATATTCCCCAATTACTTACAACATATAGTATATAAATAATGGCTGTGCCTTAAGTACATTGTGTTTTATGAGCTCCCTGTTATTTCTGCTGAATTCAGATTGACAGGGTCTGGCGTGTGTCCAGCCATGAACAAAATGAACTGAAAGATCTCTTGAATAGAGCAGAAAAACACTGGAGACTTGCTAAGATAGATAGATAGAGAGAGAGAGAGAGAGAGAGAGAGAGAGAGAGAGAGGGAGACTTAAAATGACTGGACACTGCTGTACGGGTGATCAATGCAGTACAGTTACATTCAATAACACAGTGTCACTGTGAACATATAATAAAAAAATATATAAATATTGAAAACACTCAGGCATGTGGGCTCTCCTACTTAAAGTAAGACTAACTGCAAAACAATAGACAATGGGCTTACCCAATTTTATGCAAACAAAAAATGTCGTAAAACTCTTGTATTAGACTGGAATTTTTGCATGTCATGGTTGGGGATTGGGTTTAAGAAATAATTTATTGCACTTATCAGTGAATGAATGTATCATAGTCAGTATTATTGGCAGTATTGACAGATCATTGACCTTAGACTTAGATTTGACCTCATTGTGGCTAGAGAATCACAAATCAATGTAGCAAAGTGCTGGAAATTCTAATGGATCAACTAAAAAGGATTGTGGTCTTTATACCCACCATCCTGATCTCCTTTATTAATATGACTCTTAGTTAAAAAGTAAGTAACACATGAACATAAAGCTGCTTTAAGGCTATGTCCACATTAATATGGATATATTTGAAAATGTCGTTTTCTAAATGCAAGTCCACATTGGCGTTTTCCAAAATGTTCCTCATCCACACTGAAATGTATGAAAATGTGTGTAATGCCTTACTGTTCCTTGTACAGTCTAAACTGCAATTGTCCTCTTGTTCAGTCACCTGACAGCAATTCTGTGTAAACCTCCCGTCGCGTCTGAAGGAATGCAATGTGAAGGTTATACAAAATAAAATGTATTTTTAACAACGCTATTGAAGTGCACAACAGGCACAACAACTACATGGGCCACCATCTTGATTGTTTTGGGTTAAATGAATCACATGACTGAAGACAACAAATACGTATTAGTTTTTAAGATATATCTGTTTCTCCTGTCCACAAAACAATGCAACGATGAAATTTGTCTTCTTGGGAGAGCATTTTCAAAAAGCTCAGTTTTTGCTGTCAAAAATGCTGTCTCAGTGTGGACTGAAACCAAAATGTAGAGAAAAATATGTGTTTTCAAACAAATACGTATTAGTTTGGATGTGACCTAAGTGATTTAGGCACCACTAGCAGCATCAAACATAATTGCATAAATAACGACTGTTTCCAAGCAGGTTTAAACACTCACCCTGTTTTCATTGTTTAGACGAACAGATAGTCCCGCCCCAAATACCCCTGGTAGATCCCCAGGACACCTATTTGAGTGATATCTGTCAGGTAGTTGGGACATTTTATGCTTGGTATTCCAAAATATTGACTTACAATAGCTTTAGCTAAAGCTAGCTGGTAAAATTATTGGAAAGCAACAAATACCACTTTCTGATCTTTACATTGTGGCAGTCCAAAGGAAAGCTTCTGTTATTACATTGGACATTTTCCACCCCCTCCATGATTAGTTTCAGGTACTTTCATCCGGCAGATGATATAAGGTACCTATGTTGAAAAAGACTAAATATAAGATGAATTGCATAGAGCCAGTTTAATATGATGTTCTAGTGGTTGCTTGAAGGGGAAATAAAATAAAATAAAGTAGCATTTTATAGAGCCGATTCATCTGTGCTGAATATATTTCACAGATGTTGGGGTGTGAATCAGTTGAAATTATAATATTACAAGAGAGAGAGAGAGAGAGAGAGAGAGAGAGAGAGAGAGAGAGACCTGGCCATGTAGGTGACTCTCCTTGATACAAAAGGGCATAAACAACACATGATAATTTATCACAGTTAAGCATACACTAATTTAGTCTGCCAGCTTTAATTTAAACATACCCTTTTTAAATTCATTAGTCTGGTATGTGCTAGAACAGGCAACTACTTTGCAACCAAAGATGAATGACATGCTCCTGAACCCTATTAAATAGTGAATTGAGTCTTTGATTTTGTGTTCTTCGTGAGTGTGTTGCACTCACTCTGAATAGTACTTCAGGTCCTACTTCACATGCCAAGCCTGTAATCTGTAATGCCTACTCTTCTCAAGGGCTCTATACCATCAGACGAGAAGTCAACACTGTTGTTTGTTTATTCAGCTTTTCTTTTCTTTCCTTTGTTTAAAAAAAAAAAAAATACAATAAAATTGGAATACAGTGAAGCAGTAGTTTGGAGTAGTTTCTGTCCCTGGAGGGTGCTTCTTTTTACCAAAAGTTTTTAGAGGTCTTCAAAAATGTCAGATTATTGCAACATCTAATTCTCAATTTATGTTCCTGGGTTCATGAACAAGATGCTATTCTTTTTTATTCTTTAATTATTCATATTAACATTATTAACGTGTTTAATGAGACAATTGCATATTTATTTTTCTTATCAACTCAATCATCTGTCTCCATGAAAGCAAGTGTAAAGTGTAAGGTATAGTGTAAAGGCATCCAATATTTTTGCTGCTCCCCAATGCTGAAATCTCTCTGCACTCTTGCAGCCTGTCAGACCAGCTTGATTTATGATACCTCTCATGACGAACGTAAATTTGAATGCGGGTCACTGATGGTTTAGTAGTGCCTCTTTGTTTAATGGAAATCAACACAGAGGACTGAGAGATTCATTTTGCATGTGTACTCCTTCTATGCTCTGTGTGTCTGTCGCTGCCAGATGCATCAGATTCACAGACGAGCACACACTTGACGTGCACATGGCAGGAGTGTCATGGCTCCTGTGTCTGTCGGTTCATTCTGTTGTCTGTCTCTCCCTCGTGTGCCACAGGTGGAGCCGGTGAGCGTAGTCTGCATTTCCATGGGAGCACTGATCGCTCCTCAGGAGACGCTGATTACGGTAATGTTTACTCACCCGCTTCACCTATGATTACACTCCCTATTTCATCCCTTGTGTTTTCCCTGTCCTGTTGCTGGATTATTGTTTGCTGTACCTTAATGTTGTTCTCTTGTTTAGTGTGGAGTTTCGTTCTGTTGGTTGCTTTTGTCAAGGAGTGGTGTGTGCCCATCAGATTGCTATTGCCCTGGTGATCGTGCTCGAGGAGGATTCCTTGGATATTCTGCCAGCGTATTGGGAGACTTGCTTGTTTTGACTCTGCGCCGCACCACACCTTCCTGCTACGGATTGTTCCGGACCTCCACAGCTCTACACACTGACAAACACACTATCCCAGTGGCTTCCTAATGGCGCAGAAGCACTTTTGTGTTTATTGAATAATTAAAGACTATTTGATTTATTCCCCCTGCTCTTGGGACCTTTGTCCTCACGAAAAGTCTGACAGAATAATCGAGCCATCACTATGGACCCAGTGGAGGAGACTGTTATTCGTTCCGCCCTGTCACAGCAAGGGGTTCTGCTTGGTTGACATCAAGAGTAGATATCCGCATCTAACCGCACCATGGAGATGATGGCTTCCCAGTTCAGCAACTCCGCCTCCCTCCTGATCCTAACTTGCGCAGGATTTACCTCCTCCCCCTTCGAATGTTTCACACACCTCAACGAGCAGATCCGATGTGCGAATCCTTCTCTCATCACAATTCTCGGGTGAGGGATCTGTAAGGGCTTTTCTCTCTCGATGTTCACTTTTCTTCTCCATGCAGCCCTCTACTTTACCTCAAACACCATGAAGATTGCATGTGCAATCACTCTCCTTTCCGGGAAGGCTGGTGAATGGGGAATGGTGATGTGGGACAACCTTCATGCATTGGGTTTTCGATCACACTTCTCAAGGCCGGGAGGCAGGGAGGGTGTTATCTAGACTTTCCCAGGGGAACCGGTTGGTAGTGAACTTTCCGATTGAGTTTTGCACTCTGGTTGCCTACAGTGACTGGAATGACCACGCTATATGTGAGCGCTTTCTGAGGTGATTATCCGACTCTGTCCAGTATGAAATGTAGGAGATATAAAAGGCACGCCAGAGAGCTACAAGAGAGAGAGAGCATGGTGTTAGGGGTAATTATGAACCAGGTGAAAAGCCTTACCGCTCTCTCACTCCAGCAGACTGACACACAAACACGTCCCCATGCCACAGTGTCAAAAGTCAGTGATTTCGATATCATGACTTGGTGGACTTGGCCATTCCAGTTGATCAGCGCCTGGCTCAACGTTGAGAACATTTCAGATGCCCATACTTGTCCTCCTGGACCACTGAGGCTCACCATCTGACAACTCCGTCTCTTGCCTCTCCAGATCCTTATCTTACTCCTGAACCAATGCAGGTTGGCAGACTCCCAGTGTCACCTAAGGAGAAGCAGCGGCCACCCCTTGGATGTTTGTGCTTCACTTGTGGCCAATCTGGCCACCTCTCTGCTACCTGTCTTTTAAAAGACCCCGCTTGTCAGTAGTAAGGGGGTTACTGGCGAGCGCAACACCCCCAGACAAATCCCAAAAATATTCCAGTTTGCTGGCAATGATATGAGCTGTCATTCTATCTCGGCTCTGGTGGATTCAATGGTGGCTTTCTATATTCCGACTGGATGAACCTATCACTGCACACACTTTCCACTTAGTGGAACGTCCCTGTCTATAATCACCCACTCTACTAAGCCTGTTATTGTGGTTTCCGGGAATCACTCTGGACAGCTGTCATTCTTCCTCATATGAACTGCGAGCTACCCCAGTTGTGCTTGTACACCATTGGTTGTTAACACACAACCCTCACATAGATTGGGCAACCAACTCTGTTTTGTCTGGGAGCTCCATCTGTTCTTCACACTGTCTTAACTCTGCTGTCTCCCTTGTCCAGTCTTGTGTTTCATTGCAGGATGAGCCGACAGATGTTTCGGGTGTTCTGCCGGAGTATTACGACTTGAGGGCTGTGTTCAGCAGATCCCATACCTCGACCCTCCCTCCTCATCACTTGTTCAACTATGCTATTGAATTGTTTCCTGGCACGTCTCCACTTCGAGGATGGTTGAATTCGCTCTCGGCCACTGAGAGGGAGGCCATGAATGGGTATATAAATGATTCTTTAGCAGCCGGTCTCATCTGCCCTTTCTTTACAACTGCAGGGGCGGGGTTCTTTTTCGTGGTGAAGAAGGTCAGCACGCTTAGACCTTGCATAGATTATAGGGGGCTGAATGACGTTACGGTTAAAAAACTCTCTGCAACTTGGATGCTTTGATCCAAGATGGCGGCGCGGTAGCACGCAGCGGCCACTCCGGATCCACAATGGTGCTATTTTTGTTAAAAAAGCCTGACTTTTGCAGCACATGGACATCGGAGCAACCGGTGTTCATGTCTGCCATCGCCAGACACTACTAAAATATAAGACTCATGCAAAAACCAAGCTGCATGATGACCTGCAGGAGGCGCTACGCGTACTCGGCTTGCTGCGGAGACCAGGCCTCCAGTCCTCGGCGTCGCCTGATGCCGGTGGCCGGGGGAGAGGACGTCGTAAGCGGTGTGCGAGAAAGCGGAAGCGCGGCAAGAGGGCGGGGGTTCATGCTAGGCTAAAAACAAACCCTAGCCGGCCGGCTCTCCCGTCTATCCTGCTCTCAAATGTTTGCTCCCTGGACAATAAACTGGACTATATCCGACTCCAGCAGGCTACGCAGCGTGAGTTTAGAGATTGCTGCGTCTTTGTTTTCATGGAGACGTGGCTCAGCGACAGAGTTCGGATGCCGCCATTCAGCTAGACGGGCTCACTTCGCTTCGTGCCGACAGAAATACAGCTCTCTGCGGTAAGACTCGCGGTGGTGGCTTGTGTGTTTACATCAACACGGAATGGTGCAAGAACTCTATGCTAGTCTCTAGTTACTGTTCATCGCTGTTGGAGCTTGTGACTGTTAGATGCAGACCTTTTATCTACCACGGAATTCACCACTGTTTACATAACCGGAGTTTACATTCCCCAGCTTACGCTAAGGAAGCGCTCTGTGAACTGTATGGGGCTATGAGCGAACTGCAGAACGCTCACCCCGACGGACTGCTTATTGTCGCCGGAGATTTCAACCATGCGAATCTCAAGACAGTGCTCCCTAAATTCCATCAGTATGTGGACTTTGCAACGAGAGGGGCGAACGTGCTTGATCTTGTTTACACAAACATCCCAGGCGCATATCGGGCGGAGCCCTGCCCCCACCTCGGCTACTCAGACCACATCTCTGTTATGTTAATTCCAGCATACAGACCGCTCGTCAGATGCACAAAACCGCTTCAGAAGCAGCTGAAAACCTGGCCAGCAGGAGCCATCTCTGGTCTTCAGGACTGTTTTGAGTGTACTGACTGGCACATGTTCAGGGACGCTGCAACATATGGCGATTCTACCAACTTGGAGGAATACACAGCATCAGTGACCAGCTACATCAGCAAGTGCATTGATGATGTCACTTTCTCCAAGACCATCACCACACGCTCCAACCAGAAGCCGTGGATGACTGCGGAGGTGCGCACGCTGCTGAGGTCCCGAGACTCCGCCTTCAGAGCAGGTGATAAGGCAGCCCTAAGAACAGCTAGGGCCAAACTGTCACGGGCAATCAGAGAGGCAAAGCGCGCACACGCCCAGAGAGTCCACTGTCACTTCCAGGACAGCGGTGACACGCAGCGCATGTGGCAGGGCATCCAGGCCATCACCAACTACAGGACAACATCAGTTGCCTGTGACAAAGATGCCTCCCTTCCAGATGCGCTGAACGACTTCTACGCTCGGTTTGAAGTGCAGAACGACGTGGTGGCGAGGAAGACCACCCCTCCTCCCAACGACCAGGTGCTCTGTCTTACCACGGCAGATGTGAGGAAAACTCTACGTAGAGTCAACCCACGGAAGGCTGCTGGACCAGACAACATTCCTGGCAGAGTGCTCAGAGGATGTGCAGACCAGCTAGCAGATGTTCTTACCGACATCTTCAACATCTCTCTGAGCAGCGCCGTCGCTCCAACGTGCTTCAAGGCCACCACCATCATCCCCATGCCAAAGAAGTCTTCAGTGTCCTGCCTCAACGACTACCGTCCCGTCGCGACTTACACCCATCATCATGAAGTGCTTCGAGAGGCTCGTCATGAGGCACATTAAGACCCAGCTGCCCCCTCACTAGACCCACTACAGTTTGCGTGATCGTCCAAACCGTTCAACGAACGATGCCATCGCCACAACCCTCCATCTGGCCCTCACCCACCTAGACAATAAGGACTCATACGTTCGAATGCTGTTCATAGATTTCAGCTCAGCATTCAACACAATCATTCCCCAGCACCTGATTGGAAAGCTGAACCTGCTGGGCCTGGACACCTCCCTCTGCAACTGGATCCTGGACTTCCTGACTGGGAGACCTCAGTCAGTCCGGATCGGGAACAACATCTCCACCACCACCACACTGAGCACTGGGGCCCCCCAAGGCTGTGTGCTCAGTCCACTGCTGTTCACTCTGTTGACTCACGACTGTGCAGCAATGCACAGCTCGAACCACATCATCAAGTTCGCCGATGACACGACCGTGGTGGGTCTCATCAGCAAGAACGACGAGTCAGCATACAGAGAGGAGGTGCAGCGGCTGATGAACTGGTGTAGAGCCAACAACCGGTCCCTGAATGTCGACAAAACAAAAGAGATGGTTGTTGACTTTAGGAGAGCACAAGGTGGACACACTCCGCTGAACATCGATGGCTCCTCTGTGGAGATCGTCAAGAGCACCAAATTCCTTGGTGTTCACCTGGCGGAGAACCTCACCTGGTCCCTCAACACTGCCTGGTTTGGGACCTGCAGAGGATAGTGAGGACAGCTGAGAAGATCATTGGGGTCTCTCTTCCCTCCATCAAAGACATTTACAAAAAACACTGTATCCGCAAAGCAACCAGCATTGTGGACGACCCCACACATCCCTCACACAAACTCTTTACCCTCCTGCCGTCTGGCAAGAGGTACCGAAGCATTCGGGCCCTCACGGCCAGACTGTGTAACAGCTTCTTCCCCCAAGCCATCAGACTCCTCAATACTCAGAGACTGGTTTGACACACACACACACATGTCCTGAGTTGCACTTTAATTACTGTCACTTTATAACTGTCTGCTACCTCAATAACTGCTATGTGCATAGAACACTATCTCATAGTATGTTATGTTTACGTTTTTTGCACTACTGAGTACTGGTCGGCGCTGCACTGTGTCTATTGTCCTGTTCATTGTCAGTAATTTGTTGTACTGTCCCGTACTTTGCACATGTTTGCACGTGCACTTTATATAGGTATATATAGGTATTTTATATAGGTATTTTATTTTGTTGTGTTGTCTCATGTGGTCCTGTGTTGGTCCTTTGTTGTTTTTATGTAGCACCATGGTCCTGGAGGAACGTTGTCTCGTTTTGCTGTGTACTGTACTAACTGTATATGGTTGAAACGACAATAAAAACCACTTGACTTGACTTGACTTGACTTGATATCCTCAGCTTTCAAACTCTTGCAGTGGGTGTGTGTCTTTACGAAGTTGGACTTACACAACATTTACCATTTCATCCGTATTAGGAAGAGGGATGAGTGGAAGATGACATTTTACACCCATAGGTGGCACTTTGAATATTTGGTGATGTCTTTTGGATTGGTCAATGTCCCCAGCGTCTTCCAAGGGCTCGTGACATGGTCGATTGTTTCTTTTCGTTTATCTCTGCGATATTCTGATCTTCTCCCACTGACTTTTGCTGGTCTTCGCGGGCAGAGTTCGCTTTTGCAAAACTCAAGGAGCGGTTTTCCACCGCACCATTTTAATTACACTTGACCCTGCTTTATGGTTCGTGGTGGATGTGTCAGAGGCCAGTGTTGGAGTGGAAAGATGCATCCTTGTACATTATTTTCACACCAGTTCACTCCTGCTGAATTGAATTATGATGTCGTAACCGGAAATTACTGGCTGTCCGGTTGGCCTTGGGTGAGTGGCGTCATTGGTTAGAGCAGGGGTGACCAACCCTGCTCCTGGAGAGCTACCTTCCTGCAGAGTTTAGCTCCAGCACACCTGCCTGTAATTTTCAAGTAATCCTAAAGACCTTGATAAGCTGTTTCATGTGTGTTTGATTAGAGTTGGATCTAATCTCTGCAGGAAGGTAGCTCTCCAGGAGCAGAGTTGGTCACCCCTGGGTTAGAGGGTTCGGGGATTTCTTTTGTGGTTTGGACTTATCACAAGAACCTAGAGTACAAAGTCTGATTCCCATTCTCGATGTTTCAAACCCTCCACCGCCCCAGTGGATACCATCCTCCCCGCTCCTGGAGTGGTGGCATGGTATCCTGGGATGTGGTGGCTAAAATCTGACTGCGCTATGTAACACCGCATCGCCTGCCTCATGCCCAGCTGGTAAACTGTTTGATCCGCTATCAGTTCGCACACACGTCCTTCCAGCCAGGGGTTGCTCATACTCAAACAATAGACAGCATTTTGGTAGCCTTCGCTTGTGCGGGGCATTCGCCAGTTTGTTGCCGCTTGTCCAGTTTGTGCAACTAATAAGACCTCCTGTAGTTCCCTGGCCAGGCTCCTCCAACCACTGTCAGTCCCTTCGAGACCCTGGTCGCACATAGCCATGGATTTTGTAACTGCCCAAACCCAATGGCAACACAGTTATTTTGACTGTAGTTCTTGAAGGCGGCTCATTTCAATCTGCTCCCCAAACTACCCTCAGGGAGGGAGACAACGGTAGCGGTCATTAATCACATCTTCCGTATTCATGGCCTCCTGGTGAACATGGTTTCTGACAGAGGTCCCCAGTTTGTGTCATGTTTTTAGGCAAAGTTATGCAGACAGCTGGGGGCTACAATGAGTTTATCCTCTGGGTTTCATCCCCAGACTAATGGGCAAGTGGAGCGAGCTAACCAACAACTGGAAAAGACCCTGTGATGAATGGCCTCCCAAAACCCTTCTTCTTGGAGTGAGAATATAGTTTGGGTCAGGTATGCTCACAACTCGTAGCCGTCGTCATCTGTGGGGTTGTCACCTTTTAAGTGTAGCCTTGGTTACCAGCCGATTCATTCTGTTGTTTGTTTTTATCTCTCCCTTGTGTGTCACAGTTGGAGCATAGTTGCCATTTCCATGGGGCGCTGATCGCTCCCGAAGAGGCACTGATTACAGAAATGGTTTACTCACCCGCTCCACCTGTCTTTCTCTGATTACACTCCCTATTTTTCCCTTGTGTTTTCCCTGTGTCATTGCTGTATTCTTGTTTGCTGTACCTTTACTTTGTCCTCTTGTTTAGTGTAGAGTTCCGTTCTGTTGGTTGCTTTTGTCTCAGAGTGGTGTGTGCCCATCAGATCACCATAGCCCTGGTGATCATGCTTGAGGAAGATTTCTTGGATATTCTGCCCGCGTGTCAGGAGATTTGCTTGTATGGGCTCTGCTCCGCACCACACCTTCCTGCTAGGGATTGTTCCGGACCTTCACAGCTCTACACACTGACAAACACGCTATCCTCGCCCCAGTGGCTTCCTTATTGAGCTCGACTGAGCTGGCGCAGGAGCGCTTTTGTGTTTATTGAATAATTAAAGATGTTTTATTTATTCCCTCTGCTCTTGTGTCCTTTGTCCCAGCAAAACGTCTGACAAGGGGAATGACAGTGCTGACAGTTCAACCCTGATGGATACAAATAAGCCAAATGGGTCCCTAATATGCTGCAAAGTTTTGGACATTCAATTTTATTGTTTTTGATGTTCGTAGTTATCACACACACTTACCAACTATGTAAATGGATACAGACAAAAACTGTGTATCATACACTAAGCGAACCAACGAGTGGATCACTCCTGCTGTCAAGTTAATTCAATCACAATCTTATGGGGAACCACACGGCCCCATTCTAGAAGATGCATGAGAGATGTAAACAAACATGGATGTATGGGAGAGCGTTGCCTTTGATGTTGCTGTTTCTTTGTTTCAGGGTTTCAAAAGAAGCAGTCTGAGTGCATTTGGGCTTAGGTCTTCGTTGTAAAGACAGCGACTGCGAAGTGAGGTAGAGGTGAGTGCCGTTAAATGTTTTCTCCACTTTGAGCGCTAGTAGCATCTCCATTTCGACGTGGTCATTGTTTTGCCCACATGCGGTTGATTTCCATCAGCTGCTCTCCATGACTTAAGATTTGAGTTGTGGAGCCACTAAAAGATTTCCTCTTTAGTCGGCTCTAAAATAATTTTTTATATCCTCTGATTGAATGGAGTAATACATTTTTTTTTACTACTCTAGACTAGAGTAACTGAATCATCTCCATCTTACATCAGTGCGCCCTGACCTTGTACGTTCTCTAACCGATAATCTTACGATTCTGTTCACACATAGCAAATATTTTCAGGTAATTTTAACATTTTTCATTCAGGGAAATAGCAGTGCTAAATGTACTCGTATTTTCTAACAAGTCGCATTCACACATAACCTCTTTACTGAAAATTGCAGTTAATTTTCTGGAAAAGGATGTATGAGTGAAATCGATTATTATTACTCAAACATAAATCTACCATTTGCAGATTTCAGGTGCTGCAAAACTACAGAATGCTCAGTGTTTGGAGTGTTTGATGAATAGGAATGCACACTTTATTTTTTTGAAAATGCAACATAAAAACAAAGACGGAGCAAACAAATAGAATACAATACATACGGTTGGTCTTGAGACATGGACCCCATTTCCACTTGGTATTAAGATGCATTTCTGTTGATCCGATCACATGTGGTCAGCCCTAAATACAAGACTAAAGGGTCTAAAACATTTTGTGATCGGATCATAAAAACCACATATGAATGTTGTCAAAAATGCATATGAATGCATTGCATTTGAGGTGTAATCTCTGATCCATCCTGTATGCGTCCCGGCAGCAGTGAAGCACCACTCCTCACCTGTCAATCAACCGCTGCTCTAAAACAAAAGTTTAAACTGTTTTAAAAGGAAATAACTCTCAGATCTGAAGTGGATACAAAGTGGATACAAACTGTACAAAATAATGAGAGCTTCACATATCTTCTTTAGTGTGTCTGATATCAACACAAATCACAAGCATGAACACCTGAAGCTCTTTTAATACAATTCCACTGAAATAACAGATAATTTTGTTTGACATGTTTCTTTTGTGCTTAGATTAAATTTCAACCACATCTGGGAGAAACAGCGCACCATTTTTTCTGTGCTTTCTTTGTCTTTTCTGACTTTGTTGCAATTTATTATCATGCAGTAACACACTGACATAGTGAGTGATGTATGTCATGAAACAAGTGGTAACAGGAGATGCATTAAAGTGACCAAACATTCCAAGGGGCCATTGAGACTGAAGGCATTCTTGTGATAAAAAAGGTAGACACTGTGCAACCTGTCCTGTAATGCACTTTTTAAAAGTTGATATTCTTTTTACACATTGCACTTCTGCATGAGCGAGATGCAGCGCAACAGTCAAAGACGTCTGTCTAGAGTTGTTTACATATGAAAAACAATAGAAAAACTGTGAAGATGGATACAAAAATGTGTTTGATGTGAACAGCCCTTAAAGTTGGGGAATTTTGGGAAATCAAACTTAAATTTTTACTTTGCCGCAACAAACACTGACAGGGCCAACCACACCGATTCAATAAAACCACAACTGTTGGGACTGGTGTTTTTTGCTGTTTGTTATGTTAGTGTGCACTAACCTTCAGAATTAAGAATGTTGAAATGGTTCAATGAATGAACTGTTTGTTTGTTCATATCCCTCTCTCAGCTACACCTTTTCTAGATTTCACTTCTATTCTCTCTGTGGCCCACAGTGGCACATGAGCCTTAGAAAGCCACACTGAGTAGATTTCTCAATCTGAGTTATTTAATAAGAAATCCCTACCCTCTTGTGGGGCTATTAATAGCCCCCTCTCCCCTATACGAGTGGAGATATACATCAGATGTATAGCTCCACTCAGAGGGAAATGCCGCTCTGTAGTTCCCCAGCTCTCCCGCTCTCTTTTTTATTACCACCAGCTTTCTCTAGCAGACACTCACTCTGTGTCTGCTTCTTTGCTTCAGTTTGTTCTTTGCGTGCTCACTCATTGTATGTAAAACCAGATTAGTTTCTCTCCGGAGTGCAGGCTTAATGTCTGAAGGGTCGGGGTCACCACATTCTCCATGGTGATGATGTTGTGTGATCGGCGTGGCTGGTGAGGGTGTTTGAAAAAAAGTTATGCAGCCGTTGTGTGTTGTAATAGTTCAAAAAAAAAAGAAAAAAAAAACGGTCATAATTTACTCACCCTTATGGCATTCCAAACCCATATGACCTTTGTCTTCTTCACTAACCACTCACAGTCCAGTTAAACCATGCAATAAATGCCCTGAAATAGCGTTCACCATGATTATTTAATAATTGGTAATAGTAATTGTTATTCTTTTTCAGCACAAACATTGCTACTTTCTATGCAATTTATTGTTAATTTACCTATTATAACTTATAGTCTGTGTTTGCAACAAAAATTACCTGCAAAGAGCAGCTGGTAAACTAAATTTAGTTATTTACAGAATACTGAATAAATAATGAGAAGTGCCTATATTTCAGTTGTGTAGTGATGCTGTACAGTTCCAGTAAATTATGCCAGATTACGCAGCAGTCTGCTGCATCCTTTGTGTGTCACGGTCTCGGTGAGTCCTCTGGTTTGTTCCAGTTTGTGTTTACATGTTTCCTCGATTGATTCAGATGTCGCTGGCTTGTGTTATCAGCATTGCCATGGGAACCTTAATTGTTTCCATGGGAATGCTGATCATTCCAACTTGCTGTGAGTGAGCGGGACCTGATCACTATTAGTTCCCTGCCTATATCTAACACATCTCTTCAGAGGATTCCTTGTGAATCTATGCTCTACTCTTCCACTATGCACACAAGCATAAATGCTGTTATATTGTCTGGCTTTCTCAGAGAACTGTGGCCTTTATATAAACAGGCAGGTCAATAATGTGGAAAGCACGTATGTCAGCAGCAACTAAAATTAATTAAGGTAGCTTTCATACACAGTGCATCAGTATAAGCTAACGAAATAGAAGAAATCTGGCCTGGTTAAATGCGTTCAACTGAGGATGTCTATAGAATTTTAATGGTTGATTTTTTTTTTTATTTTAAATCTTACACAAATGCTTTTGATGAATTTACTCTCACAGAAAACTATGGTCCTAATAAAGTGCCTGACGTGGTCTTCTGCTGTTGTAGCCCATCCATCTCAAGGTTGTTCTGAGACACTATTCTGCTCACTACAATTGTACAGAGTGGTTATCTTCTCCGTTGACCTCTCTCATCAACAAGGTGTTTCCGTCTGATCCATATCTGAATGATTTTATGCATTGCACTGCTGCCACATGATTGGCTGATTAGATATTTACATGAATGAGTAGGTAGACAGGTATTCCTAATGGAGTTTAATAACAAAGTTTGGGAGAAGCATCTTCATTTAATCTGACCAACCACATCGCCAGAGGAAGCGTATATAAACAGCTGCTTACATCCATGCTGTGACAATTCCTCCAGCATCCCTCCACCACCTCAACTCCTCCCATCTATTCATTAATAACTCAACAATCCAGGGGGGTAATTGAATACGGTTCAAGGGTCAAGTCTCGCGCCTCAAGCCCTCCTCCAGCAACAGTGAGCCAGACACATTTACATTATCATCATGGCAGGATTACATAAAATTTCGAACTACTGATAAAAAGTGCTCAGTGAGTGTTGCTGATTCCAGTAGATACTCATGGATCCGAGAACCGTACGGAAGTGTGTGGTACCCAACAGCCATTCCGTATCTCTCCTTGCATGTGGCCTTTGCTCAAAGCACATCATTACCATAAAAATAACATTCTCTTTTTGCACTGTTGGACCTCTGTATGTGGCATCATACCAACAGATCTAATTCACTTCTGTTTTCTCTTTGTTTCTGTCTTCTATACAACTGAGTTGCATGAAATTCAATGCAGTCAATTTTAGCTATTAAGAGACATAGCAACTCTAAAGACTATCTACCTGCAAAATATATAGGATATATATATATATATATATATGAAAATTAAAGAAAGGTTGACCAGGACCTAAGATATATACTTTCCTTTATAAATTCATATAAATTTAACCTGAAATCTTGATGTTTTATTAAAAAAAATAAAGGTCATGGACATTTTGTAAATGCCAACTACCTAACTATTTATATAAAGCACATGTTTTTATTTATAATACATTATATATCAAATGCATGGTCCTACACAAGATCAAGTGATTACAAACTTCAAACCAAAAAAAAATAAGATCTTTCGTTTCCTTCCCGTTGGAAGATTGGTTGGAATTGTGTCCTGGTAATGTTGCTAGTGTGGATAGCTGTCTCCTCAGAGCTAAAGTGGAAATAACACAGAATTCAGTGGCGATTCATTTCCATGCTGAAATCCAGCTGGTGTGTGCTAAATCTACTGTGTGAAAAGGCTTCTCCATGGCCTTTTGTGCAGCTCTCCAGCACTCGCTCTGTTAGGGCATTTGTGTGTGTGGGACCCCAGTCTGACGGATGTTAACACTCAGACAGGGTAAATTAAGGCAAAGAGATGGGGAAAGTAATCAGATCTTTTCTCTCTATTCATATATACTCTAGACTGTATCAACATGCGAGGGTCTACCTCAATATATTACTCTAAAACACTACATTCTCATTTAAAATAGCTTACCTTGAAGTTACTGAAATATGATCCCTCATGGTCGCAAAAATATACAATATAGAGAGGCACTGTATATTACGTAGCAGAGATTTGTTTTAATCTGACTGATATTATTAATGAATTTTACTCTTTACTGAACATTGGTGTCTAATATTACAAGGTATTGTTATTAATGCTGTTATCATGCCTAAGAACACTCCTTTTATGCTGTAAAAGACGACCTCAGATCTGCAAAATTGTTCTGAATCTTTCTCTATAGGTTCTTTAGACTGACTTACTGTAAGTGATTGAGGCTACTGTCAGTTAAGTGGTGAAGCTCTGCACTGATTTTGTATTTTATAATTATTTAACACTTCTAGACGGTAACTGAGATCTCCAGCACATCAGAGATGTGTTCCATTTAAAGCAAATGTTGTGAACAAATTTTACAAAACAAATGGACCTGCACTGCAAAAATCAAGTCGTGTTTTCCATTAAAAATATCAAAACATCCTTGAAAACATGTACTTGAGAAGTGAGATAGAATGAGGACAGACTGTGTCACCATTAACCTCAGTCACCATTCACTTCCATTGTATAAAAAAAGAGTCAATGATAGTTGACTGAAACTAACATTATGCATTTTGTGTTCCATGATGGAAGAAAGTCATTTGGGTTTGTAACAACACGAGGATGAGTAACTGATGACAAAATATTCATTTTTGGGTGAACCCTTTAAAACATTGAAACCAGCCATTAGTCTTGCACATTTTGCTATGCCTTTAATTCAAGAGATACTCTCTGAAAAGAAATAGTTTCCACAATTAAATGTGTGTTATTTTAAGATTAGTTTTAGTTTAGATAGTTTTACTGGATACTGTGGATAACAAGACAAAAATAATGATTAAGAATTTTATTTGTATTTTTTTTTGCTGTGTGTTAGCATTATTGATGTATTTCACCACTTCTGTAAATGTACAAAAATCACTCGACCTACTCCATCTATTTTTTTTATCTCCATCTCTTTCTCTGTCTTTTCCCCTCTCCATCCCTCAGTCTCTACGGATGCATTTGGTTTGCACCAGGAAATGCGTTAACCCTCTTTGTACAGTGACAATGAGGTGTGTTAATCTCACAGAGTTTTTAGGAGGCAGGGACATGGGTGTGGGTGCAAAGAAGTGACACGCCACCGTCTGTGTGTATATGTATGTGTGTCTGAGCGTGTGTGTGTAAATCAGCTGCCTTTCAGAGTGTTCACTTGACACACACATGGTACAGGAGGCAGTGTGAATGGTTAGAGAGATACACACTTGATACAAACTGTTCAGAAAAAGGACTGCTATTGACTCACCATAGAATCAAGGTAACAATCCTCTGGCTGCTTGAAATAACACTTTTTTACACAAAGGAGCCTTTGTTTCTGTATGCAATGTGTGTGTTTTTTTTACATGTTTTATTGATTTGTTCTGATTTGGTCATGGGAGTTTTTGATGTTTTTTTTGGGGTGATTTTTTTTGGCTCAACATTTGTATTCCTCAATCCTTGTGGGCTAAAGTTATACCTCCAGGGTGATATATTTCCTTTATAACCCCTTGACTCAGGTTCTGAAAACAAGATCACGCAGCATTTTATCCATTGCATGGTACACACCTGGTATCATCTTTCCCCAAAAAAACAGTCAGATTTGTCTCTGTGTGTTTGCTGATTTGTTTATTCATGTATATGCTGATGGGACAAAGCTTTCTCAATCTGTCTGTATGTGCAAAATACAAAGAAAAGCTTTTATGGCAGTGTGTATGCATTTGATGGGAGAAACCTGTTTTATCTGAATGTCTGGTTGGTTTAATATGTAATATATATTTTTATACTGTATATAAAACTATATATAGAGGTGTTGCCCTTCCGGCCGTCCTTCTGCCAGTAGGTCTTCCCCGCCTCCTTGGACCCTGGGAGTGACGAGGGGAGGGAGAGACAGAGAGAGAAATTGGCTCGCCCATCCCAAACACGCCATCCATGCCATTCACTGGTCCTCAGCTGCTCTGCCCCCTGGAGTATGGCAGCGGTTCCTCCGCGACCCTGCAGACGGCAGTGGGTCCTCCATCCCCAGGTGGCCGGCAATGGCTCCTCTGCTTCCTGGTGGATGGCATTGGTTCCTCCACCTCCTGGCGGACAGCAGTGACCCCTCCGTCCCCGGCAGACTGCAATGTTGAGTTCTCCTGGACAGCGTGCTCTTCCTCCTTCCCGGGTTTTGGCACCAAATGTACAAGACTTCTGTTCGGTTGGGAAAGGAGGAAGCTGGGACCTGGCTGAGCAGTCAACATAAAGTTTTAATGATACAAATGAACTTCAACATAACATAAAAGACCAACACAAACATTACTCTGTGTGTGTCTCTCTCTCCCTCACTGGCGTCTCCGGCTCCCCTTTATCTCTCTCCCGCTGATTAGGTGACTTGGTGCCAGAAGTGCACCCTCATGGCCCGGCCACGCCCTCCTCCTCATAACACCTATCATTAATGAATATATTATGTATTGACCCTACCTATCCATAGATAGATAGATAGATAGATAGATAGATAGATAGATAGATAGATAGATAGATAGATAGATAGATAAATAGACAGACAGATAGATAGATAGACAGACAGACAGACAGTCAGATAGATAGATAGACAGACAGACAGACAATCAGATAGATAGATAGATAGGTAGACAGACAGACAGACAGACAGACAGACAGACAGACAGACAGACAGATAGATAGATAGATAGATAGATAGATAGATAGATAGATAGATAGATAGATAGATAGATAGATAGATAGAAGAATTGATCATTCTTCTTGATGATAAAGCATTTTTAAGTCTGTCTCTCAACATTAGCTACAGTGCATTCTCAGAACCCCCTCCATCTCTCTCTTTCTCTCTCTGTTTATCGTGCTGGCATGCAGCCTGTCTCCATGACAACACCTCAGGTCAGCTCTGAGAGGTGGGAGGTAGTTAGTGTGATTTTTCTCAGTTTTATAGCCTGTTTCTCTCTCTGTCTGTCTCTCTGACTCTCTCCATCTCTCTGTGAGACAGCAGCTGTTTGTGACAGCTTCTCGAGGGTCTGGAGATTTCCTCAGTTCACCTTAAAATCTGAAAACAATGCAGTAAAGCAGTGTGGTTCTCCCTCACTGCGCCTTTGTGTTCCATCTCCCATCAAAAGCGCAGTGCGTGTGTGTGGGGGGGGGGGGGGGCATGTTTCTATTAATGTGAAATTAATGCGTGTCTCTCGAGGGAGAGCACTGATATATGCACGACCATGAACCAGCACATATGATGTAGAAGTGCCAAAGGGGGGTGTTGTTGCATGCAGTGATTCTGCTGATTTAAGACATGGCTTTCAGTCCATCATTTTTAGAAATCACACTGGACCATAGAATAAACATTTTTATGTGATTTTAGTGTTTTATTGGATGTTGCTGCAAGGTGGTGGTCAGCACATGTGTCCATCTTTTTGTTGCATCTCTGGTCCACTTTAAGAGTCTTTTTTCCTGTGAACTACAGAGAGTCCATTCACCCTTATGTTGTTCCAAACCAATATGACTTACTTTCTTTGTGGAACACAGGAAAGTTTGTCACTCCTCAGTCACTACACACTTTCACTGCATCTTTTTTTTTTCCAAACAATGAATGTGAATGGTGACTGAGGTTAACTGCATAAAATTTTTTGTGTTCCATGGAAGAAAGAAAGTCATACAGGGTTGGAACAACATGAGGGTGAGTAAATTATGACAGAAATGTTAATTTTGGGTGAACTATCCCTTTACGGCACTATTTTTCATCCTGTCATTGGTGTGACCTTATGTACAGCAGTCAGGTTGATTGAGTCATCCTAAACAATATTTTTTACTGGAATTAAACCAGTTAATTTAAATGTTATAATATGAAGCTCATGTTTTTAGGTTACTTGACAAATTAGTCTGTCATAACAAAGTTCCCTATTTAAAGGTGGCATTGTTTTCTTTACAGTGTCCACACCCCTCTGAGCTACTGACATCTGGTTCAAACAAGAGGATTCACTCTCTCTTACAGTCTGAGCAGGTAAGATGTGGCTCACGGGATGGTGCTTTTTTGTTTGAACTATGCAATTTGTTCCATTTTCAGTGACTTTGTGATGTGATGAAAGATCTTTAGAAAAGCACACAAAAGAAGATGATTTGAAATGAAAAAGAATTAATGGGTTGTTCTCATATAGTGAAACATTTAAGATCTAAAGGAGAAACTAAAAAAGCTGTTAGTAGAATAGAAAAAATAAGCATTTTATGGCTGATGTCACCCACACCAGCCACAAACACACACACACACACACACACACGCACGCACACGCACACACACACACACACACACACACAAACACATTGGTCTACCTATCATTATGAGGACTTTCCATAGACATAATGATTTTTATACTGTACAAACTATAGATTATATCCCCTAACCCTAACACAACCCCTAAACCTAACCCTCACAGAAAACGTTATGTATTTTTAATAAAACATCATTTAATATCTTTTTAAGCATTTTAAATTATGGGGACACTATAAATGTCCTCATAAACCACATTTCTAGCATAATACCCTTGTAATTATCAGTTTGTAACCTAAAATGTTTTCCTCATAAACCACATAAACATGTCCATACACACACACACACACACACACACACACACTGAGCATAATCAATAATCGCAAAAACTTTGATAAGGCTTATCATGCTTATCATGCAGAAGCCATTATTATGCCTCTGGTCTCCTCCATACTGCTGGTTTGGGTTCTTTGTACATTTGTGTTTGATCACAGATCTTTGATAATTTATTCAGAAGGCTATGTCTTTTAAATGAGAGGTCTGCACCCTTTTTCTGCCTAAGGACCCCTTGGTGGATATACAGTAGAGACAGAGTATGAACGTTCTGTGTTGCATTTTAAGCCTGGCCTGTAATACAATTTGTATAGTACCATATTAATCTTTACAACATTGTTATGATGCTATATTTTCAAAGCCATTAGAATAATAATTACAGAGTCATATACTTGAACATTGCATTCATATTTTTACTTAATACATTTTTATGTGACAATTAAACATTTAACTGAATTTAATATTAGTTTGAAGTTAACTTATTATTGAATTTTTGTTTGATGCATATTTCATATTTCACATTTAATAAAACAGTAATTTGCAGTCCTTTTTATACTACAATAAAATTTGTGTTTTGTAAATAAATTATTTAAATAATATATTTTAGTGTCAAATCTAAAGTACTCTAAAACATATAGAACAATAAAAATTAGATGTTGCAGGGAAAAACTTGAAACTGTGATGAGTAAATGTGCTGACTGTGCAGCTGAACTGGCATATGCTGCTCTGTCATCTAAAGTAGGCAGATTTGGCCTCCGAGGGCACAAATTTGCTGTCAGCAGTGTTAGTCAACAAGTGAGTCACCTCTACAGAAAGCCAAGGGGATCAGTAAAGTCTTACATCATCTTTTCTGATTTAATGCAGGGAAATTGAACTGAATGAGTCTGAATGTGATTCTTCTCTAATGATGAACCCTGCTGAGAACATCTGGCCCATTAGAGAAAGGTTCAGATGGCTACAGAGCTCTGCTGTCTTTTGTAGGAAACACAGATAGACAGTGATCTCATGCTGTGTGCATTGTCTTGATTAAGGTTGCTGATGTGGTTGTTGTTTGACATTTAAAGTTTAATATTTGTGTCTTTGGAGAGAGACAGAGCATAATTTTTGGCTTAAAGAAATAGTTCACCCCCCCAAGAAATGATGTTGTCATTTAGTCACCCTCATGTCGTTCCAAACCTGTATGACTTCTGTGGAACACAAAATTAGATATTTTGCAGAATGTTCATGCTGGTCTTCTCTATACAATGAAAGTAAAAGGCCTTGGTTCTCTCAAGCTCCAAAAAGGACTAAAAAGCACCATAACAGCATCATAAAAGTAGTCCAATAAAATATGTGTGTGCTATATTATATGTTTGTATTTAACAAAAGATAGACACTCATACTGGTTTGTAGTGATAACAGAATACACATTTTTGCGTGTGCAAAAAGTGCACATAGTGATTTACTGTATTATGGAAGTCGGTTCTTGCCAGGAATGAGGGACTTTATGATTGTGATTTTTTTTCATATATCTCGCAGTTGCGACTTTACATCCTTTTGTTGCAACTTTATATCTCAGAATTGTGAGTATATATCTCACAATTGCGACTTTACACTCAATGAGCACTTTATGGTCCTAATAAAGTGCCCGACATGGTCTTCTGCTGTTTAAGTCCATCTGCCTCAAGATTTGTGATTTCTGAGATGCAATTCTGCTCAATACAATAATACAGAATTATAGATTTTATTTCTATACATAAGGCGATGTAAACTGGTAAATATAAAGTCATAATTGCAAAAAATTAAGTTGCAGATCTGAAATATAAACTCACGATTACAAGAAATATAGTCACATCTTTGAGATATAAAGTAAGAGTGACCTTTTTATTTTTTTCCTCTATGGTAGGATCAAGGCACCTTGAGCACAAGGAGTGCTTAATTTTTCTAATATTATTAAAGTTAGTTTAGTGATGCAGAATTTTACTCTTAATAGCTGACTTTTTAACTACAGCTAAATGTTTTCCTGAAAATTCCACACTTTTTTCACAAAAGAGTTAGATGGCATCACATGTACAATATCAAATCATAACTGAGTGTGGGACAAACACAATTTGAACTCTCTAAATGGCTATGATTGGCTGCACATACTGTAAAAGCTCTCGTTCACCCACATGCAGTTTGTGGACAGATGACCTCAGCTTATTTGAATGCTGAACAGTTGGAACAGAGAGGGGACTGAGCCGACTCATCCTATCCCTTTGGATTTTCAAAAACAGATCATATAAAGACATTTTAGATTACATAGAAATAGAATAGTAACATTATTTAAAAATCACCCTTTGTTATTATGCATACTATTTAATAACATGACAAGTTATATAACCCTAACCTTAAAGGAATAGTTCAACCCAAAATTAAAATTCTCTCATTATTCACTTGATGCCATCCCCGATGTGTATGACTGTCTTTCATAAGCAGAACACAAAAGAAGACTTTTAGGAGAAGATAGAGCTCTGTCAGGTCCTAATAATGCAAGTACACGGGTGTGAGCACTTTGACGTTTAGGCAGCATAAAAGTAATCGATATGTTTGTGTAAAAAATAAATGGATAATTAAAACGTTATTAAGTTTTAAAAAGCGTTTCCTGCCAGCAGCTGACGCATCACAATGCTGTCGCATGACGAATGTCTCGCGAGAGTTCAGACATTTCATACAGCATCAGAGCCCTGGATGGAAGCGCTATATAAAGTAAATATATATATATAAACAATCTCAGTTCCCGTCTGTTGCTCACTCCGACGCTGTGTTGGGTGAAGCGACACTAGGGGACTTCTTTGATGGCCTCGGTTACCTCTGAACTTGAGAAAAGGCCAATGAGAAATTGACAGAGAGAATTTGCTTGTCCCTCCCCCGGATATACGGGTATAAAAGGAGGGAATCATGCGTCTGTCCATTCAGATTTCTTCTTCAGAGCCAAGCGGCTGTGCGATCAGTGAGCTGAGATCACTTACTGTTCCACTCACCTCTGCAGAGATTATGCTGTTGGATCTACGGCGCATATCAGCGGCTTTCTCCTTCTCTGCACGGCAGTGCAGCTTTGCCCCTGGGCGCTTCGACAGCCATGCTAAAAGAGGGTATTTTCCTCCTAAATTAGTTTATTTTTCTCTAAAAGTGCAATACACAGCTGGGGTTGAACATCCTTTTCAGGAAATGTCTTTATAAAGATGCCCTTCCGCCCCTGTGTAGTTCCTAGATGCGGTCGATTTCTCTCTGATCCTGACAGTCACAGGCGTTGCCTCAGCGATCACACCGAGGAAGCGTTTGTGGATGGTATACAAACTCCAGCTGCCCCCGCGTCGCTCCTTCCCACGGGATTGAGGACGCCCTGGTTGGTGATGGAGGCGATTTGGGGATGGCAGCAGGCTCGGTTTCGCCGGGTAGATCCCCACGTACCAACTGCCCCCCGGCACGCTCGTTGAGCTGGATGATGAGTTCGTCGCTACATCGGAGAGCATTCCGGCGTCTGATGCGGAAGACTCAACTGGACTGCTGCCTTCGGGTTGGCAAGCCCAGTCTGAGGCTGATGTCCAGATGGCCAACATGCTTGCCTGGGCAGCCGTCAGCGTGTGGCTGAAGGCTCCATCCTCCCCACAGCCCTCCTATTTTTCTATTTTTACTTCAGAACCCTCCATCCTCCCCACAGCCTTCACGGGTAGACGATTGGTTCCTCGGGTCCGGGCGCCGCACACAGCCACGGTTCCTTTCCCGGTTCCTTTCTTCCTGGAGGTGCATGATGAGCTGACGAGGTTGTGGAGGGCACCTTTAACTGATCGCATCCGACCTCCTCGCTCATCCCCTCTCACTACCCTTGACGGCGGGGTGGCCCACTGGTACTCGGAGGTCCCCCAGGTGGACAGAGCCGTTGCGATCCACCTGTGTCCCGAGAACGCCGCCACCTGGTGGGATCGCCTGGACATCGCCCTCAGGGCCACGAAGGTCACAGTGTGGACACTCTGGCAGTTGATGGCCACCCTCGTGATCCAGGAGCGTCATCTATGGCTGAACCTGGTCGAGATGCAGAATGTGGACAAAGCATGCTTCCTCAATGCCCAGTTCTCCCAGTTCGGTCTATTCGGTGACACCGTTGACGACTTCGCCCAGTAGTTCTCAGCAGTGAAGAAACAGACAGAGGCCATTTCCCACATCATACAGTCAGTCTGGTCCCGTGTTCTCTCAGGTCGGAGCACCCCTCCACTGAGGTGATTACGTGCGCTCTTTTCCCCAGGAGAGTCCACTAGATTTACGCTCCCTGGATGTTCTTCCTCACTAGCCTTCTGGTCCGCAAATTCAGCGGAGGAATTCCCCGACCAGACCCACTACGGGTACTAAAATGACTCTGTACTGGAATAGGTGCTCCACAGGATGGGCCCTTGTGGATTAATCCCCCTGTGTGTATTTTCCACGGTACGGACCCCCTACGTGCGGACCCGGCCCCCCGGTCGCTGTGTTTGTAGCAACTCCTCCCTTGCAGCAGCTAAGATCTACCACCGCACCATTCCCACATGTGGCCTGAAAACCTATGTGACATGTTTTGCCACTCTTTACCTCCCCCAGCCTGGGCAGGTGGTGGTCTCCACGGGGTCATTTCAAAGAATGCCTTCCCTGATGCGTGTGATAGCGTTAAGATGGCCCCAGCCCCAGCCGAAATATAGAGAGAGAAAAGGCGCAGCTGGCGCAGCCTGCTCCCATGCTTGGCATGTCACTTTGTTCCCCCCTTCGGGGTGCGGGGAACCTAAAAAATGTATGAAGATCTTATGGACCGTTGGGGAAGGGTATGTGCCGTCTGATGCAGCCTGTCGCTTTGGCACGCAACTGCCTGCCTGCACCTGCATCAGCAGCGCATGTACACGGTTCAGGGCATGGCGTGATTGAATAGGGACCCCTAGTGTTGCTTCACTCGACACAACGTCGAAGTGAGTGACAGACGGGGAACATCTAGGTTACTGTTGTAACCTCCATTCCCTGATGGAGGGAACGAGACGTTGTGTCCCTCTGGCCACAATGCTGAACCGAGTCACTGCTTTGGCCGAACCTTATTCTCGGCTCCCATAGTGCAAAACCTGAATGGACAGACGCATGATTCCCTCCTTGCAAATTCTGTGTGCCAATTTCTCATTGGCCTTTTCTCAAGTTCAGAGGTAAACGAGGCCTTCAAAGAAGTCCCCTAGTGTCACTTCACTCGATACAACGTCTCATTCCCTCCATCAGGGAACGGAGGTTACAACATTAACCTAGACATTACAGTGAGGCACTTACAATGGAATGAATGGGGCCAGTCCAGAGAGACTAAAAGAAACACAGTTTAATATATATAGCTGCAAGATGTAAACATTATTTATGTTAACATGATTTTAGTGTGATAAAATCACTTACTAACCTTACATTTGTAAAGTTATATTCAAATTTATAACCTTGTTGCTTTATTCTCATTCACTATTTTTGTAAGTACCTGCATTTGTTAAATAATCTTTTGTGGTAATCAGCATTATGCCAGAAATTCTCTTGATTGACCTTAACATGTATTGAACCTGGAATATTCCTTTAACATTCCAAAACACTATACACAGTCACTGCATCCCATACAGTAAATGGCTGTTATGACAGTTGAGTCATGCCAGTAATTATACATCACATCAACAACAATTCACAGTCAAACCTTGTATGTACAGTATAGATTCTCATCTCATTGCTATGACCTCCATGGTATTTCTAGAGCTACTGTATCACATCTGGTAATTGATATACCCCTCACCCTCACTCTGTTTCTTCAGAATACAAATGCACATGGATTAAATTCCTTATAGGATCTTATAGTAGAGATCTCTTATGAAGCACTCAAACCACCCAGACTTTCTCATTTCTGGTGGTTTATAGATTGTACACAGGAGGACAGTACTAAAGCAGATTATATAGTCTGATCAACTGATTGGAGGATATTTTAAGAGGTCATTACAACCAATGTTGAATAAAACATAAAAACCCACCAGGTACATTCACAAATGTGCTTGGGAAAAGGGCTGCAAGTATGAAGTCAGACTAATGACTCGCAGCCTTCAAGAACCATTAAATAATTTCTGGACATTCCCAGCTAATTTTTAAATAATTAATGTACAGTAGAACTTTCCGAGAGCTAGATGGAGGTCTCCTAGTATCTGCCTTTTTAAACACATTCTTAAAAATAATTATCATTAATATTAATTTCACCTTCATGATAAACCAGAGAAATTATGAAAGACTGAAAATGTGTAGTTCCCTGATTGACAATGAGCCCACCATTCAAACCAGATCTCAACCTCTGTATTTCAGTTTAACAGGCCTTTTAACGTTTGATTTCCAAACCTGGATCAGATCAGACTTATCTGGAGACATTATAAAGGGAGGAGATGGGTGGCTCATATGCGTATTAATGGCAGAAATCATAACGCTAAATACAGCAGCTGTTATACTGCCTTATATTTAAAGGAGACAATCAGTACCATTGATTTCAGATTACATAACTGATTTTAAATATCTTTTAAATGTGTTTTGATACAAATCTTGACAAATAGTTTGGAGATTTCTTTCTTTCCCTCATTCAGTAGATACACAGTATGCTATACTGGAAAAAGCTACGCAGAGGTGTTACCAATATGGTTGCTGAGCAATGGTGGCCCATTCATTTTAAGTCTAGGCCTTCATTGCGATTCATTCCATTAAGAAAGCACAGTTTCACAATGAATAAGACATCATGCATTATGTGGTGGTCAACTAATAATACCAATTGACATTATAAAAACACATCCATGCACGAAAGCCAGAATCAAAGAGGTCTAATACCAAGAAAATGCTCTCTAATTATATATGCGATTTAAATTTAGCTTGCAATACATTTTATTTCAACAGGGTACACAGTTACTTTTCAAAACATGATCTGACACTAAATGCTCAAGCAGCCGAATTTACACTTAGAAATCTCCTGATGTTGCTATAACAATGCAAAAAGCACTTACCAATTTATTTGAATTGAAAATCAGTCGTCTTTTCCTGTTTAATTAATCAATCGCATGATCATGCAGAACATCTCAGGTTTTTACATTTCACCCCACGCTTCCTGTAGCACTTCTCACGCACCTCACAGTCTAGCTGATCCCACAAATGCTCAATGGGGTTAAGATCCATAACACTCTTTTCCAATTATCTGTTGTACAATGTCTGTTTATTTTCCCACTCTAACCTTTTCTTTTAGTTATTCTGTTTCAAAAGAGTCTTTTTCTTTGCAATTCTTCCCATAAAGCCTGGACCCCTGAGTCTTCGCTTTACTGTTGTACATGAAACTGGTGTTGAGCGGGTAGAATTCAATGAAGCTGAGGACATGTGAGGAGTCTAATGAAGACGTCATCCTACAGGCCTTGGAGGGGAGCACAGGGCAACCCAGTCAGGTGGCGGCATTCTCGGGGCACAGGTGGATCGCAACTGCTCTGTCCACCTGGGGGACTGCCGTGTACCCGTCGGCCACTCCGCCATCAAGGGTAGTGAGAGAGGATGAGAAAGAGGCTTTGTGTTTGGTGGAGAAGGGTATCCTCCAAGAACTCATCAGCTCATCATGCACTTCCGGGAAGAAAGGAACCTGGGGGGGCTTTGAGCGGCATGCAGTCCAGAGGAACCAATCATCCAGCCGCTAAGGCTGTGGGGAGGACGGAGGGTTCCAGCCCCACGCTGACGGCGGCCCGGGCAAGCATGTCGGACATCTGGGCACCAGCCTCAGACTGGGCGCGCTGGCCCGAAGGCGGCAGCCCAGTCGAGTCATCCGTGTCAGACGCCGTACCGCTCTCTGATGCAGTGGCGAGCTCATCCAGCTCGGGGGCTCAAGAGGATATGCATGCTGGCTGTGAGGCGAGCAGCTGTTGCCTCGAGCCCGGACGGAAGTGAACGAGCGTGCCGGGGGGTGGGTGGTTCGCGGGGGCGTACCTGGCGAAATCGAGCCCACTGCCATCCCCAAATCGCCTCCATTGCCAGCCGGGTCATCCTCAATCCTGTGGGAAGAAGGAGCGACGCTGGGGGCGGCTGGAGTGGTGTTCCTTCTGAGGAAGGAAAGCTGCGACCGAAACGTTGCCATGGTCTTGTTCTCGCAGTGAGAAAATGAGCCATCCACAAACACTGCCTCGGTGTGATCGCTGCCCAGACACATGAAACAGCGCCTGTGGCCGTCAGAAGCGGAGAGCACTCTACCACATCCAGGAACTACCCAGGGGTGGAAGGGCATCTTTATAAAGACGCGTCCTGAAAATGACTTTCAACGCCAGCTATGTATATGCTCTTTTAGACAAAAAAACTATTTTAGAGAAATAAACTCTTTTACTGCGCTGTCGAAGCGCCCAGGGGCAAAGCTGCACTGCCGTGCAGAGAAGGGAGAAAGCCGCTGATATGCGGCGTAGATCCAACAACAATCGCTATTCAGAGATGAGAGGAACAGTGTGTGAATCGCAGCTCGCTGCATACACAACCAGTCGGCTCCGAAGAAAATTTCTGAATGAAACAGATGCATTTTCCTCCATTTATACCCTATGTCTGGGGGCGGGACTTGCAAATTCTGTCTGCCAATTTCTCATTGGCCTTTTCTCATAGATCAGAGATGCGAAAGGCTCTCAAGTGAGACCCCTAGTGTTGCTTCTTCGACACAACCTCGAAGTGAGCGACAGACGGGGGAGCAATTGACGATTTTCTAGAGAAGGCCATTTTTGGCCTAATATTGTCCTTAAGACATACCAGTCTATTGCATACTGTGGCAGCTCAAAAACCATCACAAAGACAATGTTAGGCTTAATTTAATGAACTAAATAGGTTTCAACTGTGTTTGATATAAAGTGATTTTTGTTTACCCAATTAGCAATTTAGCATGATTACTCAAGGATAAGGTGTTGGAGTGATGGCTGCTGGAAATGGGGCCTCTCTAGATTTCATCAAAAATGACTTCTTTCAAATAGTGATTTTTTTTTTTACATCAGTAATGTCCTGACTATACTTTGTGATCAGTTGAATGCCACTTTGGTGAATTAAAGTTCCAATTTCCTTCCGAAACAGCAAAATCTGTACATTATTGCAAACATTTGGGCGCCAGGGTATATTTTGGTTTAAATATTCCACCCAGAGTAGTTCAGTTTACAAAGTAATGTATTTTCATTGAAAAGTTTCAGCTTAACTGAACTATAAACAGCATAAAGCAACAATGCAGCTTGTGAGTAGCCAGACAGGAGCATGCTGACATTCAGCAACTTTCCAAAGCTCATGAGAGAAAGAACGCTCTCTTATTCTGCTGACGGTGCAGGATTAAGTTGCCCTTTAGCCGTGCATAACCTCATACCAGTGCTGTGTTAAATTAAGTTAGCTCATTTATTTAGATAACTCCCGGCAGTGACTCTTTCAAACAATTCAGTGCTGAGGTTTAGCATTGTCTTGCTTCCAAAAACGTCAGTTGTTGGTTTTTGGACCTAACAACAGCATGAAAGCAAACAGCTGCCAAACAAGCAGTTTAACAAGTACAGTTCAAGTTTACAGAGCTATATCAGAGTTCACCCAAACATTTAAAATCCTGCCATCATTTATTCACCTTCACATCCTCCCAAAACTGGTTGACTTTCTTACTTAAAGAAATAGTTCACCCAAAAATGAAAATTCTACTCATCCTCATACCATACCATATGTGACTTTCTTTCTTTTGCAGAACACAAACAAAGATTTTTAGAATAATATTTCATGCAAATGAATGGGTACCAAAATATTGAAGCTCCTAAAAGCACATAAAGGCAGCATAAAAGTAATCCATAAGACTGCAGTGGTTAAATGTCTTCTGAAGCGATATAATAAGTATGGGTGAGAAACAGACATATATTTAAGCCCCCTTTTTTACCATAAAATCTGCTCCCGATATACACAAAAAATGCAAATCGGCAAAAACAAAAGAAGAAGAATGTGAAAGTGAAGATTGAAAGTGAAAAAGGACATGTTTCTCACCCACACCTATTATATCACTTCAAAAGTGATTGATTAACCCCACTGGAGTATTATGGATTACTTTTATGCTGCCTTTATGTGCTTTTGGAGCTTCTAAATTCTGGTACCTATCCACAATATTCCTGAGTCCCATGATGCTTTGCGCGCATTGTTGGCGGGACTTCCGGCCAAGATTATAAACAAACATAAACCTGTGTATCAGCACAACTTTAAAGATGACAGAAACTTGGAAACAATCGAAAACATAATTAAAGCGATGTAATATTGTTCTTCCCCGTCCATCTGTTATTAAAGATTTGTGGGAGGATGAACATATTATGCATTAGATGCATTTTAGCCATTGAGCCTTTGTGTAGTGATGAAGAACATATGAACATGCTACCCTGAAAAGCTCAGATGCCTGTCAGTGTTATTCATAGCTGTAAATGTTGTACATATTTTAATGAGGACTGTAGATCATTTTGTTTATTTTAAATCTGATATTGATTGTATTCAGAACACGAAGAGTCCATTCTAGCAAGCTTGTGTACTAACAGAGACAGCAGGATCCTCATTCATTACAGACTCACGAGATGATACGCTCATGCTGCTCTTATTGTTTTTATAAAATACAATTCTTTTGTGGGAGATGAGTGTGTAGTATGCTCATTCTAGCATTAAAACTGTTAGTTTACACACATAATCTTTGTATCTTACTGCTAGCCTAAACCTATATGAAATGTTTGCTGTTGCCAGAACGACTGACCCTGTTCAGAGACAGATTGACTTTATTTTTCTTGTTTTATTTTTTCTTGTCAAGGAAATCTCAGTCTAAAAACAGATTTGTTTTTACAGTGTTGCATCTAAAATTAAATGCAAGCTGTGAAGGCAGCTTAGATTACTCAAACAGATAATTAAAATGAATTTGCTTGACTCATTTTAGATGCCAACCTGCATTTGTGCTCTCCCAAATAAATCAGAGCAATGTACCGTAAACCATAGGAGTAAACAGGGACTTGATTGCCCAGAGGTGCTTTATGAAATAAAATGCAAGGAAATACAATGTATTGTCTAGAGAACAGATATGATTTGGTATGCAAACCTTTAAAAAAAGTGAAAAGGTTTGAGGATAAATTGCTATATCATCTGTTTTTGTTTGTCTAACACCCTGCTCAGTGGCTTCAGACTTCGGTTTGAAAAGACATTTAACCATGTTTCTCATTTGATCTCATGGCCCCTTGTGCTAAAGTAAAGAACTGTTCTTTCATTTCACTGTTCAATGACAGCTGAGAACTGTTGAGAGGGCTTCTCTAAGTAGTGTTCTCTCCTTAGATTTACATTAAAAAGATTGACAGGCTTGGGTGTCTTTTGTGTGTCTTTTAATAGGCATGTGTGTGTAATAAGTGTGTTGTTATGGAAATGGAGTGATCAGTAAAGTGGCTGCCTGGTTCAGTTTCTTGACTCATGTCTTCATCAGAGTAAAGGCACTGTTGAGAAGAACTTTTACAATGTTTACGATGTACTCTTTCTGAGAGTACATTCTCCAAATCACTGTGATCAAAAAGCTTAAATATGCCTTTTAGTCCTTAAGCTACATTGCTTTAAAAGTGGCAATATCATATAATTTTTTATTATGCTGCCACTCAGTAGGTAAACTTATTATGTTTACCAAGTGGTTCTGTTTTGAGATCTGAAGCTCGACATTTAAATCTCCTATACGTTTTGCTACTGCCTACATATCCACATCTTTTTCTGTCCTTGATAGATCCAGTTGTCCTTTTGGAATCATTATTTTAATATGAACTCAATTATATTAACTTAATATAAATAAAAAAATATGACTGTATTTTGTAGATTGGTCTATGCAACATATAATATTTCTATGATGTTTAATAAGTTCTATAAGTTTGTATGTGTATGTGTGTGTGTGTATGTGTGTATGTGTGTGTGTGTGTGTGTGTGTGTGTGTGTGTGTGTGTGTGTGTGTGTGTGTGCTTGACCATATTGGTCTGGCTTAAATTTCCATTTCATTCTCATGGTATTATGCAGCCCAGCTCAAAACACACACTCAGACAGACCCTTCCCGACCTGTGAAGGACAGTTTTTTGATGGTTCTCACACTTCTCAACAACAAGAAAGATGAAAGTTTCATTCATCAAATCAACTCAATTATGCTATAGAACCATTTTGAGTTTATTAGAAAATGTTTGGTAGAAAAGGTTCCATACTTAACTTTAGTATTCAAGAACAAACAAAAAACAAGGAGTCTGTTGAAATAATTGGTGAAAGTTAAAATAGCTACCTAGCAAACAAACTAAATTATGAAAATAAATAAATAAATAAATCGATTTTGATAACATACTGTAAGATTATGAACACAAACTACAAGTTAGCAAACCAGAAAACAGAACAGAAGGATTTGGTTAAAATGAACCTATGTGAATACAGTTCAGCCCTTTTGACTATACTGTATGGTCTATGTTCACTTTTACAGTTAAAGACTACAAATACGGTAAATGGTCTGCACTTATATAGCGCTTTTTTTAACCTTAGAGGTTACCAAAGCGCTTTGCACTGCATCTCATTCACCCATTCAATGGCGGCAGAGCTACCATGCAAGGTGCTAGCCTGCCATTGGGAGCAACTTGGGGTTCAGTGTCTTGCACAAGGACACTTTGGCATATGGAGTCGTGTGGGCCGGGAATCGAACCGCCAACCCTGCGATTAGCAGCCGACCCGCTCTACCAAAATAGACTGTGCAAAAGCCTGTGGAAAAATGTATTTTTAGCATAATATGTGATGAGAGTTATGGATATGAATTCTAGTCATGTGAAAGAAGAGTCTTGTATTTTTTAATTGTTAACAAGAGGTTGAATCAGGCTTTTTAAAACAGGTCTCAGGCATACTGTATGTTCCCTTTTGTGTGGTTTCTTTTTTTATCTGTTTCATACAGTAAAGAGGCTATTGGAAAAGAAGATCCAGAAAAGAAGGGGCCTTAGTAGCCCAGCCCTAGAAGGATTGTCCTCATTTACGACAGATTCCTCTGGTTTGAGCCCTCCATCCAGCAAATCAGAAAGAGGATAGATAACTGTGACAGATTACCAATGCTTACCTGCATCTTTTCTCCATTTCCCTTGAAACTGTCATGATATGATTCAGCAGTAATTTAATCACAGGTTTTGCTGTTCCATGACACAATACTGTAGCTTCCCTCTGAGCTACTGAAAAGGTAATGTGTGCCAAAGGGCTATAAGCCAACATATAATGCACACACACTCATCGTTACTCTTTAAGTGTACACTTTGGGGTTTCCTCCAAGCTACAGTGCAAATAGACAGTATTTTGATAGTCCATATGGGACTGAGGAAACTGATTGCCATATTCCACGGAGCACAGATTGCAGCATGTGTGTAGTGTGCTTACTTACAAAACAAATGTTATATCAGGACATTAGCACATTGGTTGGTGCAAAGTGTTTGAAAATGCAAAAATGTTCTTTGTTTTTAACTTTTAAAATACTGAGACTTTAAAATCTGAGCTGTGGCTTAGCTGTTAGAGCACATATAGTATTCTGACACATTGGGCTGTGGTGCTTATTCGTGTGATGTGAGGGCTGTGGTGCTTATTCGTTTTTTCACCCTCCTATAAGTTCATTTTTTGTACTCTCTTTACTATTCAATTTATTGTCCTTTCTTTACTCTCCCTATCAACAAAAGATAAACAAATAACAAAAACCTGAAAGCTGTTTTAAAAATAATGAATTTAAAAATGCACAGAATTAAGTGCTCTTTTCATTAGTTTGTCTTCATTCAGCAAATTTGACCAGAATGTAAAAAGACTGTCTTCGGAGATACCAGCTGTTTCTCTGTTAATTAATTCAGTCATAAATCATGCATTACTGCAAGTGAAAATATGTGGAGTCATTTATGATTAGAATTTATGTTGTTTGTACTATGCACATTTGACTAGACATGACAGTCTATCCATCTCTACTGTTTATGACCTTGTTTTAATTTGTCTCTCACACTGTCATTTTAAAGACCCAGTCTTTAATTTCTAATTTTCTTGTTATTAAAAGCTACAGATCTAGTCATGGCACTGATGGTATGGCAACAAATATTTAATTGACAGTTTCCATTTAAAACAATGTCACTGTCACTCTACAGTCAGTAACCCAGTTCCCATCCACTTTTCAAGCTAATTTGTTATACAAAGTGAAAATGCGTAAAAAATGTGTGTTATGATGCCATGCTTAAAAAAACACTTTGTCGCCGTTTCCTTGAGGAATTGCAATAAAAAGGGAGCTGTTGCCCTTCTGATAGGACTGTAGAATTGGTCCTGATGTTGTGCCTACACAGGTTGCCACCGGTTCCGACCTGAAAGCGAATCATCATGGCCCTTTTCAAGCTGGCAACCTGCACCAAGTAGTGGGGGGAACTTTCAGTCTTAGTATAAGGACCATCCATCGATGTGTATATGCGTTGTGCACAGCTATTAAAGAAAAAATGATGCAGTGTAATATCAGGGTTTACATATGATATATTCCTGATATTCAGTAGGCTACTTTGAACAATCATCTAATCTAAAGCGTTCCCATCACAACAGCATTATGCTCCTCATATTCGTACAGCAGCTGTTAACGACCGACTGTTCTTGATTGTCATCTAAATTAAGTTTTAGGTTCATTTACGTTTTCGGAAGAAGCTCAGCAAATGCTACCCGAGGTAAAGATGGTTAGATTTCAAATATCTAAAAGTTAAAACATTTTCTAAAGCTAGTTTTCTGAAAGTGAACTCAGCATTGGAAAAATTGTTCTAGTAGTTTATAGTCTTGAAAAAAGTGCAGAACATTCTGGGAATGTAATTCAGCTGACTCTATTCATCTACAGAACAGAGTAAGTCTATTTGAAGGTTGTGTAAAGAAAAGGCAATTATATAGGCCCAACAATATAATTTATTTATTTTATAAATTATAATTTTTTTTTAGATTTTTAGATTTTTTAAAGTCTAATTTATTAGACTTTATTTGTTTGGTAATTTATTTAATTTAATACAGGGATTTCACTGGCATTTTTTCAAAAATGAGCTAAACAAAAAATTGTATAGAATAGTATTCCAAAAAAGCACACTGAAGCTTTTCTCCTAGTATTGTGTATTTAATTTAAAACATCATTGTGCACAGAAATTCTATGTTTTTGTATTATGGGCTAATTTCATGACTGCGTCATTTATTTTGAATGGTGTGGAAAAGAAACTTTAATAAATAAACGGATGTCTACCACAATTAATTTAATCGCAAAGAGTGGCCATTCATTTGTTCACCATGACACGAGATATTTGCGTTGGCACTCCTGAAAGTGTCATGACACGATGTGTTTGCAGCATCGGATCTGTGCAGGAATGCCAATAAGACCAATCCATAATAGTGTGATGAATGCTGCATGTACTATAAATTGGCTTCTAGGATGTATATCTTGTCGTCATGATTAACACAGGCTAACAATTGGAGTAAATTCTGGCATATGACACTATATTTTTGCATTAATGCCAATTTTCTCAACAAAAAGAGTTTCCAAACCAGTTTTCCATAGTTAAGCGGAAAAATATTATGTCGACACTTGTGAAATGTTTGTTTTGCACATTGTCTGAAACACTGACAGTTTTTTAAATCTGCTTGTCTTTGGGTATTGAGAGAGCAATTTGGGTAGTTTTGTAATAGTTGTGAGGGCACCTGCTATGACCCATACTTAGTGTTTGGGATTTGAACAAAACCCTAACCATAAGTATTAAACTTTGGTGCTTAACTCGTCCCCTACCACGATAATGATACATCAAATCAAGCGGTGTGTTGAGGAGAGGTGTATTGATATTATTTTTTAAGTAATCAGAATTCGAAGTTTTGCCTGGTGGAAGATGATTGACTTAAATCGTAGCAGCATCGTAGCAGTAAGTTTTGGGCAAATTTTGCTGCTGGATGTGTTCTCACATTCTTATTTAAAACAGTGTCCAAGCAACTGACCTTAGATTTATCTCTGGCTAAAGTGTATCTAGGAAACCAGCCCTTTACATCACAAACTAACATGATGTAGATTCCAGAATGTGGCATGGAGACCTGACTATTTGAGCGATCATTTGCACAGGTGATATCCAGGAGTATCCATCTGGATATTAGAGTCCTAGTCTCACTTTGAATGTCTGACAGCTTCCCCTTGAGACGAGCCTTTGAATCTACAGACTAATGCATTCTCTCTCTCTCTCTCTCTCTCTCTCTCTCTCTCTCTCAATGTAAGACTCCATCAAGGTGTCTGAACTTATAAATTATGCAAAGCACAGCCCATTTTCCTGACACAGCCTGCTACACAGCAGTATTACCCAGAAAGAACTGTCTCTACCTACCAGTAGGAACAGTGAAAGTTAGTTCACTTCTCTGACACATTATACACCTTCTCATTAGAACATCTTCTCATTAGAAAAGCTTATAAAGTATTTTCCACCTATGTTTTGTCCAACCTAGTCCATTAGAATGAATGTTACTATAACTAAATTTTTGCAAACTGAATTTTACCTGCCACTTTCTATGTTTTGCTGCAGTTTCCCGGTGAAATGAACACTAGAGGTGCTACAACAACTGCGTTTATTCACTTTCACACGAATCACGAATACTGTGGCTGTTTAGGACTTTATAAACACTTCTTTTTTGCTCTATTACTCACACCCTGCTATGTTATTATATTAAAACACTTATACTCTAATGCATCATTTGAAAAATTATAAATTTTAATTCTTGTATTACAAACATTTATTATATAAATGATGACAGAATTTTCATCCCTTAAAATATTGCAATCACCCATTCATTTTAGTATGACTCTATTATCAGGTGTGAGGTCACAAATTCAAAATGTATCACAATACACTGAAGTGACTCCCTGAGTCAAAATGAAGATCTGCTCCAGAAATTTCCATTCAGTGCATGTAGAGAGCCAAAGAATAAAACAAAGGGCTTTTTGGGGCAAGAAAGGCATTGTGTAAGGAATTTCTTTGTCTCTGGTAATTCACCACTGAGGAACCAGACAGCAGGCTGATTAATTTTGTGCTTCAGCCATGTGTATTGAGATCCATATGGCAGTGCTGAGCGTGTTGCCATTACAGCATCCCTGTCTCTTCAAGCTAAGTGCCCTCACGTGTTTCCATGTACGTCAAGACAATCCAAACCCATGCTACTGTAGCTATTGGCAAGCATTCCCTACTGAGGCTCTTGTGGACTGTTAGTGCCTAAAGAGGCATAACACTGCAAAAAAGTCATTTTCTTAATTAGTATTTAGTAAAATATATATTCACATCCTTAAAACAAGATAAATAAGATATATAAACTTGATAAGATATTAAGACTCGAATTACATATAAATCGAACAAAATGTTGTGAAGCTTATGGTCAAAACAATAATTATAAATATTAGATATATTAAGACAATAGTGATTAAGAAAAGTATTTGTGTCATTAAGCAGTTTAATGGCAAAACAAATGTAATTCTTGTTATCTCTGTTGTTTCTCATTTAGTCTGACTGACTAGTCGTGGATGCCCCTGCATGTTTGAATGGTCACACTGAGTGTGGATCGCAAGGCCCAGTTGCTTTGTCGTGGAGGGGAAGGATTTCTGTGTAACACACCCTGCCATGGACAGGAAGAGGAATCGTATGCTCTGTGGTGGATCTATGATGATGCTGTTGCTTGGTCACATGACCACTGCATTAGAAGTGCCTCTAGACCGTGAGTATTGCACAGTGGCCAATTTCCACATTTCCAATTTTTGACTGCAGTCAAACAGCCAAAACTACAATTATAAATGTATTTATAGTGAACATGAAAAGGTCTTCACATTCCATTATCTTTCCATATTTGACATATATCTGAGTAAAACAGGATATTCAATGATAATTTTTTTTAGGATGGGCCTTGATTTTATCCTGGATGGAATAGTGAAAAAGACATTTATCCCCTTTGGAATAGCATGCACTGATTAATCATAAACAGAACATTGTGTTTAGGAAGTTATTAGGAATGTATAAGATATAATGTTGACTTTAAAATAAAGTTATTGCCATATTTTTGGAGTGGGTCATAATTTTGAAGATTCTCAGTCCAGATTAATTTAAGAACTCTGTCCTCCAAAAAATAAAAACAGATAATTCTAAAACTCATTAGATGAAAATGCTAAATGCAGTACAATATGTAACTGTGAGTGGTGTAAAATTGTCCTCACATAAGATAGTCTGTGTGTTTGTCTTTACTTAGCTGCTGCTCTCTAGAGGAGCGTCTCACATTTACATACTGACAATGTGTTAAGTCAGCATCACCACTGTGTAAGCAAAATATACAAGGACATTTAGAGAGCATAGGTCACTCCATATTTCTGCCGGTGCCAGATCTCTCTTTCTTTGTTTCTCTACCTCTGTCTTTCTCCTTCTATTTCTCTGGCTTTGAATTTACTCTTTATGAAGGAAATAATTTGCCAAAAACCTTATAAAAATTCTTAAAACCTCTGGAAGCCTGGATTAATCAAGCTTAAACACACTTCAAGAAACAGTGCCCCACAAAAATTTAATTAAAAATGCCTCATGCATGATTGTCTTCATCGCTGTGGAACACAAATTTAGATATTTAGCAAAATGTCCAGGGTGCTCTTTTCCAAACAACTAAAGCATTTAGTGAGCATGGGCTGTCAAACTCCAAAATAGAACTATGACACAGGGGAAGAGTTTTAACAAGTAACTTCTAAATTTCTGTCTGTTTCTCACACAAAGCTATTGTATGTCTTCAGAAGACTTGGAATATCGCACACAAGTCGTATGGGCTACTTTTATGGTACTTCCTTGTCGTTTTTGTAGCTTGAATGAACATGAGCAGCTTGGACATTCTGCAAAAAAATCGCAGTTTACACATGTGTGAGTAATACCAGTAAATGCTGACAGAATTTTCATTTTTGGGTTAAAGATTCCTTTAATACTGAGGTAGTCCTAAACCTACCAGAATTTCAGTCCAGTACTTTGTAAATATTTTGATCTACAATGCATGCACCACTATTGTCAGGGCCTTTAAAGCCAATCAATCATTGACAAACAATCAATATCATCAAAATGCATTAGCAAACCGAAATGGCATGAGAAATACACGATGGATAATGAGCGCCCAACATACCTCCGGACGTTTCTCTGAGGGAACATGTTTTTGTTTGATCGTCTTTTCTCTTTTCTTCTCTTACACTAATTTGAACTCTTTTACTCTCTGCTTATGTGTTTCCTGATTCATTTGGACAAAAAAGCAAAAGTTCTGGAGGGATGTAAGTTTGGGCACTTTGCTGTGAACTCTATTGTGTATTAGCTCTCTATATATTTTTTTTTCCCCTGTCTTTTTCTTTAGCTTGAAGTGTTTTTGTTTATGGTATGCATTTTTAATCTAATTAAACATTTTTATTTGCAATTTACTTACAGTCCAACTAGGGCTGGGTGATATAGCAAAAACATTATATCAATATTGTTCAGTTGACAATATTCAATATATACCTCAATATTTATGTTTTTTACTAAATTAACACAAATAATTATATTTAATCAATAATGAATATCTACAATAATTACCTTCTGCTGTTAGTCGATTACAAATTTTAATCGCGAGTAATCGCATAATTTTTGCATTAATCACAAATTTTGAAAGTGCTGAAACTTAACACTATATATACATTTTCTTGTCGAAATGCATTCATTTCCATCTTAGGAAAGAAAACTAAATAATATGTAACAATATAATGCTTTATAAACATTTTCCAAAAAAAGCTTCTACAATATAAAGAAACAGATTAACTAAAATAGCACCAATTCAAGTAACATTAAACGTTTCCCAAAGTCTATTGGGAGGTTGACTAATTGAAAGAACTAGTCCCCACATAGGTTGCATATTCACTGCAATAGGCATTAAATCTTTTAAAATGAAATCCTCCTCATTTTGCCAGTAGACTGTGATTATCCGCTTTCCTACAGCAATCGCGAAGCTGCATTCATGATTTGCATCAGGGCCCCAATGCCAGTGACGCTTTGAACACCACACAAAGAGCACTTGCAGACAAAAGCATCTCATTCTGTGTTTAGGTAAAAGTTTAGACTTAACGTGCTTCTGTATTAATTAAAATGCTCCTTAAGTAGGTTGAAAAATACTAATTTTATCACTGAAGTACTGTTTAGTGAGATAAGAACCTCTGCGGCTCTATCATATCAAGACAATTGTGAAATAAGTCTAATGAAACTAATCTAATGAATACAATGAAACTAGTCCAATGAAAGTCTTTAGAAAACAATTAATGGCCAGATATAAAGCACATTAAATTCTCGGCACTATTTGCAATGTCTCTTAATTTTATATCACTTGCAAAAACATTGTACATATATTCTGAATATACAAAACTTTGCCCAGCCCTAAGTCAAAAAATTAAGCTATTTGCAGTGTACTGCTAAGATCTGCCATGCTAAAAGTTTATGTTGCATGTTGCATGCTCTTTGGTTGTTTGTCACTTTGGGTTTTGTTGTACATACTTGGAATAAAATGAGGTAATACTGGGCAGATTGTATTTTTAGATGTTTTCTTGCAGATTCAGTTTCTGCAAAGGTGGTTCATCTGTGTGGAGTGTGTCAGTTTGTGCCAAGATATGTGGGGGAATAGAGTGGTTTTGTATTCATGCCTGTCTCTGTGCTTTAGTGCCACAGCCTCCCACAATAATTCATCAGTCCCCCAAGGATTACATCATCGACCCTCGGGAGAACATCATTATCCATTGTGAGGCGAAAGGAAAGCCTCATCCCAGGTGGGTGTCACTTTGAATCACCATGGTTACAATCACTGTAGATTCCACTGCTGTGGACTGATATATATAGTTCACCTACCAAATTATTCAAACATATTATTATTATTTTATTTTATTTTTTGCAAATTAAATATGTTTTCAAGTACAATAAATTCTTAAATTTCAAAAGATTAAGAAAAATTCTGGGGTCTTATGATAAAACCATTTTAATGAATCAAGTTGTTCGACAAATTAGATTGATGTAGATATAGATAAATAACAGTATTGATTGTAACATCACTCTGAGCACATGCTTTGCAATTGATGTTCTATTTTTATTCCTCTCACCCTGTAGCTTTTCATGGACACGTAACGGCACTCACTTCGATGTGGATAAGGATTCAAAGGTCACCATGAAACCCAATTCAGGCACTTTGATCATTGACATCAGTGGTGAGAAAGCTGAAGCATACGAGGGCATTTACCAGTGCATCGCCCGCAACGAGCATGGCTCTGCTGTGTCCAATAACATCTTCATTCGTCAGTCAAGTAAGACCTTTTGCAGATGCAGCTAACACCAAAAGAAATTGCTATAGGCATGTGTACTCCTAAAAATTGACAAGATTCAATTCTAATTCATAGGGTCCCCCTTGTGGTCGAAGGAGAAAAATGAACCAATCACAGTGCAGAGAGGCATGTCTCTAGTACTGCAGTGCAGACCTCCGGCAGGCCTGCCTCCACCAATCATCTTCTGGATGGATAACTGTAAGAGCAGAGAACACATCACGTCTACTCACGCACTACACGTACAAAACATCTCACATAGATCTCTTGCGCATCCTGCTAATGTAAATTGTAACATCTCTTTTGGTTACGTTTACATATATTTTCCTTGGAAACCCATGAATGTAAATTCACTTGGGTTCTCAGCTTAACCCCAGCTGCTCTCTTCTGGAGGTTTAGCACATTGTTATTTCATGGACCTTTGCACTGTATATTGATAATATTGACAATATTGCTGTGTTTGCGAAAGGCTACAAGACAAAAGGAACTTGCGTGTTTCGTTTCCTTATAGGTAAAGAGCAAAATGTAATACTCCTATTTCCTGTTTTGTAATTTCATTTATTGATGAAATAGCTTTCACATATTTATATTTCTCAATTAATTCTCTGATGCATGAATAATTACATCACAAAGGAATGTTTCAATTTTCTTCAAAATAAGATTTAATAATTTCCAGTTTTTTATTTTCCCAAAATAATGTATTTCAAGAGAGTTACACATCAATCCATTGCAATTGAGTTATGTTAAGTAGTATAGTAATCATATTCATTGTACATGTACTGTAAATTTTCATTGTTCCCCAAGTTGCATAAAAAAATACCATGATATGGTATATGTCCAAAAATCGTGGTAATACCAAATATACACACACACACACAAAAAGGATTTTCGCAGGTTGTTAATTTACTTAATAAAAATGAACTAAAGCAACACAATTCTAGAACATCTTGTCACAACTTGATTTCATTGCATTCTATCCTATTACATTTGTAAAACTGAAGTTTACTTAATCTATTTGGACAACATGAATACTTTTTGTACCATTGATGAAACTGGGCAGAGGATTTCCTTTTCCCAGCATGCTTTGCATGGGATTGGATGGAGTGAACAAATGTTGAAATTAAGTGTTATTTTATAAATTTTTGAGCAAGATGAGAACAGAAGGAGATTTGTTAATGTTTTATTGGTATTTATAAGAGAGTGTGTTATGCTGGATCTTTGGAGTTTACCATTGTGGTAAAGATTTATTTATTTTATTTTCTCCCATTTTCTCCCCAATTTGGAATGCCCAATTCCCAATGCGCTATAAATCCTTGTGGTGGCATAGTGGCTTGCCTCAATCCGGGTGGCGGAGGACGAATCTCAGTTGCCCCCGTGTCTGAGACCGTCAATCCACGCATCTTATCAAGTGGCTTGTTGAGCACGTTACCGCGGAGACATGGTGCGTGTGGAGGCTTCACACTATTCTCCTTGGCATCCACGCACAACTCACCACGTGCCCCACTGAGAGCATACCACATTATAGTGAACATGAGGAGGTTACCCCATGTGACTCTACACTCCCTGGCAACGGGCCAATTTGGTTGCTTGGGGAGGCCTGGCTTGAGCCACTCAGCACGTCCTGGATTCGAACTCATGACTCCAGGGATGGTGGTCTCATTAGGATGGACATTCACTTTCAAGCAATGATTTATTTGGGTGCTGCTTAGCTCTATAACAAGTTGCGATCAAATTGAAAGTGCATATACTAATAATAAATCAAATAGATTAAGTTGGACCAACATAAGAAAATTAATGAAGATAAACATGACTAAATTTAGTTTGACAAACCAAATAAAGTTGAGTTAAAATTACTACAGTACATTGATTTGACTTGATCTAACTAAATTATGTTGACTGAATGAAACTGACTTCTGAATGAATGAAATGAAATTGCTTGAAAAAGCTTTCTCAAATTCAGTTAAGGGTAATGACTTTAATGGTCTGTTTTTGTCAGATTTCCAGAGGCTTCCCCAAAACAGTCGTGTGTCTCAGGCTTTAAACGGAGACCTTTATTTCTCCAACGTGCTCATTGATGACACCAGAAATGACTACATCTGCTATGCCCGCTTCCCACACACTCAGACGATCCAACAGAAACAGCCCATCACTGTCAACGTGCTGGACAGTAAGTTTTTTTTGCCTACTGTTAGGAACAGAATCAGCATTTCTCTCCTGTTCTTATCACATGCATGCTGCACTAGTGCACTGTGGGAATCAGTTGGATCTCCTCATCTAAGGGCGTAGAATTTGCTTTAACATTAGGGGGTCTATTCTGTTGATCATTGGGGGCTGTACTTGCTTGTGTTTATTATTTTATGTTGAATCATGTTTTTTTCTGTTCTTGCTGAGCAAAACCTGTATCTACTGTATATACTGTACAGGAAAATCAGAATGTATAGTATATTTATTGTATATGTTACTGACATTAAAGGTATAAATCTACATTAAATTTAAAATAAATGATTGATTATACATGTATTAGATATAGATACTACTTATTGTTATATTAAGGTAATATAATATTCTTAATAAATAAGGTTATCTAGAGGTCTTTTTTTTTCTTTTGAAAAATAAAAAAATACTCTATAACTTTTGTCAAAGTCACAAAAGAAGTCAGAAAAATAACAATGCATCTGTGAACTTCTGTTTGCATGTACTTCCAAATGTGTGAAATCTCTGTACTGTTCACGAATTAATCCTTTCGTAAATTAATCTGTGCTGGACTCTTAACACTGGACTGGATGGACTCCAGTTGAAGCACTGATCACTGACCTGTTTCAATAATTCCCAATTTATTCTGCATATTTGCACATAATCCGTGCACACTTGGCAGCTTATAGAGGGAACATTGGTTATATTATTAATACAACAGTGTCACCTTGTCCCTTTTATTTTCAAATGTTTCTTCTCTCAAAAAAATATTATACCTTATTTTTAAGATTTATCCATTTCAATTAAATAACAAATTTCCATCTAATTGAATTGAATAGTCTTGAAGAAAATGTAATTAATAAAACTTGCATTTTGTAAGATTTATACATTTTATTTAGTTAAAGATTAGGCAATTCAATTAGATGGAAATTTTGTATTCAATTGAAATGGATAAATCACGAAAATAGGCTAAAATATTTTTTTGATTGTTTAATATTTCCTGCTCTTTCAGACACACAGCTTTTCCGGTATTTCATGCTCATAATTTTTTGTTGTGTTCCAGTTGAAGCTATGAATCACACTGTGTTGGCATCTTTTTTAAATGGCTCTGATTTTTGGGGTGGTGAGTGCTAGCATAAATTTTCCAAGTGAACCCAGCCTTCATCCCTCCCATAATTTGTGTGTCTGCCTAACCAGGATTAGCTATTCTTCTAATATATCACCTACTTAACTAGATATATAATCTACTCCTATAGAACCCCAACCCTGACCACAAACAACTCATCTTTATGAAGATCTCTAGCTTTCACACTGCATTAATATTCATTTCATTGCATCCTCCTCATGAAAACTCTGACTTTGTCAGATATAATCAACAAAAGGACTGAAACCAAGCTGTCTTATGGATTAATTTAAATGTTGATTTTAAACATTTAATTTCATAATCTGTATAGCAAGGCAACATACAGTACATGCATAAGGTGTGATGATACAAATAGTGGTAATCAGTCCTTTTTTCTTTCTTTTTAAATGTCTAATTAATATTTAGATTCGTCATCTACTGGTCTGATTCCTCTAAACTTTGTTGTATGTCAAACTAAATGAATTTACTCTTGTTAATCAACCTTTGGGTAAATTTATATTTCTCCTTCAAATCCTTCCATTCTCTAAAAGGCTCTGTCAAAAAGAAGCAATGGAAGGATTCAACTCTTATCATTCAATATCAGGTTCACTTGATTACAGGCATCACGGCAATTATAGGTCAGGGTCTAAAAAAAAAAAAATCTTTGAAAATTCCACAGTTTAAAAGAGAAGTCTAATTTAATCAGCAATATGCTATTTGCACACCTCTAGTTGTGCCAGCCTTATTCATGTGTGGTTTACACACCAGTTCATAATCTTTCCCCCTCACTTGCATATTACATACCAGTGAAGTCCTGGCCGAAAGCTGGCCGGTCACAAGAGCTCTGTTTGATTGTGGCCAATCCCTGTTGTAGACAGTCCATCTGGAGAGAGAGCACCCTCTTTCATGCACCCTCCAGGGACACACAGTACATCCATGGTCCTGAAAGGAGACACGCTGGAACTGGAATGCATCGCCGATGGCCTGTAAGTAGCAGGAAGGAAGGAGCCACAAAGATTCATTTGACCTGTTATCTAGTTTAATTTTGTTTCAAAATCCATCTCTTCTTCTGATTAGGTAAGCTCATTTAGGTAATAAGTATTTTCAAAAATGTCATATAAAACTGCTAAATATAACTACATATAATAGGCCTGTGTTTCCACAAAACTAATGTTGATTTCACTGGGTCTTTAAGTGTTTGTCTTTTTTGTGTGTTTTAGTCCGACACCAGATATATCCTGGAGTAAGGTGAATGGGGAGCTGCCAAGCGGGCGTTTTTCATTTCACAGTTTCCAGAAAACTCTGAAGATAACGGAGGTGACAGACACGGATGGTGGAGATTACCGCTGTTTAGCCAAGAACCGGCTTGGGAGCAACCATCACGTCATCACTGTTGTGGTCAAAGGTCTGACTTTGTTTCATCTGTCACATCTCAAAAATCCTGTTTAGTCACACATTCACTGTCCCATAAGACACCATCCTTGACTTGCATCAAGCAGATCTGAAAGACTCTTTATAATTCCAATTGCTCTGAAAAAACCCACTGAAACAGCCAAACATCATGAGAATAATTCTTGTCAATACCATAGTAAAAGCAGTATTGGAACACTTGACATTTTTTATTTGAGGCATCTCCTTCTCACCACCACAGCGGCTCCGTTTTGGATCAGCAGCCCTCAGAACCTCATCCTGGCTCCTAAAGAAACTGGAATGCTCACCTGCCGGGTGGATGGAAACCCTAGACCTAAGGTCGCCTGGTCTGTCAATGGAGTGCCTATCGAGAGTATGCATCAGCCAGTCACATTTATCTTGAGCTTGAACTTCAGTAGGGCCAAGTGAATATCCTATATGTTTGAAAGAATAAAGAACTGAATATATATTCATTTTCCATTGCATTCCTTGATAGACTCACCCAAGGATCCCAGTCGGAAAATTGAAGATGATGTCATCATCCTCAGTGATGTCCCGACGGGATCCAGCGCGGTTTACCAGTGCAATGCCTCCAATGAATATGGTTACCTATTGGCCAACGCCTTTGTCAGCATCCTGGGTTAGTGATATGTATCTGTATTAGACTGTATTATTTTCTATTCAGATTGTTTAGGATTGTTATTTATTCAATGAATCATACATTAAACATATTATATTGCATTTCAGCTGAACCTCCAAGGGTGCTGACCCCCCCAAACCATGTGTACTCAGTCATCACCAATAGTCGGGCTTTGCTAGACTGTGCTTCATTTGGCTCTCCACTTCCTAAGATCACTTGGTGAGATCTTTAATTTATTTATTTTATTTATTTATTTTGGTCAATATTAACTGGAAGGAGTGTCTGTCAAACTATTTTGATGTGTTTTTCCATGATCCAAAGGTTTAAGGACAGTCAAAGCATACTGGATGGTGACTCATACATAATTCATAAGAACGGTACCTTAGAGATCAATGTGGCTCAGCCACTAAACAGTGGTAAATACACCTGCACGGTCTCAAACAATCTCGGCAACAAAGAGAATCACGTATATCTGGAGGTAAAAGGTGAGAAATGGCTTATATTAGTGTGTGAAATCCTACTGAAATTATTTGGCTTACTAGACAATTGTATTTTTGGGAAGTGGGGGAAAGAAAGAATTCAAATGTATATTTGTGCTCTTTTCTTAGAGCCTACACGGATTCTAAAACAGCCAGAGTATAAAGTGGTCCAGAGAAACAGCATAGCTGTGTTTGAGTGTAAGGTCAAACATGACCCGACTCTTTTACCCACCATGATATGGCTTAAAGACAACGGAGAACTTCCTGATGATGTTCGGTATGCTGAATATTTCTTCTAAAGACTGCATAGCTTTGTCGAGTTCTAAAGGTGTAAAGCACTAAATGGTATTTTGTAACTCCTTGATTTTAACAAATGTGTATCGTTTGTGTGTGTGTGTGTACTGTAGATTTGAAGTGGGCTCTGATAGCCTGACAATACGTGATGTGACCGAGGATGACGAGGGGACCTACACCTGCATCAGGAACACCACGCTGGACCAGGATTCAGCCAGTGCTGCGCTTACAGTAGTCCGTAAGTTCAGATATATAAGTTCACCATCATATAACATCTATGAGATCACCTTCTGATTATACTTCACCTGATTTAGTTCTATATCTTTTTCAGAGAGTATATTTTGCAACTGCACACTGTACAATATTGCTAGCAACACACAAATCAGGCCTACTATGTCAACTTATAAAGTTAGTAATGCAGTTTAAATTGTGCTGTTTTGTGTGACTAACTTTGGACTTTCACCCAAAATGGCTTTCCTTGTCAGAGGCAACACCAATACCACCTGTAGTACAGGGTAAATTTTCCTTTCAATTCCCAAACAGGTCCCATTCCAATTTGATCCATCTGTATTTTTGCTGTTTTTTTTTGTTTACCCCTCATCACCTCACTGAGTATGTGTTCTGTAGTAATTTCTCATTAATAAACTGTTAAAGACAGTTTACTCAAAAATGCAATTCTGTCATCATTTAGTCATTCTAATGCTGTTCCAAACTTGTATGGCTTTCTTACTTCTGTGGAACACTTTCATTGCATCTGTTTTCATAAAATGAAAGCGAATGGCTGTCTCAAACATTCAGACTAATGTCTCCTTTTTTTTTCCACAGAAGAAAGTCAGTTACACAGGTTTTGAACAACATTAGTATGACTAAATTATGATGGAATTTATTTGGGGGTAAACACTATCCTTTTAAAGGCTATTTAATTTTTTACGTTTTATCAGGTTCTTATTTTCAGATTAAGCAGCTCACTAATCTTGGATATTTGTGCTCAAATGCAGCCCTTTTCCTGCTTGCTTTGATTGGAAATAAGAACCTGTGTGTTTTATTTTCACAGCTTCCAAACTCATTTGTACCTTGAAAATAGTTTTACCAAAACCATCCCATGACACATTTTATATTTTATGTGCGCTTTTTTTTTTTAGTTGGTGGTTTATATATTTTGAGTCATTTGTCCATGATGTTTTTATTTTGGCTTGTGTTGCATGTTTCTCATCTGTGGTGCACTTAAGTTGGCTTGGTCTGATTGTTTGGTGTCCCATAATGTTTGGTGGTTTGATTTCCCAGAGCAACCAGACATGCCCACAGATCTGGAGCTGACGGATCAACGAGAGCGCAGCGTTCAGCTGACTTGGACCACTGGAGATGAAAACAACAGCCCTATCAAATGTGAGCAGGACTGAAAACTGTTCTCTTTTTTGTTTGTACTGTATATTCGTGGCAGATTGCCTTTGCAGCAATGTTTAGTCTTCTTGATGCTTTGATTTTTAACAGGATTGGATAAGTATAGCCATTCAATATGTATGCTCACTGCTCAGTAAACATCATGCATACTGCATGGCATGGTAATAAACAGCATGTATGAGCGATTATGCTTATTGTACTGTTTGTGAGGTTGTCAGCAATGTCTGAGCCTTTAATATTTCTTGTAATATTTCATTTTAAGTAGCTTCATGGCTTTTAGTCCATGTCTGTTATCTTTGAATCCTAACTTTGAAATCTGTGTATATGCTACTGTACTCCAAATGAACTTTTAGGTAATATACTCATTTAAAATGTGAATCAATCTTTCTCTTCTAATAATGACTTACCTTGCACTCCAAATTTATGTCCAGTTGGACACGTCAAGCCATTAAACGGGGTCTTAAAACACATGCATTCAAATTACACATCTTGGATGATTAAAAGCCTTTTCCAGTCAATTGATTACTTCAGTTGTTCACCTCACTATTATCTCTGGTTTCCTCAGTATTCCTTATCCAATATGAAGATTCGCTCCATGAGCCTGGAATCTGGGTCAATATGACTGAGGTTTCAGGAACCAGCACCACGGCCCATCTGGAACTGTCTCCATACGTGTATTACTCATTCAGAGTTCTGGCACTCAATGAAGTGGGTCTGAGTGAACCCAGCACACCATCCAGACAGTACCGAACCAACCCTTCGCGTGAGTGACCCTAATGAGAAAGATGACAGGATGTACAATTGAAAATCTTTAAACACACTTATTTTTTTTGTAGATGATATGTCTGAAACAGATTATATTAAAATCTTCCAGAGCCTGACATGAATCCATCAAATGTTGAAGCCATTGGAACATCACCTGACAGTATGACCATAACTTGGAAGGTAAAAACTTCTATAAAATATCTACAAATGATGCTGTGAATAATGACAAAAGTGCTGTAGTCCGTGTTACCACAGTCATGGAAAACCTGGAGATATCCATTTTAAAACTATTATTTCTATGCCTGGAAAAGTCATGTCAACTTATACAGTGAATATATATTTGTCTAGTCATGCTCTGCTCTAGAATACAGTATTTACTAATTGGCATGATATTGTTCTAGTATAGTCTCTTGAGACCCAAGTGTGGCTGCTGTGTGCATTTTCCATTTCCCTTTTTGATTTGTAACTAGTCGCACCTGTTAAACATACAAAGAAAACAACAAATATTTTTCCTAAAAACTGATGGCAACATATGTAAACAGCAGGACACAATTTTTGTACAAAGAAATTGTAAATAATACCAAGCCATAGAAAGATTTTTTTTTTTGTAATTGTTTATGATGTTTCCAGGAGAGTTGGTTATTCATGTTTTTGAGAAGTTACAGAGATTACATCAGAAATTAGCATAATTAATTCTGACTCAAAGTAATGTTCAACATCATCCAATCACTACAAACCATGTTCAAATAAAATCATACCGATTACAATTGTCCTATGTCTTGCAAACCTGTTGAGTGGTTCATGCATAATCTGCAGCCTGAAACTAAACTTTTGTTTGAATTTTAGGAGTGAATGCATAGGAAAGCTGTAGGTTTCTCCCTTGCTCCTTGGCTCCCTATTTAGTGAATGACTTAACCTCCAGTGTGCTGTCTGTCTGCACTGGACTCAGAACAGTTTGAAATGCACATTATTTTCATCCTTACACCATATACAACTTATATATTTTGGATGAACCCATTGATTCTCAATGTGATAATGCGCAGTAAATACAGGATTTCTACGGGAAAAAATGCATTAAACAATAGATTAGTGTATATTGTGTTTAGCAGCGTGGCATTTCACGATAAATCCGTCAAATAGACAAAATTGCATATTGGATTAAACCAGAGACTTATCTTTTGACTCAAACAGGATTCAAAGTAAAAATTTAATCAGGTTTCTTACTAAATGTAGATTTGTTGGCATTTCTCCCAAAGGCAAACTCTGCTGTCTCCAGCACCATGTTGTTTTGTCACATGACAAACGGTGAAAGTTTGACCCTTTTCTGACAGCACAAAGTCTCCCGCACTGAGATCAGTTGGTTTAAATGAATTTAAATTATGTGTTGCATATAGCGAAGCCAAAGTACAACGTCCACGCATGTGTACGTGGGGTCGCATAGGGATAAAGCTTGTGTAGAGTACAACTTGCTCACAAGCCATAATGATCTCCAATTTGTGAGTGATTCATTCTTTTGAATCTGTTCTTTTCAGTGAATCAAAAAATGCACTTCATTACAGAATCTGTGTCATTAATTTTTAAAAGTCCTTTTCCAGTAATCACAAATGAATGTTAAGGTCATGCAAAGGTTTTTGGCTCCTTGAAAAAACTTGAATGTTTTTGTAATGTCTTGTAAACAGGAGCTGACAGGGCTGGAGTCGAACGGTCCAGGTCTACAGTACAAGGTGAGCTGGAGACAGAAAGATGTGGATCAGGACTGGAATTCACTCACTCTTGCCAATATCTCACAGTATGTGGTGACAGGAACGGACACTTTTGTACCCTATGAAGTCACAGTACAGGCGATCAATGACTATGGATCAGGCCCCAGGCCTGAGGTGGTGTTGGGATATTCAGGAGAGGACTGTGAGTGAACCTCAGAAAGCACTATTCATTAAAGCTTTTGTTTAAAATGTAAATTACTGGGTGATGTTGATTTAAGAGGATTTATTTATTGTATCATGGGTCTGTCTATGTCATTCAGCTCCCAATGTGGCCCCAGAGAACATACAGGTTTCTGTTCAGAATGGGACAGAAGCTGAAGTGCGTTGGGAAGCTGTTCCTCCTTCAACAGTCCGGGGGCGACTAAAGGGGTACAAGGTACTTGTAATAACCAGAAAACTAAAATAATAAAAATTGTTTATTAATTTAACTGATGCTTTTGTCCAAAGCAACTTACAATTGGTGGAAAAAAACAATCAATTTAACATTAAGGAGCCAACCATAATAGAAGTTTTTATTGAAACACTATAGTGAAAAACATTAACTGCATTTGTTCTGTTCTTTTCTTGATGAATAATGGGAACCCAATGGAAAAAGCATTTAATAATTATAATAATTATTATAACACAGTGAAAACTTAGTATGTTCTTTAAATTTTGACGAATGAAAAACTACATACTTCATTGAAGAAGAAAAAACAAAACGGAATTAACAATTACCTACATTGTGTGACAGTGAACAAGATTCTATCCTTTGCCATTTACAGTTCTCTGAATCTCAAAATATAAAATGTTTTAGTTGAGCTTCAAGTGGTCTAAGTTGTTGGCCATTGTGTAGGTGAGTTACTGGAAGTTGAGAAGTCTACACAAGCAAGAACCTGAGCCTGAGAAGCCACAGGTGCTCATCTTCAGTAGCAATGACACAGAGGGTCATCTGTCCAACCTCCATCCCTACAGCCAGTACTCCCTAAATATTAGGGCCTTCAATGGGAAGGGAGATGGACCCACCAGCACTGATCAGCACTTTGTAACACCAGAAGGAGGTAGAGTCTATATTGCTTACTCACATGTCAAAATAAAAGTGTAGAGTATTATATTCTACATTTTAATTATGAATTGTGGGTTGTTGTTTTTTCCACAATAGTTCCAGGGCCTCCTGCCAATTTCAAAGTCAGAAATCTGGATCTGGACTCATTGGTTGTAGAGTGGGCGCCACCTCTGAAAGATAATGGCCACTTAACAGGCTACCTGCTCAAATACCAGCCAAGTAAGTCTCAGTTCAAGGATGTTTCATGAAGTATTACAAACGTATTTGTTTTACTTAAGAGTCATCTATCATGGACCTGTATCTCAAAGCCTTGAAGTTGAAGTGTAAAATTTTTTCAATGATAATATGCAAAGTTAATATGCAAGCCATTTGCAGGTTGAATTTCCCAAAAAGTATAAACACTGTGGCTCTGTGCCTCTATCAAAAAAATGCTCTGGTTGTTTGAGCATCCTGACCTGCAAGAAACAGCAACATTGACTCAACAAATGGCATGAGTTTGGGGCAGAACTATCTTTTTCTGCGTCCAATGGCAGACTGGGGGAGTATCTGGTAAACTTTCAGGAAAACTTGGGAAAACGTTGATAATTTTTGCAATTACGCTTAGTCACACTGGTGTGCATAAATTACATGCTTTACCTTAACTAAACACCAAAAGAACGGCATTTAAAATCCCAACATTTTCTTATAATTTTCAGTTCACTTACAAACATTTTTCCCATCTCTTGTAGTCAATGCAACAGATGAACTTGGGCCTCTCAAAGAGCTGTTACTATTTGCAAATGAGACCAGCATCACTCTTGACAACCTCAAATACAGCACACGCTACAAGTTCTATTTGAACGCCATGACAGTCAAGGGCTCGGGGCCCACCATCACAGAAGAGGCCGTCACAGTTATGGATGAAGGTGAGGATTAACTTTTGACTGTGATTTTCCTAAATAACATTTCCAGGATATGAATCAAGGATCCAGCTGCAGTAGCCCTGATATTCTGGCTGGGGGTTGTTTTAAACATTAGTTTAGTTTAGTTTAAAAATCTCGCATTGAGAATGTTCAGAATTCAAAATGTCATACAAAAACTGGAAGCAATGACATCATTGTTATCTTTACATACTGAATTGCAGTTGATCTTCATTCTTACTTATATTTGCAATGGCCAGTGATTGGCCTTGCATTTATTGCATCATATCTTCCTTGCATTTATAGCAATCGTTTCACTACACAAAGACTAATGTGTTGACTCTTGCCAACAGCCAACAAAAAATATGATGCATGCTGAGTGTTGGCAATAATTCAACATTTTATTTACACAGAGCCTAACCTAAATTACTGAAAATCTTTTGCTGCCTTGCACTGCCATTTTCATTTGTAAGCTGATTTTAGCCATTTATGCCATTCGCTTCAGTCTGTGCAACTTTTATTTTTGACTATATTTAGTTTTGTCTGTGAAACTGATCTCTTTTGTAAGACACTTTGGATCTGCCTTAAATGGAAATTGTTTCCCTTTCTTTTTGATTTCCATAGTTAAATCATTGTTGTGGTCTTCTTCCTTCTTCCATCTTCCTTATGAAGCATTACGTTTTGCAACATATACAATTGGAAACATTCTATTTTAAGTGAATGGCTGTCAGGTGCTTCCTACTTACATTCATTCTATATTTGTCTCCCTTTCTTTCTCTCTTCTCTCTAAAGCTTTAATTCGACATCCCGCTGTAGAGGCGGGTAAAGGTAACACCAGTATCAGGCTGATGAAAATGCATGCTGGTCAAGCATCAGCTATGAGACTAGACAGTCACTGTAGCATTAAAAGCAAATAGATACATATGCATGAACTTCCCCAGGCCAAAAGCTTCACACCTGAACCAACCAGCTGCCAGGGAGAATCATGTTAGCAACAGATGCAAATTCCATCCCACTGCTTTCATTAGGACTGAGCTAGAACTAGAACATCTGTTGTTTAGTTAGTGTAGTTGAGGACACTAGATATGTTGCAGTGTAGACTGACCTTCTACTGCAGTCCCAACCAGTTATATGTAAACGGTTTTCAATGGATACTTGGAAAGATTAAGATTTTGCCTCATTAAATCTATAAAACAAAGATTACAACTTTAATATAAAAATATTAGGGCTGTAAAAACATTAATATATTCAAGAACTACTAATATCATCACGTTATTTGTAGTTTGTGGCTTAACAGATTCTTAGTTTTACAGAAAACTAAGCAATATGTGTATGCGGTGTCACTTGTAGCATAACGTATTGTGGCCCCAAAAATTATTTATACACCTAAGCCAAACTTAAAAATGTATAAATATCTATGCATTATATATATATATATATATATATATATATATATATATATATATATATATATATATATAAAATTAATTCAACCAAGTGGCATTTATTTTATTTTATTGTTCAAAATATAATCATTCAAAAAGTATTTGAACACTTTCTGGTTGTCAAAATTTGTGAAATCTGTTCATAGTTAATGCAATGAACTACACCTGTGGTTACTTTGCTAGGAGACTGCTGGTGAACTGACTTCATTCAGCCTAAAAAAAACTACAGTTTGTTAAAAGGGATTTTTCTAATAAAAAAAAAAAAGTGAAAAGTGACGTTAAATCTGAGAAAAGGTCTAGCTTTATTTTTTTTCAAATGCAGCTTGGTTTTATATTGGTAGTGTCTTATGCAATGACATTCATACATTTTTAAGAGTGACTTTAGTGCCCAAAAACTCATCTCACTCCTAATTCTCCATAAAAACAACACTTGGAGGCCACTTGGTGAGCCTGTTTTTCAACCACAACATTGATTCTTTTAAATCTTGACTCTGTTTGAAAGTGCATAATTGTAATAATGACTATTTTGATAATATCAAAGGGATAGTTCACCTAAAAATGAAAATTGTCTCATCATTTCCTCACCCTCGTGCCATCCAGATGTGTATGACTTTCTTTCTTCTGCAGAACACAAACAAAAATGTTTAGAAGGCTATATCATGTCTGTAGGTCCATACAATGCAGCTGAATAGTGATCTAAACTCTAAAGCTCTAAAAAGCACATAAAGGCAGCATAAAACTAATCCATAAGACTCCAGTGGTGTAAACCCTGTCTTCTGAAGCGATTCAATCGGTTTTGGATGATAACAGACCACAACTATAACTCCCTTTTCACTATAAATCTTGACATCAGCAGTCTCCTTGGCGATCATGATTTCAAGCTCGATTACACTTCCTATAGCGCCATCTAGCGCTCTGCGCATGCGTCAAGCACTAGGAAGTGTAATCGAGCTTGAAATCATGATTGTGCCTAGAGACTGCAATTACAAGGTGTATAGTAAAAAAGGAGTTATATTTTGTTCGGTTCCCACCAAAAGCTGATTAGATCGCTTCAGAATATACTGTATGTATTTAATTACTGGAGTGATATATATTACTTTTATACTGCCTTTATGTGCTTTTTGGAGCATTTGGTCTCTATACACTTGCATTGTAAGGACCTACAAAGCTGAGATATACCTCTAAAAAATCTTTTTTTTTTTTGTTCAACAGAAGAAAGAAAGTCATACACTTCAGCATAAGGGTGAGTAGATGATGAGAAGAGGAGTAAAAAGGAATATATTTCTGGTTTTGTGTTGATGAAGGGGTACTTGAGCACTACTGGTTGGGCTGTTGGTGTACATAAAACAAAAGGTTGGGAAATACTTTTCTAATGTAATATAACAAGACACCCAGATCTCTCTCTGCCTTGATCCCAACTTCCTCTCTGCAGCATAACTAGCTCTTATTTCACCAGGGATCTGCATGTTTCTGCATGCTGACAACTCAATGAACTGTATTTCTCACTTTCTGCCTTGTTTTCTCACTTTCTAATGGTTTGTGTTGTTCCTTGTTGCGTGCTTCAATTTTCTCTGTACTTTTTCAGGCTCAGCCCCACCTCCACCACCACCAACCCCCCCAGTCTCTAAATCTTTGCAGCCCTCGTTGCACAATGGTACAAACACTCCTGTACTGGCACCTTTATCTCTTTCCTCGATTGTTATGCTTATCCTGGGACTATAAATTCTAATAAAAAAGCGAGTTCATTAAAATAGAAATATGCCTTCTAATAGTTTTTAATATTATATTTGGTCCATTAGTTGGCCAGGGCATTAATTGCAAATTACTCCTGATTTCTAAATAAACAGGATTTGTATTATGACCCTAAGAGAATTTAAATGCATAGTTCACCTGATAATGAAAATGATCTTATCATTTACTCATCTTCATGTTGTTCCAAACCTGTCATAGAGGTTTGGAACAATACAAGTGTAAGTAAATGAGAACAGAAATTGAATTTTTGGGTGAACTATCCCTTTAAGGATTTTCTAAATTCTTATCACTTGTGTTTTTCCCTCTGTGTGATCAGCGCCAACTGCTGGTAGGATGTTTGGGAGCGTTAACTCCTCCGTGGAGGAGGACCATGCTTTGATAAGCTGGGAATATTCTGGTCCGGATAAGAATGTTTATGTGGAATATGTTGTTGATAACAGTAAGCTTTCCTTTCTTACAATTTTTGTGCATTCCAATTTAAATAGCTGTGTCCTAGTGACATTTCCAGCTATTTAAAGAGGTTTGGAATACAAATTTATCATGTTATATCAAAACACAATTACATCTCAAAAGATCTTGTTAAGCTTTAAAAAAAAAAAAAAAAAAAAGAAAGAAGAAAAAAGATCCTGATATAAATAAGAACTAATGCAAATAATAAAAAAAAACATTTGAACATTTTGCTGCTCTCCAGGTAAAGAACCCTGGAAAACAGAGTTTGTAAATGGCACTCGGACATATCAGATTAGAGGACTAAAGCCGGGGATGTCCTATAGGGTTCGCGTGGTAGCCAAAGACTACTCTGGCACAACGGTCCACGGTACAGAGGAGCTGTTGATTACAGTTCCAGGTGAGGAGCGCATGTCTATAGACAGCTGGAAACACCTGTCACTCACCCATGAAGCCCCTCCCAGCTTCAGTTGCAGACATCACCTATAGTTTACAAATTAAGCTTGCTTGGTGTCCAGACAGGTTCATGGAAATGTAGATGCATGCTCCTTTCTTGCTTTTTTACCCTTCAATGTGAAAGGATCATAAATGAACAGTCTTCCTCAAAGCAACTGGTTGTTTTTCCATATCATGTCTCAAACTCTTTTTTTTTAATTTATTTTTTGCTCTTGTTGTTGATAGTGATGTTCACATGATGTCAGCTTCTATTTTGCTGTTGATGCTATTAATTCATTCTGTGTGTACTCTAGAGATAAACCGACAAATGGTTTGATATTTGCTTTACTGAAATTTACATTTGACCTCTTAATCAGTTGTTTGTTCTTTAATATCGGTTTTATTGTTAAAGTTAGAAATGGCCCAAAACAAAGATGAACTTGCATAGTGGAAGACAAACAGTGCCACAAAACTCTTCAGTAATAAGTTTCCATATCGGTTATACAAAAACAATACTGGTTGATCTCTAGTGCACGCTTCAGCTTGTGTTCATGAACAAATCTCTGAAAGTTTAATGTATGGTATTCCCTGATTTTATTTATTTATATATTTATTTTTTGTTGTCTGCATGATACATTCATTTAAATGAACTTTTATGTCTAAAAATTAGAATTAAGGTTTGGTTCTACTTTTGGATCTACTACTTCTCTCATTTTCTCTGTGTATGTGTGTTTATGTTTGCAGCCATGACCAACAAGCAAGTTGACATAGCCACACAGGGCTGGTTTATAGGGCTGATGTGTGCCATTGCTTTACTGATACTGGTACTCCTCATCGTTTGCTTCATTAAGAGGAACAAAGGAGGCAAATACCCAGGTGAGTGTATGTGTACAGTCTTTGCTAGTAAGTGAGCTAAATCTGACAAAAACTCCCTTTAGGTATACTCTCATTAGAAAAAATATAGTGCTGTCAGTCAATTATATTTTTTTGTAATCGCGATTAATTGCAGATTTTGAAAATGCTGAAATATTACACCATATATACAGCTTTTCCTGTCAAAATTATGTAACAATGTAATGCTTTATTAACATTTTCAAAATAAAGCCTTCTACAGTGTAAAGACAGAAATACACTAAAATAGCACCAATTCAAGTAACATTAAATGTTTTCCAAAGTCTATGTGGGAGTTTGACTAATTAAAATATCTAGTTCCCACATAGGTTGAATATCATTGCAATGGGCATTACATCTCTTAAACTCAGATCCACACCAGTGTACATAGTATTAATCTAAAGACCGCTAAGATCTACTTTGCTACAGCAATTGTGAAGCTGCATTCATGATTCGCATCAGAGGGACAATGCCAGTGTCAAGCAGCGCTTTGAATTTCACATGAAAAGCACTTGCAGACAAAAATGCCTCATTCTGCGTTTTGGTGATAGTTATGTATTGTGAAGTGTGCATCAGTGTTTTGACTCCGGGCGGACACATTACAAAGTTTCCACCCTACCAAAAATTTCTGGTTTATGCTGTATTAATGGTAAATGTATTTATCACGATTAAGTAAAATGAACACTTTAAACATTTTTAATTAATTGCATGCGTTAATGCCTTAATCCTGACAGCCCTAAAAAATTATAAAGTAAATCATTTTAAAAACGAAAAAATGCAAGATTTAAACAAAGTTTGTTTATTATCACATGACAAACCTTTACACCATGTAAAATTCTGATTTCCATTTTACACATAGTAAAAGAGAAAGAAGATGCCCACCAAGACCCAGAGATTCAACCCATGAAAGAGGACGATGGGACATTTGGGGAGTACAGGTGATGAGAACGACAGATAGGACTTAATCTAGTTATTTATATCACTATGTCAGAGTATTAAACTGATTTGTTTTCATTTCAAAATTCATTGAAAACAAACCTCTCCTCTTGCTCAGGGATTCAGACCGTAATTTTTTCATTCCTCTGAGATGAATGTAAACCTCCCTGCACAGCTTGAGGAAAGGAGCAAACATTTTATACTTTAAATATACCAAGCCTGAACAAAAGCTCTGTATTATGTGACTGTATAACATTTTTAATTTAACACATCTTAAGTGTCAAATCAATTGCCTTCCTGATTTTACATGAATGTTGGACTTATTGCTGTGATTTGGTATTTTATTTTGTGTCATCGTTGATATTTATTGTCATCAACCATATTTATTATCATCATATTCACATTTATTTATTGTTTTGTAATTGTGTATGTTTTTATATTTGTCTGTCTTGTCATATTGTCATTATTATTGCAGTAACAATGCAGTAAATGAGATTGGAACAGGGATGAATTGGTCTCACCTCAACTGAGATAATTCATGGCATAAATTCAATGAATTCAAATGAGGCAAATTGAATTCCTGATCATTTATATATTTGATTATATATATATATATATATATATATATATATATATATATATAGTAAAATTTTGAATAGAATTGAAATCTTTTCTAAATTCAATTTTAGCTTCTGAATGTGCCAAATCTGAATTGCAGTTGACAGCAGTCATCTCTACAAATGTTCATTTTGTGTGTATTTATTGCATTTGTCCTGTTCATGAAGTCTGTCATTTGTTGTGTATGAGAATATAATGTCACTACATACTGTATCTTTGTCTTAAATGTAAAGTTGATACCATCATTGTCAAACATGTCAGTCTGTCTCATTGGTTCCTGTGTGTTTTGATTTTGGGGGGAGTTCAGGTCTTTAGAAAGGTAAGAGGGGCTTTGCAAGTCTTGCATGCATAAATCGCCCGTGATTCACCGTGTACTGTTGCTTCATCATTGAGCATACAATGGTAGATCTCATGTGGACAAAGCCAAACCTAAAGCTTTTATTAAAATAAGTTTGAATCTGAATTCATCATGTATTTTTGGACTGCTTCTTATGATTTTCCCTTATTTTATTATTATTTAACTGCATCTGATTAGAAATTCGTAATTATTATTTTTAAGATTTTTCTGATTCTGTGAGAAGTTCTCCATGCATTATGATGAATGTGCCCAAACTTACCCTTCCAAATGCATGTTAGGTTCAGTTATGACATCAACTGACCCTCCAATAGAGACACATATAAGGACTGTCTCACCTGCACTAAACAGCATGTTCTTGGAAATTGACATTTTGGAAATCTCCATACATTGGCTAGTTTAGTTGCTTTAAATTGTTGCGTTGTAATATCCTCCCCTCCCCCTTGTCTCTACTCTTTATATCAGTGACACTGAGGACCACAAGCCCCTCAAGGGCAGCCGGACCCCTTCCAATGGCACAGTAAAGAAGGACGACAGTGATGACAGCCTGGTCGATTACGGAGAAGGCGGAGACGGACAGTTCAACGAAGATGGCTCCTTTATCGGCCAGTACAGTGGAAAGAAAGAAAAGGACACAGCGGAGGGCAACGAGAGTTCGGAAGCTCCCTCCCCAGTCAATGCCATGAACTCCTTTGTGTAACTGCCTGAAAACACTCCATGACCTTTGACCCATCCAAGACCCAGCCCCCTTTGCCACACCATCATACGGAGAACAGGCTGTCTCTATTGCACTGTGACTCCCTGACATCACACAGGAAATAGGCATAAAGCAACAAACAATGACCCTCATTAGAATGTTAGATATGTAGAGGATAGAGAGAGAGAGCGAGAGAGAGAGAGAGAGAGAGAGGTGCAAAATGTCATACATATGCAAGAGTACTTTATATGTATACTGTAAGTACCAGAGGGCCAGTCCTGTACCTTTAGCTTTACCTTGATTGGTCAAATGATTTATAGGTGTAATCACTGTATTTTCTTTTGGCAAGCAAACATATATATCAGTATATGTGTATATGAATATATACTGTAAATTGACATATTTAAGAAAATATTTAATTAACATGGCCCCATCACTGTCAGATGGCATTGTATCTCACCATCTTGTCCACTGGACTTGCATGGAATTACTTAATCTAATCATCATGCCCTTAGCAAATCAACGTTAGCCAGCGTTGTCTAGACTGTGAATCTTGTCCGAATACGATGCTCACCTTTGCTTCAAAGCTAATGCCTGTCGCATTCTGTCGTCAGTGTTCAAATCGGTATTATACACTTTTTAAGCACCAATGTCTTTGTGGGCATTGTTGTGAAGTATGTGACTGTGTATAAAAGCTATTAGGCATCTTTTTTGACAAACAGAAGTTCTATAAAAATACAAAAACCACAGTAGAATTCAAAACTGGATGAAAAGTAGCATGTTTATGGCACAAAAGCACTCTTTGCAGACAAACTGTCACTCACACACACGTACATGATTGTGTCCTTTTTGAGTTTTCTTGTGGTAAACATTTTGATATATTTATCAAAACAGACTTTTTTGGTTTGTTGCTGTTTTATCCCTGAAAAATATATTACACTGAGAGACTTAAAGGAATAGTTCAACCAGAAATGTTAATTGTATGATGTGTATGACTTTCTTTCTTTCTTCAGCCGAAAGATGACTATCTTTATTCAGCTGAACACAAACAAAGATATTTAGAAGAATATCTCATCTCTGTAGGTCCTCACAATGCAAGTGAATGGGTACCAACAGTTTCAAGCTCCAAAATGTCTTATGGGTTACTTTTTTTGCTACCTTTATGTCCTTTTTGAGCTTTAACATTTTGGTACCCAATCACTTGCATTATGAGGACCTACAGAGCTGAAATATTATTCTAAAAATCTTTGTTTGTGTTCTGCAGATGAAATAAATTCAAACACATCTGGGATTGCATGATGGTGATGAAATGGTGAGAGAATAAAAATTTGTTTGTGACCTGTCCCTTTAAGGCCAAAGTAGCCTATACTTCAGTTTTCAGTGTGCCGCTGCGTCTTGTGCAAATTCCACATGCAGCCCTGTTTTTCTAGACACGCAGAGAGTCAGTGTCGTCTGCACAGTTTAAATGCTAATTCTTGATATCAGCAATGGAATTACTACTAGTTAAAATGTAACTTTTTGTTATCAGTAATTAGGTTTGCACTAGTAAAAACATTAATTCTTGAAATAATAAATTACGTCATTACTTGTGGAGTGACCCATTCTTGATTTCAAACATTCATTTTTAACTAGTAAAAAACATAATTTTTGATATCTGTAATGGTATTTTACTAGCAGAATTTCACATGTGTCATTCACTCCAGTTCGTATCAATACAGATATCTATAATTAATTTCCTACTAACTGAAATTAAAATTTCACATATCAATGCTGTACAACTAGTAAAAATAAAAAAATGTATATCAATAATTACATTGTTACTAATCTAATGTCCATTCCTAATATCAACAATTGAATTGCAACTGGTAAAAATGCATTTTGTTCTCACTAGTGACAATATTAATTTCTAAAATCTGTAATGTGATTGTTACTAGTTAAAAAGGCATTTAAGATGTCTTTAGTCACACACCAATTTATTGTTATCTGATATCCATTTCCAACAATCTGAAACACCAAATCTAACAAGTTAAAATGCATTTACAGATATCAAAAATGTGCATTTCACTAGCTGTAATTCAATTGTTGATAACAGCAATGGACATCTGCGCTAGGAACAATGTAATTATTGGTGTACAATTATGTAATATGTATGTAATATGTAATGATATGTGAAATTAGAATTGAAAATTTCATTCTAATATAATATATCCTGCACATGATAAAATGTCAAAAGGGCTTGCAATACTTTGTCAAAAGAGTACACTTTGAATGGCTGTGCGCGAGACGGAACGGTACACAGAAATGCTAAGTATACCCTTGAGTTACATTCAGGAGTTAAAGACTTTTATTCTAAACTGCATTGTGAAGGAATGCCCCTAGTCAGCCATGTAGCCACCCTTTGGCCATCTGTCCTCCTGTCCACTGTCGAACTCCAAGTGGATACAAACATCTCGCAACATCCTTGGTGAGGTCTCAAAGTAAGGGATGCAAGGAAGGCCTCTCAGCACGGTTCTTTAGTGCCTTGGTAGAAAACATTCTATAATCACAGACAAATTCCCTCTCTTCGCTTTTGAAGTCAGATATCAGTTCTACAAGCAATGCTGAGGTCCTGTGTGGATTCAAAACCACAAGACTCAAGGAGTTGATGTCACAAACATTCACCGTCACAGTTCATAAATGTATGATCACCTCAATTTGGGATGAGGGGCTTCTCATTTCCCTTATGAACAGCTAAAAATACTGCCTCTTTTCTGTGTGAACAGTCAATGATTGGTCTGATCAGACATGTTGATGGCTCTTTGGAAAGCTCATAACGGTGATTGAAACAACCGACTTTGGTAATTGCAGTAGCCTGTCCTGTCAAATCTCACTGTATGCAATACCATAAGGCATTAATATACACCCTTTCACATGTAACCCTTTTTAAAATCATGTTATTGCATGTTATGAAGTATTACAAGCTGTTGAGTGTAGTGAAATCAGGGCTTCACCAAACACAGTCCGCAGTGGTGCTGTCGTCAAATATGGCTGGGGATATTGAGATTTTAAGTCTATGTATGCATTTATGCAGGCATGCGTGGATATATGGGTGTATGAGAAGTGTGTGTGTGCCTGTTTGCATGAGTGTAAGATTGAGTGTGTCTTTGAGTACATGCGCGTGTCTCCACTGTATATATGGGGTGAGCCTTTTTTTTGGCGAGTCCCTAGATTTTCATGATTTAGCTTGTCATAACTTGCATCAAGTTTTTTAAGTTTGGAAATGTCTGCTTTTTAATATATAGATATGACATTGCTTTGTAAATATCCAGTCAAAATGATTTGAGACGAGAAGAGACATCCCAGGTAGGGTTGACACTTGAACTTAACCTAGGATGCTCAAGCGGGACTGTCCCAGCAATTTGTGTACTGTAAGTCACTTTAAAAAGACCTTACAACTTTTTTAAGTGACAACAAACCTCTATTCCTAAATCCCATACATCTCTATTATAAGAAAAAACAGGTCTTGGATCAGTGCAAAAGGTGACTGAGTAGCCTACAAGGTAATGCTGCAGAAACTGCACAGTGTTCCATCTGAATTCACATACACATCAGCTTGTATTCTTTCACTGGCACCGTTTTATTTTCGATTTTGCCAGATGTTTCTGAATTTTGTGCACAGATGGTTTATGAACCTTTTCTGTAGGAAAAAATAAGAGAATAAGAAATCAAAAGAAGTGGACACATCCTCAAAGGAGGGCAGATTGCACTGCTGTGGGTGCTGAATCTATTGATGTGTTTATGTCAGGGGGGGCAATGAAGAATGAAAAATGTAGTGTGTTGAAATGCTATTCTGGTTAATGTTAAGGCTACATGAAAATAAAGCATGAAAGGCTGTGAAATGGTTTACTCTATAATATCCTTGCAAAGATATTTTGTATATAAAATAATTAAAATAAATGTTGGTTTCTGGATTTCACTACCACCTGTCTGTTCATGATTTTATTCAGCAGCATGTTACTACATTAATTCATCTCTTAAAGTCTGACACTATAACTAAATGATTTGAGTTGGCCTACAAATAAGAATAAAAGGGATAGTTCACCCAAAAATATGATTTTTGTTATCATTTAGACAACCCATCTGCATGTTGATCCGAATCCATACCCATTTTTCTCCCATGGAACACAAACAGAAAATGTAGGCAGATTGTTAGCCTCAGTCACCATTCACTTCCTTTGCATCTTTTCCCTCTGCCATTAAAGTGAATGGTGTCTGAGGCTAACATTTTAAAAGAAAGATTCTAGAATATTCACACTGCATTTGTGGCATAATATTGATTACCACAAAAATTAATTTTGACCTGCTCCTTTAAAAAAAGCTCAAATTTGGGTTACAGTGAGGCATGTACAATGGAAGTCAATGGTCTCCAATTTGTAAACGTTAAAATACATTTAAATAAGTATAGCCATACAACATAAACAAACACATATCATGATTCTAGTATGATCAAATTGCTTACTAACATTTTGTATGTAAATGTATATCCAACTTTTCAATTTAGTTGTCATGACAATTATTTAAACAACATTACAGCTCAGTGTCAACAGAAAAATCAATGGAAGTGCTTATAAAAAATTATAAGATTCACATTTCTGACTTTAAACCCTCCAAAAATTGGCCCCATTCTCTTCCATTGTAAGTGCCTTACTGAAAACCTGTTAAAAAACAAATAAAATATTTAAGGATGGATGAGTAGAATATTTTTTTTTTTTTTTGTGATTATGCCATGAATGCTGTGGATTGAGCTTTTCATGTATTGAACCCTGAATGTTCCTTTCAGTATGTTCAACATAAATATAAAACGTGTGTTAAAATACGGTAGGTTTGTACAAGTAATATGCATGAATTATCCCTGTGCAATTGCCTTGAAGAGTAAAGCCTCTTCCCATAGTGCTGTGCTGATGTTCGCCCATCATTCGGCCTTTTTATCCGATTGGATTGATTCTCAGAGATTGGATTTTTTTCTGAATATTGAGTATCAGAGAAAAAAACAAAAACAAGCCTGTCTGTTCTCACTGACCAAAGAAAATATTTAGGACAATCAAAAACATTATAAGTGGCACCCTTCCATAGTCACAGGACTTTAGGCAGATATTTCTGTTTCTCTTAATAAACTAAAAATAATCTATTTATCTCCCTCCCCTGCAGTGTAAGAATTAATCCACTGGATTTGAACAGATGTGTGTGGCTTATCCTTTCATTCCCCTAAACATTATCAGATATCAACTGCGTGCCCTTTGTAGAACATTTTGAAATCAACTGACTCTCAGCTACCATAACAAAATCACCTTGACTAGTTTAGATCCACTGCAGCAGCACATGGACGCAGACAGCATCACTCAATAGGATGTTGGCTCGCGCAGCATCCGCGCTCGGCCAATAGCAGACTGGTACCGCACGCGCGCCGTCTGTCTCCTCTGCGGCAGTGCTGGTCCTGGTGTGTGGGGTTTTGGGGAGGATTGTTTGGCGTTTCACCCATTCTCCCGGTAAGTTTACTTTATATGTGTGACCTTGCGATATTCTGGTGAACATATAAGGGCTTTAAGACATTTAGGAGTCTATTCTAGGATGATGAGGGTGTTCCGACGAGTTTGGCCATATACCGCAATGCAGAGGAAGAGGATGGATTAGTCTGGTCATAGTTGATGTCAACATCAAAATTGTAGCATGTATTTTTAACAAAGAGTGATAGGATTGCATAGTGGAATGATTAACCATAAATATATGCACATATGTGACAGGATATTTACTTGTCTAAAGTTGAAACGGGACAGAAGTTCATCCTCGGTCACCCGGTAACAAGAAGGATGGAGAGTGTAATAACAGTGTAATGTCAGTGGGAGGCGCTAGTGGACAGTTGCCACCATGACGCAGTTTTTTGTGAATATATACAGTTATAATGGGTTGACCTGATCATAGACTTTTTTTAGTCTTGAGACTGCATACTATTTATGTCTGGAAATAGATATTACACATCCATCTTTTATATTTATGTTTTTATTATTCAAATAGCCCTCCCTAAAATGAAAAGGCAAATGGTATTTCACCCTGTGTGAGCATGAGTTTACAGTGAGCCGTGACCTAAATCCGATGCAGGACTGAAGCAGACAGCAGATCAGAAGATGCAATAAGATTATAATAACAAATGGATGAAAATACCCTGAATAGAATTAGACCACATGTGCATGACTTGAATGGATGGCCTAGGAAATTGCACCTGTGTAACAGACATAGTCAAGTCCTGAAGATTCACAATAAATGGGCACATCAGTGGGCAGCAAGGGTTAATGTATAAAAGTGCAGCACAGGCAGATAAGAGATGCTGCATGTGTTAGCAAAGACAAGGAGGATATCAGCAAGACTCCATCTCTAAGAATGCATTCTTATACTCAGTAATGCATACTCAGCTATGCTGACGCAAGGCATGCACTAAGGCTTAGATTTACTTTCTGTTTCTATCTTTTGTATGTTATTTTCTGCAGACAGATGTTTCCCTAAGCATGTAAGGAAACATTCTACATACAACGTGTGTGTTAGGAGTTTATGTATATCTGTGTGAGAGCGAGAGAGATGTCGCAGATTGCTGAGTCAGGATGTGACAAATGGTTCATGTTGCTCTCTTAGACACAGGCTGATATCATATGGTGCAGAGCGGGAGTCTGGACTTTGTAGCCGCCAGTCCTCAACACTGCAGCTAGATAGCACTTTACTCACACACACTCTCACGCTCTCCCACTTTCATGTTGTTGTTTTTTCCACAGGCCTGGTTTTTAACTGTTAAATCATCAAGATGGTAACCTCAGCCATGTTTCGTTGTATCCTCGCCTCCCTCTTCTTATCAGCTGGTGAGTACTTTAAAGTACTTTTCAAAGGTAGCATGTAAAATAATGCTGTTTTATGGGTTATTCTCCACCAAAATGTCACTTTTAAAATTTCAAGCACTGTTAAAATTATTATTGTTGAACTGTTTTCAGCTGCAATTAAGCCCAGGATCTTTGAACCCAGAATCTTTGACAGTAAGTCAGATGCATCTCTCTCTTTGGGGGCTTTCACACTGGCAGTCTGAAACAGAGCACAGTTTGCATAAAAAATTGGTAATATGAAAGCTGGTTTGCAGACCGTGGTACCGAACTCGAGTATGCCTGTAGGAGATGGTCTGAGCTTGTTGCAGTGGAACTGTGGCACAGTTTTCATGAGTAAAGAAGCAACCTGTACCCGGGTCTGCACTTGTTCAGGAATTAAAATAAAATTTTTGCCGATTTAAAAGGGGTCATCGTGACATACTATTTGTTAAATAGTTTATTATCTTTCCTGAGGTCAACTTTTAATGTTAGTAATTATTAGTCAGTCATAATTTAGTCATATATCATCATTTTCCATCCTGTATCTAGCCCTCTGTCTGAAAATGGTTGGTTTTAAACTGTCTGGCCCTTTAAAACGTCAAAGTAAATGTTCACTTTTGTGATTGGCTAACATCGTGCAGCCCCTCAATGTAACACGCACAAGAAGAGACAGTCACAATGTCGAATACAAAACAGCTTTATTAAACACAAAGCGTGCAAAGTACAAAAAAGGGCAAATCCAGTGAAGAGGCGTCAAAGGGGAGCGTGATGTCGGAGCCGGGGAATCAGAATAGAAGGAAGGGGCAAATCCGGGAGAGAGTGGTCAACGAGAGCGGGAGGTCGAAGCCGGGAAAACAGTTAACAACTATGGCGTAGAACAAGACGGGACTAGCGGGATCAACGACAGGGGAACAAGGGGAGCTGGCAAGCTAAGGGGTAAACAAGAGGAGTTCAAAACTAGGCGAGACTAGCGGGGGGCAAGGACACGGGAAACTAAATACAATAACCAACAAGCGGGAGACGAGTGTGCTGTGAGATTTATAGAGACGAGTGCAGGTGTAAACAATGACAGGTGATAGGGACGAGTGCAGGTGTATACAATGAACAGGAGTGCAGATGACACGAGTGCAGGTGTACGGTGATTGGGAGCGGGCATGTGAGCCCGAGGGGGGAGATAGTGTACGAGCATGCGAGCTTGTAGGAGCAAAAACGAGCGTGCAAGCTCGAGGGAGCAAAACGAGCGTGCAAGCTCGAGGGGGCGGAACGAGCGTGCGAGCTCGAGGGGGTGGAACGAGCGTGCGAGCTCGAGGGGGCGGAACAAGCGTGGAAGCTCGAGGGGGGTGGAGCGAGGGAGCGGGGTTCGTGACAGTACTCCCCCCTCTAAAACCGACGGCTCCTGACGGCCGCGCTCGGTTGCGAGGAGCGCGACCTCTGGGAAGTGGTGCTGGATGATCCCAACAAACAAAAAACCCCTGAACAGACAACCCACAAAACACACAAACAATATTGAGGACAGTCCACGGGGCACAGAGGGAAATGAGACAGTCCATGGGGTCAATGGGCAGTTTCAAGGCAAGGTCAGGGGGGACATAGCGGACAGGCGGGTGGTCGGGAGATCTAGGGGGCAGCCAAAGGGCAGAGACTGGGTCAGGGGGTCTGGAAGGCGACTGGAGGACAGGGACTGGGTCCGGGGGTCTGGAAGGTGACCACCGGACAGGAATAGGGTCCGGAGGCCAGGGAAGAGGCCACAGGACAGGAAGGGGGTCAGGAAGTCCGGGCTGAGCCGTGAAAGGCGGTGCCGTCAAAGGCGGCACTGTAGGCGGCTCTGGAGGTGGGGTTCTGGAAGGCTCTGGAGGTGGAGCCGAAGGAGGATTTAGGGGCGAAGGCCTGGAAGGCTCTGGAGGTGGAGCCGAAGGAGGCTTTAGGAGCGAAGGCCTGGAAGGCTCGAGAGGCTTGGGGGGCGGAGCCCTGAGAGGCTCGAGAGGAGGAGGAGCCCTGAGAGACTCGAGAGACGAAGCTGTGAGAGGCTTGAGGGGTGGAGCCATGAAAGACTCGAGGGGCGGAGCCCTGAGAGGCTCGAGGGGAGGAGGAGCCCTGAGAGGCTCGAGGGGAGGAGGAGCCCTGAAAGACTCGAGAGGGGAAGCCCTGAGATGCTTGAGAGGGGGAGGAGCCCTGAGAGACTCGAGAGGCGAAGCCGTGAGAGGCTTGAGGGGTGGAGCTCTGGGAGGCTCGAGGGGTAGAGCTCTGGGAGGCTCGAGAGACTTGAAAGGCAGAACCCTGGGGGGCTTGGGAGGTAGAGCTCTGGGAGGCTCGAGAAACGGAGCCCTAGGAGGCTCGAGAGGAGGAGCCCTGGGAGGCTCGAGAGGAGGAGCCCTGGGAGGCTTGGGAGGAGGAGCCTTGGGAGGCTCATGAGGCGGAGGCCGCGAGGGCTCTGAGGGGTGAGCAGAGGCTGGCAGAGCCGTGGAAGACTCTGAGGGTGGAGCAGAGGCTGGCAGAGTCGTGGAAGACTCTGAGGGCGGAGCAGAGCTCGGCAGAGCCATGGAAGACTCTGAGGGCAGAGCAGAGGTCGGCAGAGTCGTGGAAGACTCTGAGGGCGGAGTAGAGCCCGGCAGAGTAGTGGAAGACTCTGGGGGCGGAGCAGAGCCCGGCAGAGTCGTGGAAGACTCTGAGGGAACCTCTGCGGTCTTGAGCACAAGACGAGACTGGGGAGAAGGGGCCCTCTTCCTTCTCTGATGTCTTCGGCCAACAGGGGATGTGGCCATGGGGACGGTCGAGGCTACAGGCGCTGGCTCTGGGGCGGTCGAGGCTACAGGCGCTGGCTCGCTGACCGTGGCAGACATGGGTGCTGGCTCGTTGGCCGTGGCGGGCATGGGTGCTGGCTCGTTGGCCGTGGCGGGCATGGGCGCTGGCTCGTTGGCCGTGGCGGGCATGGGCGCTGGCTCGTGGGCCATGGCGGGCATGGGCGTTGGCTCGTGGGCCGTGGCGGGCATGGGCGCTGGCTCATTGGCCGTGGTGGGCATGGGCGCTGGCTTGTTGGCCGTGGTGGGCAGGGGCGTTGACTCGCTGGCCGTGCCAGGCTTCGAGGCTGGGGCCGTGATGGGCCTCGGGAATGGGGCCGTGTCGGGCTTCGGGACTGGGGCCGTGTCGGGCTTCGGGACTGGGGCCGTGTCAGGCTTCGGGACTGGGGCCGTGACAGGCTTCGGGACTGGGGCCGTGTCAGGCTTCGGGACGGGGGCCGTGTCAGGCTTCGAGACGGGGGCCGTGGTAGGCTTCGAGACGGGGGCCGTGGTAGGCTTCGAGACGGGGGCCGTGGTGTGGAGCGCTGGTTCAGTGTCTGCCTCCCCCACAGTAAACGAGGAACCAGCGTACAGTAGGGAGAGGTCAATAAACTGAGCCAGGTTGAGAGAGCAGCGACCACCAGGCATGAATGATGAGGTTGGCTCATTCAGTCCATATTGAAAAATGTCTTTTAGAGCCACCTCATCAAAATTCACCTGGTTAGCCAGGGCACAAAAGTCAGTCACATAAGCCTCCAAGGGTTGACTCCCCTGACGCAAAACCAAGAGTTGGGCCGCTGGGTCCATAATGTTAAGGGCACGGCTATTCGTTCTATAACCGCTGCCCTGCATAACCAACTCTTGGTAATCGGCCGAAGAGCCGTCAAACCTCTCATGTTGTTCTGGCGATTGGGAGCGGGCATGTGAGCCCGAGGGGGGAGATAGTGTACAAGCATGTAAGCTCGTAGGAGCAAAAACGAGCGTGCAAGCTCGAGCGAGCAAAACGGGCGTGGACGCCCGAGGGAGCAAAACGAGCGAGGAAGCTCGAGGGAGCAAAACGAGCGTGCGAGCTCGAGGGGGTGGAACGAGCGTGCGAGCTCGAGGAGGCGGAACGAGCGTGGAAGCTCGAGGGGGCGAAACGAGCGTGCGAGCTCGAGGGGGCGGAACGAGCGTGCGAGCTCGAGGGGGCGGAAAGAGCGTGGAAGCTCGAGGGGGCGGAGCGAGGGAGCGGGGTTCGTGACACTCAAGTACAGCCATATTTGAAGCTCAATCTGAAGAAAATGAAAACATTATAAAACTACATTTCAAGGTCAACACATAACGTACACCCAACATATTTCATCTGAATGAATCAGACTGTTCACTCAAGCACATCATAAATTATCAAACAGTCACGACATTTGAATGGAATTGGTTACGGTTTAATGGTCCAAATTTCTAATTTTAACTCCCACTTTTTTAATAACAGTTCATTTGCAAAGCTTGAATCATACTGTGCAATCCACGCTGATATAAGCTGAAAACACATACAATCTATGCTGAAATCTTCACTCAAAATCTTGAATTTACACTCAGATTAGGCCCGTAGCAAATGTGCCCAGTTTGAAAGCCACCTTTAAGTCCCTCAAATACTGTATATGAAGAATACATTATTATTATTCATTCATTAATAATTATACATAATATTTTATAATAAGAAGTATAATAGATTTGTATGTTTTATTTTAGCTTTTTTTCATGCAATAGCATAATAATATTATGCAATAGCATGCAGTTCTGTCTGCATATTGATAGGTTTCTGTAGATTGACAATAATGCTAGATCATGGTATTGTTCATCAGAGGAAGCAACAGGTTTTGGGCCCATATTTGAAGAGGAGCCTTTGGACACAGTGTATGCAGAGGATTCTCCAGAGAACAAAATCTCCATGAACTGCAGGGTGCGGGCCAACCCACCAGCCTATATCAAGTAATTTCTCTATTTTTATCCATTTATTTGTTTTTGTATCTACTATTACTAACTGAACACTATTACAGGGATCATAGATTAAATAGTTGGCACTTGCACAAGGAATCAGTGAGAAATTATTCAGTATTACATGACAATATTTCCATTTGTTTACATTAGTTAATGCATTAGATATCATAAAATAACAGTAAACTATATATATTTTTTCAATATTTATTAATCTTTGTTAATGTTAGTTAATACAAATATTGTCATTGATAGTTCATAGTGCATTAACTAATGTTGACATATACACTTTTGATTTTATAAATGTATTATTTTATGTTGAAATTAATATTAACCAAGATTAATAATAATTAATAATTAAAAATATTAACAAATTAACCATATTGTAAAAAATATATATATAAATCATGTTTTTTTCTCAGATGGTGGTTGAACAATTGGGAAATTAAACTGATGGAGCAGCCTGATGAGCACTTCAGCCTGGTGGGCGGAAACCTGGTCATCACCAACCCAGACAAGGGAAAGCATGCTGGGAAATATGTGTGTGTGGCCAAGAATGTGTACGGCACTGTCATCAGCAAGGAGGCCACTGTCACGTTTGGATGTATGTGACAGATAGGACTCTTTATAAAAACAAATATGTGTTCAGTTCAAACGTAATCTATTATTGTGAGTGTGCAGAATATCATCCTCTCCTGCTTTCCCTCGAATCTTCTCTCCTTTTGTCATATTTTCTTTCTGCAGACCTGAATCAGTTCCCCACAGATGAGAGAGAGCCAGTGAATGTGAAGGAGGGGCAGGGGGCGGTGCTGCTGTGTTCCCCTCCATCTCGCTATCCAAGTAAGACCTGGGTTCATACACACTGTAGCTGTGCTCCATGCATTCCTTCTGTAAACCTGGTTTAACAAAGTTGTACCAAAACGTCAGTGATTTGCTTTACTTAGTAGTGCCCTAGTATATTTATACAGTTTCAGAAAGAAAAAACTGTGAATGTACCTGGATTTCTATATAAATTGGTCTTAAAAGTCTGCTTAAACACCAATCAAATCACATACCTATTCCTCTAACTGTAAATATTTTTTTCCAATTGATAAACAGTTGTGATTCTTTGCTAGTCTAAAGGCCAAAAGGCCACTATTTTGATTTATGTGAGTGGCTCAAAACTGCCCTTCCAACAATGCACCTGTCATGTCTCATGAATCGTTTTGTTTTTCTCTCAGGTGAGGTGATGTTTCGCTGGATCTACAATGATTTCCCCAACTTCATCAACCCCGACCAGAGGCGTTTTGTGTCTCAGTCCACTGGGAATCTGTACATCGCTAAAGTTGAGGCCTCGGATGTTGGGAATTACTCTTGTTTTGTGTCAAGCCCCACCATCGGCAAGAGTGTTTTCAGCATGCCTATAACTCTGATTCCACAAATAGAGAGTGAGTTCATCTAAATGAAATCTTGGATGACAAGATTTTGTTGTTAAAAGGAATTTTAACAAATGTGCAGCTGTTTCCTCATAACTGAGCCCCTTAGCGGACAGGGTGGGAATTTTTTTCTGAAATAGTTTTGCGTGGACTACCAATACGTTTTGCGTTCCCTCGCAATAGTTTGTGTTCCCTTGCAATAGTTGCATTGATTTGCAATAGTTTGCGTTCCCTTCCAATAGTTGTGTTCCCTCGCAATAGTTTGCATTCACTTGCAACAGTTTGCTTACCTTCACAATAAGTTTTGCATTCCCTCGCAATATTTTGTGTTCCCTTGCAGTAAGTTTTGTGTTTCTGCACAATAGGTTGTGTTCCCTCACAATACGTTTTGCATTCCCTCTCAATAGTTTCCGTTCCCTTGCAGTAAGTTTTGCGTTCCTTCACAATAGTTTTCGTTCCCTCGCAATAAGTTTTGCGTTCCCTCGCAATAGTTTTCGTTCCCTTGCAATAAGTTTTGCATTCCTTTGCAATAGTTTGTGAACCCTAACAATAAGTTTTGCATTCCTTTGCAATAGATTGTGAACCCTCGCAATAAGTTTTGCATTCCTTCGCAATAGTTTGTGAACCCTCACAATAAGTTTTGCATTCCCTCGCAACAGTTTGTTAACCATCGCAATAAGTTTTGCGTTCCCTCGCAATAGTTTTCGTTCCCTCGCAATAAGTTTTACGTTCCCTCGCAATAAGTTTTGCATTCCTTCGCAATAGTTTGTGAACCCTCACAATAAGTTTGCATTCCTTCGCAATAGATTGTGAACCTTCACAATAAGTTTTGCATTCCTCGCAATAAGTTTTGCATTCCTTCGCAATAGTTTGTGAACCATCACAATAAGTTTTGCGTTCCCTCGCAATACGTTTTGCATTCCTTCACAATAGTTTGTGAACCCTCACAATAAGTTTTGCATTCCTTCGCAATAGATTGTGAACACTCGCAATAAGTTTTGCATTACTTCACAATAGTTTGTGAACCATCGCAATAAGTTTTGCGTTCCCTCGCAATAAGTTTTGCGTTCCCTCGCAATAGTTTTCGTTCCCTTGCAATAAGTTTTGCATTCCCTCGCAATAGTTTGTGAAACCTCACAATAAGTTTTGCATTCCTTCGCAATAGATTGTGAACCCTCGCAATAAGTTTTGCGTTCCCTCGCAATAAGGTTTGCATTCCTTCGCAATAGTTTGTGAACCCTCACAATAAGTTTTGCATTCCTTCGCAATAGTTTGTGAACCCTCACAATAAGTTTTGCATTCCTTCGCAATAGTTTGTGAACCATCGCAATAAGTTTTGCGTTCCCTCGCAATAAGTTTTGCATTCCTTCGCAATAGTTTGTGAACCCTCACAATAAGTTTTGCATTCCTTCCCAATAGATTGTGAACACTCGCAATAAGTTTTGCATTCCTTCACAATAGTTTGTGAACCATCGCAATAAGTTTTGCGTTCCCTCGCAATAAGTTTTGCATTCCCTCGCAATAGTTTGTGAAACCTCACAATAAGTTTTGCATTCCTTCGCAATAGATTGTGAACCCTCGCAATAAGTTTTGCATTCCATTGCAATAGTTTGTGAACCCTCACAATAAGTTTTACATTCACTTGCAACAGTTTGTGAACCATCGCAATAAGTTTTGCGTTCCCTCGCAATAAGTTTTGCATTCCTTCGCAATAGTTTGTGAACCCTCACAATAAGTTTTGCATTCCCTCACAATAGTATGTTTCCCTTGCAATATGTTTTGTGTTTCTTCGCAATAGGTTGTGTTCCCTCACTATATGTTTTGCATTCCTTCGCAATAGTTTGTGAACCATCGCAATAAGTTTTGCGTTCCCTCGCAATAAGTTTTGCATTCCTTCGCAATAGTTTGTGAACCCTCACAATAAGTTTTGCATTCCTTCCCAATAGATTGTGAACACTCGCAATAAGTTTTGCATTCCTTCACAATAGTTTGTGAACCATCGCAATAAGTTTTGTGTTCCCTCGCAATAAGTTGTGCGTTCCCTCGCAATAGTTTTTGTTCCCTTGCAATAAGTTTTGCATTCCACCGCAATAGTTTGTGAAACCTCACAATAAGTTTTACATTCCTTCGCAATAGTTTGTGAACCCTCACAATAAGTTTTGCATTCCCTCACAATAGTATGTTTCCCTTGCAATATGTTTTGTGTTTCTTCGCAATAGGTTGTGTTCCCTCACTATATGTTTTGCATTCCTTCGCAATAGTTTGTGAACCATCGCAATAAGTTTTGCGTTCCCTCGCAATAAGTTTTGCATTCCTTCGCAATAGTTTGTGAACCCTCACAATAAGTTTTGCATTCCTTCCCAATAGATTGTGAACACTCGCAATAAGTTTTGCATTCCTTCACAATAGTTTGTGAACCATCGCAATAAGTTTTGTGTTCCCTCGCAATAAGTTGTGCGTTCCCTCGCAATAGTTTTTGTTCCCTTGCAATAAGTTTTGCATTCCATCGCAATAGTTTGTGAAACCTCACAATAAGTTTTACATTCCTTCGCAATAGATTGTGAACCCTCGCAATAAGTTTTGCATTCCTTTGCAATAGTTTGTGAACCCTCACAATAAGTTTTACATTCACTTGCAACAGTTTGTGAACCATCGCAATAAGTTTTGCGTTCCCTCGCAATAAGTTTTGCATTCCTTCGCAATAGTTTGTGAACCCTCACAAAAAGTTTTGCATTCCCTCACAATAGGTTGCGTTCCCTCACTATATGTTTTGCATTTCCTTGCAATAGTTTTTGAACCATCGCAATAAGTTCTGTGTTCCCTCACAATAGTTTTCGTTCTCTCGTAATAAGTTTTGCTTTCCCATGCAATAGTTTGCATTCCCTTGTAATAATTTTTATGTTCCTTTCCAATAATTAGCATTCCCTTTTAACTGTTCGCATTGCATTGCAATAGTTTGTGAAACCTCACAATAAGTTTTGCATTCCTTCGCAATAGATTGTGAACCCTCGCAATACGTTTTGCATTCCTTTGCAATAGTTTGTGAACCCTCGCAATGGTTTACATTCCCTTGCAATAAGTTTTGCGTTTCTTCGCAATAGTTTGTGTTCCCTCACAATACATTTTGCGTTCCATTGCAATAGATTGCGTGCCTTCGCAATATGTTTTGTGTTCCCTCGCAATACTTTGCATTCCCTAGCATTAGTTTGCGTTCCTTCGCAATAGTTTGTGAACCCTCGCAATAAGTTTTGCATTCCCTCACTATAGTTTGAGTTCCCTCTAAAACGTTTTGCGTTCCCTTGCAATAGTTTGCAGTCCCTCGCAATAAGTTTTGCATTATCCACAACAGTGTCGGCATTTCACAAAAACCTAGGGTATGGCCAAACCCCATCTCCCTCCAGCAAATATAGCAATAAATCACTGTCCATGTGGAAGTGCTGAAATGTGACTGTTACAATGTGTAATGTATCTCGTCATTGTTCTCTCAAGTTTATTATAGTTTGTCACAAAACTTTATGACTACATTAACTCACTGGGAAGGTTTAAAGTTATTCTCCTAAACAAACTAATTAACTACACATATTTTTGTTATTATTACTTATACAGTATGATCTATTATTTTTACACAATCAATGCTTTGTTCATCATAAGTACGTTTTCAATGTTTTGTTTGCACAAATTCAGCTGTGGGTTGAGGTGCAAGCTGCAAGGTCAGTGAAGACTTATCTATTTATACCATGTTGGCAGTAGACCTATTGCAAGTGCACTATATAATGAATAAAACATTAATTTAATCTGCAATTCTATCATGCAGCCACTTTGTACCAACTGTGTGGTCCTGCACACCAGGCTAACCATGTTTTTTTGCTTTTGTTTGTTTTTCTGGCAGAAACCATGGTTTAGTACATAATACTAAAAGTGGTTTTATTATAGATTAACCACGGTTAATGGTATTTGTAGTAAAATCATCATAACCACAAAATTTGAATATTTATTAACATAGTTTTTGTTTTCCTGTATTATTACTGTAGTTTTAATATGAATATCAAGGCTAAAATATGGTTTCTGTAGCAATACATGGTGAAATTATTTAGGGCTTGCAAAACATATTTCAAGGGAATGCAAACGATTGCAAGGGCACGCAAAACTATTTCAAAAAAATAATTCCCATCTGTCCTTTAAGGGGTTCCATAGCATGCTTGTTTAAAAAGTAAATTATTTCCTACCTTTTCATCTCTGCCTTTTACACAGAGGAGGTAAAGAGATATCCTGCTGATATTCGTGTTAAATTTCCCAAGACCTATGCTTTGGTGGCACAGAACATCACGCTGGAGTGCTTTGCCCTTGGAAAGTGAGTTAACAAAAGCAAATGCTGTTTATATAGCAAGCAATATAAAACAAACCTTAAAAAAGGTACAGTGGCAGAACCATGGTACAGGGACGACATCAGAAAGTAATACCATTGTACTCTGATATATACCTTAGTTCTGAAATATGCTGACCATTGTATTTACATGGTACCCCAAGACACTTTCAAAAATACCATGGTAAATGGGCAAAAAAAATAATACAAAAATGCGTGGTTCCTTTTGGCACTTTTTTAAGTGCAGTATTTATTTACCTGTTATTTACATGCTACTCCAAGATACTGTATTTTAAAAAATCTCATGGTTTAACCATTGTACAAGTCCATGAAACCCTAATGATGCCATCATCATGTTTTGTTAGTGAAGTGATTGTGTCCCCACAATGAGATTCACAAATTAACGAAGTGTTTCCTCAAAACAGCATTAGATTTGGTTGGTTGTTCCTTATCATTTAAACTCATCATTTACCTTTCAGTCCACTCCCACACATCCGCTGGAGAAAGTTAGATGCTGATCTTCCACCTAACTATGAGGTCAGCATGAATGGAGCTTTGCTGCACCTGCTTAATGTGCAGTATGAGGACGAGGGCAGTTACGAGTGTGAGACACTCAATGTTAAGGGGATGGACTGGTATCGGCAGTGGCTCTATGTGGAAGGTATCACACAATATCAAGTGTAACATCAGAGAGAATTTAGCTCTTTTAAAATGATTTGTAAACTCAAGTCAAGTCACAGATACTTTATACACAGATTTGAATTCTATTTAGTTATTTATGTTTTACAATAGAACTAATGCTTTATTTTGAGAGAAAAAAAAAGAGATGACTGATTCTGAGCAAAGGTGAACATGATGTTTCTTTTATGACCAATGGATATTGAGTCTTTAATTGATTAGGATTGTGTCCAGTTGATAATTTGATCTCACTTCAGGTGCCCCAGAATGGGCGGAGCACATCAATGACACAGAGAAAGATGTTGGCAGCGAGCTCACACTGAGATGCGTTGCTGTGGGGAAGCCATTACCGTGGATACGCTGGCTGAAAGATGGCTACTCAGTTAATACTGTTTTATTGTTTTGGAAAAACACTGAAAACGTCAAGTTGTTCAGATAGTTTTACACTGTGAACAATGCTTATAGATGAATTATGTCTGTTCTGCTGTCTTTTGTCTCATCACAAGTATGGTAAAGGGGAGCTGAAGTTCTCCAGTCTCACGTTTGAGGACTCTGGAATGTATCAGTGTATTGCGGAGAATGAATGGGGCACCATCTACGCCAACGCAGAGCTACGGGTTGTCTGTGAGCTCTTCAATGCTATTTTTCCAGTCATTTTTTGCAACTCTTGTGTGTTAACAAGACATGCATAGAATTTGAGTCTGTCTTGGAGGGCCATGGGACTAATTCAATTAAAGGACCATAAATAAAATGTTTTTAACATGATATACAGTGTACTATGTTGTTCAAAATCCAAGTCTAGTGTTTTAAATGGTCTATTCACAGCTTGTGCACCAACGTTCATTTATAATCCAGTGAAGAAGGTTCTGCTAGGGGCTGAAAATGGACGTGTGGTGATAGAGTGTCAACCTCGTGCTGCTCCTAAACCCAAGTTTATCTGGAAACGAGGTTCTGAACTGCTGACCAACTCTTCAGGGTTAGTCTGTAATCCATTCAATCCTTAGAACATTTCAGACTAGAATTTCCCATATACAAAAGAACAGAATTCAATGTAGCACAACATAAATTAGGATTTATATTAATCATTTGAAACCCGAGCGTGAATGCTTATGGGGTGCCGTTTGTAAAGTGGCTCACGCTGAAAATAACAGCAACATTTTGTCACATTTAGCTTCAAACAATGTTTAAAAATCTGGTATGAATTTTTGACGGTCACTTTTTAGCACATTTACAACAATATTTGTTAACATAGAGATATTTTAAATAGTTAAATCTAAATATTAAATGCTACACTTAAATGTTAAATGTTAAATATAAATGTTAAATATAAATGCTAAATATAAATATAAATGTTAAATATAAATATAAATATAAATGTTATATCTAAATGTTAAATATAAATCTAAATGTTAAATATAAATATAAATATAAATGTTATATCTAAATATTAAATATAAATCTAAATGTTAAATCTAAATGTTAAATCTAAATGTTAAATATAAATGTTAAATATAAATATAAATGTTAAATTTAAATGTTAAATATAAATATAAATCTAAATGTTAAATCTAAATGTTAAATCTAAATGTTTCGTGTGAAACTAAATATTTAGCTAATATGCAAATTTAAATGCCGGTAACCGGAAGTGCCAAAATAAAAGCTCGAGGAGGTCAGTGGGTAGTGTCAAATAACGAATAAAAAACATCTCATCAGGGGAAATGGACTCTTGGACATGGATTATCATGATAAAAACTAACTAAAATAATAAGCACGTTTGGAAATTTTGTATAGCCGCCAGGACGGCTCTGCCGATTCGTTTGACATCTTCACAGAGCGGCCATGACCGACAGTACCTTTCCTGGTCAGGGGCGGGTAGGGATTGGCTCTTGCTGGCCTTTATGCAAGCAAACATGACAGATCAGTCGAAGTGAGCCCCTCGTGGCTGGCTATAATGGCCACAGGTCATAAGTCCCTCATCTTTCATAAAAGTGACACTAAAACCTCAAAGTAGTCTACTGTTTACAGTTACAGTTTATCCAAACGTGCTTATTATTTTAGTTAGTTTTTATCATGATAATCCATGTCCAAGAGTCCATTTCCCCTGATGAGATGTTTTTTATTCGTTATTTGACACTACCCACTGACCTCCTCGAGCTTTTATTTTGGCACTTCCGGTTACCGGCATTTAAATTTGCATATTAGCTAAATATTTAGTTTCACACGAAACATTTAGATTTAACATTTAGATTTAACATTTAGATTTAACATTTATATTTATATTTATATTTAACATTTAAATTTAACATTTATATTTATATTTAACATTTATATTTAACATTTAGATTTAACATTTAGATTTAACATTTAGATTTAGATTTAATATTTAGATATAACATTTATATTTATATTTATATTTAACATTTAGATTTATATTTAACATTTAGATATAACATTTATATTTATATTTATATTTAACATTTATATTTATATTTAGCATTTATATTTATATTTAACATTTATATGTAACATTTAACATTTAAGTGTAGCATTTAATATTTAGATTTAACTATTTAAAATATCTCTATGTTAACAAATATTGTTGTAAATGTGCTAAAAAGTGACCGTCAAAAATTCATACCAGATTTTTAAACATTGTTTGAAGCTAAATGTGACAAAATGTTGCTGTTATTTTCAGCGTGAGCCACTTTACAAACGGCACCCCATAATGCTGTGTGCATTTTTTAATTTCCATTTTTGATTTGTAACTAGTAGCACATGATAAACAAAATGTCATTTTTTTTTTTGAGCAAATAGTTTTCCTAAAAATGTATGTACACCTATGTGGACAGCGGGACTAAGTTGTGAAATTTTAAATAATACCAAGATATAGTATGTTTCCAGTAGTGCTGGTTATTCATGTTTTTGAGACATACAGACATTAAAGCTTATTTCTGCATTATAAATTCTGAATCTATGTACTGATTACCACTGTCCCATGTCTGTCAAACAAGTTGAGTGGTCCAAACATCAGCCTGAAATCGAAATGTTTGACAGATTTTAAGGGGTAATGGATTTAGCTGCATAGAAAGCTACAGTATAGGATGTCCCCTTGTTCCCTTGCTCCTTATTTAGTTATTGATAGTGTTCTGTCGGTCTGCACTGGTCTCAGAACAGTTTGAAATGCACCTTATTTTCATCCTAACTCCATATTAAGTCGCTGAAAGCTAAATTTTTCAGCTTTTGGATGAACTAATTGATTCTCAATGTGAAATGCACATTGAATATAGGAATGCATTTACTAGTGTTAATGAATAGAACCATATTGTACAGTGATAATAAAATAAATGATAACAAAATGTATATTAAAATGAAGCGAAATAACCCACATATTTGTTAATGTGGATATATTTTCTTTTTTTTTCAACTTTTGTGGGAATAATATCTCACAATATATGTATGTGTACATCATGTTAATCATCACACTTTGGTGTGAAAAATATTTTTTTCTTTAAGGCGGCATATCAAACGAAACTAGAGATGCTACTCTTTACAGCCAATCAGATTTCAATGAAAAAATTAAAGAGGTTTCTTACCAGAGGCACTTTTGATAGCTCTGTGCCTGTGGAAGCACTTTTATTTTCTTTTATCCCCTTTTTCTCACAATTTGGAATTCCCAATTCCCACAACTTAGTAGATCCTTGTGGTGGCGCGGTTATTCACCTCAATCCGGTTGTGGAGGACAAGTCTCAGTTGCCTCCATTTCTGAGACGGTCAATCTGCACATCTTATCTCATTGCTCGTTGTGCATGACACAGTGGAGACTCCCAGCTTGTGGAGGCTCATACTGCCCTCTGCAATCCACGCACAAATTACCATGCGCCCCATTGAGAGTGAGAACCACTAATCACGACCACGAGGAGGTTACCCCATGTGACTCTACCCTCCCTAGCAACCAGGCCAATTAGAAGACCTGGCTGGATTCACTCAGCACACTCTGGATTTTAACTTGTGACTCCAGGGGAGTAGTCAGCGTCAATATTCACTGAGCTACCCATGCCCCCTGGAAGCACTTCTAGGACATCGGCGCCAAGCTGTTGTGACAGTCTAAAGTGTTGTGAACAGTATTCAGTCAATTTAAATTCATTTTAAATTATGCATTATGTAGGGAGAAACCAATATACAACATACGCGCATGTGTCTGTGGGGTCGCATGAGGTTAAAGCATTATTTGTATTGTGGGTTAAAAACACGCTCTTGTACTATGTCTCTATAAATTAAAATGAACTATATTTACTAATAGTCTTTAAGATCATAATGCTCAATTTCAGGATTGTGTCCATGTTGCAAAGATGTACACATGCTACAGATGACATCAGTCGTTTTGTCACAGTTCTGTGCTGAGAGAGACATCACATAATCAACATGTCTCCTCATCCTTATTTTGCAGGATGTTAATTTGGGAGGACGGTAGTTTGGAGATTCTAAATGCATCAAAAAGTGACGAGGGCTCATACACCTGCTATGCCGAGAATGACCGTGGCAAATCCAACAGCACGGGCACCCTCATAATCACTGGTCAGCACTCAAATCTTCTCACATGCACATGCATTTTTTGCTTTTGTTTTATAAATATACAGATTAAAAAAAGGAGTTTAGCCAAAACGTACTGTAAAAATAACTAATGGCATAATTTATTTTTTTGTGTGAAAATGTTACAGAGCAACAAAAACAACAAAAACCCATGACAGGAAATTATTTCAAATTGTTGTATGAATGCAGTATTCAGAAATCTAAATAAAATATGAGCTCTGTAAGACTAAATAACACCTGGATCACATGTTATTTTACCCTGATTAAAGTATAATGTAATTAATGCTAACAATGACATAAGTAACATTAACAATAATACAAATTTACATATATTGTTCATTGTTTGTTCACGATACCTAATGCATTAACTAATGTTGATGAATGGAACATAACTGTCAATATAATTATTATGTTCTGCATAGTGCATACTGTATCTCAAGACTTCAATGTGTCATGATGTCTTTGTATAAGAATGTCTGTTTAAGTCAAAGTTCATGTGCATTGATAAGTGTAACTGTATTCATTTCTATGTGTTTAATTGACTAGAGGCCACCAAGATCACAGTGGCTCCATCAGACACTCAGGTGGTTGTTGGTGACAGTACAGTTTTACAGTGCTCTGCATCCTATGACCCCAGTCTGGACATCACCTTCATCTGGACTGTTGACTCCTACCTGATCAACTTCTACACAGACTGGGAGCACTACGAGCATCTCATGGTATATAGAGAGGGGAATCCTAGATGTCTTGCTGATGAGAAGTTTACAGAAACATTTGTAATATAATTTCATTGTTTGTGTGTGTTGCTGTAGGGTTATGAGAACAATGGAGACCTGTTGATCAAGAATATTCAGGTCAGACATGCAGGACGCTATATCTGCACAGCACAGACCATAGTGGACAACGCCACAGCCGAAGCTGATGTTTTTGTCAAAGGTTGGTGATGTGTCATGAATAACAGTGTACTATGTAAGGTCAAACTGCCAATACTAAACCAGCTATCCCAAAGGATTTATTTTACATACTAAATATTGAGTTTGGGCATCAATTAACCTTTCTTGTTGGATATTCCTGTTTTAAACACATGCATCACATACATCTTGTTGGAGCTGCATGCTGTCATGATTTTGATAATGCAGGCTTGCCTGGTCCTCCTGGTGGTGTCCGTGTGGAAGAGATTGGAGACACATCTGTAAAAGTGCGTTGGAGTCTAGGATCTGATCATGGTAGTCCACTTATTCAACACGTCATACAGACACGAGACTTCTACGCACTGGACCCAGAGGACTGGAGGACTGCATCCACCTGTGAGTCCACCAGAGGGCGACAAATCATACATTTTAAGCATTGCCAACAAATCTTCTGAAGAACAATTTAGAATAGCACAGAATTAATTATATTTTCAAATATAGTTCATATGATTTTAATTTAACTACAGTCAATGAAAAATTCATATGATGATTTGTTTCCAGAGCAAGCACAATTGTTATTGTATATATGGAATCTTGATGTGGAATGCAATTTTATTTTTTGAACAAATTCTACAAGCCTTAAGAGTCAAATTTCTAAGTCAAACATTATAAGTGAAAAAATATTGTTTTCCCAGCTCCTGTGTTTTTGGACGGGTCAGCGGAGTCGGCCACTGTGCTTGACCTCTACCCCTGGATGCAATATGAATTCCGTGTGTATGCCATCAATGAATTTGGAGCTGGGGAAAGCAGTCGTCCCTCCATTAAAATCAAGACATGGGATGCCAGTGAGTTTTATTTAGAAAAATTATGGTTTCCAGTGAGGTTTAATTCAAGTCTCATAAAAGTATTTCAAAATCCTTACAAGTAAGCTATTTTCTGAAAATTACAGATTAAAAGAATAGACTAAAATATGTTCGATTGTCTACATTCATCCCTGCTTGCAGTATTTTTTTGGGAATGTAAATTCTTACCAAGCCTTCTCTTGTCTCAGGGCCCACAGTAGCTCCTTCTGACGTCATTGGCCAAGTGGGAATAAGTGGAGAGCTAATCGTTACATGGAGTGTAGGTGTTCATATTGGACTGCATATATATTATTAAAACATATCACATTTTTATGAAGCTTGATTGGTGGCCAATGATGGCTTTTCTGTTCCATGTCATCATGTCCGTCATTCCGTTTCAGCCTGTGAAACCTCAGTACTTCTTTGGTAAAAAATTTGGCTATGTCGTGGCGTTTAAGCAGCATGAGGATTATGAGTGGAAATGGTCGACCGTGGAGGATCCTGAGACCAGACGGTATGTCTACAAAGAGAACGTGACCCCAGACACTGAGATTCAGGTTAAAGTGAGCACCTACAACAACAAAGGAGAAGGACCTTCCAGTCTTATCACAGTGGTCTACTCTCCAAGACTTGGTGAGTGCTAATCCCTTTATCTTTTTTATTTGGTTTTATTTTATTTTATTGTGTTTTGGTTTTAGTTTGGTTTTGTTTTGTTTTGGGGTGTATAGGGCTCTATATTTTGTTTGTCACAATAAAAATAAGACAACATGACAACTAAAATAACACCATGTTTTTTTTTTGTCTTTTTTACATTTTGTATGTAGCTCTTAATGAATATCATATTTAAAAAGACCAAAACACATTTAATTTGACTAAAAAGTGCTTTAAATTACCCCTGGCACTTATCAGTTCCAAACACTTCTGTCTAAGCACCCACTGAAGCTCCTTTAGATGTGTATGCCAGGCAAGTCACCTCCACAGAAGCTTTGGTCTGGTGGCTACCAGTCTACCAGGCACCTCCAAACTGGCTTGATGGATACCAGGTGAGTCCTTAGTGGATGTAATGTTTATGTCCAGAGCTCTTAGAATTGTAATAATCTGGAATACAGAAAAGAATTGTAGCAATTATTCCCCTTAAATCTTTTCTTTTGATGTCCAGATTCGTTACTGGAGGAAGTATGATGATAATGAGGCTGCAGCCTGCCGAGTCCTGGTGCATAGAACAGTCAACCAAACCCGCCTAGAGAACATGCGTCCCGACTCTCACTACCTTATAGAGGTACGAGCGTTCAACGGTGCCGGACTCGGACCACCCAGCGAGCACTGTGAAATGTTCACCAGGAGACCACGTAAGAATATTATATTTCTCTAGATGATTCACCCACATGATGGAATTAAGCAAGCCTTACATGTTCAGGTGAAAATTGACTTGCCTTATTTATTGTATGTGTATAATCTTTCCAGCCCCAAGTCGTCATTTGAGAGTATACAAATATGTCAGCTTTACACGCAAATGGCTTTATCTGTACTGGGATCACATTTATAACTACTGGAATGAATCCTATGTGGAGGGTTATAAGGTGAGTCAATTGTGATTAAATTTAGTGTTTGCACCTATTTAAATGAAGAATAGAGATGGTATCAGGGTAGCTGACAAATAAGGTGCTGCTCATAATAAACTTGTACTTGTGCTATAAAAACTATATGCAGCACATCTAATATAACAGAACACTGGTGTCTGAAAGGGATAGTTCACCCAAATTGAAAATGATCTTATAATTTACTCACCCTCATGCAATTCCAGATGTTTATAACTCGTTTTCTTCTGCTGAACACAAACAAAGATTTTAAGAAGAATATCTCAGCTCTATTGGTCCATACAATGCAAGTAAATTGGTACCAAAACTTTAAAGGTCAAAAAGCACAATAATGTAGCATAAAAGTAATCCATTAGAATCCATTGTTTAAATCCATGTCTTCAGTAATATGATTGGTGTGGGTGAGAAACAGATCCATATTTAAGTCCTTTTTTACTATAAATATCCACTTTCACATTCTTCTTTTGTTTTTGGTGAGATGCATTCTTCTAGAATTTGTAGTAAAAAAGGACTTAGATATTGAGCTGTTTCTCACCCACACCTACCATATTGCTTCTGAAGAAATTTATTTAACCACTGGAGTCTTATGGATTACTTTTATGCTGTCTTAATGTGCTTTTTGGAGATTCAAAATGTTGGCAATCATTCATTTGCATTATGAGGACCTACAGAGTTTAAATATTCTTCTAAAAATCTTCATTTGTGTGCTGCAAAAGAAAGAAAGTCATACACACCTAGAATGGCATGAGGCCGAGTAAATTATGAGACAATTTACGTTTCTGGGTGAACTATCCCTTTAAGATGAACTTTATCCCTTTTAAAAGTTGTAGTAGTTTTTAACTTGACAAGGTGTCTAAAAAAATGCAAAAGCTTTTTAGAGATGCTGTAAATACTGTAAATTCATCTTGAATCCATCTTGTGCATATTTACAGAGAAAAACAACTGAAAAATAGCACAGACTGTCGCAAATATGCGTTCGGTGTGAACAACCCCTAACGTGTCCAATGAGCTTTTTTTATTGCAATATATTTTTGAACAATTTTAATTTAACATTTCTTTATGTACTGTATGTATTAAAGAAAGTGTATATTTTCAGCACTGTTTTATCTGTTTTTAATCACCTTTTAGCTTTTTTTGCAGTTTACTTAAAGGGGTCATATGATGAGGAATATATATATTTTTTTACATTTTAAAATGAAACAGATAAAAAATACAGAAACTACATAAAATATAATTTATTGAAAATGAGATGCAATTTGTAATCTGTAGCTTTGTGTTGAAAGAGGCAAAGGATAAGCTTAAAATGAGCTGAAAGTGTTGAAACTCCATTTGTACCTTTCTCTCAGATTTTGTTCCGGAAGGAAGGAGAGCGTTATGGGAAGCTTTACACCACAGGTAGACACTACATAGATTTCCCCATGCCAGAGACTGGAGATTACATCATCGAGGTCCGAGCTCGCTGCGAGGGAGGAGATGGACCCATATCACAGATCAGAATTCAAGGTGAACTAATGAGTAGATATTTTCTACTTTTAAATGACTGATGATGATTATGACAGTGATGACATGAATTATATTTGAAAATGGTTCATCATTTTCAGAATGTTCAGTATTCTAAGATCATTTTAATACAGTATGAGTCTATTTATAAATCTACAAATGCAACTCTTGTCCTTGCGGCTCTCTTTCTTACCATTTTTTGAATTGTGTTCCTGTTCAGGTAAAGCGGCTCTTTGTGCAAGTTCTCTCAGCTTGGCCTCGCTCCTTCTGCTGACTCTGGGCTGGATGAATCTAGGCCTGTAGGCAAACTCACTATCAACCAAATGATGGTTGGGATACAGGGATGGTTGTCATGAAGCAGATACATTTTTATGTTTTATTTATGTACTCCGTTTGAGAATGGCCACATGTCATTTGATTCTGTATAAGACTCAATCAGCATCTCGGAAACCTCTTCACTGAATATACAGTAAATCATTTGTTTGTATTAACCCTCTAGATTTGCCTTACTAAATGCCCACAATCAACTAATGAAACTTTGTTGTAAAGCACATACTGTATTTTAGCAGGTTATTAGTTGTTCAGAAATAATAAATATGTTATTATTACAGAAGTTATATGTTTGCAATCATCATTTTCCATGTCAACTGCTGCACTGTATTATTGTCCAATAAGAGTTCACATTTTTAAATTGATGCATTCGTAATTGTTTAATACATTGTTTGTGCAAATATTTTCAATTATGTTTCCAGATCTTTTGTCACTGTGTTTGATTTATAAAGCTTTTATATACGTTCATACTGCTGTTTCTTCTGTAAAATTGTGACTTTATCAGTAAACATTGGCAACATCACAAGACAAAGTGCTTCTCTTGCTTTAGTCTTCCTAGCCAGTCAAAAATGTGACTGGAACTATAACCCCATTGAAATCAAATCATTAAATGTTAATTCCTTTTCAAAAAAGTATCATGAATTTTCCCACTTTACACCATAGTTACTACAGTCATTGTTACTACAATGAAAAATAAAATAAAACTTGGTATTGGTCACCACTGTCATTAAAATATATTACAAAAAAGGACAGGAATTATTCTAAACTGTTAGATTCCATTTTTTATTGTTATAAATGTTACATGTTACATTTTTGTAGGGGCATCTGAATTATGTAAACAGTAGTGGTACTGAATGTCATGTCGGACTGCAAACAAGTAAGTTTAGTTCCTTTATAAACAATACAGTAGACACGTTATATTGTAAACACTGGAATTCAAAACAACAGTGTTTTCTTTTTTAAATACACGAGCGAACACAATGATCACACTTCTCTCTCTCTCTCTCTCTCTCTCTCTCTCTCTTTCTCTCTCTCTCTCTTTCTCTCACACAATTTGTTTTATATTAACCCCCACCAAAAGAGAGGTATTGATGATAGGATTTTTCCAGTAGATGTCAGCATAAGATTACCTGAAGTCAGGGCCGTAGCAAGGTAATCTGGGCCCTCTGGCTGTTTATTGCTCTGGGCCCCTTTCCTATTAAAACAAACAGTTTAGAATTTGTTGTGAGGGCCCACTGGACCTTTGGGCCCCTAGAATCTTTGCCACCTTTCACCCCACTTGCTACAGCCCTGCCTGAAGTACACCACATAAAGATCAACGAATCATACAATTACAGGTCTTAATTTTTAGAACATAGTAATTTAATTCATTACCATAATGTGATTCTAAATAAACCATTTATAAGGAAGATTTTTGTGAAGTAATTTTTAGGCATTTACTGTACAGTCAGCCACTCTTTGTGTGGGAATGAAGGAAAAAGGCAAAACACAATTATTATTTGTACTGTAAATGCATTTGTTTGTGAGTGTATTTGTGTCTGTTAGAGAGTAGAATCCATTTAGTGCCTACAAGTTGTGTGTTTTGAGTATAATGGATAGGAGAGTTTGTATCTTCTTGTGTTTATGCTGTATCAGTATTTAATAAACGACTTAGGTGTTTGATTGCTGTCTCTGTGCTTAAAGAGATAGTTCACCCAATATCTCAGCTCAGTAGATAAGTACAAGGTCACTATTCACTCCATACATGTGAATAGTGACCAGAAATGTGAATCTCCAAAAATCACATAAAGGTCACATAAAAGTAATCCATAAGATTACAGGCGTTGATAGGAAAAAGATAAATATTACAGAGCTAAGAAATCTCCACTTTCACTTTCAGAATGTGAAAAATGTGAAAGTGAAAGTGGATATTTATAGTAAAGAAAGACTTAAACATTAACCTGTTTCTCACCCACACATATCATATTTCTTCAGAAAAATCTATAGGACCTACAGAGCTGAGATATTCTTCTAAAAATCTCCATTTGGGTTCTGCAACAGAAAGACAGCCATAATCATATGGGTTGGCATGCGGTTGAGTAAATTATGAGAGAATGTTCATTTTTGGGAAATATTCCTTTAAACATTTCTCATCAAAAGAACACATGATCTGATCTCTTCTATCCACATACATTTTATAGTTCTGTACTCTTATACTGAATGCTACATCTGTCTCAATTGTGTTTATTTGTATTTCTTCTAGGGATTTCACAAGAAGTTCCTCTTACTCAGCTGGAAATGTATTGTGCTAGCAACACGGAAATCGTGTGTTTGATTTCCAAGGAATGCATGGGTGTATGCCTGGAATGCATAGTACCCTATGTCACTTAAAAATTTGCAGTATGCTTTTGCCAGACATAAATAGCAACTGGGCCAATTTGGTTGCTTAGGAGACCTGGCTGGAGTCACTCAGCACACCCTGGATTTGAACTCACGACTCCAGGGGTGGCAGTCAGCGGCAATACTCGCTGAGCTACCCAGGCCCCCTAAAGGTAATGCTACTTAAATAAAACCTATCTGAGAACTCTATTAGGTCCCTTTATCTATGAAAGAGCAACCTTTGAGAAATACTATAAATATAATCATATAATGCTTTGTCAGTGAGCTAATGAGAATATATTGAGATGTCTAGAGAGTGAGAAAATTCTCTCTGTTTACCTTCTAATCTTCCCATCTATGTAGTCTGTTCTACATTTTCACTATCACTCTCCAAAGAGAAATGGTAAAAATTGCGAAGATCCAGAGTTCAATCGATGCGGCCTTTCCGTGAAATGCTCAGGGGTGAGTTGAGAGATAGATGAGACCCTCTCATCGCAGCAGGAGCACCTCCATCTCCCCTCTCTCATACTCTTTAAGTGGAATCTCTCTCTTTATCTCTCTCTTTCTGCCTTCCAGTCACGATTGGATCCTAAAGCAGTCCTTTTTGAGAAACCCACTGTCGTAATTGATCAATTATACACAAACACCTAATTTGCATATTTTATAATGCCACTTTGGGTGCCTCACCAATAAAGAGTAGTTATAGGGACGTGACTAACCAGAAAGACTGAAAAGCTCTAGATCAATTCAATTGAAGAAATTGAAGCATGTGATCTTCCATGCTATTTCAAAACCCCCTGCCTTTTCTCTTCTAGACAGCTTTGTGTCCGAATCTATGCCTACAAATGCACTTTATGTAGATCAGGCCGTGCATCTGTGCCCCATACATTGTAACTTCCAGCAGTGAGTGCATTGTCTTTTATTTAGGAGCTCCATTATAGCAGAAAGGGGTGGATGTGATGTATTACTGGAGAATGGCAGCACTGGAAGTGTCTGGTCTGCCTCTTTCTTGGCAGTGAGCATGTAAAACAGGGCGTATTATCTCTGACAGAACATCATAAATCACAGTTTGTGTGATGGGGCCTGTGGCGTAGCAGCGAGCATTCTCCGAGAAGTGGGCCGCTGAATCTGGAGTCTTGGCGAGGATACATAGATGCATATACTACATATACAACCCTCTTGGGCCGATTTGATGTGGCTTGTCATTCATAATACACAGCAAAGCATTACGGTGCTTGTCATCCCCCCATGTAGTTTTATTGGTATGGCAGGGGGTGTCATATAGGTCCTTAATTGGAGGTCGTATAGACGTTTTTATTGGACTGTGCAGTAAAGGAGTGCTGTGTGTTCCTCTGTGCCACTTTCTTCAACATTTCATTGTTGTTCACATCTAATTTAGGATCGTCTGAAAAACATTTCTCACCCTTAACGCAACAAACTGCTGCATTTCAATACAAAGCATTTGGAGAACCAAATTCGCTATGTAAATTTATTTCACTTGTGATTCTGAGCTCTGGTGAGTTGATCGATAGCATTTTACAGCCCACAATGGAACAACACACCTCCTTTATGGTTAATACCAATGTTTTAGTTTGCTCAGTCTGCAATTGCTCTTCAAATCTTTCCTCTGGCGTGTCAGCACTTTGCCAACATTTTCTCCCCCTGTTAGTGCCTTCCGTGAAACCCTTTACCTCTTTCGGATCTTCCCAGTAAATCACAATTTTTCATGCCTTCCATGAAGTTTGGCGAGATGGATAGCAATCAACACCATCATCGCTCGGCTTAATTAAGGATTAGGCAGAATTCTGAAAATGATTTCTGAACTACTGATAATATCCAGCCCAAAACATCAAGCTCAGATAACAGGCTGTAGTTGTGATTGGGTTAGTTGAGTTAAGACACAGGTCGACATCAAAATGGTAATTTTTGGAAGCAATTTTTCTCTTGTAAGTGACAGTGATGGTAACAGGAAGAATTAATACATGTTTCTGTTGCTACCCCTTTTCCATCAACACAGTGCTGGTGCCAGAGCCCAATGCCCAATCTGGCCCCATTTCAGAGTATATTCTGTTTTAGTTTTGTGAAACATCTATTTTTTTTGTGAAACATCTATGGCACTTATATTTGTGTTATTGTTGTTTTTCTTACCTTTAATTAAACCTGAAGTAAATTTTTGAGTGTTAAAATACTTTCTATCCGAGCTTTATATGCACAGACAACTAAAAGTAACCCATGCATAATAGGAATTGACTGAAGTAATTATTCACTTTGTTTAGGTCTCAAATCTTATTCGTGCTTTTGTCTAAAATTTGTCAAAACTTTGGGGGTGAATTCACTTAACAGTTGCGCCATGTTTGCACACGGTATTTCAGCGCAAAACCCTGCGTTTTATTCACTAACCACCCGCATTGTAGTTAAAGCAGGCGCAATCAGCGCTAATAAAAGTGCTATAGCCTGGCATATATGCAGATGTAGTCAAGTGCACTTTCAGCATGTTAAAGAGAAGATTGAGATGTCTGGATCACAGTAGTCAGTGATGTTCAGTCCTGTCAAAGTGTGTCAGACAACAGTGGTCTGCTGCATCCTCCGCTATATTGCACTCAGAATCGGCCAGCAAGATCAGATATGCACATGCAAATTGCATTCTGCAGTGATTATGTGCGTTTACACAGTTGTCATGTTTTTTTTTCAGACATAACGGCACTGGGTGGCCAACTTAAATAGCTTTTTCTCTGTGGTCTGTTGCAATGTACTCTCTCTCTCTCTCTCTTCTGCTGCTCCGATGAGGCTTATCAGGTCTCCCTCCACCATCACTATAATGAGAGACAGGTGTTAGAGTTATTACTGCCCAGGTGACAAGCCTTAACTCTTTCCCTCTCCCACAGAAAGACACATAACCCACATAACCCCCCCTTATTTCAATGCTTGAAATAAGCATTCTTTGTATTTAGCCAAGAGGTCAGCTTATGACGTTTTTGATCTTCTAATGGTCCTCTCGTCACACAGATTTTGCCAAACTTGAACTCTTGTACACAAGAGAGTATAACATTTCTTGGCATGAGCTCGCATTTCCGGTCTCCCGCGTTCAGATTCATTTGAATGGGAGTGAATGGTGAGCAAAGTGTAGTGTGACCGCTTCTTAATTCCCTTAGTGAATCAGGTGCTAAACCAGAACAGACAGAACGTGCAAATAGCTGCCGCTTTTTCCTGGTCTAATTAATTCTTAGTGAATTCCCCGCAGAGTGTTTTAGAGCTAACATTTCCAGTCAGATTCTGTCTTATCTACAGTATCTCACATTATTAAGAGCTGCTCCGACACATACAGAGAGAAAGGGGGTACTGGAAACTCTAGGCACAAGTGTCATCACTCGTCTTCAGTAACAGGAAGCAAGATGACGGGACTGACAATCTGAGAGCAGCTTGTGAGGGAGACAGATTGACAGAGGAGATGTCACTCTGAGCCCATGTGCACCAACTGAGCTTAAGTGTATTACAAAACACTACACCATGCCCCCTAACAGAGTGCAGTGTGTGCTACACAGTTCGTTGTGAAATCGTGCCTTATGTAGTAGTTTTGGCTCTGGGTTTAAAAGCAGAAAAATTAAGCAATTTTTCATGTAAACAGACCAACCTGCTCTCATGACAAGTAATAATAGTACGAGTTGGCCCATACATGAATGTATGAATTTGACTCACATAGAGAAACATAAACAAACAATGTTATTACACTGATATATGTTCAACTCTTTAACCAAACCCTAAACCTATCCATGATTTTAATAGAAAAAGAACTTTTGAGTACCACGCAAGAAAACGAGAAGGGGGAATCATATTACAGGTTATTGGCATGCATCAATCTTTCATATATTGAATAAATAAATATGGAATGAGATCCCGAGTTTGTTCACAGACATTCCCTTTCATACAGTAAACTGTTGGAGAGTAGGCTCTAGGGAAAATGTTATGCCTGTATTGTATCGATATTAAATCCTGTTTGTTGATTAATTGGGCTTTATGGGGATAAAAGTAGTACCTTTTGTCATATAATGAGCCTGTTTACATGCACACCAAAATGCTGATCACTCCCTAAAATCAGCTTATTTAAAAAATATGACAAGGCAAGGAATCCGTGTTTACATGGCATTTGAAATAATCGCGTTGTTATCTACTTCTGATGTCAAACCGTGAAGAGGCATGCGTGCACATGTGTGCACATTGGATGAGCCCGTAAGAACAGTGGGTAAAGTGTTTACATGGCACAAGAAATCTGTGTGGGCAATGGAGTAAACATGGGGTAAACATGCTCACTGTTGCCTTCTCGTATGAATCATTATGACATGTCATGAGACTATTGAAACAGACCCTCTCTGATTATACTTCCAAATGCGTGAGTATTTTAATGTTTATGCCAGTGAAATGCTTTGCTCCAAATATTTCCATTGTAAATGCATTACTGTAAACACAATTTTGTCAAAATCAGAATAAGCCTCATGTAACAGATGAGTTAATAGAAGTTACAGCTTAACTTCTATTAAACCCGGAGGAAGTCACTGTAATTATTTATTCTTTCAATTGCAAATCTTAATTGTATTTCACATGAGTATCAGTTAATGTGATGGGAAGACTTCTGCTTACCAACCCACACAGGCTACACACCTGTGCGGCGTGTGAGTATCCAGTGTCTTGAGTTGAATAGATGCATTGGATATTATGTGGGAAATCACCAAACCCATCACCTAATTGAGATGGATGCATTTTTAACGACCAGGCAGCCTCTATTAAACCTCATCTGCCACAGAAGACATTAAAATATGCCCACATAGTGAGCTGCACTAATAGGCTGCACTGTGGTAAGACCCCCCTCACGGTCCTGCTCTCCCATCAGCACTGTCTAACGATGCTGGGTGTGCCATCTCTGTGCTTTTCTTTGTTTGAAGACAAGATACTTAAAGACAGTGCTTGTATACAGTATGTGTGTCTCAAAAAGAAAATTCTATATTGGATCAATGAGATCCTGACATTGATTTGAATTGAATCAGTTCCATTTCATGTAAACTACAATAACACACATGTATGCACACACACTAATGCCTAATTAATAATCTGGGAAGACGCCCCCCACTCTGAATAGGACTGATTCTAAAGACCAGGAATTCCATGCAGGATGTGTAATTAGCTGTAGTCTCGACAGTTTTATTTTTTTTAAAGCAGACTGCTCTTTTCTGAAGACAAAACTGGGAACTTATTAGGAGGATGTGATGTGAAGCTAACAAATTAATTATTTTAAAAAGCATTGAAAACATTGTTTGTTCATTCTGTAACTAAATGTTTTGAATTTTACGCAGATGCTTCAGTCTGGAATCTGGAGTCACTTCAGTTTGGTTATAGAGTAGATTAGGTGATTAAAACCATGTGAACACAATAAATATCAATCTAATTAAAAATTATTTTACCATATAATGATTAAATATATGTAAATAATTACAAATAAAATTTTGGTAATTAAATATCCATATGGAGGGTTAGAGATAGGACGATTTTGGAGCGCTTTGGTTGTATTGTCTTATAAACACAGTAGGGCACTGTGTCAAGTTAAACGTTGTTTGAAACTTAGAAAATCATGTCCATGAATTCAGAGTTGCGCTCTGTCCAGCTTTGTTTGAACTCAATAAAATGTGCCCTAAAATGTGTGGCAAGCCAAAATGCTTCATAAATCAGTCATTTATGAAGATCCATTTAATTTACGATGCTGTAGATTTAGGCCGTAGACAGCATGTCACACATTCAGTGGATATATTTTGCCCCTAGGAATCTCTCTACCTTTCTCTCTCTTTATCTCTTTCTTTTCTGCTTTTCCAAGCTTCACCTTAGTGAGCATGTCTGCGCTTGAGGTAACAATTTCCTCATCATGCCACTGTCACACCAACAGAGAGAGAGAAATGCTTCCTCAAATTCTCTAGTCTGCCCTTTTGTCTGGCAACAAAGTGTATATATTTTACTGACAGCACCCGAAGAGCCTCCAGAGATAATGCAAAGCTTTATGAAGGATATCCTCGGTTTAAATAGAAAGCGAAAATAGCTGGAAATCGACCCCCATGGAAAGACTGATGAGACCTGAGGGAAAAGATAGAGGCAGATGAATGTGGTTCAGGATTAGCTAATAAAATACTTTTTACCAGCTCATATCTGCCATTACAGTGCAAAGATGGGTGATACCAATTATTTTCTTTTTGATTTGATACCAAGCACTATCAAGACCAATATAGCTGATATAGATCAGAATACCATCAATACTGATGCCTGTATGAATGGAATATTTTTGTGATTTCTGTGGTTAAAATGGGCAAATACAGCCATTAAATGTTATATTATTTAATAAATTATGATATTTTTCATTATTACTCTCCCTAACACACACCTCAGCACTTTCAGGACGAACATCTACACCATGATGCCCAGTTAATGAGTATTAAAATGTCAATTCCCAGTGGATTTGCCTGTAATTAATCAGATTCTCAACCACTTCACCACAAAGAGGAAGAAAACACTAAATCTCCCTGGATCTGAGGGAGTTTGCATTTTAGGAACACCTGCTCTGCTTGGAGTAAGAATAATGAGTTTCCTAAAAGTGCAGTAATGTAATCTGTTCCTCTATAAGTCATGTTTTTGCAATCTGTAACATTTAATTCTAGCCACAGGCTGCAGAAAGCATTAGATATTCGTCTTAAGTATTCATGGTTGCATATGTGATTCTCCAGGCCGGGATCGTCAGCGGAATAGAGATGAATGTGTAAGTGCATGCTGGGAAATGTGCATTTTGCTGATGGCAATGGGAAAGATGAGGGTGTGTCTTTACGGTAAGAGCAAAATTGTGTCCAGCTGTGTTCAGAATGGAATAGTTACATACTGCGCAATATACACTGTATCCTGAAATGAAAGAACGAGCAGATTCAAATAGTTACAGGAGATTATATAGTCTTTATCTTTTATAATTCTGTTATAGATGAATATAGATGAATACAGAACTCCCCTACTTTTGAGCAGAAGTCATTGCAGAGTAAATTATGTCTTTCTGGGTATAACGGACATCATCTTCAGTCTGTGGTGCTCCTTAATCCAAGAACTTGGAGTGGAAAATGGTGGAGTAGATCATTAACCTTAATGAGATGAGTTAATTGAGTTTAATCAGTCAGAGAGAATGGGAGAGAGAGAAAGACCTTGAGCATAGATGTGATCTGAGCTCTTTCCATTAACCCAGGCCATGACTCTATAATGTGCAACACTCTTCCCCATATAGATGTGCAGGTTTATTTGATATATAAATCAAGTTTAAAAGTATCTTTGTCGCTGAACTGTAGTGAGCTACATTATCTGGACAATTATCACCCTCTAAACTTCAAAATGATATTCTTTATACCTCCAATTTATGAGAATGTAAATCTTCTGCTATTATTTTTTTGGCTCTGGAGAAAAGTACACAATGTAAACAGAAATGCATTCCAGACTACATGTTCACTTGCAACGAGGATTAACATAGTTTTGTGCAAACCACAATTGGTTTTCTGCTGTGAATTTATTGGCAGCTGAGAGCATGGAACTATTGAAATTTATGAGACATTCAGAAACCAACAAATGTCAGTTTAATGGCACATTCAGCCTACACTTTAAAAGAAAATCTGTTAAATTTACGGTAAAATACTTGGAAATATGGTTGCCAAAAAAAATGTATAGTTAAAAATATAATGATCATGTTTCAGGCTTAACAGGATGTCATTTTGATTCCTGTATATTTAACTGTTTACTACCTTTATATTTTTAAATGATATAAATTTTATATACTAATCTTCTTTGACTATAAAAGTATGTTTATCACTTGTTTATAACAAAATGTATTGCTATTCCCCGTAGACACCACAAAAGCCCACATGATGACTTAAAGTTCATGAAGAGTTACCCTTCCAGGAGCAATAACCAATACACATGTGGTGACAGTACACAGTGTTACTCACACAAACACAAAACACCATCAGGGTAACACAAAAATATTGCAATAAACATTGAATAAACTACATAAAATATAACACAGAACACCCAATGTACTTAACTGAATTTAAAAAAAGAATAAAACAGAACTATTCCCATAAAACATAATGAAATGTGATGGGTCAAGCAGGGACTTCTGGGAACGAGCAATTATTGTTTTTCACAGTCATTTTAAATATATTTTACCATAAACTAACCATAATTTCTCCTGTTAAACATAATATACATTTTACTGTTAATTTTATGGTAAAATTTAACTTTTTACATCTATAATTTATTTTAATTTTTTTACAATATTTTACTGTAAAATTACATGCATTGTCTTGTTAAATAAATTATATATTTTACAGTATATTTTAAGGTATCTACCCGTTAACCAGTGTACTATATATAATGTTAATAATTCATGGTAATATTAATAAATGGCATTAAAATCAATCAGTGAAATTGTTTATTTATTTCAATTAAAAATGCATACTGTATTGGGTCTCCACTTGTCTGATGTAAAATTTGAGTCCTGAAGCAAAATGAGTTAACCACCACTGCTTTGAAGCTGATCTCATGAAAGGTATTGACTGTGGCATCATTTTTGCAAAACGACATTATCCGAGCAACACAAGGGTTTTCCAAAAGTTGCTCGTCCTCACTAAAACGTATGAAAACATTTAAGTGCCCTTACTGTGCATTTGAAAATTACTGTTCCATGTACGGTCTGAAACACAATTGTCCTCATATTCTATTGTGTACAGCAATTCCGAGTAAACTTCCCATCGCCTTTGAAGGAATGCAATGTGAACAGTCGTGTAGGCCTGCAGTGCGATTCATGCCATTAAGAAAACACAGTTTCATAATGAATAAGATGCCATTACTTGATACATTACATTGCAGTCCACAAGCAATACCAATTGACATTTTATAAACATGTCTACACACAAAAGCCAGAACTTGAAACGTCACTTAATGCTCAAGCAAGCCTAATTTTAACTGCAGCATGACTGTTTTGTGAAATGAATGTAAAAAATCATAATTTCTCATATAAATCTACCAAGGAGCTCTATAATACCTGGAAAAATATATCTAATCATTTTTGCGATTTAATTGTTGCTTGCAATAAATTTAATTTCTTCAGGGTACACAGTAATTCTACATTACATTCAAGTTGGATGTGGGATATTCCTACTTGATATCTCCGACCATAAATGCATTCCATTCCCCCATATTCGGAACTACAACGCTCCGGTTAGTCTCTTGAATCCTCAGTATTCTAAAGTGAAAATAAAGGGAACCCATGATTAATTAATACAGAATTACCAGATAATCATTCATTAATGGGGTTCCCTGTATTTTCACTTTAGAATACTGTTCCAGGTTGTAAGTAATTCCCTCATAATTATGTGGTAATTCTGTATTAATTACTCAGGGGTTCCCTGTATGTTCCCTTCCCCTCAGTCATTGCCTTACATACAGGAATAATTTACCCAAATGTAATGCGATATGTGCTGAGGAAAACAAGAGACACACACACACTATACTGTATATAAATCATAAACCTACCTGAGGTAAGTTGGCTAGTCACTTATAGTGGGGATGGGGTTCCATTCCGTTGTTGATTTCTGGTTACAGACCACACTCACAAAGCAATTGACCATACAGGACAAAACTACTAAATTCGCTGCAATAACTCATTTTGGGAGTGTAGCGTATTGCATTTCCATAGTAATAATAACATTAGAAGTAAGGAAGAAGAAAGGGCCACAACCTGAATATTGTAATGGCTAATTGTTATGATATTATTGTAATTGTAATTAATTGACTGTTCATTAGTAGTTACTCAATAGTTATTTCTCCTGAAGCTGAATTAGTAGATAATTAAAAGTAGTTTATCAGGAGGCATGACTGAATTCAATAGTTATTGATTAGCTAATTGTTACTTAACACAACTATAAAATGCTATTACATACTGATTAGTTAACACATCTTCCTTAGTAGTTAATAGTAGTGACTTAAGTGTTAATGAAGAATTACCTATTAGTTCTGCAGTAATTCCTTATTAGTTATGCATTAAGTAAGATACAGTATTCTAAAGTGTTACCAAAAATACAAGGTGATTGAGAATGATATAATATTTATTTGTTTGGCATGTTAGGCCAGCAGAGAAGGCTTTGCTGGCCCTGAGAATTCGCCACTGAATGTGAAGGTTGTACCAAATAACTTTTGGTCTCCCATCTTGATTGTTTTGGGTTAAATGTATCACATGACTGTGTTACATGATAACAAATACATCATCATTTTCAGATATATCCATTTTCCCTGTCCACACTATAACACGAAGATGCCGTTTTCAAATTAATCCACTTGGGAGAGCAATTTTCGATAAGCTCAGTTTTCGTTGTCAAAAACGCCATCTTCAGCAACTTTTTCAAACAAAAAAGTATTAGTGTGGATGTGGCCTTAGTGCAGTTGTTTCATTACTGGAGTCAATCTCTAGAAGTTAACATATGCATGTATGTATTTGTCAGATTCCCTGAAGTGTTTAGGATTTGATGGATTATCTTGTCTTTTTTGTGTCCAAGCCACAGTCAAATTAGCTTTTCCCCAGCAGCACCCCTCTTCTGGGTCTAAGCTTTTAGTGTAGTGACTTCTTTTATTGTTAGCTATGCTATTGATTTTTGCTGACGTGGGACCAATATCAGCAATAAGCTTCATTTGACACTTAAAGTTATACATTTAGGTCAGAATGTGATTTTATTTGTTTAATTTAAATTTAAGATACACTAATATCAAAACATAAAACATTATACATCCTATGTAAATTGTGCAGCTGTACTTTGTCATGACACATATTTTTTTGCTTATTAGCAGCACACCAGTTTAGCGCCTGCTGGATTGTCACTGGGTTGAGATGACCTCATGGTGTGTGGGAGTGTTGTGTGGAGGTCTCAAGGTCTATGTCAGGTTAATCATGTCAGACAATGATACATTACAGTGTCCTCACTTTTTAACACCTATCTGTGACTCATTGGAGATATATGGTACCACTCATAATAGACTGTGTGTATAATGTAATTGATTTTATTCATAAGGTTGAGCATTAGATGTGTTTGGAACCTGTTAATAAAAAGCTTTATTGCATGTAAACACATGTTTTATAGCTTTTCTGTAGCTTGTTTTAAAAGATATATCACTGTCTATCCCATCAGACACAGTATCCTTGAATACATGCAAGGATGCAGATTGGATGTGTGGATAATCCAATGCATTTGGCCAAGAAGTGACCTGGAAACATCCTGTAGGGATTTAGGTTTGAGGCCAAATCTGGTCTGGAGAGGATGAACAGCTGGTCCACCCCACTCCTTTTATCCTGGCCCTTGGAGCATGACAAGGTCAAGACAAACTTTAAAATGACTCATGAGTTTTTCTCACTGAGTGGGTGTATGTGAACGATGGAGAAGATGAAGGCAATAACTTATTTTCATGAGATTCACTGTCATTTATCAGCTTCTAATCAGTGGAAGCACACACACACACATGTTGTGTTTCCATGTTTTATGGGGACTTTCCATAGACATAATGGTTTTTATACTGTACAAACTTTATATTCTATCCCCTAAACCTAACCCTACCCCTAAACCTAACCCTCACAGAAAACTTTCTGCATTTTTACATTTTCAAAAAACATAATTTAGTATGATTTATAAGCTGTTTTCCTCATGGGGACCGACAAAATGTCCCCACAAGGTCAAAAATTTCGGGTTTTACTATCCTTATGGGGACATTTGGTCCCCACAAAGTGATAAATACACGCTACACACACACACACACACACACACACACACACACACACACACACACACACACACACACACACACACACACACACACACATGTTGTGTTTCCATGTTTTATGGGGACTTTCCATAGACACAATGGTTTTTATACTGTACAAACTTTATATTCTATCCCCTAAACCTACCCCTACCTCTAAACCTAAACCTCACAGAAAACTTTCTGCATTTTTACATTTTCAAAAACATAATTTAGTATGATTTATAAGCTGTTTTCCTCATGGGGACCGACAAAATGTCCCCACAAGGTCAAAAATTTCGGGTTTTACTATCCTTATGGGGACATTTGGTCCCCACAAAGTGATAAATACACGCTCACACATACACACACACACACACACACACACACACACACACACACACACACACACACACACACACACACACACACACACACACACACACACACACACAGAGTCCACTACACTTTCTTGGTGAAATGGAGTTTGCTTTGTATGACAAAGGTATTGCTGAGTGCCTCTGTGTGTTTAATTAAACCAGATGTCCCTGGTTTAGGTAACATAATGCTCCATTAGAGTAAATATCTCTGGAGGAATGAAAAGGTCATAATTTTATCCATAGTTTCAGTGCGCTTTATGCTTCTTGAAGTAGATCTTTAAGCAAAATATGGCTGTTTTGACAGTAAGCCAGTTCTGGCTATTTACAGAAAATGTGTCTGCTTGTAACAGTTTAAAAGCTGTCTGCATCCCAAATTTGCATACTATCAGTACTAAATATGTGAGATTAGGTGTCCTAATGGTATACTGTTTCCAAAATGTCCATGCATGCTTTTTGAGCTAATATTACCCAAAATCCCAGTGCGCTACAGGAAGCAATGCATTGTTTTATTTGCAGAAACTTGGCGTGGGTTTCCTCTGGGTGCTCAGGTTCCACCACAGTCCAAAAACATGCAGGTTAAGTAATTGGAAATTCTAAATTGCCTGTTGGTGTGAGTGAGAGTGTGAATGCGTATGTCTGTGTGTGTGTGTGTGTGTGTGTGTGTGTGTGTGTGTGTGTTAGCCCTGTGATGGACTGGCCACCTGTCTAGGATGTTTCCCTGCCTTTGGCCCAAGACAGCTGGGATAGGCTCCAGCACTACCCGCAATCCTACATTGGACAAGTAGCTGTAGAAGATGGAATGGAATGGCAATGTCAATAAAATCAACCTCATTGGTTCTCATTGCATCTCGTGATCAAAAGTGCATTATAGGTGAAATATTCCTTTAAAGAAGGGGAAAAGGAAACCTGCAGTAGCAGTCCCATGCATGTGAATGGATTTTCCTTTCGTCTGTCTTTAACTTTAACTGCTGATTGTTTTGTTGATTGTGTGGTTACAGTAAGTATCATTTAAATCAGGAGATGAACTGCTAGAAATTTGTTTTCTGTTCTCAGGAGGCAATCCAGAAAGCTCTTTAGTCAAAACTAGCACTCAGACTAACCAGCTCAGAGGTGCTGTATTGAAAAGCAATGCAGTGTTTTGATCCAAGAACAATTGTTCTGTCCTGAACTAGAGTTCACATGTCTTGGGTTCATGACTTGAATGAAAAACAATATGTAATTATTGTACATAAACAGACGCTTCCTGATGAAAAGCTTCATTCGTAAGTTTATCGTGCGCTACCTTATCAGTGAAAGGCAAAGTAATCAAAGCATCGCTTTGAATAAAATAACTGTCTTTTCCATTCCTCTTGAAAATAAGACACCATATCCATTATCCATAGAGAAGAGATAGTCTTTTGATGACTAGGACAATTACACCCGATGGCTGAGCATGACTGAGTTGTGTCTTGAGTTTCCTTAGTAAATATAAGCTCACACCTGCAATTACCCCCTGTGCACTCAATGCTTTTAGTGTAGCTCATGCCATGAGTGCCTGCATAGCAAGACGTTTTCTCTGAAAAGATAAATTACTTAAGTCTGAGGGTGTTTGACCAAAACAATATCTTAATTGTGGACCTGTTGTTGGGTGTTTCTTCAACTATGGACACTTTTGGCATTGTGGACTTTTTGAAAATATTGTACTTTCACCAGATTATTGAATTTGTCCATTAACAATAACCAACAGTAATATACTATACATGCATCACAGGAGAATTCTGTAAATATTCGGAAACATTATGAACAATTTCACTACAATATAATTTCCACCACATCTAAAATGATGTGCTGTGTTTGATAGCAATCTGTAGTGGAAATGAAGGTGATGGAAATTTAAATTTTGAAGAAAATAAATTCAGCTATCGTTGTCTTTCTTCAATGCCAGCATTTTATATATCTATAAAATACATAATTAAAAAATATTTTCACACTATTTGCTTAAGTACAGCAGGATGCACAAAACAAATATTCTGTTCACAAATGAAATACAAGTCTTATAGTTACTTTCAAGCATGCCCTTCACAAACACTTTTGTCTCCTTTCTAACCAAGTATACTAACTTTTGGTAAAATGTTATTAGTGGCAAATTGTTGGTCTTGATAGAAAATGGATGTATACTTTTATGATGGAAAGTCTAAAGCTCAGTGGTTGAGGCTCAGGGTTACTGACCAGAAGGTTGGGGGTTCAAGCCCCAGCACCACCAAAATGCCACTGTTGGGCCCTTGAGCAAGGCACTTAACTCCAGGTTGCTCTGGGGGGATTGTCCCTTTAATAAGTGCACTGTAAGTCGCTTTGGATAAAAGCATCTGCCAAATGCATAAATGTAAATGTCTGGGAAAACAATAAAAAGTGCAAAACAATAAAGTCTATACATAAAATGCATTTGAAAAGTAATAGTTTTTCATAAAATCAACCACTGGCAAATAAAAGTGCCTGTAGTTGAAGAAAATCTAGCCTAGTCTCACGTGACTGTGGCAAAAGTTTTGCGAAACAAAATCACGTGCTCCATTACATGCTTAACTGCAGTTTCCTAGTGAAATGTCCAGCAGGGGCATGAAATGGTGTCGTAATCAGACAAGGTCATTCAGATTAATATTAGTCTGGGGTTTTAATGAGTTACGTACCTCCCTAACCTAAAACTTTAACCTAAACCTAAACAATAGTTTTAAAAAAGCAAATGAAAGGTGAACAAAACAGACATTTTTACCCTAAACAACCAACACCTAAACTTATCCAATAGTGTTGTAAAATGAATTATTACATAAAAAGCAAATTTCTCATTTTGCTTCTATAAAACCTTTGTCTCACGTGTCAGCTTGCGTGCTTGTTTGATCACAAGCTGTGGTCTTTGAGTCCAAAGTCCAACACTCATAGGTGATCTGTAGGTTCCACGGAAAACCCTGTTATACACTGTGGCAGATAGTTTAGTGACCAGTTGATTTATCCAAGATCCAGTATTTTTCCAGGAGACAATCAGTGCACAGTGCTGTTGAGAAATAGTCCCAAATTGCATTGAGACAAGCAGACTTTCCAGTCAGACAAAATACAAACAGTGGTCTGAAACACATGCTGATCTTCAAAGGATCTATAAAGAATAGCAAGATGCTAATGCACTGGCCAAATCGTTTGATTCGAGAAACTTTGTAGACTACATCAAAGTCATATTTCTGAGGTTTCTGGTGAACCTTTAGAGATTTGCATTTTTTTTTGTGTATGTGTGTGGCTAGGTAGATATGTGTTTCTGTGTGTGTGGGTTTCTGAGAAATCCAATTTTAGATAGTGGAGACAGTAATTGAAATTTATTTTGCCTCTGCAATTCGGACCTCTGTAATTTATCCAGCCTCCTGTAATGGATGTAGCTATGCTCTTAGCAAATGGCCAGTTAAACCAGAAAAGTAACAATTTTAAATATGTTTACACCCTGATACTCCCTGTCTGTTTCCAATTGACATGTGCTGCAGTTATGTAGTTTAATTAGAGAAAGAATATAGCATGGCTCTCTCATATGCTGTAATCACCATCTTGTTTAATAATGCAGCCACATATCTGTTTAGCATTATTGTAAACCTTAATTCCTGAAAGCTCAGTAAATAGTCATAATATCTTACCTCTTGATCATCCAACCAAGAAACAACACAAAGGAATACTGTCATTACAAAGGTAGACACACATTCAAATATACACGCAAATTAGTAAAGAACATGTCCAGGTCACATTTCACATTTAAAACAAATAGAAATATGTATTTTATATATTGCTTATAAAAAAGCAAATGTTTGGGACCATTGCTTTTTTGGGGGGGCATTAACATTAGTTTGTTGAATATAAAGCAGTCAGCTGAGACAAACCCCACTTATAAGAAGACAAAAACAAAGGCAAAAACCTGGTCAGAAATCAAGGGACAACATTTATATTCCAAAAATGTAATTCTAATTTCAAAATCAACTTAACTCCTTATTTGCTGACATGCACATAACCAACACATACCCAACAGTAAATATATGCAAAGATTTGCTTGGCATACTCTCTATCTGACAAACAGCTAGACCATGACATCATGTCACTCACATGTTGGTTGTGGTAATTGATAAATGAGGGCTGTGTTTGTAACTGACAGCTGGCTTGCTTGGCCTCTCTCCCCTTGCTAGCTCAACCTTCACAGGCCTCAAATTGTTAATTACTGCAACTGCTATTGGACGAAACAGGCCAATGAGCAAATGGTTGTCCTGGGACTATATTGAGAGGGTGGGATGCATGTACAGTTCAGGCTGATGCTCCTGATCCCACAATTCCTTGTTTTTATTACTTATGTCATTCATAGATCAGTGTGCAATTCACTACCTGCTTGATGGCCGTCCCACTGACCGCCTCTGACCCTGAGACTTGTGGCCTATGAGGTATCCAACTCTGTTATAAATCAGGTTTTAATTAGACACAAATAATGGAAAGGGTTATAATGGCTACATTAGGGTGTAGACTGTGCATGATGAAGCTTCTGCTAAGACTAAATGTGGTGTAACAGTGCCCTTTTTTTTTCTTTTAAAATCTGCCTAATTTAGCTTGTGTGTGCTAGTTGTGTGATGGAAAATCAGTGGTTTTCAACCAGTATGTAGGTACTGCATTGGGGCTGTCATTTATAAATTTGATTTGATTTGACATTTATAAAGGGCTTTTCTGACACTACACTCAGAATAGAGTACTCTCCTCAACCACCACCACACTGGATGATGCAACGGCAGCCAGTACACTCTTACACACCAGCTACTGGTGGTCAGGAGAGAATAGAGTGTGATAAAGGAAATTCATGGATAGGGATGGGAATTTGTGTTTTATATAGACAACTTTAGGTTGATTGTGAAAAGTCTGACTACACAAGACTAATCTCAATGTGAAAAGCCTGTTAGCAAATCGATCATACAGGAACTTGATATATTGCTATCGAATGTTCCAGTACCCTGACATTGACCACATTCTGCTGAGTTACTGACAAGTGCCATCTTCCATCAGACATTTTCGTGTCAATTCAAATGTGTTTACCTTTTTCTGTGGCATTACTTGTAATGTATTGCACAAGCAGCTTCAGAGACACGGGTTCTGGTCCCACGGAAACCAGCAAGTTATCGTGTTGACATAATAAATGATGAGCATGATTCTGAGGTTGCATTTTCCCTATAAGATTAATTTCTTTCTCCACTGAGAGTTAGGTTTAGGGTTGGGGTTTGGGTTAGGGTTTTCAGCAAAATAACTTTTGACATACTGTTGCCAAATTCACTGTGAGATCAGTCTGTTCTTAGACCATTTAGGGTAAGTGATAACATTTTTTTAAATTCTCCTGTCCTGAAGTTCAATACTACTGTCAGTGCTGTTAATGGGAGCAATTTAGTGCAATTCAGAAGCCCTAAAAATGGCCAACTTTCTCTTAAGTTACTGATCACATTATACAATGCAAAACCGTTTCTTTAAAAAAAAAAAAGTATATATATATACACTCACCTAAAGGATTATTAGGAACACCATACTAATACTGTGTTTGACCCCCTTTCGCCTTCAGAACTGCCTTAATTCTACATGGCATTGATTCAACAAGGTGCTGAAAGCATTCTTTATAAATGTTGGCCCATATTGATAGGATAGCATCTTGCAGTTGATGGAGATTTGTGGGATGCACATCCAGGGCACGAAGCTCCCGTTCCACCACATCCCAAAGATGCTCTATTGGGTTGAGATCTGGTGACTGTGGAGGCCAATTTAGTACTGTGAACTCATTGTCATGTTAAAGAAACCAATTTGAAATGATTCGAGCTTTGTGACATGGTGCACTATCCTGCTGGAAGTATCCATCAGAGGATGGGTACATGGTGGCCATAAAGGGATGGACATGGTCAGAAACAATGCTCAGGTAGGCCGTGGCATTTAAACGATGCCCAATTGGCACTAAGGGGCCTAAACTGTGCCAAGAAAACATCCCCCACACCATTACACCACCACCACCAGCCTGCACCGTGGTAAAAAGGCATGATGGATCCATGTTCTCATTCTGTTTACGCCAAATTCGGACTCTACCATCTGAATGTCTCAACAGAAATCGAGACTCATCAGACCAGGCAACATTTTTCCAGTCTTCAACTGTCCAATTTTGGTGAGCTCTTGCAAATTGTAGCCTCTTTTTCCTATTTGTAGTGGAGATGAGTGGTACCCGGTGGGGTCTTCTGCTGTTGTAGCCCATCCGCCTCAAGGTTGTGCGTGTTGTGGCTTCACAAATGCTTTGCTGCATACCTCGGTTGTAACGAGTGGTTATTTCAGGCAAAGTTGCTCTTCTATCAGCTTGAATCAGTCGGCCCATTCTCCTCTGACCTCTAGCATCAACAAGGCATTTTCAGCCCACAGGACTGCCGCATACTGGATGTTTTTCCTTTTCACACCATTCTTTGTAAACCCTAGAAATGGTTGTGCGTGAAAATCCCAGTAACTGAGCAGATTGTGAAATACTCAGACCGGCCCGTCTGGCACCAACAACCATGCCACGCTCAAAATTGCTTAAATCACCTTTCTTTCCCATTCTGACATTCAGTTTGGAGTTCAGGAGATTGTCTTGACCAGGACCACACCCCTAAATGCATTGAAGCAACTGCCATGTGATTGGTTGATTAGATAATTGCATTAATGAGAAATTGAACAGGTGTTTCTAATAATCCTTTAGGTGAGTGTATATATATCATTTTCATTTGATTTATCTGGTGCTCTGGTCAGGGTATGCACCACTGTGTAATGTTTGTACTGGTCAGAATGCATTAAAGTGAACAGGAAATCTAGAGCAAAATGGGCAGATGAAGCTCCAGATGAAACAAGAATTACTTGCCTCTGCTTGTTGGATTTTATCAAGGCCAGTGGATTTATGTTGGCTTTTATTGTTTTAGTGAGATATTGTCTTTGTGTGTGTGCATATAAGGTCATTTACATTTATGCATTTGGCAGACACTTTTATCCAAAGCAACTTACAGTGCAATTATTACAGGGACAATCCCCCCAGAACAACCTGGAGTTAAGTGTCTTGCTCAAGGACACAATGGTGGTGGCCGTGGGGTTCGTACCAGCAACCTTCTGATTAACAGCCCTGTGCTTTAGCCACTACACCACTGCCACTCAGGTCATATGTCAGCTGTATTCAATATTCTAGTGATATCTGGGTCATAATATGATAGTATTGTTATTATTTATGTGTAGTTTATAATTGTTTTTAAACAAATCTTCTTTTCTGATTAATCTCACTGTGAATTCAGTGACAATAGGTCAAAAGTTCCAACTGAAATTGGTCTGTGCTAACTGAAATTCGAAGCACTGCCCCCAGTGGCCAAAGCTGGAAGTGTTTTTGAATGTATGAGCACGTTTAGGCTCCAGTTTCAGACGTAATGCCCACAAAGTGGCGGTAAATGCAAGTTGTAAAGCAAGTTCTTTTGTTTCCAAATTATATAATACAAACAGCAGAAATGCATATAATATTAAACATACAACCCAAATGCATATAATATTAAACATACAACCCAAATGGTTAGCCACACAAGACAATGCTAATATTTTACACCACATTGTTATTAAGTGTGACACATTACACGCACACTTCCACAAACATTTAAGCACATACAAGTAGAGATGTATGCCATCCTGTTAAGTGGACTGTATCTGGTACATGTATAATAAAATCAATGACAACAATGCGAGTAGCAGTCAGCACCTCGTAGATAAAGCAACTGTCACTTGCAGCCTTTATTCTGCTGTCTCTGCCTCACTCACCCTTTCTATATGCTTTTAGAAGGATAAAAGCTCTTCTAATCAAGCCATCCGTCCATCCATGGCATGTGAAGGCCATATAGGCATATTTCATCTGTCAGGCTTTGCCAGGGAATCCAGGCCTATTTTAAATAAACACATATCGCTTTGTGCGATGGCAGCACATACGGGAACGCGGGGAGCACTGTTGTGGCTCCGCAAGCCATTTCTGAGATAAATCTCACCTCTCCACCTCTCTGTCACCAGCTCCGTCATACTGTGGGGTTGCTATGACAACTGCAACGAGGCTGGGTGAACAATTTTGAAGAGGGAAAGTGAAAGAAAAATTATAAGAGCCAGCACTCCAAGTGAATTTCAATGTATGGGTCTTGCTTTGCCTTACTCGAAAATCGATGTTCAACCTTGGAAATAGGGTTTCTAGTTAGGGCGCATATGATGCATTCTTGAAAAATTGCCTCTGCTCTTTATTTTTAAAAGGCTCTTGATGAAATGCACTTTCGTTCAGGTTGAGGACTGTCTGACTGGTATAAAGTTGTTTTGTTTTATGGTGTGTTTGTTGCTTTTCCTATAAAATGCATAAAATTGTACCTTAGTCAACCAAATTAGCGTTACAGAGTATTCATGCCACTCAGCTGTAAATTGTGTGATAATTGAAGAAGTTATGTTTGATGGTTGATTCTGAGTTGTAATATTAATTTCCCAGAAATGTTGTAATTTTTAATGTTGAGTGATTCTCAGAAAGCTTTAGCTTATTTTTTCTCTTTATAATATTGAGCAATTCTTTTTTTCAAGGGCTTCATTTTTGTTATGTTCCAGATTTTGAGTGTGGTGCTTTTATGTGGTTATTTTTAAATGCAGAATAATTCCCCAGGGCCACATTCGCTTTCCTCCTCTGCTCTTTCCTTTAGCTGCTATTGTTTGCAGCACAAAAACATTTCAATAGTGTCTTTCTCTCCAGAAGTGTCTAGGTTTTATTGAATGATTTTGTCTGTTATCCCTGAGGTCATGTGTGTGTTTCTGTGTAGCAGGCAGGGATGTGGATAGGCCTGTAAGCTGATAGTATACCACACCACACCATTGCGACGGCTCCGGTGAGTTCGCCGATTTGTTTTGCTTGTTTTGTCATTTTTTCTCCCCATGTCTCGCAGGAACTGCCGGCATGCATGATCTCGCTTCCATGGGAACATTGTTCCCGGGGAAACACTGATCATGCCACTGGTTAGCGTGAGGAGCAACACCTGTTCAACTTTAATTCACGCCCTCCTTAAGCCCTTCATGTCCTCAGTATCTTTGCTAGATTGTTGTTTGATGTTGAGTACTAACCTCGCTCTCTCTGTTTAGTTGGTCCCGTCTCATGTATCTGTTGGTTGCCCGCATGTCAGGTGTGTGGTTGCCTCCAGTATTGCTGCATGTCAGCTGGTCTTCCACGGAGGATACCTCGTCTCTGCCCACGAGTCGGGAGTAGTATTGCCCTCTTCAGCTGGGCGCTGTTCTGCACCTCACTAGCTTCAACTGAGGATTCTACGAATCTGATCCTGACTTCCACAACACACACTCATCCCACGAACACACTCTTCTAGGATTGTTCACGAGCATGGCCTCAGCAAACTCGCTTCCCTGTCGCTTCCCTGTCGCGGGATACTTCTCGCTGCTGCAGCCGGTGCCGGGATACTCAAAATCCTCAGTGATTGCTTTTTTGTAGTTAATCAATTCCATAAATGTTTCCTCTGCTCTTGGGTTTGTTTGTTCTCCCTAACGAATTGTTACAACCATACTATTAGCATATTGAAGAGGAGCATCAGCTCAACTGTCTCATATCCTGACCTCAGGTCAAGCTCCATTCAATGTCACAGCTGTGGGTCATTGTTTAAGCATATTTACACTATTTGTTTACATGAGATATAATCCAAATATATTTTTATTAATATGTTATTTAAAATATAGGTATATTCTATATAATTGTGTAATACCATAAAATACAGCACATACAACATAAAGTGTTGTTTTCATGGTAACACTTTACAATAAGTTTGTATTTAGTAACATTAATTAACTACGTTAGTTAACGTGACCTAACAATGATTTTACAGCACTTATTAGTCTTGTTTAATGTTAACATGAAGTAATACATTTTAGTAATACAATTAAAAGTTGTATATGTTAACATTACTTAAAGGTGCATTCAGTAGTTTGGAGCCAATTTAAAAAGTTTTACACATTAATGAATGAATTGTGTTTTTGTGAAGTTTGATCCAGATGGTGAACCCCTTCAATGTTTTTTGCCATGTTGAAATCACATGACCCTAAACATCAAAGAAGAGAATCCTTGTGCTAATTGGCTGCTGCCTGAGTGCCTGTGTAGATGGATATGCTTGGCTATGCTTAGAACATTGTTGTTTGGTGACGTGAAGAGCAAAAATAATCAGAATGAGCTTTTTTGCCAAGTATGCTTACACACACAAGGAATTTGTCATGGTGACAGAACACAATGGAACATAATCATTTATTGTGCTTAAGCAGCGGAAACAACAGGAGATCCAGTAGCTGTACTGCCTAAGAAGCAAAAAAAGGTCTGAAACAACTTGCTTCAAGCAAGAAGACAGAAAGACCGGCAAAGGCAAAAAACGGTAACGGTAAGGCATTCATTTGTTTAGTGCAAAAAAACTTGGTACAGTGATTGTTGTGGATTTTGCATAAACTATGATATAGGTTGCTTGGAAATAAAACAAGTTCTTCAAATACAGTATTATGGACATGCTAAAATTGATAATCAAAAACAATTATAAGATTTCCTTTACCATAATATTCTATATCGCTAGATAATATCGTTTTTTTATATTTTTTTTTACGCTAAGCAGTTCTCTAATAAAGGTAATAACTGTCTTTTAAAATAACTTGTAATGTAGACAGTCTCCAAAGATTATTGATATGAGGGACAATAATAATAATCTGTCCTTAACAGTAGAATCATGTTCACTTGGTATCTGAAGTTTGTTTTTAGGTAAAGCAATTATATTATAGGAGTAATAAATAACTTTAGAAATTAACTCAAATGCTGACATTTTCCAGATGCAAAAGATATTCCAAAACTGACGGGGTTTGCAGAGACGATCATGGTGATCCATGTAGAAAAATGGCAGTATAGCACCTAACACCACTGTAACATCGGTACTTAAAGTACACGAAGATGAGCAATGCTAAAGCTGGCTAGAGAACTGCTGAATGCCCATGCTTAAACTATGTTTACCAAGATTTATAAATTCTGTAAAAAATATTGTTCATCCTTCGGTTTTGAAATGTAATCATTAACTAATGTTAACAAATAGAACTTTAATGTAAAGTGTTACATATTCAATTTTTTTTTACATAGATTCTGATGCATCCTTCCATCCATCCTCGCTCCCCCTCCATCCATCCATCCATCCATTAATGAGGTAAAAATTGCTAAACAAAATGGTTGCATGAGAGGTCAAAACCAGCTTTGTATTGATCACACTTCAAAGAACACCCAAAGAGGGCTAAGCATGACTATGTTGCACAATCCCCAACCATTACATCTGTCCATGATGGTGCTAAAATTGGATCACAAATGTGTCAAAATGGGCCATTGTATCTTTTAGATTCTATTTCCCTTGGGGAACAAGGCCAGTGAAAGTTTTATTGGACTGTTTACTGCAGCCGTGGGGTGCCCAGTAGCACAGTATCTTTGTATGTGTGTGTGTTTGAATTTGTTTTGATTGGCCCTATAGATCTGTTTAGCCAGATCTATGGGAACCGAAGCCATTGTCCATACTACACTGTTATGTAGAGTATTGATTACCCTCCTACTAGCTGTCCAGTCCCAGACAGAGGGTTTTAAATGAATTTAGAAAGCACTACAGCTTGTGACCAGACCCAAACCTTTTACATCCAGCTTGTTCAGCTTAATGTGCCTCCTACTGTTTTACTTTCTCTCAGGAGAGTTGCCACACGCCATTTCAAGCCTCTACTGACTGTGATCTACTGACTGTGATTGCCACCTTCTGCCTCACTTCAGCATAAGGCCTTTTTGTATGTAAATGCTCAATGTATTAAAGTTTAGCTTTTAGGGGAAGCCTATGTGTTTGGGATTATATGGCTGAATTTGGGATAAGAGAGGAAAGAAGAGATAATAGAGGTGTCCTCTTATCACAAGACCAGACATGGAGCAACGCCCAGGCCGCTGAGGAGGAAGAGGAGATTGCAAGCAGCTGGAACCACCCAGCCTGACGGAAGTACACGTGAATATCAGAATATCTCCTTTAAACCCAGAGAGGAGCCTGCTGGAGTGTGACAAATCTGATCTCAAGCTGTCTCTGTAGGGTGAGCTTAGATTAGGCTGCTTTAATGCATAGTGTGTTGGCTTTTAATCACACCTCTGATAAAGATCAGATTCATTACACTGAACATGCAGGGCCAGGAAAGAAGAAAAGGGAGACAAGGAAAGAGAAACTGTCATCTTTGTTTATGTTGGCGAAAGGTTGAAGATATATAATTTGGTCTATCATGCACTAAGGCAATCAAGTTAAGCACCTGCATTATGGAGGAACAGCTATTGTAGATTGTATATAACCTCATACTCAAACATAAACAGGAGTAAATCTTTCAAAGCCTGTCAGCTGTCATATTTGTTAACATGCATATGCATGGGTCATAATTCACCCCAAAAGCAAAGCACAGAGAGATAAAAAAGCATATTTTGCATATATACAATTTATCATTTTAAGACCTTATTTAGTTAATCAAGTAAACCTCTCAATATATATTTAAGCAATATCACATGAGCAAGAGTGCAAAATGGCCCTACATCAGCACTGCTGTGATTCGGCAGCAGGCACGAGGCCGCAAGACGAGTGCTGTAGATAATCACAGCAGTGCTGATTTAGGGCCATATAGCACGATTGCGAGTGTGATATTGCTTATATACAACAGTTCAATGAACAAGTAAATCAAAAAAATAGGAAAAACTGAGTACAGTATAAAAACACATTTGTGCATGGAACTACTTTATTACGTGGTGGATCATAATCTGCCGTTGCTGGTTCAAACCAAATGATGCCTCCAAACATTCGTTAGTAATTCAAAAATGTCACTTCAGAAACAGTATCACGGCTTGTGCTGTTTATAACAAGTTATTGGATAAACAAGGATGGATGTGTGTGTGTGTGTGTGTGTGTATGTGTTTGTGTGTATGTGTGTGTGTGATCGAGAGAGAGAGAGAGAGAGAGAGAGAGATGTAGCGGGTGCAATCACCTGTTGCCATACCCAAGCAGAGATGTTGTCAGCTTTCTGAAGATCAGCTTTCTCAGTGGAAAAATAGCCGTCCAAGCAGGGGGTTTTCTCCCTATTTCATGGTAGCCGGTGCACAAGAGTCATTCACTATAGAAACCACAATGTCCTCCGCCATTTTAAACAGTGTGCACACTCCAATGTGGAAAGTCTGATAACAGGTAAGTGCCTTCAGTGTGTGTAATTAATTAGTCTGCTGTAATGCTGAAGTTGTTTGTTTAAAGCCGTTTAAAGCTATTTTCTAGCCTTAGTAGTAATACGAGCGATCACGGAGTGCTGTATGTAAACACTGGCTGATGCGAAATCAAAAAATTTATGTCACCTAACTGCCTCCTATTACACATGAAAATTAGCTTTTGCCACCACCTGCTGGCTAATATATACAATGTAAATAAAATGGTTTACTTAATTGTAAATGTAAAATTTCCAAAAGTGTCCAACTTTGCCCAAAACTAAAACTAAACTGAAATTGAAATGAATCCGAGATCCTTTTGTTTTTTTTGTTTTTTTAGTTCATTTTGGAGTTAAGAAAAGGTATTTTAGTGTAGTTTTAGTTTGTCAAATCAATTCAATTTAATTATTTTTATTTTAGTTAACATGTTTTTTTATGTTTTATTTTAATTTTGTTAACTGTAATAACACTGGTATACACCAAGGATGTATTTTTTGTATTGCCTTTAATTTATGTTGATTTTAAATAAAAAGGACAGGATTGTTTTTTGTTTTTTTTTACTATTTTAAACATTTTAATCATAAATATTTAATATAACAAGTATTATAAATATGAATATTAAACTATATAAAACATTTAATTAAAAAGAAGCTAAAAGAGAGCAAAATACTATTTATTTATTCCTTTTTGTGAGTGATATTATATTTCTTTATATTTATATACAACTTTTAATAATACAGTTTACATACTCTTAGGTGAAATTTATTAAAACTCATTTTTTAACCACTCCATATAATTCATATTAGCAAACTATACATTTGTCAAGTTGTTTAGGACATAAGTAATTTTTACAACAATTGTTTACAGACAGATTGTTTCACTTTTAGCTGACTATATCACAATTCCAGTTGTGAACTGTGCCTTTAAGCAGCTTGGACAACTCCAGAGAATTATGTCAAGCCTTTGGGCATTTAGCCAATTAGCTTCTGATAGGCTAATTGGCTAATTAGAGTCAATTAGAGGTGTACCTCTGGATGTATTTTAACTCAATGTCTCTTTGCTTGACATCATGGGCAAATGAAAAGAAATCAGCCAGAAAAAAAATCTGAAAAAAATTGAGGACCTCCACAAGTCTGGTTCATCCTTGGGAGCAATTTCCAAATGTCTGTGAAAGGTACCACATTCATCTGTACAAACAATTGTTAGCAAGTGTAAACCTCATGGGACCACATAGCCATCATACCGCTCAGGAAGGAGACAAATTCTATCTCTTAGAGATGAATGTAGATTGGTACGAAAAGTGCAAATCAATCCCAGAACAACAGCAAAGGACCTTGTGAAGATGCTGGAGGAAACAGGTAGACAAGTATCTATATCCACAGTAATACAACCCCTATATCGACATGACCTTAAAGGCTGCTCAGCAAGGAAGAAACCACTGCTCCACAACCACCATAAAAAAGACCGCAAGTCCACATGGGGACAAAGAGCTTACATTTTGTTGAAATTTCCTCTGGTCTTATGAAACAAAAATTTAACTGTTTGGCCATAATGGAAAAAGGGTAAGGCATGCAAGAACACCGTCCCAACCTTGAAGCATGGGGGTGGCATCATTATATTGTGGGGGTGCTTTGCTACAGGAAGGACTGGTGCACTTCACAAAATAGATGGCATCGCGAGGAAGGAAAATTCTAGAAAGGCAATGCTACCAAATACTAACAAAGTGTATGTAAACTTCTGACCCACTGGGAATGAGATGAAAGAAATAAAAGCTTAAATAAATAATTCTCTCTACTATTATTCTGACATTTCAATTTATTTATTTTTTATCTTTTTACCCTTTTCTCCCCAATTCCAAATGCACTCTAAGTCCTCGTGGTATCGTAGCGATCGCTTCAATCCAGGTTGTGGAGGATGAATCTCAGTTGCCTCCGTGTCTGAGACCGACAATCCACGCATCTTATCACGTGACTTGTTGAGCACATTACAATGGAGACGTAGCATGTGTGGGGGCTTCACGCTATTCTCTGCGGCATCCACGCACAACGCACCACGCGCCCCACCGAGAGCGAGAACCACATTTAGTGACCATGAAAAGGTTACCCTGTGTGACTCTACCCTCCCTAGCAACTGGGCCAATTTGGTTGCTTAGGAGACCTGGCTGGAGTCACTCAGCATGCCCTGGGATTCAAACTCACGAACTCTAGGGGTAGTAGCCAGCATCTTTACCACTGAGTTACCCAGGCCCCTGACATTTCACATTCTTAAAATAAAGTAGTGGTCCTAACTGACCTAAGACAGGGAATGTTTTCTACGATTAAATGTAAGGAATTGTGAAAAACTGACTTTTGACTTCAACTGTATATATAATTGAATTACTGTAAGATATTGATATTGATTTCAGTTATATCAATATCATTAATAGAATTTAAACAAGTTATATTTAAGCATATAATTGCTTATTTCCCATTTTCCTTTTATTTTGAAATAAAATATGACCCAGTTATGTTCTTTTTGAGATTCACCCACAGACACATGGAAATGGAGCTCAATTCCTATTGGTTCATTTAAGACAATAAATGTAGGGCAAACATGGTGCATCTTCAGACAGCTGGTTACGAGCAATCTGACACCAACCGGACGATCAACTAATCAGAAGAGGGAGATGAAGATAAGTTTAGAGGGGCAGGCAGAGGCAGTGAGACAGAAAATGGCATTAGTTTACCATAGACCTTCTGTTCAAATGAAATCATAGCCATCTCGACCATAGTGACCAGTTTATTTCAGTTCTTAATTGAAGGCACCTCACGTTTGACACAGATGCTGTTTGGCTGTAAAGAGACCCTCCAGTGCTGTTTTCAATTCAACCACCTGAGAGTGGAAGCTGCAGGAGGCACCAGAGGGAAGCCCCATTATGCATTTTATGAGAACTGGTCTATTAAGTTAAAACATCAGACATGGAATAAGGCTCCAGCAGTGCGTGTTTGTGGTTTATCATGCCCTTAGGCCCCCACTGGTAGGGTCCATGGAGACCAGGTTGTGTCTGGATAAGTGTGTGTGTGGGTTGGACACTCTATGGAGGTCATTGAAACTGCAGTGTAAAGTGAGACTCAGCTATGTGTTGCAGATGAGAGGTCAGAATGCAGTGAGTGAGTTTGGCTGCACATATTAGGGCCAAAGATCCACTGGCACCTTCATATGATCTATGAATGTGCCATGGGATCTAGAAGTAGCCAGGGTTCAGGTTATCTCTATATTTTAAAGAACTCTATATTTTAGTGCGATTACTTATATAAAAAATAACGTAGAGAAAAAATTTACGTGATTAGTCATGCCCAATGCACATACAAAAATTCCATAATGAAAGTACAGATTTTCCTACCATATGAGCAATTCAAGCTTGAAGTACATCTTTTTTACAAGCCATGCCGATAGGTGAGAGCATGTCTCACCAAACCTCACAAGCAGTGCAGCCACAGAAAATGAGAACTGCTCACAGTGGAAACACAACAGCAAACAGAAATCTTGAGACATGGTTTTCAAAAGCATCCAAAAAATGCAGCATTTATGTCGCTGAATACCAGTGAAATGCTCCAAACACGACCGTACATAGAGCAACAATAAAAAATTGCACAGACTGAATGTAAGAATGCATACAGTGAGAATTGGACACATTGACAAACTCAATGCAATACAGATTTCTGTCAACTGTAGGCTTGTTCATTGATATAACAATAAAACAAACAATACGTTCTTAAGCCTCTTTTTCAATTGTCTAATCAATGTTTTATTTTTCTGCCACAATAATGCAATTTACTTCAAACTGATATTTCAATCTGTATAATGTATTTATTATAGGCCCTACGTATTATTATTATTATTATGCATTATTTATATGAATTATCTTTATTTGGTCGCATCTTCAGCAAATAAATATGTATACAATTAATTGCGATTTAATTTGATTAATTAATCGGCATGTTGGGTAATTAATTAGATACAAAATTTGTATTGATTGACAGCCCTAATTTAATAATTTTATACGGCATATTGTCATCACATATTGTATGAATTCTGTCATTTTTGTTAAAAAACTCTTGATCCCTGAGATATTCAGACATTTTGAACATGATCATTGTTTGAAGTATCAGCCTCCATATGGGCTCCAACAACAGCTCTACTGGAGCTTTTGCTCTAATTAATTATTCATAAGTTTTATTAATTTATGTTTTTTGGTCATTGAGATACATGGAACATTAGCCCTCAGTCCTTCTGATATCTCCATTCAAACACCACCTGTACAGTGTGAGTAATTTTAGTCACTATTTTCATGTGCATGTGCAGTGTGAACGCCATTTAAAGTTGTTCACACACTTCAACATGTTGAAGGTCTCGAATAGCCTTTAAATAATATATATCATTTATGTATCATTGTCATCATAGAATTCCTAATGGGGAAAGATTATCTAATAGGCATTTGTGCAATGATTACTGGCTTTAAAGTGTAATTAACTTTACTTATTTATAATTTTAACACATAGAATTCTCAAAAACACGTATCATACTCAAAGGGAACAGATGTCCAGATGGTGATGTGAGAGTCTGCAGGATTTTGTGTCTGTAAACTGATGACTCGTCTTAACTGTGTAAATGCCACTCTGAAGAGCATTTCACATCTTCCCCTGCCATTTCTAGTGAAAGAATAAAGGTGTAATTCTCTACATACCTGAGTATTACATGAAAGATTGTGCACCCCTGCTGCTTTGAGCATATTGATAAAAACACTTTGCAAGTATGAATGCTTATTCTAACTGACTGACATACACAAGCAATTGAAAATGTTTTTACCATAGCTGAAATTACCAAAATTCTTGGCATATTTGTGAATTACAGTTTTGACATTTTGTGTAATAACCATGTTACAGTAGGACTGTAACCACTGTAGACTCACAATGGTCAACTTGTCGTCTAACAACCAGTCAATAACTGAGGTTTACAAGTTTATCTGCATAGTTTCTTATACATTTATTTTTTATTTTTGGTCATTTTAGCAGCAGTGCATTAATTATCATGCTGTGCATCCATCCATCCATCCATCCATCCATCCATCCATCCATCCACATATCCATCCATCCATGTACTTCTGTTAGATAGTTTGCACCATGAAAGTCTGTATATTTACATTCATTGCATTTATCGCTCCAGCCATACGCATTTAAATGGACATCATTGGCAGTTGCGTCACGTCTTGAGCTTTTTGTTTTGTTTAGTTTTTTGAGCATCCTGCCATGAACATTGATTGTTTATGATGGCATGATAAGTATAATTACCAACTCTTAAAAAAACAAGTCTCAAGGACCCTGTTTCATTTAATTGTGCTTTGTATAACTGTTTTTGAAAGCAAGAATTAATCTTATCTAGACTCCCGCAAAAAAGCATCAAATCAGGGTTCGGGTGAACTCAGAACCAGCCCAATTTACAGGCCTTTCTAAGACTGATAAGTCATCTAAATGTTCCAGCATCAGCAACAGACTAGTCTATATCTACATTCCTACAGTAAACATTAAGGTGGACTCATCTAACCCAATGGAATGTTTTTTATTAGAACCCACCCACAACCCCAAAGATGTGGTTACATGCTTGTGTCACCATATTGCATTTTAAATCACTGCTTCTGTTTATTTGTACTCATGTTATAATTCAAAGACACATGGTTAACCTCTCACCCTCAGAAATGCTATGATGGCATTAAGCACATGACTGCAGTGTCAGGGCTCCACAAGGTTCAACAGAAACAAGAGGTCACCTCTTCTGTATCACTGATGATGTCACCTTTAGGAGGTCATCTTCAGTGACCCTTGATGTAGGTAGCTGATGTTTTCCACAGATGACCTTTCCCTCCTTGGTGAATATGGATTAAAACTTTGAAGTGGAACAGAGTAGAATGGAATGAAACTGTATTGAATGGAACAGAATGAAATGGAATGGGATTGAATTGAAAAGAATCCCTTTGATGCTTAATGGCTCTGAGTATTGATCAATTTCTAGCTCTAGATGATATTTTGTAATTGAATAAGTACATAGATAAGATTTGTAACTTTACCGACTACCTTATGAACTATACAGTAATTTCTATAAAAAAATTATTTGAAAAAAGAAAGAAAAAGAAAACATGTCATAATTTACTCACACTCATGTTTTTCCAAATCATTATGGCTATCTCTCTTCCATTGACTGAGGCTGGCATTCTGTCTAACATCTCAACATGAGTGTAAGCACTGTAAATATTGACAGAATTTTCTATTTTTGAGTGAACCATCCCTTTAAAACCTCTAACTCTAGGCTGTATGAATAGACTTATAGATGAAAGGAGAGAAAAGTTATTAAGCACCTTCCAGCATTCAGTATGTCCAGACACGTGCAGTGGAAGGCTGGGGGGTGGTGAGCTTAGGAAAGCGAAGCTCCAGTTGGGGCAAAGTTGGCTCAGATCCTCTCCAGACCTGCTGAGTGAAATTGAAGCTCTGCAAATCGGATTAATGCTTCTCAAGAGAGCTTTCTCACAGCCAGTGGACACTTGCCTCTATGGTATACAACACAAGCCTCTCTCTTTCTCTCACTGTTTTTCAGGAAACTAATTTGAGGACAATCAATAGCAGTCGGTCCATTGTGGACCCTTTCCACTTTTCACAAATATATTTTTTAGCATACACTTATATCTGTGAAACAAAAAGGCATATAAACATACCTATAAATAGCATTAATAAACCAGTGAGTACATCTGAACACCGATCCATTTTTAGTCTTTATCACCTTATTTAATGCCTTATAATAACTACCCAGTTAACACTCACGGTGCCTTCTACACACCATCTTTTATGAATAACCACCAGATACTCATTATAATTCATGACTATGTGGTGTAGTCAAGTGCAATGAGCTTTAGATAGAGAGAGGGAGGAACCGAGAGATAGAGGGGGAGAGAGAGAGATGGTTGAGTGAGAGAAGGGGGGTGTGTCTCTATGAATGGGTGGAATACAGCGTGTGTGGATGACTGCTGGTCGACTAGTGTGGATGAGAGAGAGAGACAGGGAGACACGAAACATATCACACTGTACTCGTCTTACACACGCACTCACTCACACTCATTCAAAAGGAATTCTACAATATTGGGCAGGCCGGTGAGTGTATGATTTTAACACAAAGAAGGAGGGCGAGAGGTACCACTGATGAGATACGTTACTCCACGTTTGAGGGAACTCCCCAGAGTGTGTGTGCGCGCGTGCACTGTTGTCAGAGATCGGTTGGGGGACCCAAGACGACACGATGGGCTGTAACCTGTGCACGCTGCAGAAGAGAGAAGAACATTACAAGCTGCTGTATGAGATTGCGCAGGTGAGTCCATGTCTTTAATCCACTCCTTAATATGAGAGCTGGAGAACTAGAGTTAGATAGTGAGGTAAGAAGATCAGATGGGACTTCTACGGGAGAAACCACAGGTTTTTATGTACACTAGAGATATCTTATGGATGTTTTCTTCTCAGTAATACTCTGTTAGATTGAATAGAAACATTTATTCATTTAGCAAATGCTATTATCCAAAAGACTTACAATTGAGAATAATACAAGGAGGTGCAATTACTACAAGGAAGAGGTGCAAGAAAACAAGAAGTATCTAAACTGATACTAAAAGTATCTTCTAAGACAGTGGCTGAGTTCGGGATGGCATACTACCATATACTCTAGCTCTATATGGCACAAATAGTGAGAGTAGTATGGTAGTATGCCAGCCACTGTTTCCCAATTCTGGTCCTGGAGTGCCGATGTCTCCCTCATCTAACACACCTCATTCAACTCTTCAGATATTTAGTAGAGGCAACATGATCTAAAGTGGGTGTATCAAATAATGGATCTAAAATGTCCATTGTTGGGGTAGTCGAGGATTGGAACCAGGATTGGGAAACTAAGCAATCAAATAAGCAATCTAATAGGTTTTTTTTTTTTTTTTTTTGAACAGCACAGTCCTAGTATTTGTAGTTCTTCAAGGGATCTTGAAGGTTGTTGTGAATGTTGAGAAATGCCCAGCAGAATTGGTGACTTACCTAGAAGCATTTGTCAGTGATCAAAGGAAGTTTTGCTGCACACACCCTTAACACCAGTGCTCATATGCTCATTGATTTAGACAACTGTTATACGAGATGCTTGCAGGTAGAAGGTTGAGGATTGTAGGATTGCGCACATTGCTTTTTTAGTATGTGGGTTCATGTGAGAGATACCTGGGTGGGTAAAAGAAGGAAGAAGCCTAAGTTGACTCCAGAAATGGGATCAAAAGTCTCTACAAAATAGATTAAATGAGGAAACTGAAAATATTTTTTTCTAGCTAAAGCAATTTTTTAAAATAATAACACATTTTCCAAAGCCTTGCCTGCTTAGTTGATCCCCACTGAAGCTGCATTATGCTTGCACAGTTCGTTCATCAGCTCAGCACAGGTAGTGTGTGCTTTTGTGCAGTACATTGATGGAAGATCAGTTTACTTTTTAGTTATTGCTCATGTTTAGGGTTGATGATGCTGGTCTTATTCCAGCTTAAACTTTGGCTCCTCTCCTCTCCATACTGAATGACTATAGTACACATATTCTGGTGTTGCAAGGGAAACCAGCGTCTCCCGAACAACAAGCATGCAAAATAATATTTCTCACTGCTTTGATTTCAGCCTCATTAAGCTGTTGTATAAAATTACTTTGGTCCATAATTAGATGGTAAAACGTGCCTTTTGTCTGTGCGGATGCCAATATGGAAGATTAGCCCTGTTGGTAGCTGTCTTGAGGTGATAGGATTTTCAACCCTAGTGATTTAAAACAGTAGGGTTCTATTTGAAGTGACTGTGGTTCAGACAGAATTAAATCCAAAACCCACTGTTGCTTTAATCGGTGCTGTGTCGCCTGTGATTGAGATATTTGGATGAGGAATTACTCTTTTGTGGGGTGGCACTATAGAATGAAGTGTGTAAGAAAAGAGGTGTTTTCAAATCAGCCTGGCCAAGTTTTTGTAAACTGGTCTAGCTGGTCTTCTAGCCTGGCCAAGCTGGTCTAGCTGGTCTTCTAGCCTGGCCAACTTGGCTTAAGTTTGTCTAGCTGGTCTTCTAGCCTGGCCAACTTGGCATAAACTTGTCTAGCTGATCTTCTAGCATGGCCAAGCTGGTTTAAGATGGTCTAGCTAGTCTTCTAGCCTGGCAAAGGTGGTCTTCAACTTGCCTAGCTGATCTCCACACCTAGCTGTGCTGGAGCTTAGCTGGTTTAACTGGTTGGCCAGCTGGTGTCCCAGCCTTTCTAGCTGAGAAGTGCCCCATTCCTAGCTAAAACCAGCAAACAGACCAGCCTGAATAAGATGGGAGACCAGCTAAGACCTGAAAACCAGCTTAGGCTAGTTTCAATTTTTTTTCAGCATGGTAGTGACCAAATTATTTCCTGTGCGTTTTTGGCAGGGTTGCAGTTTGCTTAAATTACATGAGAGGACTTTATATCCATGTCATGTGTTGGTGCCTTTTGATGTAAGTCTGTTTTAGCAGAAGGGTTCTGCTCTAGACAACCAAAAACTGAGGGAGGGAAGGAGACAGGAGAGAAGTAAGATAGAAAAGGAGGAAAAAGAAATAATGCAGTGAATCCAGGAAGGATAAAGGCACTACGAGGTTTAAAGCAAGAAGATGAGATTCAGATCTACTCTCAGTGGAGTGAATTCCCAGGCTGACACGAAAGTGTGTCAAGGAATCGTTGTCTCAGATTTTTTCCAGTCTCTGTTGTTCGACCAATTGAAATTCTAAAGCTTTAATGTTTGTGAGCTGGAATCAAAAACATTTTTAGTTCAAGTGGAGAAAGCATGCATGATATGACAACAAAAACAATATACGTGCACAAACACAGATGCAAACACACATCCTCACTGAAATGTCATGCTCTTTGACCATTTTGATACTATTCTTGGCAGCACAACCCTTTTAGCCCTGGTGGTCTGTGAGATTTATGAGTTTAGTGTGAATGTTCACCCCTCCACGGGCTCACCATGGAAATGTATTAGTTCTTTGTTACCCATATTACAAAGACATCCCATGCACTCTCTTTCTTTCTCTCAACTCCGTCTCAGAGGACTTGGCTGCGTGCTTGTGTTTAGTCACCAAGATCAGGTTTAGGATTTTTAGGTCTGAGCTTAGTCTGAGATTTTTCACCTCAATTTGATCCCTTTGCTGGTAGAGAGCTAATTGAAAAAATCTTTATGATTTGATGCTCTTTATGGATTAGATTCAATGTTTAATATGTTATATGTGATGACATACCTGTCACTTTAAAAGTGAGGTATGGTTTGTGGGTGACATAAAGGCTTGTTGAAATTAGCTAAACTCTCAAAATGAAAGCTTTGAAAAACAAAACACTTATTTGCACCAGTTCTGCATTTTTATTTCTTTACCTTATAAGACAGCAAACGCCTATGAGACAGTTGGGCATTGGCAATATTACTGATGCTTATTAATAGTGTTTTTCCACTGGTTTTGAAATAGGACCTAGATTTTACATTGAACATCAAGTGGTGACCCGACACAGTACCAAAATAGTTTATCGTTCAAAAGGAACCAAAAAATCCTTTAAATCAAATATCTAACTGTATTAATATTATGGTTTTAATCAGGACATGTCATGCAATCTGTACATGTTGGCATCTGTCTAATTTGCAAACTTCTACCAAGGGACAGATGTGTTTGTGCCCAAATACCATAAAGCTTGATTCAATATTGATGCTATTGATGCCAACAGCAAGATATGGGAATCGTTTTTACCCTCCCTTGTATTCAGTGGTGTAGTAGTGTCTGAAGAGGTGGGCATACTGTGAAATTATAAAAGTGAGGTTCCTTTTATTAGGCCACTATGAGAATTGTTAATACATTATTATTACTCTAACTAATAAACTAATTCATAATACGCAATAAACTGTAAGCATTGTAGCTAGTAGGAGTGTTGTAATGTTCATGTTTACACGTTATCTTGTATTACCATATATTCCCTACATAAAAATTAAAGGTTATTTGTTTTATTTGTGTACTATTATGAGCTTTTCTGTGTATAGTGAAATTGTTTTCCTACTTGAAATTGAAATTATTTAATATCATGAGAAAAAGGTACCACCGACAAAAGGCAAAGAGCATCAAAAACTAGCAGGAGAGCAATAACCTACAGTATTTTTACAAAGTTTAATTGCATATGTTTTATATATATATATATATATATATATATATATATATATATATATATATATATATATATATATATATATATATATATATTTACTGAAATGAGATTCAAGGAACGAGACTGCAAATATCTAATCACATCTGAAATTAATGTTCTGATTGGTGGATCAGCTTAGTCGGACTATATGTCTTGCCCATGCCATCAGTTGCGCTCCCACAGATCCGTGCACATTTAAAGACAATCTCTGTACATTTAAAAAGATAAAAAATGATAGTAAATAGTTATATATATATAATTCACTCAAAGGAGCTGCGGCATTGCGTTAGTAGATTTAAAAGTTCCGGGTCAAAAGACTACTCGTTGTTCTTGCGGCCACACGTCTCATCACTTAATTCAGGTGGGCATACACAAAATTCCTAAAAGAGATAGGTGGGCATATGAAATATGCCTGCGTATGCCCAAGACTACACTACTGCATGTAATACAACTTGATAGGCCTATTTATTTTGCTATCATAATTATGCATGATTAACAGAACAGGCATGCAACACATTTTTGGGTTGCTACCAACCAATTGAAACTAATTTATTAACATGTTATAAGCAAATGGCTACTTAAAGCTATTTATTTGAATATGCCTTATTTAACCAACCACCTTGTGCTAAGAATTGATCAACTGCTAGACTAAGTGTACAGAGACAGACATCTATTAAAATTAAACTAGATATAGGATCGTCTCCCTCCTCTTTACACGAATGAGTGGAACTGAGACATTGAGGCCCGGTGGAGCAATGCAGTTTATGGCAGTGGTCATGTGTCTGCATGGGGACAGATGCTCTGTCTCATTCCCAGTCTGTGGATCAGCATGGGAGGAGAAAGAGATATATATCACTCACTCACTCACTCACTCACTCACTCACTCACTCACTCACTCAGAGATATTCTCAAAGGGTAAATCAATGATACCTCCAAGCAGCTCCCTAAAACTGAAGCATATATTTTTTTGCTATTCCAGCCTACTATGGACATAAGTTCAAGCCATTTGTAATTTGATGTCCCTGAAATTGTGAACACTGTAGTGCTATCAAAAAAATAGCTCTGTTTGAGTGTCCTGACCAGCCCATATACATAAGCAACATTGGCTCAACCAATGGTTTGGGAAACTTGTTTGAAAACAAGTCACAATTTGTTCTATTCCTTACAGCGGTGCCTGTGGCACAGATATTACACACTTCAGCTTTAATTTGAAATTGTCTTACCGAACTGGAAATTACTTGCAGTTTACATTGCTTAAAAAAAAATCTGCTCCAAAATGTATTTGAATTAACTTGGCACTTTGCTGGCACTGAGTCTCAATGGCTTTTGTGCTTTGGGCAATTGCCAGTTTACCTCTGTGCCCCCTATGGTGGACAGCAAGGGTTGAACAGGAAGTGTCAATCCTGAGAGCACTAACAGCCATATGGATCTGGATCTGTGTGAGTGAATTGGGCTGTCAGTATATCACAGCCTTGAATTTTAATGGGTGTCCAGATGGAGGACAATCTTTAGAGAGCCAAAAGGAACTGCCTTTTGTGTGTATGTAGGATTGACTTTTGGGTAAAGACGAACTGATACAGATATTGATAATTTTTTGGTTTGATAATATGTTCTAATATGTTGAACCGATTTTAATTGTTTCATTTCTGTCTTTTGACTAATAAAAACAAAAGAATCATCGGACTGGGGGCCTGTGTAGCTCAGCAAGTAAAGATGCTGACTACCACACCTGAAGCTTCAAGTTCGGATCCAGGGCGTGCTGAGTGACTGAGTGAATAAATGTCTCTTTATTGCCATTGTCACCATTGGGCAACATCCCCTGTCTGTCTTTTCAAACATTATACATTTTCCTGTCCCGGAGCGATGTCCCCTCTGAATGATGCTCCTTGCTGATGAAACGAGATGAGTGCACAGCAAAAAAGGGCAAAGACAGAAAACATCTAGCTTTGATTGATCTTGTGACCATAATGGACGATAAGCCTTACAAATAGCACAGGCAGTGTGGTGATCATTTCAGCAGACCCTTTCATCTCCAGCCCTGGTAAAACATATGTGTGTTTGAAAGATGGAAATCTCATTTAAAACTCATATAATTCTTCTTGGCTTTAGCATGGATGGAATGCTTGCATAATTATTGATAAAAAATAGACTTCTCTCTCTGTCTCTTGTGGTCTGGGTGATTTTCTGCTTCATTGATATAGCAGATGCTGAGTTCATCTTTTTCTCCTTATATGTTGTGTGGGAAAGAAAGCAGATGACCTTATCTAGACCCCCTGTCTAATGTAATTTACACAGCCACTGATCTTCCTTACCAGACAGACACACACAGTATTACCTACTGCTATTAGACACTGAATATCATTTGTTTTTATATTGATGGTGCAAGGTAACATTAGCTTTAAAAAGTGAACAAGAACAGATTTATGACAGTTCCTTGTTTTTTTTTTTTTATGTGAATTATGAACATTTCTCATGAGAATCAACATATTTATGAGAATTGTGATAATTATAATTATCTATAACTATGAAAGATAAGGACTTTTGTTATTAATATATATATTGTAGGGTCCAAAGTTAACTTTCCAAGCACATAAAAAATTGTTTTTTGGCGAGCAAATAAATTCACCAATTTTATTATGCGCTGTCTACAAACTGCCTACTAGAAAAAACATCTTTTGCACCTCTTGAGACTTCTTACAGCTTTTACCTCAGTGGACAGATCATGTGGCAAAACATATATGGAATTTATTAAGCCACCAAAAGAAAAGGAGGAATCACAGTTTTAACAAAAATGCAGTTTAATGGCCTTTAAGAATTATTTATGCATACATTTAATATATATTTTCCTCCACTGGCAGGTGTGGCAAAATATTTTGGACCCTGTTTTTATGACATTGATTATGATATGAAGTCCCTAAAGGGTCATTGCATTCCTGTTACCAGAGAACTGTTTCTTCAACTTGACCAGATTGAGTTTCCTTGAATTTTATACTTCTGTGATCTGGGTACTGTATGAGAGTCTCTCGAGTGAAATTATGAAGTGACCTTTCTTTTTTATGTTATTTCATTTTAAAAAGTATAGGCTTGACCTTTACATTCGAATTGCAAACCAACTCGACCAGCCAGAATCTCTAACTGGAGTTCTTTACGATGAGCCCCTCTGTCTGCTCTTTTCAATCCTCTTCGCACATACACCACCTGCTAGCGTGGCCAAAAAGGGTCAAATTATAATTTTTATTCGCTATAAAAATGTTCACTGTAGTACAAGTAAATTAATGTGGATGGTCATGTTAACGTGCATACAGTTGTGATATTATAATCATGAAGATTTCTGAATGACCCATTTTTGCAACTTAGTTTCAATAAATGTTGAGTGGACTGGTGAGGGAGCTTTGCATTCTGAATGTTGTGAGCTTGTCTGTATAGGACATCAAACCTTTTTACATAAAAAGAACAAGAGATTATGTCTGTTTTCATCAACTTTCATCAAAATGTAACAGTTTACCCCATAATTAAATGACATTCTTTATCACTGACAACACCAGGGGGTCAGAAAGTATCTAGTTAAGAGGTCTCCACCATCCTGGAACTATGCTGGAACTACACCATATGATGTCAAAAAGTGTGTTTACCCATTGACAGCTATTCAAAAGTAGCTGTGTTTTCTTATGAATATTTTTCTTTTCCAAGAAACATTTAAATCATAATTATTTCATTACAATTTTGTAAATCAATTTCCAGTGAGAGATTATTTTTTAAGGGCTCTTAAAGGGATGGTTCACCCAAAAATGGAAATTCTCCCATATTTTACTCACCCTCGTGTCATCCCAGATGTTTATGACTTTCTATCTTCTGCTGAACAAAAGAAAAATATTTTTAGAAAAATAGAAGAAATTTGTAGCTCTAAAAAGCAGATAAAAGCAGCATAAAAGCAGCATAAAATTAATCCATAAGACTCCAATGGTTTAATCCATGTCTTCAGAAGAGATACAATAGGTGTTGGTGAGAAACAGATCAATATTTAAGACCTTTTATACTATAAATATCCACTTTCACATTCTTCTTCCATTTGAGGCAGTGGTGGCTCAGTGGTTGAGGCTCAGGGTTACTGACCAGAAGGTTGGGGGTTCAAGCCCAAGCACCACCAAGATGTCACTGTTGGGCCCTTGAGCAAGGCACTTAACTCCAGGTTGCTCCGGGGGGATTGTCCCTGTAATAAGTGCACTGTGAGTCGCTTTGGATAAAAGTGTCTGCCAAATGCGTAAATGTAAATGTTATGCTATTCACATTCTTTGTACATATTGCCAATATACTGGGCAGGAATTTAAAAAATGACATAATATTGATCTGTTACCTATCATTTTGCCACTGGAGTCTAATGGATTACTTTTATGCTGCCTTTTTGTGCTCTTTGGACCTTCAAAGTTTTGGCCACATTCACTTGCATTGTGAGGACCAACAGAGCTGAAATATTCTACTAAAATCCTTTTTTTGTGTTCAGCAGAAGAAAGTCATACACACCTGTGATGGCTTAAAGTGAGTAAATGATGAGAGAATTTTCATTTTTGGGTGAACTATCCCTTCAAAATTGTGATATTGACTTTTTTCCTTATCTGTTTCCATTGATGAATGAACAGTCGCATGACACCTAATCCTAGAAATGAGTGCACATGACTAAAGATGGGATCCTCCAGATCACGTACTTCTGGGGATCCCTGTGCTAACAGAGCAGTTGCCAGTGGGAATGCTAATGGATAGCTTTTTCCAGGTATATTAGAGCTCCTTCAACGCTACCAAGCCCTCTTTATTTTTAAACCCTTCTGTACAACCACCATAATGAGTCAATTAGAGACCATGCCGAGTTAACTGCACTACAATCAGTTCCTACTGGGTAAAGTATTTTTCTCTTTAAAAATCCTGTTTCACTCGGAAATGCATCAAATCATGGAAGTAAAATGGGATGTGAATGTCGTTTCCGAATTTAAACTGAATTTAAACGGCAAATAACATGATGGTGTGGCAAATTTATATTGTTCCCTAGTCACAAGTGCCAGTGATTCTCCCAAGCTTGTTCTTAGATTGCCTTCTCTCACACTTCTTTCCAAATTCTGGCATAACTGACACAGAAGGAAATTATGTTCTAATTTCAGCAAAACAGATCATACAAGTTCATTGTTTGAAATCGCACAGGGGATGACCTGCTTGTCTGCCCTAGACACACTTGTGTGTAATTAGTGCTGGGCTCAAGTGCTGATTTGTAATTATGAGAAGTTATGGAGTTTATTCATCTTCCTTTATCGTGGAGTCCTGTCTGAGTTACCCCACCTGCTAGGTCGAAAGTGGGTGAATACACATGGGCGCTACGTGAATGAAAAACAAGCCATAAAATCTACATACTTGTTCCCAGTATGTCCATACTTGTGCAATATATTATAAGTCTTCTGAAGCCATACAATATCTTTATGTAAGGACAAGACTGACATTTAAGGCTGTTCTTTGCTTAAATAATTGTCTATATTGCTAAATTGACCCAGAACATAAATATTGCTCATATCTCATGTGCATCAATCAAGACGTTCAATATCATTGAAGCTTGTCTTGGTTATTTTGTGTTCATTAGTTCTATATTGCATTGTAGATTTGCTATATGTATTGTGAGTTTTAAAGTGCCCTGGAGCATTGCGGATCGATCCATTTGTAATTAATACATAATTAGCAGCTACACAAATCTAGATGACAATCCCTAATATCCCATCTAGTAAAGCATAGAGGGAGGAAATAATTTGTGCATTGTACAGCTGCTGGTTTATCAAGGAGAATTAGAGTTCAAATGCTCTTCAGACAAATTCAGTTAATTTATGGATCACATCTGTAGTATCCGCAATATTAAAAAATCTGTGTGGATTGCAGTTCACCCCAGTAGCGCAGTTGCTCTGTGATATTGTTATGCAGACTAAATACTGAAGCGTCTCAGTGTGCAAGTTTTAGACACAAAAATAGCTCTCAGTTGGTCCTTGTGTCTGAACAGCACTGGAAACACAAGGATGATACCCCTCCCCCATCTCTCTCTCTCTCTCTCTCTCTCACTCTTTTGTTCTTGCAAAGGTGAGACATATTCTGTTTAGAAGAGAGAACTGTGAACAGAAGGCAGAAGAATCGTGAGACTCTGAAAATGTATTTTGTATCAGGGACAGAGCACATGCTGTGTATATGTTTGTGCGTGTGTGTTGTAGTGGTATGGTGTGACAGATATTAATGACAGATTTTTCCATGACCCAAGGGTGCATGCAATAGTCTGTGCCATTTAAAAATACTATTTATTGTGGAAAATAACAGGATTTGATACTTGTTTTGATATAGTACACTTAAATTGTCTGTCTTTAGAGTTGTGTTACTAGAGTTACTGTTTAACACACTGTCTTACATCTGGATATTGCAGACTGTATTGGGCACATTTCACCTTTCATCAGTAACACACACACATATGTGGGTAGGTCACTGCTCCTGTTTGTTCTTCTTGGCTGGCCTCGGCCCCCTGTGTGAGTGACAGGCTGTCAGTGAGACACAAACTGGCCCGGGTCATTTCCTCCAAATCTGACACAATACACTGTGACGCATCCTTTATTCAACAACAATACTAAGCTGATATCACTCAAACATTCCTTCTGTGTGTGTTGAACTTTGTAGTGTGTTGGACTGGTAACCTGTGTAGTAGGCAGGACATGTCATTTTACTGTCCTAAAAGGAAAAAGGGCATTAATTATTTATTTTATATTATTTTTATGAATTGACTGAATAGTACAGAAAACTGATTACAAACAATTATCCATTCAGAAATACAGAAATGTATCAAAATGAACAACGTATATAGAAATGCAATTTAAATATATTGGCATTATCTACTTGGAGGTAATATCCTCCCCGGCGGATGGCAGCGACCCCCTCTGTCCCCAAGCAGACGGCCGTGTCTTTCCCCTGGCGGATGGCAGCGGCAAGGACTCCATGACAGCGCATCCCTCCTCCCACCTGGGTTTCTTTATCAGTTCTGGGTAATTGATAAAGAATGGCAAAAAGGAGGCAGGAAATGGCTGAACAGTAAACATAAAGTTGAATAAAACATACATAAACACAGACACACATGCAACACGGCCACGTGTGTCTCTCTCTCCCTCGAACTGGTACCTCTGGCTCCCCTTTATCTCACTCTCCCACTGATCAGCTGATTCTGTGCCGGCCATGCATCTATAAAAATCATGGCCAACATGTTCTTCTGCTGTTGTAGGCCATCCGCCTCAAGGTTCAAAGTGTTGTGCTTTCTGAGCTGCTATTCAGCTCACTACAATTGTACAGACTGGTTATCTGAGTTACTGATGCCCTTTTGCCAGCTCGAACAAGTGTGGCCATTATCCATTGAACTCTCTCAAAGTATCAACCATTGCAGAACATTCCACCTGTCACAAACGTTATAAATTTGTGCATCATGCATTAGAATGAGAACACAACTATTTTTGGGCTTAAAAGATACAAGAACTAAATCAATGTGGAACATTGCATCTCAGAAGGAGTACAATGTGGCCCCCGTATGTGCTACTTAAAGAAATAGTTTACTCAAAAATGAAAATTCTTTCATTTACTCACCCTCATGCCATCCAAGATGTGTATGACTTTTCTTCTTCTTCAGAACACAAATTAAGATTTTTAGAAGAATATTTCAGCTCTGTAGGCCCATACAATAATATTACATATAATATAACAAAATATTTACACTCCAAAAAGCTCATAAATTCAGCATAAATGTAATCCATATGACTCCAGTGGTTAAATCCATGTCTTCAGAAGTGATATGACAGGTGTGGGTGAGAAACAGATTACAAGTCTAATAAATACATTTTTGCTAGAAATTCTTCACTCTGCCCAGTAGATGGCGATATGAATGGAGAATGTGAATCACCAAAAACAAGAAAGTTAAAGTGGAGATTGACAGGGAGGAGAATTTATAGTAAAAATTGACTGAAATATTTATCTGTTTCTCACCCAACCTATCATATCTCTTCTAAAGACATGGATTTATCCACTGGAGTCAAATGGACTACATACTACTTTTATGCTGACTTATGTGATTTTTGGAGAATCAAAATTTTGGCATCCATTCACTTGCATCGCATGGACCAAAAGAGCTGAGATATTGTTCTAAAAATCTTAATTTGTTTTCTGTTGAAGAAAGAAAATCACAGATCTGAGATGTCATAGAGTGAGTAAATAATGAGAGAATTTTCAGTTTTGTTTGAAATATTCTTTGAAGCCTGATGTGGCCCCTGTACCAACCAAACCATGGACATAATGCACCAAGTGACCCTCCTTTTTTAGTTTTGTACTTTTATTTTTTGCATTCCTTGCATTGTTTTGAACATGTTTTATGCGCAACAGTAACTCTCTCTGTCGGCATTAAGGGAAATTTAGACCCTACACATAAACTGATTTTATTTCATATTTGTTTCATACATTATGATATTGAAAATAACTTTTTCATCTTTTAATTTCTGTAATCATGTCGCCCTTTTATTTATTTTTTTAAATCAGATTCATGTAGTGCAGGGGTGCCCAATACGTCGAACGCGATCTACCAGTCGATCACAAAGGCAATGCTGGTAGATCGCACAAAATTTAAATGTACTTTCGTTAAATTTTAATAAAAATAAATATAATGTCTTTCCTTCTTATAGTTTCTGTCTGACTTGCACTTGACGAGTAAATATTGACCAGATGTGGTTTTGTTTATTCAGTTGCCATGACAACTAGGTTTGCACATATGCACCTTCCAAGGATTTCTGAGAACAGAGCATGAAATTGCGCTAAATTGCGCTAATTGCGAAAAAACTGAATAAACAAAATCTCGCCTGGTCAATATTTACTCGTCATCAGAATAAGGTAAACGCCCTGGCTATTGTAATCTATTGTGCTGTAGGTGTTTTGGGTTTAGTTTCAAAACTGAATGATATCAAAATTGAACATTATTATATATTTTTGTATTAATTAGAAGATGAATTCCATGTAGGGATACATGCAGTAGTCCCAACAAGCATTTTTTTATTTTAAATGAAACTGTGTTTTTTTAGTTGGTAGATCTTATTTAAAAGTAGATCATCACACAAAAAAGTGTGGGCACCCCTGATGTAGTGTTTACAGTATCTTAGATAAGCATTGTATTTTAAAAGTTGTCAATCACAAACACCTATAAAATACAAAATTTTTATTCTTTCTGGCAAACAGCCATAAAAGAAAATGTAAATTACGGTGTGTGTGTGTGTGCAACATATTTAAATTGCAGCATAGTGTTTTTATTATAAAGGAGTATAGCTTTCGCAACTCAGTACTCACTACTCATGAGTGCTTTTATATGAGCTACTCTTTTACTCTTACTTGAGTAGTTTTTAGGGCAGGTACTTTTACTCTACTCACACTACATTTTTAAGATGTAATAGTACTTTTACTTTATTTTTCAGTACTCTTTCCACCCCTGCTTATATGGTGTACCACTTGAGCCAGGGGCAGATCCTGTTCTAGCCTTCTTCACCACCTCTTGGACTTCCTTCCAGGATGGTTTGCTTAGGTTGAGCTTTTTTTCAAGTGTTTTAGCTTTATGGATTTTGGGTTGGCATCCAGGGCTTGGTTTCTGGACGTGTCATTGTGGGTCTCCCTCAGGAACCCCTCTACGTCTTCTCTTGGGCTGGTCAATCTCCCGGATTTTGCTTCACCCAGCAGTGTTCTGTTGAAGGGTCTTTGGTGAACTGAGCTCTTTTGTTCTCCCTCTCCTTTTTCTTCTTCCAAGTACTTTCTGCTCGCCAAAGCCTGCAGAGAGCTTCCCAGAGTTGACTCGTCAAGTCCTTGATGCCTTCCATTTCTTCAACGGGGACTCTACTAAACTGTTGAGAACTTACATTTCTTTCCTCAAGCGGTTAATGTCTCTTTCTCTTCCGCTTGGCTGCTTTGCATTTTTGGTGTTAACCTTCTTATCCTCTATTCCAAAATGCTCTCTTTCCAGATTGTATGTTATTGTTGTGAGGCTTGCTCAATTGTTCCTGTTAGCATGGCTTGTAACACTTTGTCTAGATCTTGATCTAACTGGTGTCATTATTTAATGTCACTCATCTTGGGCCATTTGATTCGTTCTTTCACAGGGTGGGTTTGCATTTCAGGAGTGATATCAGGTGGATCCCTCCTGAGGAATTGAGGTGACACAGGTGCTGAGAGATCTCCAGTTCTGTGTCTCAGTTCTTCCTGCATGGATTTCTCTTGAGTCTCACTAGGTGATACCACTGTGCGCTGAACCAGTGACTCCTCTTTTCAACACTTGGTCCTAGCTTGATTTATTTTAAGCCCTTTTGTGTTCTTGCAGGTCTTTCCACAGTGACACTTTACTTCCAATACCTCCCCAGTTAATGTTGTTTGGGTGAGCAGTCTCTGTGTCCATACTGTATGTCATTCCTGGCCGTTACATTGTGTCTGTCCTTTTGAGTCTCTCATCCTCCCCTCCTCTTGGGAGACTCTGGGGGTATTGCACATTATTGGTTTCATTAGCTTGATTGGTGCCCTCTTCCAAGTGCTGTGCATAAGGTTGCTGGCCTCATACACCACGCCAGTCTTTCCTGGAGGTCATCTGCCTTTCCAGTGTCACCGAACTTCCTCGGTTGCCATCCAGACTTTCCTGGAAGTCACTGGATACCCAGATGTTCATGAATATCTGAGCATCCAGTGACTTCAACTACTTAAAAGATGCTGTTAATATGTTTACATTATTTGTTTTTGCTATCTATCCAAATGTTAAAAAATGCACATTGAAATGTTACATACATATACCTATGAATAATGAGATTGAGTCTTTTATTCTCTTAAGAGATGTTTGTTACCAGTTACATTTGTTGCATCTCAGACAGGTTCTGTATGTTTATTCGGTACTACGCCACCATCAAACTTGTATTGGGTTTCTTGCATGTTTGATAAGTCATTTGCGGTTCTCTAAGGTCTCTTGCGTCGACTGCTTGCATATTAAATATCAGGCGGCCCATCTGTGGTGCACCGAGTGGCGTCTCTGCTCAGTAACCAGATCCTATCCATGAAACATCAGCAGGGTTTATGTCTTAGAGCAGCTTCTTTCTGGGCAACAAGCAGTTGTTGATGTGCTATTTCATGCTTTTATACATGCCTTATGTTCTGTTCTGAAACCTATTGAGCTGCCTATATACTGTAAATAGGCAGCATTTTAAGGCTTCATGTTAACACTCCTGTTTTTCCCGGGAGTTTCCCGTATTTCACACCCATCTCCCGTCCCCCTCCCGTTTTGTTATTTTTCCCAGGAAACTCCAGTAATTTGTATGGCCCAAACCTCGTTATTTGAATAATCACATCAATATATTATTCCAAGGTTGTCTAGTTGCCAGATCTTGTATGAAACGCATCCTACTCACACAATCGACACATCATACAAATTTCAACACATTTCAACCAATCAAGCATGACTGGTAGATGGGAGAAGACTCAGGTGGTGCGCCGGCAAAAAAAAAAATATATATATATACATGAAAATGTATTTAATTTTATATCTCGAAGCCATATCGACAATGCCCACGCCTTTTGCAATGTGTGTCGCACTGATTTTAATATCGGACACAGTGGGAAAAATTACGTTACTCAGCACATTAAATCACAATGGCATAATTTGTATGTATTTAGCCTGCCATCCAGCACCCCTAACCCCCCCTCAGAGGTCTCTCAGATTTTGGTACCCAAATGATGACAGGTATGGCAAAGACTGTTCCACAAGGTAGGTGGGATAATTATGCTGCCTCCTAAGATACCTTATTTTGGCCAAATCTAAGGCAGCATTGCATGTTTCCTTCATAGAGAAGGCAATCCTAGGATTGCAATGAGCACAGTGAAGAAAAAAACAACAATCTAAGATGGTGGACAAAGCGAGAGAAATGTATTATAAAAATACTTGTATTCCACTACTGGAATACTGGAATGCTACACCAATCCTGAAAAATTAATAATATAAATAGTTCCAAAAAGGTGCACCACTTTGTGCCTGACAGACTCATTGTTAGCTTAGCAACATGCTAACATGTAACTCTATTGGAATCAATAGTTGAGTATGCCCTGTACAATGCTGTTTGTTTGTCGTGTGGAGTTGCTGCCTATGTAGAGCGTTCCAAGTCAGTCACTTATGAGATTCCATCTCTGTTAGGATGTTACCTTATAAGGCAGCTTCTAAAGTAGGCAGAAGACAGCGAAGTAGCTCAGGAACAGACCAGTTGTCCTATTGAAATATACGTATCTGATAGTATTGGCCTGTTTTTTTATATCTGCTCTTTCAAATCCTGCCATGTCTACATCTGATTAGCCAATTAATCCTAATTCATACTCCAAGAGCAACTATGAAAACAGGTGTTGACTGTCGACAGGCTGAATGGAGCTAAATTGCACTTTAAAAAAGTCAGCGTAGTGTGCATTATATAGACAAGTGAGTCAGACACAATCTTGGTCTGTGTTTGGATGTTCATTCACACACGTCTGCTGTGCTCTTGGAGACTACTCAGGTGTGAAGGTGTATGTTATTGTTTCAGTCTGCCTTCTATAAAAGTGGAATCCAACTCCACACAATAAGAAGAATAATGATAATTGGAAGAGCCAGATACTATGCACATATTCTCAGATGAAAAATCTCACAGCTGGCAGCTCATTAAAAGGATATTAAATGTGATTCTTTTACACATCAAACCATTGACACAATTTACCTGGTTTTGCTCTGAATGTGCAGGTTCTGTTGCCCATCTGCGTGTTTGTGTGGATTAATATTGGAGCTTTGAGTTTATTATAATTCAAACATCAAACGTCATTCACACCATTTACATTGGTTTTGCTCAGTGCACATTTATTTGCACATTACGCTATGATGTTGCCCATGTGGCTTAATAATGTTTTTATTTGAATATTGGGCTTCAGGTTTGATGGGGAGCAGATGTCTCTTTTGGCTGTATATTGGTGGCCGCCATGTGTCACACCTGCAGTGGTGCATTAGCTACATGCAGAATATGACTGGCCCATGCTAGCCCACGCTCAACTGCCAGATTCATTCACCAGTTTTTGGATCCACGAACAAGGATGTGGTACAAAAGATTCACTCAAAATAATGAGGATGTAGGGACTCTAATTATTATATTTGTGTAGAGATGTGTTTGGATTGGCACAGAGGTGTGCAACACCACTTTCATGCCGTAAGAACCTTTGTTAGCAGTTGTATGTATGTCAACTGCAAACTTTTTTTGTTTGTTGCCTTTTTTTTAATACTTTTTCACAGATTTTGTTGTGTGAAAACTTTTGGTGTTACATCAAAATTGACTTTAGAAGTTCAGAAATTAGATTTGCAATCAACACTATACTTACTAGGCCAGTAATTTGTCTGTCTATACTCAAAGCGAAAATGCTGCATGGCATGATCACAGCCAATCAGAACGCATTTGATGTGTAAGCAGGGTTTTCCCTGGGGTGGGGGTGACAGAATGGAAATTGAAAACCAATTGACTGACAAAATGTCCTGTCACATGCCGCTTGTTACAATTTCAATCGTGGCTATGACCAAACCTGTATATAAACATTTACAGTGAAGAGGTTATTGCTTATTTGCATTTCATCTGGTCAGGACATGATGTTTGGCTATCTCTACATGCCTACCACTTAATTGTATAGGTTCTAAAAACCTCTTGAGCCCTGATACATCAGCTTATAAAATAGTTTATGTATCTCTTCACTCACATAATTGAAATAGATTGTGTGGTCCATGGTGTGTGTGTTTGAATGTTTATATAGCTATTGTTTGTGGTAGTCATGTCTTGTAATGATGGCAGATGTGAGGTTAATATGTGTCTATTGTGTGTAGGAGGGAAGGAGGAAGTACCAAACAATAAGCCGCTGGCACCATATGCACCATATCAATTAGAGTGAGACACAGAGTGACTGAAGTCACAGAGGAAGACAAGGAGTAACTATATTAGGCTTCTTTTCTATCGCTGTTTCTCCTATTGCAAGGACTACGACACTAGTTTATTCAATTCATTATTTCTTCCTTGTTTCTCTGCAATATCTCTCTTTACCATAGACAGTTTTACCACCTGTCTTCTTTCATAATGAGGTAGACATTCAACATGATTGACATGTTGCTTCTGAAAGTTCATGTACCCTTAAAATCAACCACATCCAGCTGTATTATTGACAAGTGCCACCCCCCATCAGACATTTTTTCATTTATTCAACTATGAACACATTTCCTTTTAGTGCGAGCAACCTCAGGGACACAGGTTCTGAACACGATTCTGAGGTTTCCTTTTTTTTACTATAAATTATATTTTTACTTCACTGACAGTTAGGTTTAGGGTTGGGGTTTGGGTTAGGGGGTAGAGTTGATAAAATATGCATTACTGTTAACTGTATTACATCAATTACAACTAAAAATTATGTAATACATGCACCACTCTATGGACATATGACTGGGAGGTTGAAGGCAGAGCTCCAAAATGGGGTGCGGAGCTCCTTACCTCCAGCAAATATATTGGGATCCTCTAACCTAACCCTTTCCCTAACCCTAACCGTGAGTGGAAGTGATGCCCCCTTTTGAAGGTTGCACAACCCGTTTTGGTGTAACTCTGCCCCCTTCTGGATAAACCCATCCCCATTTGGAGATCTCCTGCCTGCAGCTAATACCTACTTGCAGAAAATTTGCAGCTTAGTCCACTAGGGGACAGTGATTCGAATTTCGTCAAGCACAGACCGATTGGAGCTGAAGAACTTTCACTGAACAACGTAAACAGAATTAGCTGTCGGCTTCAAGGTAGGTGGAGCTCCAGGTCACACTTACCGATGACATGGACCAATGCCAGTAAGGATTTTCCTAAAAGTTCGCCCCATCGAGCTGTTTCGTACCACCAAAACGAACGCAAAAACACACCTTTTTTCATTCTTTGATTTCGTAGGAAATCTATCGAGGCTTTAAGAACTCAAGTCGCACTTAAGTTGACTTGAGTAAACTTACAGTAGATTTGTAAACAATTCACTTGAGATATGACACATACCCCAAATTAAAGACTTATAAGAAACAAAATATGAAAGTTATTACACTTCGTCAAGGTTTATTAACCTGTAGAAATCTCGTACCTTAAGAGATTTGAGTCTAAACTTGGACTAGTGACAAATGACTGGAATAAGGTCTGTTTTGAAAGGCATTGATGCAAAGAATTGACTTGGACTCCACTTTAAAGAATAAGACTTGACTTGGACTTGAGAACATGTCTGCCGATAGAGCAAATCACATTCAGATCTGTCTCCTGCTCTTTCCTTGTGACCGCAGTAGCCATAACTCTCCCCGTCTTGCTTGACTGATTTCTCAGGCATTTTTTTAAGGCCAAGTCATTGTGTGCATTGCCCTTCGGGCACAAACTGTAGTTTTCACCATTAGGTCAAGTGAGCATCAAATGTTTATGAAAAAGGGAGAGCATTTAGCCCTGAACCTTAGCTCCCCTATTTGTGTTGTTGTATTGTACAGCTATGTACTATTGTGTGTTTGCTATGATTAATGTTGGCTCGGGCCATAGCATTTTTGCTTTGACATTTATTGGTGAACTTTGAGGTGAACTCAACTGCACAGCCCAACCAATTGCTAAATTCAGGCCTTGGACTATTTTTATGGTTCAGTAAGTATCAGTGGTTATGAAGGCCTGTAGATTTAAAGGAATAGTTCACCAAAACCAAAAATCTTCCACTCTGATGCAGCCATGATACTTTTATGCAGTTCTTTTTTCTCAATAGCACCTGTTCCAATTCACTTTTATTGTAAGAAAAAGAGTAGCTAGAACATCTCATTTTGAAGTATCTGATTTTGTGTTGCTGGAACAAAAAGAAAGTTATACAAGTTTGGAATGCCTTGATTGAGTCATTAAATCTGCATCTAGTAACTTATTACAATTCCCTACTTTCAGAAATCCCTAACAGATTCTGTGCTCATTATGTACTCAATGACAGCAAACAGTATGAACACATATATGAAGAGTGATTGCATCGGGCTATTGTAGTGAGGCGTTGAAGACTGATGCTTAGTAAACATTTTGTTGATGCAGTTTGTCATAACCCATGTCATCCATGGTTGGGCCCTGCTGAAGCACTCATTAGTTAGACATACACAAACACATACATGGCTCCCTGTGATATATGTGCCTGTAATTTCAAATGCATTATTTATTTTAACCTGAAAATAGAGAAGAATAAGAGGATCAGAGGAAATGGAGAATTTAATTATGTTGAAAGAGGGAGACATTCACCTCAAGAGTGAACTGTCAGCGTTGTGTTGAGTAGTCAAAATCCTACTGCCTGATTTTCATTGAATAACCTAGTTCCATATTATTGCACTGTTACTCTCAGAGTTCAGCCACTTATGTTGATTGTGTTTTGTTGTTTATGTGGCTGAGCTCAGACATTCTTGTTTTATTCATTCTCTTGTCTGGTTGGTTATTGGTACAAGTGCATTGCTCTTAAGCCATCTTGCAGTATGCACTTGTCTCAACCTCGGGTGCACTTCGCATTGCGCTGCACGTCTGGGTCGCGATCCGTTGTCATGTTGTGCTAGGGATCGGGCGCTTCGTTCTTGGTTGCTTGTTTATCAGTGGCTGAGCTCTTGCACAAATGTCCCGTCATGTCTGCCGTTTGGCATGAGCGCATGTTGCCGTTGTCTGTCAATATGCGCTCATGTCATTCGGATGTTTGATGTCTTGTGAGAGCAAGCGGCTTTGTTTTGTTTCTGTATTGCTGCGTGTCTCTCAGTCTTGCATCATACCCCGCCTCCTGGCTTGCCTTTTATTAGTTATAAATAACCTGTTTGATTTTTCCCCTGTTCTGTTCTTACAGTTGCTTACACCTGCTTGGGTGTTGCATCATGTTCTTTTAGCATAATTAGATTTAGAATAATTTGGTAAAGTTGAAGTGTGTAATTTGTGCACCAAATTGATTTTAAGGTTTTTCAGACTCCAGATTCATAATGATAATGATGTCAAGTTAATATCATTACTAATCTATTCATGTTGCTTGTTTGTTTGCTGTCTGTTTAGTATGCTTGAATTCAAGATGTCTAATGAGACAAAACCCATTTGTGGTGTAAAATAAACATTAATTAGCACCAAATTTCACTTCAAAATAGAAAGTCCTTTCTCTCCTATCCTTTTCTCTCTCTCCCTCTCCACATCTTGTGCTCAGCCACGCACTTTGATAGAGGTCTAATTGCCATTCATTTCTTGCCACATTGATTAATTGGTTCAGCGATAACACGGAAAACAGCATATGCAAATAGTTAATAGTCTTTTATGAATACTGAATATATTTGAATTTTTAAAAAGGTGGTGATTAGATAGGGAAACAGAATTAGTTATCAGTCGCTGAGTAGACTAAATCTGTTGAAGAAAATTAACTAGAAAGGTCTATAATGATAACCGGTTCTCTGCCACAGGTCAGGAAAGATGATTTTATTTGTCAACAGGTGGTTTAGGAGTGTATTGATATAATATATCAATATTTTGATAGTATTTAATATATGTTTAAATATTTATGTATTTGCTCTGAAATGACTGAAAAGTGTGAATATTTTTCTTTAAACAAAGCAAAAATCTGGGTTCTAGTGAGGCACTTACAATGGAAGTGAATGAGGGCAAATCCGTAAATGTTAAAATACTCACTCTTTCAAAAGTATAGCCACAACACGTAAACAAAATGTACAGTATCTCACAAAAGTGAGTACACCCCTCACATTTTTGTAAATATTTGATTATATCTTTTCATGTGACAACAATGAAGAAATTACACTGAAAAAATGAAATGTCCAAATTGGGCCCAAAGTGTCAATATTTTGTGTGGCCACCATTATTTTCCAGCACTGCTTTAACCCTCTTGGGCATAGAGTTCACCAGAGCTTCACAGGTTGCCACTGGAGTCCTCTTCCACTCCTCCATGACGACATCACAGAACTGGTGGATGTTAGAGACCTTGTGCTCCGTTTGAGGATGTCCCACAGATGCTCAATAGGGTTTAGGTCTGGAGATATGCTTGGCCAGTCCATCACCTTCACCCTCAGCTTCTTTAGCAAGGCAGTGGTCATCTTGGAGGTGTGTTTGGGGTCGTTATCATGCTGGAATATTGCTCTGCGGCCCAGTCTCTGAAGGGAGGGGATCACGCTCTGCTTCAGTATGTCACAGTACATGTTGGCATTCATGGTTCCCTCAATGAACTGTAGGTCCCCAGTGCCGGCAGCACTCAGGCAGCCCCAGACCATGACACTCCCACCACCATGCTTGACTGTAGACAAGACACACTTGTCTTTGTAGTCCTCACCTGGTTTCCGCCACACATGCTTGACACCATCTGAACCAAATAAGTTTATCTTGGTCTCATCAGACCACAGGACATGGTTCCAGTAATCCATGTCCTTAGTCTGCTTGTCTTCAGCAAACTGTTTGCGGGCTTTCTTGTGCATCATCTTTAGAAGAGGCTTCCTTCTGGGACGACCAGCTCCCGCAAGATTCTGTCCCACTCCCGCAAAAAAAATAATAATAATATTTTGTCCCACTCCCGCCTGCAACTTTCAAGTTGTGTCCCACTCCCACCTGCAAGCCTGCAGGAAGTGGTCTACACAAATGTTTCAGTCCACTAAAATTCTGTCCTGCTCCAGTATAATAAAACAAATACAAAATTATTCCCACCTGTGAAAAACTAAAAACTGGCAAATATCTGATTGACCTTTGGTTGGTTTCAAAGATTTGTTTGTACATCTTTCTTTAATAAAGCATTTGTCATGTTTATTCTGTTGGTTCCTGTTTTTCATGACTCTTATTTTGAAAAGTTCATGTCATGTTTTGTTCCTGTTTCCTTGTCATGTGATCTTCCTGTTTCCCTCCATGTTCATGTGTCTTGTTTTCATTGGTTCATTGTTTGATTAGTTTGTTATCAGTTTTAGTTTACCATTGGTTTTAGTTTATTGTCTTGTTATCTTGTTTAGAGTTCTGTTTGTCCATTGGCTTATGTTTCCCCATGTCCATGTATTTAAGCCCTCATGTTTGCCGTTGTCTCTTGTCTAGTATTGATGTTAGTTTGTGTAGCACTGTTCAAGTTCATGTCAAGTTTAAGCCGTGCCGTTCATGTTTAAGTTTCAAGTTCATGTTATGTTTGAGTCATGTTTATAATTAGGGTGTTTGGTTTTCACTTTGATTATTAAACTGCACTTGGGTTCTTCATTTCATCGTCATTGTGTCATCATCATTGCCATTGCCAGCTACAATCATTAAAGCATTGGTTAACATCCATTGCACTTTCAACTGCATGGTGCACAGGGAATAATTAGTATGATTTAGCCACCAACCCTGCGCCTGTAAATAGTTTTTAATTTTTTTGGGGTCTTGCGCAATAGATGAATAACACTCTCTTAAAAACATTAAATACATTTGAGGAACATTTGTTATGTTATTTAGATATTTATATTTTGCGGGAGTCCTGTGAGTCATTTCTTTCTCTTGCTCTGCGCACACTCCATCCTGCTCCACACTCTGTTGCACCGGGTCCCATTGATTCTGTAGCCAATATTAGCTGATAGTACCAAACATGATCATGATTCATAGCTGGATACAGTGTTTTGTGGGACATGTGCTTCTGTTTACCCTGTTGTTAATTCGATGAGAGTTTCAATGAGTGTATCCTCGCGTCCTACATCTCTTTTATATACATTTTATTTGCAGTGCATTGACAGTTTGTTATTTATTGTTCGTTATTGCGCTTTAAACTACTCTGTTTTCCATGAAAATAACCTTTGGTGCTTACATGGCATTACTTTCCATCCATCCATTCATCCAAAACCCTGTATTCCCTAAATGACTTTACACAAATAGTTTCCACCATACAAAGTTAATAGTTACTACCATACAAAGGCCATACTCATTAACTAACATTGAAACTAAGAAAATGGCTTGAATTATCTTGATGTGGATTTTGCAGTTACTGCATTTTCACACAATGGTTACTCTGAATTTCAACAAACAAGACAAACTCATCTGTCACCGGATAGATCATAAGAAACCTGTTTCATTCATAACTCTATTTTGTGTTTTGCCTTTGTGGGGCAGGATCATTGCTTATTATATGTCTATCAAACTGAAAAGTCAAACAAAAAATCGTCATCATTTATTATTTATAATAATTTATTTATTATTATATAATTACTTCTTTAAGTAGTTCCCATCTGTGTCATATTTTAGTTTAGTTTTTTTCTTTCTTTTTTTTTTATCCACTTTTCTCCAAATTTGGAATGCCCAATTCCCACTATTTGGTAGGTCCTCGTGCTGGCGCAGTTACTCACCTCAATCCAGGTCAATCCGTGAATCACAGCACGGGAGACTCGTGTTACTCTCAGCGAACCATGCACAACTTACAACGTGCTCAACTGAGAGCGAGAACCCCTAATCGCGGCCACAAGGAGTTTATCCCATGTGACTATACCCTCCCTAGCAACCAGGCTAATTTGGTTGTTAAGGAGTCACTCAGTATGCCCTGGATTCAAACTCGTGACTCCAGAGGTGGTAGTCAGCGTCAATACTCGCTGAGCTACACACGGCCCTAAAATTTAGGTTCTTGATCTCTCCATATAATATATTTCCTTTCACGCCATCCTTAATTTCCTCCTTAATATTATTTCTCTCCACTCCATCCTTGAATTTGTGGGGACTCTGATTTGTCTTTGTAATTTGCTTTAAGGCTGTAATTCTGATTACTCTGAATATGAAAAGTTGTCCAAGTTTAAAGTTTGAAGTGCCCACTTCTATCTTATGATTATATACAATGTTTATCAGTTTATGATAGATATTTATACAAATCATATACAATAGATTTTTTAATATGGGGAATAAGTGTAAAATCTTGTTATATTGTGCCTTATGATTTTGACAATTATGCCAAGTCATGCTAATTAAAGACAATTAAATTAGTAGTCTAAGTAACTGAGATGTTGCTAAAACACATCTGTCTTACTCTTAAAACTCTAATACTCTTGAGTGGTGGGGCAATGAAGGGTTGTAAAACTACTCTAATAACAATAAATGAGCACATTTTGAATATAGAAAATTAAATAGCCCTAACTCCTATGCAGTTGTGTAGAGAGAGTCTCATATAACGTAATATTCTAACTTCAGATTTATTTTATAGAAATCAAGAATTCTAAAATGGCAAGTCTTTGAAAATCTGACGAGAATGTCTATCTTTTCAATTAGACTTTATAGACTTCCTAGTGCCATTGTCAAAATGGTGTGTTTCACTGTGAGCTCAATATAAAGATAAGATAGAGTTGGGGTTGTGAATGGGACCATGGCTCCGATATGTCTTGGTAGTCACACATGATGCCCTTAAAGAATATATTTTGTGATTGTTTGACTCTTCCCAGCTGGGCTTTTTCTCTGTTATGCGCTCATACCTTTATATCTTTGGATACACCATGTTATAAAGGAAAACTCAAAGTATGCCCCTTACAAATGTGCCTCATAATAGACAGATATGTGGCCTTAATACACCAGTGAATTTTTAGTTGTGTTTGTTGGGTCCTTTGTTGTCACAGTCAGTAGATGGACAGGTCATGTTCCAAACACTTTGTTGGTTGATTTAATGCTGTGTGTGTGTGTGTGTGTGTGTGTGTGTGTGTGTGTGTGTGTGTGTGTGTGTGTGTGTGTGTGTGTGTGCGCGCGCATTTGTGTGCGTGTGTGTGTGTCTGTGTGTGCGTGTGTGTGCGTGTGTGTGCTTGTAAGCTGTAGCATTTTCTGCTGTTTGGACACATGTCCAAAGGGGTTCTCATCCATTTCTTATCTCAAATACCACGTGTTTAAACACACACACAAACACATGCGCGGGCACACACACACACACACACACACACACACACACACACACACACACACACACACACACACACAGTCTTATCACTTGTTGGGGCTTATCTCACCTGTGCAAATCATCAGCTTAGAGAAAATAAACAAGCCAGTAGATGTTAGGAACTTGACAAGACCTAACCCAAATATGACAGCTACAGCAATAAACACACACACACTGACACACACACACACACACACACACACACATGTTGGTGCGGCTATCCTTATGAGAACTCTCTATATGCATAATGAGTTTTATACAGTATGAAATATAGATTATCCTAACCCTAACCTAACCCTCACAAAAAACTTTCTGCATTTTTACATTTTCAATAAAACATTGTTTAGTATGTTTTTTAGCGATTTGAATTATGGGGACACTAGAAATAAACTACATTTATAGCATAATACCCTTGTAATTACCAGTTTGTAACATAAAAAAGTCCTTGTAAACCACTTAAACCGCCACACACACACACACACACACAATGTACCCTCAACCATTGATTTTCGACTCTAGACTGAGTTGAGATTCTTTCATTCTCTACTCATCGCTTTAGAACCATTCAGAATGCTACATGGTCCTCTTGAGGCACATCTGATATTATAAAAGTCTGTAATCAATACGATAGATCTAAGGCGACTGCAGAACATTCCAGCCTCAGACCTTGTTATCAAACCCAGGTGGCACCTGACCTTTTCAGAGTCATGTATTGAGGTGGAATGTGTAGATGGGCTTTAGTGGTGTGTGGGGGCCACATTTCTTTGACGTTAATGACCTTTAAATTCATGTAACTGAATCAACGTTCACCGAAGTGAACTTCAGAGCTTCTTCACCTGCTGATCTTTAAACTAGATTGGAAAAAATTATAGAAATCTATGAGAATTAGTTGCTATTTCTTGAAACCAATTACTATCAGCAATTTAATTATTTTTAATGTTTTGGGTCTTTTGTGTTTAACTCAGATGTTACATAATGTGTAGCAGCTATTTTACACCGATGCAAGACTTCTCATCCATTTCATAATTTGTTATGAATCATTTTGATTTTTGATTTGCATCCAAGTTCGAATTAAAATGAGAAAATAATCAAATTAAATTAAGTACCTTAAACCGGAACCTTTAACTCTTGTTATGATATTCTTGGTGATATTTTCTCTCAGGAAATGAAAACTGTTTATCTCTGGAATAAGCTGTTAAGAAGCTCAATGCTTTTGCAAATTAGGCTGTGAAACGATAAAAAGTATTTTTGAAAGAGGCATGCTATTAACTCAATTTGGGGGTCAAATAAAGGTGTGAAGACCTTGTCTGTTCACAAATTGTAAATAAATTTCATGTAATATAGGGGAAAGGTACCAATTTCTTAGAACTCTGTGTTGTGTATGTTTGTTGGCCACAGTTCTTCATGAATATTGTAGACTAATCTGACAAATATTCTCAATAGTGGCATGTATTGTCATAGATCTGCAATAGTGAGACTACGAAAAGCGTGTGTGTGATTGTGCTTGCCTGAGGTATGTTTCTACCTCAAATTAATGGTTAAAAATAAGGGTACTCCTGAGTTTGTAAGGTGCTTATTTAATTGGTCAGACACAGAACCAGTTGATGCGGGTGAGTGAATTTCAACTGCAGCTTTGACAGGTGTCGGGTGCAACATGTCAGATGTCACAGTGATTACCCAGACGGTTGGGTCCTTTGTGAAATGCATATTACAGATGAACATACACATACATTCACTGTTTTAAGTATATAAAACTCTCTTGAAATAGTGACTGTGAACTTAATATTTTGGTTTAATTTGAGTATCAAATGGCTTTAAAAAGTGTATTGAGATAACAATTAGATGAACAATGTCAGATGTACTTCTGCAGGAATTCCCTGTAGAAATATGAATGGAGCTTGTACAAACACCATGATATAGCAAATGTTTTGTTTTGGCCTCTGTTCTCTTTAGGCGAATGGCCGTGACTTTTCAAAGTCCGGACATGAGGGTACGGTGGAAGCAATGCGGAAGGATCCCATTGTGGTGCAGGTGTTAAGACGGGGCACCTCATCCCGTAACCAGAGCAACCTACATGAAGTGTGTGTGGTGGACGTGTGCACTCAGACAGACATCACCTTTGAACACATAATGGCTCTGGCTAAGATGAGACCCACTACCCCACCTGTGCCAGATATTTGCCCCTTCCTACTGTCAGACAGGTATATACTGTTAATACTATGTTATGACAGGTGTATTCATATGTTATAACCTTGTTATAAGCATTAACGCTTTTTCATTATATTACCTCACTATATATGTATGAAAATGCTTCTTATATGATTATTTGAAGGCGTTTAGGCATTTTGGCTTAATCCTTTTTTTTTCTGGCAAATACATTTGCAAATGCATTTCTGAAATCTGTGGACTTTTACCTTAGACAGTACATGTAAGTCTCTCTTAACCAACAGAATATTAATATCAATGGTGTTCCACCAGTCCATGTTATTGTCAAGAATTTCTGCATCACCAGGCAACCTCCTCCCCCAATTAAATATCCCCCACTGCCATCGTAAAGTCACACCAGGTCCTATGTGTAATTATTTTAGTGGCTTCTTTTATCCATTCCCTGTAATGAGTATTGTACAGGGTGATTAAAACCTAATGGAGTGCTAAAATATCAAACACGCAGGCACATAGGTTTCTCTTGCTATTTTATACCCTTTCACAGCTCTTCTACCACTTCAAATTGTCCAATAAAACATTAATTATCCATCCTTTCACTGGTGTGTTTTTGGAATGATAAATCATTTAGCCCATTATGGGCTTGTTTTGTTTTATTTGTTTATATTTTTTTTGAATGTCTATTTACAGATTACCAAAACCAAGGATTCAACTTATTTGTGTGTATGTATGTTTCTGTTAGATTTAAGTTTAGAGGTAGGGGATAGGAAATACCATTCGCCCAGTATAAAACTAATAACAGTTAATGTAATGTCCCCAGAAAAGTTTTCACGTGTGTCTGTGTGTGTGTGTGTGTGTGTGTGTGTGTGTGTGTGTGTGTGTGTGTGTGTGTGTGTGTGTGTGTGTGGCTTTTCACAGATGACTCTGGATCTTGGAACAGTACATTTGCAATTGTATCCCAGCATAATGTGTTAACAGATTAATGTGCATTGCTTGTGATTGCATATGTCCCCTGACCACAAACAAATTCTGTAATCCTCTGTGGAGTGTAATGCATGGCTCAGGGTCTACGTAAAATTATTCACTGGCTCAGCTGGTTCTGCACAAATCTAGCCTAGTGCAAAATGTTTCTCTCATTCTCTTTCTCCAGCTGTCATTCCATTCAGACAATGGAGCATGAATATTTTGATTGTCAAGAATATGTATCCAGCACTCAGGCAGAGGTGGACAGGGCTGATGAATTTGAGTGTGAGGTGAGTAAAAGGCCACAGTTCCTATATTGTTTAATATTGCCAAGTGATATCATGAGCATTCATTGGTATTCCTATGTAAACTTTGTTCTCTTACGAGAGGTTCTCTCGTATTGCGTAAGCTAGCTTACGCTACGGGAAAGATTCATCTTTTCTGAGATATTGAAGCCAAAAAATTATCCTTAATTTTGTATCCATTGTCAACGCAGTGCAGCAGCTGCATACCTTGAGCGGGCTAGCTAGCGAGCTCATTGGTTGCCCTGCGGCAACTGCTGCAGCCTATAGACGAAATTGAGTGAACTCGCGTCCAATGAGAGGCGCCCGCGCCATCACTGTATCAAAGCCCGCCAGAATGGGCGTGGCTAGAGTGCATATAAGCGTAAGTTCGTAGGCTGGAACCCTGATTTTCATCTATTCAGCGAAGCTCTTCGCATCTCTGAACTGCAGAAGCCGCGTCGCCATTCGAGGGGCATCTAGCAAGCTTGGACAGCGCTCGAAGAAGCCGGCCGTCTTCGCCACCTTCAGCCATCTGGCGACGTATCCTTTTTAGAGCAAGCTAGTTCCTCAGCGAACTTCACAAAAAGAGCAACGAGCGTCTTTTTAAAGATGCCTCGCACCACCTGCGCCTCATGCCGCGCCCCTCTCAGCGCCGGAGACCGCCACCTCATCTGCGCTCTCTGCCTGGGACTGGAACATGCAGAGCTCGCCCTCACTGACGGCGGATGCGACCTCTGCGAGGAGCTTCCGATGTCGACCCTGCGGGCTCGACTCGAAGCACTCAAGACCGAAGTCGCCACGCAGAAAGAAGCGCCGCTCCCAAAGGCTGCCGGAACCGGTGTTAGAAGCGACTACCTTGCCGGAGCCTCTCCCTCGAGCCTCGCTTTCACCCTCCCCGCCCCCCCGGGACGCGCAGTTGCCGCCGAGCGACCGCACTGCTGCCATCTCGGATGACGAGGCGGAGGATAAGGGCTGCTGTTCCATCATGGCTTCGGACAGCGAGGAGTGGTCAGGCTCCCAAGCCTCCTCCTCGGCCCAGGAATCCAGCAGGACCCGCGCCGGAGTCGAAGAAGAACTAACGCGCCTCCTCACACAGGCCGTCGACCGCCTCGGGCTTGAGTGGTCACCGCCCTCTGAGCAGGCTCCCAACAGACTCGACGGCTGCTTTCTTCAGAGCCGTCGCCGCTGGCGCCCGCGCCTGGGCCGCTCCTTCCTGCTGGAACTCCACGCCGAGCTCTCTAAATCGTGGAACGCCTCTCTCGGCCAGGAACCGATCCCATGTCTCCACCTCTCTGCGCCGGTGGACTGGCGCCACCGAGAGGGGCTACTCTTCCATCCCCGGTCGAGGATTCGGTAGCAGCACACCTTTGCCCGCCCTCCGCGAGATGGCGGTCTAAGCCAGTGCTCCCGTCTAAGGCCTGCAGAACTACTTCCGCCTGTGTTGGCCGCGCCTATGCCGCCGCCGGCCAAGCCACATCTGCTCTGCATTCCATGGCCGTCTTACAGATCCTCCAAGCGGACCTTCTTCGAGAGTGGGACGAGAAAGGCAGGCACCCAGAGGCTGTTTCAGATCTAAGGAGCGCGACGGATCTCGCTCTTCGCGCCACCAAAGCTGCAGCTCAAGCCCTAGGGAAGTCCATGGCTGTGCTGACTGTGACCGAGAGACACCTATGGCTAACACTAGCCGACATGGGAGAAGCTGAACGCTCCACGTTCCTCAACGCGCCGCTCTCTCTGTCCGGTCTCTTCGGTTCCGCGGTGAGTGGCATTGTTGACCGTTTCTTGGAAGTCCAGAAAGCCATGAATCTCTTCCTGCCTCGTCGCGCTAGCTCCTCTGCAGGCCGCCCACGTGACCAGCCTCCTGCACGAGCCTCTTCACAGCGCCCAGCTCAGCAAAGCCAGACTTCTCAGCGTCGACAGGGCGGCCGCCCTAGATCGCGCTCAGACAGCCGCCGCAGACCGCCGCCCCCCCGCGGGCCTCGGCCTAAGATTGCGCTGAAACCTGAGCAACCGAAGTCCTCCTAGCTTTGTTGAGGAAACGACGGCTCAGTCCGCCGCGGCGGACCACTGTCAAAGCTTCAGCCCCTGTCAGTCCCCTTCTCTCAGGCTACTGCAGTGGTGGATTCAGCAGCCAACAAGCCGGTGATACTGCCCGCTTGCCTGCACTCAAATGCCGTTTTCACGGCGACCCAAAGAAATCTTGTAAAAAGCAAACATGCCTTATGTGTAGAAAATGTGCCCACAATCCAGTGTTCACCCCTACACACAAGCATTACACTTCCCGTGTCCCTATCAGAGCCCACTCACATAAAGCGGGCACAGCCAGCTCGAGTGTTAGAGTCAATAAACGCGCCCACGAGTCCGTGCGCACGCCCCTTCTCTGCCCGCTCTGTCACACGGCCAGCAAACACCTCTCTGTATGTAAGTTCCATGCCCGTGACTATGCTCGCGTATCACTTAACAGATGTGACTCTTTCCCCATTCACCTCAATCGGGAAGTCACTCACAGAACAGCCTGTCCATGCTGTCTGCGAGCAGTCATGCATATGCACAGTAAGCGCGCTCACATTCTGTTCAGCTCACTGTGTGCGGCAATCAGGGCGACTTGGCCATTCACCCTCTAGCGTTACGCTTCAAAGCGTGGAAAGCTATCCCAGGGATATCCAAATGGGTGTTAAGCACAATAAAACAGGGCTATTTGCTACAGTTCGATCGCCGCCCTCCCCGCTTCAGAGCGCAGCTCGAAACTACTGTGAACACGGAAGCAGCCTGCATGCTTCGTTCAGAAATAGCAAACCTTCTGTGCAAAAGGGCCATAGAGAGTGTGCCACCTTCTCTGAGCTGAGTCGGGTTTTACAGCCGTTATTTTCTTGTCCCCAAGAAAGACGGCGGCCTCAGACCAATATTAGATCTCACGGTTTTGAACAAGGTGCTCGCAAAAGACCGTTCAAAATGCTTACAATCAGGAAACTCCTCGCGCATGTGCGCCAGGGGACTGGTTTATTTCTCTCGATCTGAAAGATGCCTACTTTCAGATTCAGATAAATCCCGTCACAGGCCATTCTTGAGATTCTCCTTCGACGGCCAGGTTTATCAATACACCGTCCTTCCGTTCGGCCTGTCTTTAGCACCCCGTACTTTCACGAAGTGCATGGATGCGGCGCTCGCACCCCTGCGGAGTCAGGGCTTGCGAATTCTGAACTATTTGGACGATTGGCTGATTTTGGCACAGTCACATACGGAGCTTCTGTCTCACAGGACAGTTCTCCTCAGTCATCTGAACAGTTTGGGTCTTGCAGTCAATTGGACCAAGAGTTCACTACAGCCCAGTCAGGCAATTTCCTTCCTTGGAATAGAACTAGACTCCATGGCGATGACGGCTCGCTTATCTACATGGCGCACGCGTCCTTTCAGATGAACAGCCTCACGCCTCTGAAAAAATTTCAGAGAATGCTAGGTTACATGGCCTCAGCCGCAGCAGTACTTCAGCTGGGTTTACTGTGCATGCGCCCACTTCAGCATTGGCTAAACACCCGCGCGTCTCGCCGGGCTTGGGCCACGGGCCGCCAGCCGCTCAGAGTGACTCAGACCTGTATCTCAGCTCTGCAGCCCTGGGCAGTGGCCGAATGGTATCAGCGGGGAGTGACGATGGGAGCTGTATCTCGCCGAAAAGTCATCTCGACAGACGCGTCCAACACGGGTTGGGCGCGGTCTCGCGAGGGCTCTCCGGTTTTTGGCCTATGGTCAGTTCAGGAAAAGCTCCTTCACATAAATTGTCTGGAAATGATAGCGGTCGAGTACGCTGCGTGCACTTCCTCCCGGTCATTCAGGGTCACCACTTCCTGGTCCGCTCGGACAACAGATCTGTGGTATCCTATCTAAACCGTCAGGGCGGTGTCAGATCCAGGAACCTCTTCCATCTGACAAAACGCATACTGAGTTGGTCCCAGTGCCACCTGCGCCGCTGAGGGCGACGCGACGTGCCAGGCCACCTGAACGACGGCCCAGACAGACTGTCCAGAGACAATATTTCCCCAGGGAATGGTCCCTGCACGCTCAAACAGTCCAGAAGTTATGGAGCATATTCGGAAGAGCAGAGATAGACCTCTTTAGCGTCAGAAGAGAACTCTCACTGCCCAGTATTTTTTCTCGAAGCGAGGACTCGCTGGCCCAGGACTGGCCCAACCGCCCGCTTTACGCCTTCCCTCCCGCCTCGCTATTGCCACAGGTAATGCAGAGGATCAGGGAAACGCGTCACTCGGTGCTCCTCATAGCCCCGCGCTGGGAGAATCAGACATGGTTCCCGGAGCTTACGCAGCTGTCACTGACAGCCCCGTGGCCCATTCCAGTGAGAGCAGATCTCCTCTCTCAAGCTCGCGGCACGATCTGGCATCCCCACCCAGAGCGCTGGGCGCTGCACGCATGGGTGATCAACGACTACCCGTCGCTTTGCCAGAAGGAGTAATAAACACTATCATACACGCTAGAGCCCCTTCCACGAGAAGACTCTATGCGTCCAAATGGTCTGTGTTTTCAAAATGGTGCACCGACAGAGACCTGGACCCACGGACATGTGGGGTGTCGTCGCTGCTCGTGTTTTTACAAGAGCTGCTGGATAAGGGTAGATCCCCATCCACGCTCAAAGTGTACGTGGCGGCCGTCGCTGCCTTCGCTGAACCCCTGCACGGCCAGTCACTGGGAAAAAAACGAGCTGGTCATCCGCTTCCTCAGGGGAGCTAGAAGGATGAACCCCCCGCGCCCCCCATCGGTTCCTATCTGGGATCTTTCTGTAGTTCTCGAAGTTATGAAAGCCCCCCCTTTCGAACCGCGTCAATCCATGGATTTGAAATACCTTTCACTCAAAAACGTTTTTCTAACTGCCCTGTCATCAGTTAAACGTGTGGGAGACCTTCACGCGCTGTCTGTCAGCACTGCGTGTCTTGAGTTTGGACCAAGTGACTCCAAGGTCATTTTAAAGCCTAGACACGGCTATGTCCCCAAGGTGATCGGTACTCCTTTCAGAGCACAAATCATTTCCCTATCGGCGCTGCCAGCATCCGATAGCGAACGCGACGCCAATCTCCTTTGCCCAGTCAGAGCACTGAGATTGTATACTGCGCGCTCCGCCTCTTTCAGACGCTCTGAGCAGCTTTTCGTTTCGTTAGGAGGGCGCACCAAAGGTTTCGCGCCTCGAAACAGACACTGTCTAGATGGATAGTGGACGCTTTTGCTGCCGCGTACGCGTCAAAAGACCTAGCATGCCCGTTAGGCATTAGGGCTCACTCCACTAGAGGCATGGCCTCCTCGTGGGCATGGTCCAGTGGGATTTCCATTCACGACATATGTGTGGCAGCGGGCTGGGCTTCCCCCTCCACCTTTGTCAGATTCTGGAAGTGCCCGCCCTGCAGGCAAAACTACTAGCGGTTTAATACGCTACAGCTCCCCTGGTGAGCTGCACTGACGGGACACATTCCACACAGACCGGTGTCTTTCCCTTCCGACTATGTGCTTATGTATTACACACACACTGGCCCGCACTCTTGCCGGCCAAATATTATTCCCCCACTCACAAGGGCTCCCCCGGGTCCCCCCCGGGGCTCATGCAGTGGATGCTTGGCACGCACGGCATTGACAATGGGTTCCCGTAGCGTAAGCTAGCTTACTCAATATGAGAGAACCTCTCGTAAGAGAACGAATCGGTTACCTGACGTAACCTCGGTTCTCTCTAGATGAGGGAACGAGTATTGCGTAGCCGGCCGTGCTCGTGCCACGAGCGACTTTCGCTTCATTCAATGAAAACCAGGGTTCTAGCCTATGAACTTACGCTTATATGCACTCTAGCCACGGCCATTCTGGCGGGCTTTGATACAGTGACGGCGCGGGCGCCTCTCATTGGACGCGAGTTCACTCAAGTTCGTCTATAGGCTGCAGCAGTTGCCGCAGAGCAACCAATGAGCTCGCTAGCTAGCCCGCTCAAGGTATGCATCTGCTGCACTGCGTTGACAATGGATACAAAATTAAGGATAATTTTTTGGCTTCAATATCTCAGAAAAGATGAATCTTTCCCGTAGCGTAAGCTAGCTTACGCAATACTCGTTCCCTCATCTAGAGAGAACCGAGGTTACGTTAGGTAACCGATTCGTTTTCTAGCACACTTAAGTTTGCATAGACACTGAAACTTTACACACACACACACACACACACACACACACACACACACACACACATATATATATATATATATATATATTAACATACTGTCTGCATCTACAATGTAAATAATTTTACATATGAACAGCTTTAGAAATGCCCAAATGTTTATGAATCATTCTATTGAATTAATGGAATTAATCAGTTGATTGTTATTGTATTCATAATCAATTAGATTAATTCGATGTTCAATGCCATCACATTTATTTGACATAGTTGACGCATATACCTAATTTTACATTATAATGGTTTTATTTTATTCCGATATTAAAATGTTAAAATGAATAAAAATTCCCCAAAATATCTATAAAATAGAAAAAATTTTACTATAAAAATATATTTATAATTTAAAGTATTTTTCAAATATTTTACAATTTCTAAAGCTGCATATATGTAAAAACGTTTTTGTACTCTACGTTTCAGCGTCTATTCAAATATACAAAAATGTGATCTATTTATAGAACATGAATGCTGCTTTATCAGTTTTGGTTTAGTTGTGTTATTTTATAATTTATCAGTTTTGTTTTCGTTTTTTAATATATAATTAAAATAGTTGCTATTTAAATAGCTTCAATTAAATAAGATTTTTGTTTCTCCACAAGGGAAAGACTCAATTTTAAATGTGTATATTTGCTAGAAATTATTTTAGTAAACTGTTTTGGGGCACCCTATCATATAGATGGCCTCAAAGTTAACAGACATGAACTAAAAGCCACTTAATCCCAATATACACAACTATAAAATATTTTATAGCTAAAGGGCATATTTGTGGTTAATTTAAGTGTAAAATCCCAGAAAATAAGAGCTCCAAAAATAAGAGCACATTGCTACTCTATTAATGATTAAAAATAGCATGTTACAGCAGGAGAGCTACTAAATGATGCCATAATACCTCTGACTGATAAACAGGGGGGCAGATTAGACTCCACTGATGTGTAATTAGTTCTATTTTAGTGACATTAATGTTCTTCCCTACTGGGTCTTTATTGCTTGTTTTTGGTAAGAAAACAAAGACATATCTCTTGTTTAAAACTACACAAACAGCTTGTGTAACCAGATGTCTTTTCCAGAGTTATACAAACAGAGAAACATCCCTGTGCTGTTTTACTACAGTAAATATTAAATATTGGAACTTCTCTGGTCTAATCAGATTAGAAGACCAGAACTAACTGTTTAATAAGTAAGGTTAGGCTGTAAATTGGATATATCATGAAATGTAAATTGTAAAGTGTGCAGTGGGAAAACTGCTTTGCAATGTATGCATGATTTTTGAGTAATCTCTGTCCTGGATCCTGGATCAGTCTGCATTGCTTTATGCTTGGATGAGCTTCTTCCATGCAAGATTAAACTTCAATCTGTCTATCGTGAGCAGATCTCTCCTATCAGGATAATACTAATTATTAGAAAGTACAGCTTCAGCCATGTGGGGCATATCCTGGAATAATTATTTTACCTGCAAAATTATCACTATGATTTGGCAGTTTTATTGGTGGACACTTTAGTTTAAGGTAGATTGTGTGGATTATTCTGCTCAGCAAATCAGTTGATCCAGTTTGATGAGCATGTGGACTAAAACAGTATACTTGGAGAAGATATAAGGTATTTCTGAGCTTCGGAAACAGATCAATATGAAGCCATATTAAAGCTGCTGGTGATGGATTGCATCCATTGTATGGACTAGCAGTAACCTTGGTTCGGCTGAAATATGAGAAATTGTTAGCCTATTTATATCACATCACATTCACATTGATGTGAATGACTTGGTATCTCATTTTTAGAAATTATTTGCAAAATACAGACTCTTGACAGTTTGGTGTAAATGTTCCTGGAAGAGAAGAGGGAACCTCATATACTCACAGTTGTAAATCTAGTTAATGTGTAAGGTGGTCTGGTTGATGTATGACACTAGTGCTTGGTCAGGACTGTCGACCGGTAAATGAGCCGTTCTACATGACTGAACTGAGCTAAGGGTTTGTGGTATGGCTACCTATGGCTAACTGCTCTCCTTTGACAAATAAATGTCTCTAAAAGGCAGCCCTGTCACTAGTGCCTGCCATCAATATTGTCAAATCTCCCCCTCTGTCTGCCTGATTTTATCAGAGTTCAGATGGACCATATATTTTTGTATGACATATTTGATGATCTTTTTAGCCTAAGGAACTGTGACTTGTCCTCATACAAAATAAAGCAGTAAACTATAAAGAATTTGTTACGTTTGAGATAGAAGAAACAAAGTAATTCATGGATGATTCACATGTTTTTTTTTTTTCTGGGTATGTGTGTGTGTTACAGGAGGTTGAGCTCTGTCGAATGAACAGTCAGGAAAAGCTGGGTCTGACTCTCTGTTACCGCACTGATGATGAGGAGGATGCAGCTATTTTTGTTGGCCAGGTGGGTTTGAATTTGAATTTTTTGCAACTGTAAGGATAACCATGCTCACACGTTTATTTTAAGCCTCCAGCTTATAATATAAAAAGAAAAGGGTTGTCTTGAATATTTTAAAGTGTTATTTTTTCGGTTTAAATATAATTCCTTCTATGAAAGCTTAATGTGCAGAGACAACTACAGTATAAGTAAGCCATTTGTTGGTTGATTTCCTTGAAAAGTGTAACACTGTGCCTTTGTGGCACTGGTAAAACATAGTTAGTTTGTGCATCCTGACCCAGTAATATTGGCTCAACTAATGTCGAGACTTTGGAGTTGGGATTAACTGTTTTGCTAACCAATGGCCAATATGAGTGATCAGGCAACTGGCAACCAATGCTAGTGGTGCAGAAATGACAAACTTCTGCTAAAATGTTAAATAATGCTTCAATTAAGCTGAAAAACTGAGCATCAAATTTGACACAGGAGATCAAACTATTCTGATTAAACCCTCTTTAACATCAGTTTCAATTTTCAAAAATGTATTAAAAGATAAAGGCTCTATTTGATCCATTTTCATTCTTCCACATCATCATATCCCTTGAGAAAAATTGAAAGTGTTTATTATGGAAAATCTGTGGAAAACTTCTGGTTTTTCAACGTTCAAATGCCAGACAAACATTTACATTTTACATTTATGCATTTGGCAGACGCTTTTATCCAAAGCAATTTACAGTGCAATTATTACAGGGACAATCCCCCCAGAACAACCTGGAGTTAAGTGCCTTGTTCAAAGACACAATGGTGGTGGCCGTGGGGTTAGAAACAGCATCCTTCTGATTACCAGCCCTGTGCTTTTAGCCACTACACCACCACCACTCCAGGCGCCACTAAACATCTACCAGGATTGAGCCAAGCATGAAAAGAGCAAGTAAAGTTTGGAAAATTATTCTGCATACAGACAGTTCCTTTTAAGCAGTTTAATTGCTGATTTTAATTAACAGGGAATGGCACCCCTCTCATCTTCTATGGAGTGTAAAATGGCACTTTTTTACTTCACACCTCCTATTACAAACCAAAGACAAGTAAAAGGACTGTGTTTCAACAGAAACAGGGAGAATTCTCCCTAATTGTACAGATATTGCGTGTTCTTACACCATTTCTCGCTCAGAGACATATGTAAATGTCGACCACCTGACATCAAACAGGGGAGAACTGCTCCTGAAACAGATATTTCTCACTATCACAAGCAACCTACTGAAATGTTGCACTATTACATGTCTGTATCATTTGCATCATATTTGCATATGATGCTTGTGTCAATGTATTGCAGTGAGGGACATTATCAACATGTCTTTGATGTGTGAGACTTCTTTAAGTGTAAGGAAAATTAACAAGTACAGCTTATATAATGTCACAGTGACATTGAACTCTCCTGACAATAGGCTAAAAGCAATTTTTCATGCTAGAACAGATATGCAAATTAATCTATTATAATCATAAATAATTTTTAGATAATTAATAGAATTAATGCAGGTGTGTTAGGCTGTATTATGTCAGTTTACTTATTGATGCCATGTTTTTTTATTTCCTTAATAGGTCGAGCCCAACAGCATAGCTGCAAGGGATGGACGCATCAGAGAGGGGGACCGAATTTTACAGGTGGGGTACATTATACCTTAGGTGGACACACGTACCCATCCGTTTACTTAGCTATCAAAATGGGGGCAGAATTGCTTTTATATAAAGCTAATTTCAATCACGAAATGTAATCTTAATCATCAAGGAAAGCATTTGCATTTTTAGGGGGAATTGAAAATGTCTCAAAATGGGATTTGGAGGTTTGTCATGTTTCCCAAAAGTATAGCAAAGTAAACAAGGTATGAAATCTTACAACAAAAAATGTCCACTGTCCTATGCATCCAGATGATGAACAGCTTTAAAGATTGTGTAACTAACTAAGCCAGCCACTAGTTAATAAAATAGATCATCGTGATAAACTGCAGTTACATAATCTAGTTTCAATTTGATATGCATTTACAGCATATATAGTGTTGGAGTGACATTCAGCAGAGACAGTAAGGTTAAAGGTATAGAGAATTTATGAGCAGCAGAAGATAAGAAGAGAAAGACAGGACACAAGGCATCTGTGGATGTAACAGTGGGGGAGATGAATACAACAGTTCAACACGCATCTGTCTCACTCTCTCCACCCCTATTATCTTCCACTGACAGTGCCATTACTCTATAGAAGAAAAGATGAATGGCACCTGTCAGAGGCTGCATAATTGTGTGTCTGGGCGTGAACAACCAGAATGCTTTTATAAACGCTGTGGTTCCAGCAGCCCAGTCGGCAGTCTTAGTAATCGATGCAAAGTCTCTCCGCAGTAAATGCATAATTGACTGGAGATTGTTATCTCGCAGTGGGGGCCTAGTTTTGTGTGTTTGCGTGTGTGTGAGGAAATGCTCCACTTTTGTCACTGATGAAGTGTGCTTCCGGTACGAAAATCCTGACAGTCTGTCATTATCTTTGTGTGTGTGTGTAATTGTATCTCTGCGTCCATGTTTCTTGCAGATAAATGGTCATGACGTGCAGGACAGGGAAGAGGCTGTCGCTCTCCTCTCAAATGAAAATTCTAGATCTATTGTGTTTCTCATCACCAGACCTGAAGGACAAGTGAGCTAATAGGAATTCTTGCTGATCTTAACTCACAGTAGTATAGCGTCTTCCCATAGGCATTGGTTAATATACCTGCAGCTTCATTGGTCTTATATATTTGTCCAAAACTGGACTGAATTCTATTGGTATTTTCTCCCATAGATGGATGGAAGCTGGCTTGATGAAGACCATCATGATTTCCTTGAGGAGCTGAAAATGGAGATTTTAGAGGAACAGAAGAAAAATGAACTTCTTCAAACAGCCGGTTGCGTAAAGCGGGTGAGTGTGAACATTTGAAGCCTGACACAGAGGCCCCAACAAGTATTTGGGCACTTGAAAAAGTATGAATGTCATTGCATTAGAAAACAAAATATCAAACCAAGTGCCATTTATTGATACTAAATATAGTAGCACAAGTACACAATTAAAAAATAAACATAAAAAAAGACAGTAATGTTTTAAATGAGAAACCAATAGATATACCAAAAAAAAAGACAGTTAGGTTTTAAACGATAAACCAATAGATATACCATTCAAAAATAGTCTTTCTGGGTTTCAAACATTAGTGAAACATCCCATAGTAAATATGTAAACTACACTTGTTACTCTGATATGACATCTGTGTTAACTTGAGTGTAAGTGACTTTATACATCCAATAAAAATGACCTTGAGACTAGTTGGTTAAAAGTAATTACAAAAATGGTTTAGAATAAAAGATATTACTCCAATGATGTCTAGTATCATACAGATGACACTTGGTAGGATATTTTATTATCTTATGAAATTCATACATTTTTAAGTGTGACTTAAGTGTGCTAATACTTTTTGGGGGCAATATATGTTCCTTAGCAGCACCTTGAAGTCTTCTTACAGACATTAATGTGATCATATCTATTTGTTTTGCAGTCCAATAGATGTGAGGAAAGCTCAACAACCACAGATATGGCAATATGTTCGTCTAGCCTACTAGGGAAGGACAGTGAAGTAAAATGCAGCTTTGAGGAGAGCTCTGAACATTCACTCTCTTATGCCCACTCACGGACTCAAAAACATTGTCAGGACAGGCGAGAGAAGAGCTCGCATTTTGTTCCTATGGACACCATCAGCTTAGCCAGGCAGGAACTGGGTCAAGATGGCAGAGTGACTGATAATGGTTTGGACAGCTTCCAGCAACTCCTGGAGCTCAAGTGCCAGATCCGCAATGGCGGAGAGTGCGGGTTGGTGTATAGGCGAAGCAGCACTATTGAATGTAGCCTGATGGAGCAGGGTGGAGGCGGTGTAGCACAGGAACTGCACATGCTCAATGAGGAACTACATAGCATTGAACGTGAGTGCCAGAGTATCATGCAGGCACACCAGCTGCGCAGAAGCATGCACGACTCCCCTCGAACGGATAAGGAAAGTTGTTTGCGGCGTGGAAAGCTTGCGGATATTAACGAACATCCTGAAAGTCTACAAAGTGTGAAGATGAAAGATAAAGACAGCTCTAGTGCTTATAACACGGCCGAGAGCTCCCGCTCTACGCCACTGGGAACAGAAGGATCGCCTGACCACTCACTAAAGCATTGCATCCTCTTGACCAATCAGAGAAACCTTCGAAGTACCCAACACATTCAGAGTCCATACAGTAGTCACATCTTTTCATTACCCTTCCAAAGTAGCACTACTTGCAGTCGTTCCCATACCATGACTAGTCCTGGTTCACAAGGCCCCAGCCAAGCCTTTTCCAGCAGCCTAGAGCAAAGCCCCAGCAACCCTTCAGAATCTGACCCAGCCCTCCCTGCAGATGACGAACGCTGTGAAAGAGAAAGGAACCAGAGCAAGGTAGGAACCACTCCCCACCATTCTTCACCCTACCACAGCAACACCACAGCAACCCAACCACCCAGCACACACCACTACCAGAGCTACCTACAGCTTCTACAACAACATTCCTCTTCCTCTCTGGAATACTCCCAGAGCCAGCTCAGCCTCCTTAGTCTTCGTGGTCGGCCCGGTCCTTCACAATCTGGCCGACTCGAATGGAAGGTTAAAGTACGGGCGGATGGAACCAGGTATGTAGCACGCCGTCCTGCACGAGACCGCATCCTACGGGAACGAGCCCTACGGATCCGTGAGGAACGTAGTGGTGGGATGACCACAGATGATGATGCAGTCAGCGAGCTGAAGATGGGTCGGTACTGGAGTAAAGAAGAACGCAAGCAGCAACTAGCAAGGGCAAGAGAGCAACGACGCAGGAGGGAGTTTATGCAGAAGAGCAGAGTGGAGTGCCTCAGGGAGACGATGGGGACAGCAAGTGGGGAGGTCAGCATCCTGGAGCTCAGTCATAAGAAGATGTTGAAGAAACGAAACAAGAAGATCCTGGACAACTGGATGACCATTCAAGAACTAATGAGCCATGGTGCTCGAGAACCTGAGGGCACTAAAGTCCACAATGCCTTCCTCTCAGTTACCACCGTTTAGCAAAGAGTGACACCCTGAACTTAAGAGCACCACCCTTTTGTGGTCTTTTATGTACTTTCCTCATTCCAAGTGGCCATTTTAAAAAAGTGAAGATGCAGATATTTTTCATGATTTGTGAAGCTGAGTAATACTTAGTGTAGACTTTTTTCAATTCAACTGGATGTGGTCTCAATACTCAAATGTGAATGTTCAAACTCTCTTTTGATATATTGACAGGTAATACTTTACCGCTTCAGACCTCACTGTGTTTTTTTACAAGAATGTATAAAGTACACATTTTTAATAGGATTTTAAACACTGCATTGTTTCCATACATTTGTATTTAATAATTGGCAATTTTTCATGGGGTTTTAAGAATAAAACAGTATTTGAATGTACGTACAATGTCAGCTTGTGCTGGCATTCCATCATTTATCCCCGGAAATATAAATATCCGTTGTTCTTCTCGAAATGTACATGGGTAAAGGTCTTCATTTTAGCTGATCAGGTTTAAATAACATTTAAAAACTGTTTTAAATAACCCATTGTAAAGGTATTGTATACAATACCTATGGGTTTTGTACTGTTCTGTTACTAATGAAAATTATTTATATTTTTGAGTCTTATAATTTATGTAGGCTTTGTTCCATCTTTATGATGCCAAATGACCCGATAAACAACTGATACACATGGAGTGAATATGTTATTTCTACCACTCTATTGGGCCTTGTATTGAGGCTCATTTTTCTACCACAGGTTGTGAAGCGATTGTAGTCATTTTTTTTATCTCATTTTATGTAAAAGACAACTTTTCAGCCAGGTCTATGTGTTCTAGGTGTATTACATGAGGAAAAAAGAAATACATCATTGATAAATAACTTAAATAATTATGTTTTGTAATCATTCCTTTGCAAATAATGTTGCCAGTTTTTCTACTTGTACTTATATTCACTGTATGTTAAGCATACAAAGACGTGTGTAGGGTAATTGTAGTATTTGTAGTGTGAAAGGTCTCGGGTTCAAATCCTGGACGAGCCCCCAATTATTACATCCTTTGCAGTTTCTTAAAATAATTCTACAAAGCTATGGGATTTGATTGATTTGCATTCTTGATTGACTGCTTGAACTAATTAAGAACTGCGATTACATTATTAGACTCAGACAACATTGGCATTTGTTTGATTCGCATCTCACCCAAATACCACAACTGTCGTTTTTAACCTTGTCAGACAGTAATGTTAAGATCAGATCTGTTTGATTACAAATGTATGGCTTCGAAAATACTTTCATGATAAGCATCACTCTCATTATGTTTGCTGAAAAGCATGAAAGCATAAAGATGAATTCTCAAAATAAATAACTAGTATAATAGTTATTTTACCATTATCAGCTTTTTGAACACTTGAACCAAAAACCGCTAAAGCCAATGATTGCATGAATCATACATCCTAGAGTTGGTCCTGAAGTACCCCCAGAAATGTACATTTTGAATGTCTCCCTATTCTGACACCTTGGAGCCCCTACTGTCACGTCTGTCATGTCATCATCCCTTCTTGTTCTCGGACTCTTAGTTTGACACTGTCATGGACTTTTATGTTGTAGTTTTTCCCTGCACTGCATTTCCCAGCATGCACCATCATCATAACTTTCACCTGTTTCCCATCAGTGTTCCCAGCTGTACCTTGTATTGGGATTTCCTGTGTTGGTATATATTCCCTTGTGTTTCATCTATATTGGCATTGAGCTGAAGTCTTTCTTTTGTTTACCAAGCCTATTTCTATTTGCCTGCCATGGTCAAAGAGTCAGTTCTTGAGGCCTCTGCCATCCCAGAGTCAGCATTTGAAGACTTGTCCATCCCAGAGCTAGCGCTTGAAGCCTCATCCATCCCAGAGCCAGCACCCATGCCTGCTCCAGCCCTCCGGTTTCAGTGGTCTCCGAGTTCCTTTCAATGGACACCACTTTTCTCTCAGCATCGGTGGTCCCAGCCTTGGAGGTCCCAGCCTCGATGGTCCCGGAGATCCCTTTCAGCGAGCCTCAGAGTCTTCTGTGTCTCCATTCACTCCTCCTCCAGCAGCTCCGCCTACTCCTTCTCCAGCAGCTCCACCCACTCCTCCTCCAGTGACTCTGCCTGCTCCTCCTCCTGTGGCTCCATCAGCCCATTCTGAGAGTCATCTTCCAGTGGCTCCGTCCAGCCCTTCTGAGACTCTTCCTCCAACTCCTTCCGGCCCTTCTGAGATTCCTCCTCCAGCTGCACTGCCACCCACCACTTCCAATGGCACAGTCCAAGACACTGTCATTGACTATTATGTTGTAGTTTTTCCCTGCACTACATTTCCCAGCAGGCACCATCATCATTATTTTCACCTGTTTCCCATCAGTGTTTCCAGATGTACCATGTATTATGATTTCTTGTGTTTGTATATATTCCCTCATGTTTCCTCACTCTTTGTCTAGTCTCGTCTTTTGACTTTAGCATTGAGCTAAAGTTGTTCTTTTGTTTACCAAGCCTAGTGCTATTTCTATTTGTATATTGTCTTCATCGTCATTAAAAACTGCATTTGGGTTTAACCAGCATCTCTCTCCTTGTTCATGCTTACACCTAGTAATGAGCTAAAGGTTTTAATCAGGTGTGTTTGATTATGGAGACATCCAAAATTTGAAGTGTTGGGGGTACTCCAGGACCAGGATTGAGAAAGACTTCTAAATTAATTAAATAAAATTACAATCAGTTAATACAATTGTCCTGAATGAATGAAAACACATAAGGCTATTAGGATTGTGTGTGTGTGTGTGTGTGTGTGTGTGTGTGTGTGTGTGTGTGTGTGTGTGTGTGTGTGTGTGTGTGTGTATGTGTGAGCGTGTATTTATCACTTTGTGGGGACCAAATGTCCCCATAAGGATAGTAAAACCCGAAATTTTTGACCTTGTGGGGACATTTTGTCAGTCCCCATGAGGAAAACAGCTTATAAATCATACTAAATTATGTTTTTTGAAAATGTAAAAATGCAGAAAGTTTTCTGTGAGGGTTAGGTTTAGGGGTAGGGTTAGGTTTAGGGGATAGAATATAAAGTTTGTACAGTATAAAAACCATTATGTCTATGGAAAGTCCCCATAAAACATGGAAACACAACATGTGTGTGTGTGTGTGTGTGTGTGTGTGTGTGTGTGTGTGTGTGTGTGTGTGTGTGTGTGCGTGTGTGTGTGTGCGCGCGTGTGCGTGTGCGTGCGTGTGTTAGAAAAAGAAAAAGAGGGTGGATGCTTTTTGAAGTTTAATGTTTTTCATCTTTGGAATGAATGTGTGCTGCATGTAAAGACCTGTCTGCTTCTGTTTCAAAGTGATAACACTACTGTGTATCTCATGCATGGTGATCTAAACCTTTGCAGCTTTGGTTTGGTTGAAAAATTATTTCAGCCCAGTACCCCCTGCAACCTTATTAGACAACCATTCCTCTCTACAACTATCTGCAAAATTGTCTATATCCTGTTCACCAAATCTTTCTGAAAGCTCATGTAAATTAGCTGCCATGCTCAGATCATAGTTTATTCTAATGCTCAGGTTTGTAATTTATCATATTTTATTGTTTTATTGTATTTATGTCCTGAAATCATTTCCTACAATGTGTTTGTTGCCTGATTTGTTTAAATACTTCAAACCAATTATTATTATTTAAAAAAAAATTGTAGCCATAATAACTGTTGTGATACAGTTTTTAGAAAACCATTTCACATGTGCATATTTTGCAGACATAGTTTATCCAAAGTGACTTAAGTGCATTCAAAGTGAACTGTTTATCATTTTCTGTTTCCTGGGCATCAAACCCATGACCTTGGCATGCTAGAGCCATGCCACCACCATGTCAACACTAGATAAGCGACATAAACTCTGAAACAATACTTCTATTATAATTATAGTTATTAAAAAAACATTCTGTCATCATTAACTCACCCTCATGTTGTTGACTTTCTGCTGTGAAACATAAAAGATGTAAGGCAGAATATTTCAGTCCGATAGCCTCAGTCAAGATTCACTTTCACTTTGTTTATTTTTTGTTTTTTTGTGAATGGTGACTGAGACTGAACTGAACTGAACCCTTTGTGAGTTCCAATGAAGAAGTCCTACCAATTTGGAACAGCATGAGTGTAAATAAATTATGACAGAATTTGCATTTTTGGGTGAACTATCCCTTAATTGCTTGTTTATAAATTAGACAAGTACCAGAAAATACATGCCACAAAATGCCCTATGTGTAGGTGTGTGTGGATAAATCTACTCTTCATAAACCCTCAACATTTTTTAGGTTTTACATTCTCAATCATTACATTCATTCCATCTTTCATGTTATCAAACATTGTCCTGAGCTAAACAATTATAAAGTTTGCCTAAATATTCTCTTAAGAAATTGATTGTTTCTTATGTTATGGTCCCAATGTAGAGGGTTATTCTCTCAGACTGAATACAGTGAAAAGACGCCGTATTATGTATGTGTGCCAGTCGTTTACCTCGTTAAGGCTCTCTTTCACATTCATTTATTCATATTATGACTGACAGAGCAGAGTTGTGTAAAACAGGAGAAGGGATATTAAAGAAAGTGACTTTTTATCCTCTCACTTTCTTTCATTCTCTCTGTCTCTCTCTCATCCTACTCTACTACAAAGAATACTGGAGAGCACTGCTGTAAGTCTCTGTTATGTTCTCACTTCACCTGCATAGTAGAAGAGCTTTCTCTGATTTAAAAGAATAGTTAATCCCAAAAAGAATATTCTGTCATTATTTACTCAACCTCATGTTGTTTCAAACTCATTCAGTATGACTGTCATCTATGAAACACAAAAGGAGATATTAGGCAGAATTTTGGGGACTGAAGTCTTAGTCACCATTCAATTTCATTGCATTTTTTTTAACAACATGATGGTGAGAAATGTATTTATTTTAGGTTGAACAATCCCTTCCTGAGCCTTTTTGTGACATCCCTTTGTCATGCTTTTTGAGGTTCCAGTTTCTTAAAAAACAGAAATGATAGAGTGAACCCAAATGAACTGAGAACTGACAGGCTGGGAGGATAGTGAGAATTGTGTTTCTTCTCTCTGTGGCCACATTTTGACTTTGATGATGGGCACACAGGCTGTGAAGCTGCCCTGTGAACATTTTGTTGCTTTCTGATGTTTTCTTAACAAGCTGTCAAGACACAACAAAGAACATCGAGGTAAAAAGGTGATGAAAATTCAGGTGAAGGTGAAGTCCCTTCTCTCATTTTTGGAACTCTGAATGTATGAATCTGGGGCAAACACTACCCTCATTATTTTAGTGTTCTGTTCTCATGTCTCATTATAAATGTAAAAGCACATTTGTTGTAGATATGGCCTAGCGGTTAGTGTTTAGGTGCTTAGGTGAGCAGGTTCGAGTCTGGTTCACTGCATTTCTTGATTCACGTTTCACTGTAAAAAGATGCAATAAAACAAAATAGTGACTGAGGGTGCATGTCCTTAACATTCTGCCTAACATCTCTTAATGAGTTCCACAAAGGAAAGTCATATGGGTAAGTAAAGATGACAATTGTTGAGAAAATAATGACACATATTCATTCATATATAAATATATTTTTCACATTTTGTTTTTTTATAAAAATTCTACGGAGCCCTTTAGAAGGCAGGGCGGGATTTGTTTTCTTCTGAAATAGCTTTTGCGTGCCTTGCAATAAGTTTTGTGTTGTTATTTGTACTTTCTTTACTAAGGTATTTGTAGAAAAATCATAGTAACCACAAAATTTTGATTTTTATTACCCAAGTTTTCGTGTCCTGTATTATTACTATTATTTCACAAAAGAATATCATGGTTAAAATATGGTTAATTTATAAAAAAAAAAAAAAGGTGCATTTATTCCAAGGGAACTCAAAAAATATTGCCAGAGCATGCAAAACGTATTGTGAGAAAGTGCAAAACTTATTGCAAATGAACACAAACCATCATGAGGGAATGCAAAACTATTTCTAAGGGGCTTTGTAAATTTACCCCAACTGTTCCATTTTAATAATAATAATGATAATTCCCTACATTTATATAGCGCTTTTCTAGGCACTCAAAGCAATTTACATAATACAGGGGGACTCTCCTCAACCACCACTGGGGATTTTTTTACCTCAAAAATCCCCAGCCTCTCAAAAATACTACATTTGAAGGCAAAGTCTTAGAATAGGCAGAAGACTGTGTGTGGCATAATTAAAAGCTTATACTTAGAGACAACAGCACCCGTGTTGAGATTCATTGAACAATGGAAGTTAATCCCATGCTGAGCAGCTGTTTTTGCATGGAGATGGAGTCAGAGCGAGTTCAACCTGAAACTACAACAATCCACCTCCAAACACAGCAGCAACTCTGATCCTGCAGACGGTATTACAGATTCATGCACTCTGAGAACAAAAGGAATAATTTTCTGCAAGAATGGAAGAATATTTCATAGAAACAGTCAGAGGGAGGATGAATGTGGACAAGAACAGCTGTAAATCTTGGAAGGTTTGGTGACTGGTAGTGTGGTAGAATGGTAGAATATTGCTGTGTTTATAAAAATGTATAGTTCTGACTCTAAATTCCGATTGGATGAGTTGGTTCAAAGCCATTGTAACGGCACACTTGTAACTTTACATTGAATATAAATGTACCAAGTTAATACATTGCTTTGCTAATGTCAATTTTTGCATGATCACATACCCTAAAGTATTGACTTAAAAACCATTACATGTTTACCTTTTATGACAACATGTCCCAATAGCAGGGCTTATTGTCACAATGGAACTTGCCACTTAATCAGTGGCATAAGTTTCACGTGAATATTGGGGGGTGACGGGGGAATGTGTCCCCACCATTACAACAACCAAATGAAAATCTATGCCTCTCTTTAAATCTATATAACTGAAAATAGAGGAATGCGCACATCCAAACCGGAGTGGTGGTGGCGTAGTGGACTAAAGCACATAACTGTTAATCAGAAGGTCGCTGGTTCAGTCCCCCACAGCCACCACCATTGTGTCCTTGAGCAAGACACTCCACTCCAGGTTGCTCTGGGGGGATTGTCCCGGTAATAAGTGCACTGTAAGTCGCTTTGGATAAAAGCGTCTGCCAAATGCATAAATGTAAATGTCCAAAACAATTAAGGGCAGGTGCATTATCAAAAAAGGTAACAGTTCATAGTGAAAAAGGAGACCGGCACACTGCTACATACAGTATGCTCCCTTTCAGTTTAATAGATTAGACAAACACTAAGGTCTTTGTCAGACAATGATCTTGTTTATCTAATCTATTAAATTGTAAGGGAGCATATGTAGCAGTGTGCTGATCTCCTTTTTTTCACTATGATCTCTTTAAATCTATGCCTGCATTAAACAGCCTTTTCAGCAAATTTTTCAAAGTAAAACAATTATAAAACAAAATAATCAATGAAACAATAAAATGGAGAATGTAATGTACAAAAACATCATCAAAACAATTGTTTTGGACAACAAATTATTAATTGCAATTAATTGAATACATTTATGACATATAATACATGTGACATCTTTCATTATATTTCATTCTTACTTTCATTCTATAGTCTGAATGTATGATAGTCTGGTTTGATTTTGTTTGCTTGTTTATCCAAGAGCTATAACTAAAATATGATGATGGTAAAACTTCACTTTTGTAGACTTAAAAAAAAAATATATCCTAATTTAAGACAGTTTTGAACTAGTTGTTTGAAAGCAACATACAAATACTCTGCTAGAGAAAATAGACATTTGCTCATTAGCCTTTTCACTCCAAATCTTAATGTTACGGAGGAATAGCAATTGTGACAAATTAAATACACTCACTGAGCACTTTATTAGGAACACCTGTACACCTATTATTCATGCCTTTATCTGATCAGTTAATTGTGTGGCAGCATTACAATGCATAAAATCATGCAAATACGGATCAGGAGCTTCAGTTTATGTTCACATCAACCATCGAAATGGGGGAAAAAATGTGATCTCAGTGATTTGGACCGTGGCATGATTGTTGGTGCCAGATGGGCTGTTTTGAGTATTTCTGTAACTGCTGATCTCCTGGGATTTTCACACACAACAGTCTCTACAGTTTACTCAGAATGGTGCCAAAAACAAAACACAACCAGTGAGCGGCAGTTCTGTGGATGGAAATGCCTTGTTGATGAGAGAGGTCAACGGAGAATGGCCAGATTGGTTCAAGCTGACAGAAAGGCTATGGTAACTCAGATAACCACTCTTTACAATTGTAGTGAGCAGAATAGCATCTCAGAATGCACGACATGTTGAACCTTGAGGCGGATGGGCAACAACAGCAGAAGACCACATTTGGCACTTTATTAGGACCGTGAATTAGGACCTACAGAATGTGTAGGCTATGTAATGCACTGTTGATTCAAAAAGGAAATGATAATAGTTTTTATAAGAAAAGGTCATTTCTCCCTTCCTTTACCTAGGGTGCTTCGCTAAAAGCCTTCTTTTCTTCTCTAGCTTCTCGATTCAACTGTTTTATTGATCTGGCACAGGTGAAATGTTTTCTTGGCACACCTCAAAGATCCTTTTTTCATTGTTATCTAACTCCTTTGTGGCTCAGCTGTCCTTCAAAATGTTCTTCAAAGATTTGCCCTCAAAACCAAGGCCAAATCAAAGAAGGCCAACACTGAGGAAATATTTATTTTTCTCAACTGAGATTCTGATGAAAAGTTCAAACACTTTTGAAAGCACAAATGAAACGAGATTTGCCTAAATGAGTAAGAATTATCTTCCGAATAATAAGTAGTGAATAGGTCCACACAGACTGTGCTTCCACTAATGTGATTTGTGTTACTATTTATAAAGTGTTACTTTTTAGTTAACAAACTTTAGGTGGTGTGAATGCACTTTCAGAACTCTACTTGATTATTCTGGCTTTTCCTTTTAAAATGAATCCATTCTTTATGGGTCCGAACATTTTTGTATTATCTTGGCTCACCAGATTCTGAGTGCTGGATCTAATGAGCAGAAATGGCAAGTGCCAATCTGCCATATGGAGCCCCTAACATAGATTTCTACCGTTTCCTTTCTAACTCCAACACTCCTTTGTAAGTGTTTTTGTTGTTGTTGTTGTTGTTGTTGTTTTTATTGTTTGTTTGTTTGATTGTTGGTTTGTTTTTTGTCTTAGTGAGACTCATTTTATAAACATGAATGTGGCTGGTCTTCCACTTCTTTCTCTCCATAAAAAACTTCTCTAAGGAGGTGTGAGGTCTGATGGCATACTGTTTTTACTGAGTAGCGCAGATGGTGACCCACTCACAGAAATCCTTTTGAAATCCCTTAGAAGCCATGAAAAATGAAGAGCAAATGAATATAAATTAAGGGCCTCACTCAAGATGATTGAACTGGCTGATTCAGACTTTAAAGGAAACAGAAGCGTGGCCTCTGGACTGTTATTGTAGAAAGGTGAATGATGTTTGATATTTCACATTGAAGCAGGTCATTGATTTATTTTATCTGATTGTTTAATATGGTTCTTTATAGGCCAGTACACAACATTTTAGCAAATCTGGTGTATGCATGAACAGAAGTGTTATTTGTTCACCGTTAGTGGCAAAAAAAAAAAAAGCCATTTTAGATTTTGGGTGGGGGAAATCGTCCTAAAAATGGCTGAAATGTAGTCGTCTCTGTGTATTAAGATGGGATAGGGAAAAACACACTTCAGCTTTAACAATGACTTTGGAAAAGAAAAGACTAGCCCCAGTGTTATATAGTTGTTTTTGTTTTTTTTTGCTATATAGATTTTGAACATATTCAATTGAAACAATGTATTACAATGTATTTTACAATAAATAAAGTCCTCTAAATGTGAGCAAACTGCAGTATGAATAATGGAACAGATGATCATGGACTTCTCTGATCAATAAAAGATTAATTTGAGGAAAGGATGTAAGTGTATAAGTGAACACCCAGCCACTCTGTGTGCGGACAAATCAGATTACCCAACAGCAAGATAAACAGTCCTATATGGAGATATTGATTACGTTAATTAAACTCAATGAAAGTTGTGTTTGCGACCGGAATCATAACCCAAATGTCGATGGGAGCAGCTCTACAAATGAGACTTGTTGCATTTGTGTACCAAATGTATTTAAATACGTGGGTGCCAAATAAATCCACATTACTTTGTCTCCAGATTCCAGAGTGCTCTTGAGTAACTTATTGTGCTGAGAGCAAAGACAGACACTTTTATTTGAAATATAAATACATTAGGGTACTGGTGTGCCCTTGTGCAACACAATTAAAAAGGTGTACTTTGCCATCAAAAGCAAAGTACATACTTTTAGTACATAGTTTAGGTAGGTCAAATGGGCACAACAATTGTCTCTGTAGTGGCTCAGTTGTGTCATGCCATACCTGTACATTGAACACACCTGGTGCATGCTTTGGGGAAAAATATATCTCAACAAAAGATTTAAGGTAGAAATTATAAAACACACCAGGAATCAGATATGTTGTTGTACCCATTGGCCACCTGCTCCTATCATGGAAATGGACTTGTGAGAGTAAAGCTAATAATGGAATGGCCATGATTTGAGGGGAGGAAGATCGTCTCCTATATACTGTATTCCCAAAATAAGTTTCACTGGAAAATCTGTTTCATTTTGTGGGTCATCCAAGAAATCCCCTCCTAGTGACAATCCGTGATTAACAGGTCTGTTCCCTCAATTGATTACACCTGCTCGTATCTTTTATAAACCTATCTTCTGTCTAGCTTGCAGGCTGTTTGGGTTTCTCATCATTACATCTCAATGGAGAGAGACAATCTAAACCTTCTTTGAGGAGAGCAGAGCCGTCTAAAAACAATCCAGTCATTACTGGATGAGAATTGTTCCTGTCAAGTTGGTAAATCCAGCATATAATTGAAACCCACAGTTTGTTCCAACAATGTGATGTTACATTAGTGGCCTGAGGCAAGGTGAGTCAATTCAAATGCTCATTTAATGTTTGATAATTAATTTAAAAAATGTAAGCAGAGATCAATTGTTTAAAATAATTGATTGGTTTCGTGACCTTCTAAGGTTGCAAGAAATAAGAAGTCTCAAAGCATAGAACACTAAAACTAGTAAGCTAAAGAAAGTTGCCAGCATGTTTACTTTTAACAATGGGTTTTCAAAGTGTATTTACATGCATACTTTAACAATATTCTGCACAGCTTCTTGTTTTATGTAAACCGGGGAGTTTGTGATAATTTTTTCCAAATATTGGTGTTTCAGAGAAGTGGTGAGGAATGCAAGGCTGAAGTAGTCACATAAGTATTTATATGTATGAACCTTAAAGCCAAGTATTGTTAAATTTAAGTCAATTAATGTAGCTAGATAGCTATGCTAATGCTAGTATACAACAAAAGCATCTGCGTTGTTGGTACACAATTTTATGACATGATACAGTTTGTCCCAGTGATGGCATATTCAACCCTAAAGCTAAGTAATGTTGCAAAGGTAAGTAATAATGCAACCTAAAAGCTATGTAATTTTTCATTTTAAGTCCATTAATTTAGCTAGATGGTAATTCTAGCATGCAACACTACATAAAATGGGGATTGTGATGTCTATTGGCTTTTATGACATGCCACGTCCCAATACTGGTGTATTATTTTGCTACATACTCAACAATTTGTAATTTGCCATCACCTGCAATATACATACTGTATTAGTGTATAGTAAAAGAAGGTTGCCAAAATTTTAATGTATGAAATTAAAAGCTAAGTCACCTAATATTGAATTTCAAGTCAGTTAATTTAGCTAGATGAAACTTTAAAGGCATGGTTTCCAAATACTGGTAAATTATTTTGCAACACACGCAAAAGAACTTTCCCATCACCAGCGAAATGCATAGGCTACTATGCATGGGATAAGTATGCTGCCAATAATTAAAGAAGATGTCTAAGATTAAAGTGGCTGAACTGGTTGAACTAAGAGTTTAGATGTGGTTGTATTCTCAAAGTGTTGCCTTCCTCAATTTTCTGCCCAGTTTATTGCAGTAAATTAGGAAAGTTTTTTTTCTTTTATTGCCTACAAAACTTTACAGCCTCTAATACTCTACGGCCTTCCTGATTTTGCCAAGTGGTTGTTGTCCTGAGACCAACATTTTGAATGATGTCCCTGGGACAACAACTGCCAGAGACGATTTTTGTTTCAGGGATCGGCAGTGATGGTGGGTGATGGGTGATGACATCACACACTTTGATTAGCTGAGGCAGTTGTTGTCCCAGGGACATCATTCAAAATGTTGGTCTCAGGACAACAACCACATGGCAAAATCAGGTCGTGCAATACTCTACAGTATTATGATGATTTGCTGTTCATTAGAGAAAATGTCTTTAAAGAAAAGCTGTTCACTAAAAACAAATTTTTGCTCAAACATCAATGAGCCATTGGACAGGAGATGTGGAAATCACTTAAAGACCTTTCCTACATCATCGATTTGTGCTAAATCCTCATTATGCCTTTTATAAATAATCACTTTTTGCATCAGTTTAAATTCTAGGTTTCCTTTGACCTCAATATGCTGAGTTTGTCTTTCTAAGAACCAGGGAGTATTGCTTCTAACCAGAATGGAAGCAATTATTCAGAAGAAGTGCTGCGGAAAGTGAAACTGGGCAAATATAGAAAGATACAGAGAAGAGTGAAAACTAGTGTGAACTGTATGCGTCTGTGTGGTTGCATTATCATTCTGTTGGGAAGACTCTTGTTGAATGGAGGTGAAACCTTTTAAACCTTTGTCAATATAAAATGCTCCTTATCCCTTCCCCTCCTATTGGAAATATCATTAAAATGAGTTTTACACTCAGAAGTTGGAAGTTGACCCCAAGTTTTAATTACAATTGGGAAATTCTGAGATAATTTTGATACCTGATTTTCTTAACCGGGAGGAGTTGTAAACTTTCAACATGGCTTAGGATAGTTTCAGTAGTGAATTACAAGTTTTGTTCACTTTCTAAATGCAGCTAATTGTTAGCGCTTGCTGTTTTGGTCATATTCATTTATCTATGTCAGCGATTTGATGCTTGTTGTACACTTTGTGAAAATTGCTTTTATTTAACAAATTCCATTATCATAAGGCAGCTAACTGTATTATGGTGTCAAAAAAGAAAGTTCCTAGAAATATGTATGTATGAATGAACCTGCGATAGGAGAAAGTAGCTTCTGGTTGTTCCTTGTAGGGTACTCCGCCTTACAGACTACATATGGTTAGGATTAGAGTGGGTGTGGGGCTAGGGTGTCTGCTGCCTCCCAGGAACAAACTGGGGCCCCTTTGTACAATGGGCGACTGAACCTGGCATTTTCCGTGTTTCCTGTTCTTTCCGACAACAAATAACTTGAATGTGACATACTCAGAAGTACCACTTCAGAAGAGGGAAGTAGGATAGCACATGAAGGCAACCAATGATGAAATCATTTTTATTTTTGGGTGATCTATGCCTTTAACATAATTCTTAAGTTCTGTATTATGGCCCAGAACAACAACATTGGGATTCTTTGGCATAATTGAATTAGATTTGAAGTAAATTCAAGCCAGTTTTAAAATCTCTTGTTTATTCATGTTTTTTTGTTTGTTTGTTTTTTGGCCTGTGTGTACACTAGAACCCAGAAGCTCCCATTGAGATCAAAAATTCTCTCCTACAAATTGAGTGGCTTGCAGACATTGTTTTCTCCCTTCCATTGTCTCTCATATAATCTATGAACTACTGGAGGTGGCAGAGTCTAAATATATTGTGTAAATGGAGAAGCAATCTGCATTGGATTGTGCTGCAGGCAGATCTTGTTTACCGAATATTATATATAATGGTGTTCTTGGGCAGTCACACTGGCGGTAGCTGAGATTTCATTCACTCAAGATTTACAAAGAAATGATTGCTGTTGTAGTTGTTTGTGTTGGAAATGTAATATTATGTAAATGCATTCAATGCTGAAGGCTCAGGAAGCACACACTGATATGACTCAAAGTTTACAGTTCCCAGCTTGAGTGTCTGTCTTTCTTAGTTTTTCAAAACATCTTCATTCTCCCATCAAGATTTATTAATCTTCCTAGGGGTCTTGATATTCTCTAGACTGCACACCGCATCCCCTGGAGCATCAGGACTGTCTCACATTCGGCATCTGTCAGAATTTGTATTCCCTTGCCAGTAGTGGCACATCCTGGGAAGGACAAATTAATTAGCTGGTGCAAATGCTGGCAGATGGCTTTGAAGGACACTCGCTCTGCCTCAGGTGAAAGCTCTTGCTCATCGTAATTCCCACACAAATTCATATTTCCTTGTCATACATTTTTGTTTTGCGTGGGTAAAAGACCTGCAGACTGAAATTACACATGTTGTCAGCCACTGACTGTGTCTTGTGAGACCAAGTTTTATTCCTGCAAGGAGCGCTTGATGCTCTGAAAAGAGAATCATCCGCATTAAAATTTCAGAATGTTTTGTATCCTTTTTGGAGACATTATACACTGGATATTTATTTGTAATAAAAGCATAATTTCTTAAAAGCATAAAAAAAAATCCTCATCCAATAACAATAAATGACTGTGATTTGGCCCACTCTGGCCAGCACTGAGAAAAGAGGTTCCACATGACACCATGTGGGCAATACCAGCTCGTACAATGCAGGGGCGACTTCAGTGACTTCAACAGACTCACAGTGATGCAACTGAAAGATATCTACATTTACATTTATGCATTTGGCAGACGCTTTTATCCAAAGCAACTTACAGTGCAATTATTACAGGGACAATCCCCCCACAACAACCTGGAGTCAAGTGCCTTGTTCAAGGACACAATGGTGGTGGCCATGGGGTTAGAACCTGTGACCTTCTGATTAACAGCCCTGTGCTTTAGCCACTACGCCACCACCACTCAACGCCATATATGCATGAAAATATATGCATGATTGGCTGGGACAAATCACCCCCATCAAAGCATTGGGAGGGACATGCCAATATTTAAAATTGTATTTCTTGTTCATTGATACACAAGTCATACACTCAGCACCTCACATTTCTCCTCAATCACTCTTTACGGGGCCATACTTCATGCATTTTACATAATATAATATAAATAAGCATAACCCTATAATGATCTTAAAAGAAAGTCAGTAACCGTAATCTGATTACAAGAATTAAAACAATTATGCAGTGCACTACTTAAATTACTGGATTACAGTAACTAATTACTTTGTAATTTGATTTCACCCAACTCTGATAAACCCCCCAAAAAAGTTAACTTGACTGCCAGTTATTACCATCAGCATGCATGTTCTTTATGTGGAAAAAAGTAGTTTAGAAATTTTGATAATACAATGACACGGGGCAAAGTCATTCTGTTGCATTTGAGCGATATGAGGGTGGGTAGGTGATGGCAATGCTGTTTAACCTGTTGATATGCAGAAAATTGCTGTTTGTGGAGCATTGCTATCGTGAAACCGAGATCGGATATCAATGTTGAACCCTTAGACCTTTGAAAAGATGTATAATTTGTTGACATAATTGCATTCATAGACGGTCAATTATATATGCAGAGTAAGCAGAGTGACGTCACTACCACGTGTGGGTTATTGTGGATGAATGGTTAAAAGCAAAAGATTTGGTGAAATTGTGACTTGATTGGACTGACCAAATTTAGAAATGTTAAGAGGATTTCTGCCAGTGTTTTAGACAAAAAAAAAATGTAATGTAATTGTGCAACTTGATTATCAAAGGGAATTTTTTTTTTTTTACTTAAATTTATTGATTATTAATAAAATAATGACATATACACACCATTAAACATGAGAAAGAGGATAAGAAAAATTTATTAAATGTCTGAGATGGCTGGGTCATTATAAAACTCATGATTTCAGCTATTTGGAACGGAAACCAACAATCCATTGTGGCCCTCTTTCAATTCTAACCGCAATGACAAATAATCAGTCCAATCAGTATGCTAATCTCTCGCGTTCAAACCGACTATTCATCAAAGTCACTAATTCGGCGGCTGTCTTGGGGTCTTTTATTTTGCCCTCTTTTTTGCAAATGTGATAACTGCTTAACATTATCAGTACCTTATCAGGCCGAGGCCAGAACAATGGCACCAGTCTAAACTTGAATGAGCTGAAAAGGTGGCAGAGAAAATGCCCATTGTGATTTGTCACAATGTGCTCGATAAAGAGAGCGTGTGAGGAGAATGAACGGAGAGGCCTATCAATTATGGCTCAATTGTTTCCCATTCATTTATAATTTAATGAGGGAGACAGGGTTCTGTAGCTACAGTTAGTGGGAAATACAAAGACACCAGTATGTAGGACTCTAGAGAGAAAACAAAGGCTTGCATATGTCTGTCAGGGTTTGTATCTAGGCACAAATGAATACTGAAAACCCCTCAAGTCCCATGTTATTGTTTGTGTGCTTGAGTCAATCGCACTGAGGAACAAAAGATCTAAACACAAAGCTAAGCTAACGTTACAGCAGCCGATATTGGTGCGCCTCCATTAAGTATTGTGAATGAAAATTAATTAATAATTCTGCACATACAGAGTAGTAATTTTTTGCAATTCACATTGCCATTTTATCTGTTTTTAATCTGTCGTCTTGTTTAAAATTATATGAAGCCATGGTTCCTGAGGGCCCAGTGCCAAATTGTGATGAGTTTATCAACAGAATCACATAGTAGGCATAATAATACTCATTCAGTGATTAAGAGTTAGATTTCCCTCAAGGTACAAAGAATAGTCTCGCACATGCACACAGATTACAACAAATGAATGTAAACAGTAAGCCATCAAATTAATGATCACTTCTCTCTAATTGGAGATGTTCATTTTGAGACATCAGCGGCAGTATGGGAGTGTGTGTGGGGTTGCTTTATCGGCACAGGTCCTCACACAAATCAGAGGTGCCGATAACATAATGAAGCCATTCAAAAGTCATCTACAAGTGACGGATACTCATTTGCATTAGTGGAATGTGGAGACTGCTGCATTTTTGAATCGCAAAGTGACAATTTAATTACCTTTGCCTTACATGAAGATGGAATGGATGCAAAGTCACAGTGAGAGGAGATATATATACATTTATAGTGTTGAGAGGATGTTTTTTTTATTCATTTAAATGATGCCATGAATCACAGGAATGCTCTGTATTTTGGTGAGCGCAGCAATTTTTATGTGGATCCAGATTTGAAATCAGACATCATTAAGTGTTTTTGCCTTCAATACCCCATTCACTTTACTGAATTTAAATGATGTTGTTTATACCAAGGTTTTATGACATGAAAACCAGTTGGTTTACAATGTTTTTCAAATATATTTGGTTAGGTGACATGAAGTATACTGCATCTAAAAATATTTGAAAGTTTTCCCATTTCTTTCATCATTATTAAATGAATAGTTCACCCAGAAATGAACTTTCCCTTATTTACTCACCCTCATGCCATTCCAGATGTGTATGACTTACTTTCTTCTGCAGAACACAATCAAAGGTTTTTGGAAGAATATCACACACTGACAGGTACAAACTAAGTCACAAAGAGAAAGTTATATAACCTGTCCAAAAGTGTCTCTACACTCTAACTCAAATCAAAATGTGTCTTCTATCCCTGAAGATATCCTTGACATTTTTCTTTGCACAGGTACCAGCCTCTGCACCCATTCTGACAAAACTGTCCATAGCTTCATATGACAGTTAAGTTTTTCATAACATTAGGTTGCATAAAATTAGGTCACAAAGGTCATGATGAGTCTGATTCCAAGGGAAAAGCATGATTTGAATGCACTCTAGGGGCCGTAGTGCCGCAGTTTCTTTCAGCATCTCAAGCAGGAGTGCCGCATCTTTTAGACACTGTGTCAGGAAAAAAATTACTTAATTTTTTAAAGACACACATGCGTTCTATTTTATTTTTTTGTACTGTGTATAGCATTTTCATGCAAGAATGTGTTCGGTCTGAATGGCCGCTAAATTAAATGCATGTGTAAAGAAAAGGGACTGTTTCCTTTTCGGAGGAAAAAATATAAATATAAAAAAAAATTCAAGCTAACACAAGATAGTGGGTAGTTGTGGGATTTTGTTCTAAAAAAAAAAAAAAAAATTTTTAATCAATTTAATTTTTTCCCCTTTGTTAGTTTGTAATATAAAGGTAAATATCTTTCCTGTTATTCTATAAAGGTCAAAACCAAGTGTAACAATCTGTTCATCTTGTGTATATACTGTGCATTGCAATTTGCTCATTTGATAAAATATTTTTCCATCTGCACCACTTAAACCCTTGGGGTGTGTGCCCATTTCAATCTCTTTATAGTATATGCTTGAAGGAATATTCCAGGTTCAATACAAGTTAAGCTCCATCGACAGCTTTAGTGGCATAAAGTTATGTCATATAAAATAATAATTATGACTCGTCATAAACACACAGTGAGGCACTTACAATGGAAGTGAATGGGGCAAATATCTGGAGGGTTTAAAGGCAGAAATGTGAAGCCTATAATTAAAAAAAACACACATTCATTCTTCTAAAACTTGTGTATTATTTGAGCTGTCAAATGGATTAATTTTGTTGTTTACGCTTGTTTAGTGTTTACATTGCCATGTCTGCATGGCAACTAAGTAGTACATTTGGATATAACTTTACACCGAAAAGGTTGGCAAGTGATTTTTATCGCACAAAAATCATGTTAGCATGTATAATGTTTACATGTTGTGGCTATACTTTTAAAATTGAGTATTTTAAAGTTTATGGATTGGCCCCATTCACTTCCATTGAAAGTTCCTCACTGTAACCCAGATTTTGGCTTTAAAAAATTAAATAAAAAAGGAGCGAGTCTTAATTTGTGCCAGTCATCATTATTCCACAAAAGCTGTCGATTGAGTTTCTTGTATTGAACCTGGAATATTCCTTTTTAATAGTGTTTCACTGGATTCTGTTCACATACAGTGTTTGGGTAAGGTGTTACAAGTAACACATGTTATGTAGTTTTTTCCAAGTAATGCAATATTTTTAATTTGGACCATAATAGTCTTTGTGTTTGGTAAAACAATGTTTTTTTTTTTTCTTTTATTTGTGTTTTCTGCCATGCTGATGGAAAAACAAATCATGCATATTCCTGTTTAGTCGCTTAATTATAAATATGATGTGAATAGACCTTTAGCATGTTTTTATACATGTGTGGTGCAGTATTGAACATGACCTGCAATTTCTCTTGTATGCGGTGTATGACTCCTTTGTATTGAATGGATAGTGATTTTGCTCTGAAAGAAGAGAGTGGCAGCCGGCGAGCAGAAAGAACCACAAAAGTAATGCAATTCATTACATAAAAAGTAACATTTAATTAATTTACTTTTTGAGGTAATAACAACATTCTAACACATTACTTTTAAAAGTATCATTCCCCAACATTGCTTGCATACATTTAAATAAATGTAAACATTCTAGGTGCAAGGACATCTGACTGATATATTTTGTCACTTTGAAGGTTGAGTTTCGCTCTTACTCTGAATGGATTCCCTCACCATCGAACCCCACAGACATCTGCATACAGTTCACTAGGTTCTCAAACAGGGTACAGAGTTCAAACAAAATCAATATAGCACACAATGAAATGGACTCGAGCATAATTTGGCACACTTGAGACAGAAGACATCTCCTGCTTTTCTAGAACCAGTATGTGAGATGCAATATGTCCACTCAGGTCGCCATAAGCACATGCATTCAAGTATTGCATACTGGCATTCATGAGACTTATTGTAGTAAAGTGCTTCGTCTTTGATGCACCCCTTTTGGTTGAAGCGCAGGCCTATTTTATGCAGTAAGAGATGCTGCTATAATTGTTGATATGGTCTTGTTTCTTTCTTTTTCAGTTACATTGTCTCATGTTCGTTGTTGGTTGTCTCCTGTTCCACCATGTTGATTGTGTCAAACGGTGTCTCATTTTGTCTAATTTACTTAGTTGTTTTTTTTAGTCATTTGTCAGATCATGTCCTTTTTTAAAAAAAAAATGATTGAGTCTTTGTACCTTGTGATACTTGTTTCAAATTTTTCCATAAAGGGATGGTTCACTCAAATTAAACTTCTCTCCTCATTTACTCACACTTATGCCATCACTGATATTAATGACTTTCTGTCTTTTGCTGAACAAATTAAGGTTTTTCAAAGAATATTTCAGCTGTAGGTCCATACAATGCAAGTTAAGAGGTTCCAGAACCTTGGAGAAGCTCCAAAAAGCACATTTACGGTAGCATAAAAGTAATCCAAATGACCCCAGTGGTTATATCCATGTCTTCTGAATTTATATATTAGGTGTGGGTGAGAAACGGGTCAATATTTAACCACTTTCAAAATGTGAAGGATGTGAAAGTGGAGATTTATAGTAAAAAAAATTATTAAATATTGATCTGTTTCAGTGGGTGTCCCAGCCCATTGCCGCTGTTGTCTGGGGAAGCCCAACTCGTGGACCAACAACTTCCTGCAGCCTCCTGCTGTACGAGGACTTGAAGAAAGCCATCCTGCAACAGGTCGGCTGTAGCTCAGAACAACATCGGCAACGCTTCTGCTCGCTGATGCTTGGCGAGGACGGCTGCCCCTTCGCATTCACCCAACAGCTCCTTGACACCTGCCAAAGTTTGCTACTGTCTGAAGAACGCGACACAGAGGAAGTGCTCGATCTGGTGGTACTGGAGCAGTTCATCGCTCTGCTACTGAAAGGGACAGTCGAGTGGGACCAGTGCCATATCGAAACGACCCCAGGGGTAGTGGTACGTAATCGTCCCTAATGATTACCGCAGCACAAAAAATAAGTGGTTAGGGAAGAATTAAAGGCCATGTTGGGTATGGGGTAATAGAAGAATCCCACAGTGACCGGGCCAGCCCGGTGGTTCTGGTTCCTAAAAGCGACTGCTCTGTCCGGTTTTGTGTGGAATATAGAAAAGTAAATGCAGAGTCTTAAATTTGATGTGTACCCAATGCCTCGGATTGATGAACTACTTGATCAGTTAGGTATGGCTCGCTTTTCTTCGACACTGGATTTGACGAAGGGATTTTGGCAGACCCCCTTAACTCCCATGTTAACTCTTCAGTTCGGTTTGTTCAGGGCTACGTTTCAGTGGCTCATGGACAGAATCCTCAGACTGCACACTGCTTACGCCGCTGCCTGGCTCAAAACATCATTGTCAGTAATGATTGGCAGCAGCACCTGTGGCATGAGGGCTGTCCTGAAATCTTTGATATGGGCGGGACTCACAGCAAACACAAAAAAAGTGCACAATTGGGCAGGTGGAAGTACGGTATCTGGGCTATATAGAGTGTGAGTCCAGAGACTATTTAACAGAGACAAGTAACTTGTATTTAAATGAATGGGAGAAATTGGAACACCCAACCAAGAAGCTTTAGCTTAACAGTTATTGGATGAAGAGAGGAAGTCCCGCCTTGCCGGTAAAGGAGCCAAACACCTTTTTAGATACAGCCAATCAACTCTCTAACGTGCATGCACATTTCGTGTTTTAAAATAATGAGGTCAACATTCAGTTGAGTGAAACGTGATTTAATACACTGCATTAACAAATCAGTAAATGTGTTTAGGCAGAGGGATTATAAGACTAGTCTTCCACTGGCCATGACATGATACACAAGGTGAAATACTCGCATAATTCACTGACTTTAGCAGCCGAAATGTCCTGTGTTAGAAAGAGAAAGTGGATATGAGAAAAAGGTCCATAAAATCAATTAAGTTATGTTTTTAAGGAGTAATGCAATATACTAACTAGATACTTTTAAAACATTACCCAACACTGGTCACCAGCCCGCTGACAGATCTGACTAAAAGGGTGCAACAGATCCGGTCCAGTGGCGGAGCCGTGTCAGCAGCTGTTCTTGTGGGTGAAGGCTGCACTTTGCGGCAGGCCGTTATTGCACTCTCCTGACTTCGCTCTCCCTCTTGCAGACGGATGTGTCTGACAGGGGGTTGGGAGTGGTACTGTCCCAAATGGGGGAGGGGGAGGAGCGCCCCATGCTGTAAATTAGTAGCAAGCTCTCGCTGAGATAGACCAGGTACAGCACGAAAGAGGAGTGTCCCCCTTCGTTACTATCTGTTGGGGCGTGCTTTCACCCTCTGTTCGGACCATGTCCCGCTCCAGTGGCTCTAACGCATGATGTAAACGCGCAGATCACCCGTTGGCATCTAGCTCTACAGCCTTTTTTTAAAATGTCGATATTCATCCCCTTTTCTCCCTATTTGAAATGCCCAATTCCCACTACTTAGTAGGTCCTCATGGTGGTGCGGTTACTCATCTCAATCCAGGTGGCAGAGAACAAGTCTGCCTGCGCTTCTGAGTGTGCATCTTGTCATGTGGCTCATTGTACCTGACACTGCAGATACTACCAGCATGTGGAGACTCATGCTACTCTCTGCGATCACAACTTACCATGTGCCCCCTTAAGAGCGAGAACCACTAATCATGACCACAAGGAGGTTACCTCATGTGACTCTACCCTCCCTAGCAACTGGGCCAGTTTGGTTGCTTGGGAGACCTGGCTGTATTCATTCAACATGCCCTGGATTCTAACTCATGACTCCAGGGGTGGTAGTTCACATCAATACTCTCTGAGCTACCCAGGACCCCCTAGCTCTCCAGACTTTTAAGTTTGAGACGGTCCACATGAGTCTGGCGATTGAGGTATGTGTTGATGAGAGAGAGAGAGAGAGAGAGAGAGAGAGAGAGAGAGAGAGAGAGAGAGAGAGAGAGAGAGAGAGAGAGAGAGAGAGAGAGAGAGAGAGAGAGAGAGAGAGAGAGAGAGAGAGAGAGAGAGAGAGAGATTTCCCTGTTTTTTTTTTTTACACTTGTTCAATACAGAATTTGTTCTACTTTGTTTTTTTTCATGCTCGTATAAATGCTTTGGCAATACAATGTACAATTTGTCATGCCAATAAAGCTCATTTGAATTTAATCGAGAGAGAGAGGGAGGGAGAGATGCACGCAGCAATGATTGTGTGGGCCATTTATGTTCTACTGAAAAGAAAACATTTTGTTACCCTGAAAAGTGTTGGTTCAGCCAGTCTGCCAATCTAAATACAAATGCATAATAAGCAACAAAATAAAAGATGCAACCCCGTCATTTATTCCTCTGAATCTGTTTCACACAGACACTGCTTATCGATTGATTAGATGCCGCATTGGCTGGGTTTACACTTCTTGCAACCTTGGACCCCACTGAGTGCCCACACAATGGGATTATTCGCATGCCAGGTAATTGGCGTCTGTGGGGGACAGGTGCTCCCACAATGTAGCGGTGCTCTTCTGAGTCTCCATTCACATGGCTGTAATTACCTAATTGAAAAGCTTGCTAGGGGGAAATAGGACTGAGAGATAAGGTCTCTTTCTCCAAACCACAGGCTGCTTTTCTGTTGACCAGAAAAAAGCATCTATTTGTTGCCACTTGTGGTAAATATTGTCCAAGGGAGAAATCAGGGAAAGGAAGGCAGAGATAGGGGATCCATTGTAAATGAGGGGCTGATTCAGACGGACTCTGATGGAGGATGTACAGATGAGGGAATGTACAATAGACCTCAGGATTTTTTGTTTTTGCCTCCATATAGAGAGATTGATAACTAAGGAGATTTTTTTTTTTTATCAATACAAAAATTTGTATGAATGTTTCAGATTTTTCAGGCAACAAATCACAAGGAAGTTTAGCTGATAAGCACTATCACCATTTATATACTCTCTACAAATTACTCTACAAAGTATTCAATTTTTTTATGGTTATGGGCGTATTACATTGTAGTTACAATGTTAAATAAGCAATTAAGAACTGTTGGAATTAATGTTGGCTGAATGGTAATCGGTCAAACGTTTTCTTTAAAAAACATGTTTTGTTGTATTAGGTTGTACATTTACATTAGTTAATGCATTAGGTATCGTGGACAAACGATGAATAACATTTGATAACCTTTATTAATTTTGGTTAATAACTTTTTAAAAACAAAATTGTTTGTTGTTAGTTCATAATGCATTAGCTAATATTAATGTATACAACTTGCATAAAAAAAATATATCATTTGTATATGTTAAAATGAACAAACTAATTTTAAGTGCTGAAAAAGTTTTGTTCAGTGTTAATGTTTGTTAACTTCATTAGTTAATGAATAGAAACTTAACCCTCTTCTGGACTTTTTTTTTCCAGAACATTTTCTAGTGTGGTTTATTTTAGTCAATGAGAACATATCAATTAACAAAAATGAGTACAGTAAATCCCCACTAATTTATTTCCATAAACTTAATACTGGAATGTAGTGTCCTTATCCTGTTTATTTTTAAATACAAGAGGAAGACCACTTACAGGTCCTCCTTATTGCTGTATCAGGTCTAGCTTATGACCTGCTCATCCTTGTAAATCAGCTTCAGGGCCTCAGGTGGTCTAGATGGATTATTAGCTCCTACATTGAGCCACGAAAGGACCCATTAGTCTCCTCATTGTGACCTGTAGTTTGAGAAGTCATCTTGACCTTCCCAAGCAAAGGTTGACAAAGCTTGAAATGAACCATATAAAGGCCTACTTGTGCACTAGAAATTAATGTGAGTGGTTGCTTGCGATGTCAGTTTCATCCATTGGCTTAGGCTTACGAATGCAGTATCCTCAGGTCTGTTTTACACGCATGTTTAAATCCATTCCACAGATTTACCCACATATTTTGTGGAAATAATGCATATAAAGTCCACTTATTCTGTCTGAACTTGCTGTAAGGTTGAGAATTTGTTGTGTGGTCACAGAGCAACACCATGCTTAAAGATTTTCTTATTGAGCTGAAACAATGCTGCACTCTAGTGGGAGTTACTGTAAACTTCTGGCTGTAGTGTAACTTCTAGTGTAAAATTTGGATTGTTATTTTTGTCATATATATATATATATTGCAAAATATGGCATTTTTCTATCATGTATTATAGGAGGTTTAATATATAATAAATATATTTAAAATTAGATTCAATATGGCATATATCTATCTTGGCATATATCTATCTTGTATTATAGAAGGTTTAAATATATTTATAAATTATTTTTCAATTATTTGATCAAATTATTATTTGATCAAATATGGCCTGCCTGCAAAAGCAGAGACTAAATCTGATTTGTGAACTAATGTAACTTTATTTATATTAACCTCACTTAACAAACACAAACATATTTACATTTTCAAGTATTTCCCACTTTATGTATTGCAATGCATTAATTAACAGTCTTAACAAAATAGTATAACAAAACAAGCAAACGGCACCTTGGCAGGTCTCATTACAAATTTACATTTCATTAGTTTGCTTGGATATGAAGACTTCAGCTGAGGTCCCATCCAGTTTTCACACAACATACATTGTTGGAATTTGAACCAGAAAGTTTAGAACGGAATGTTCTCCGATTGCACAGATACGACTGGAACACCATGGGCACTCTTATCCGGTCTCAGAAAATCTATATTACACGTTATAAATTCACAGTATCACAGCTCAGCAACCTGGTGGAGTCTTTCTCTGGATCCTTCTTACAGGCTTTCCAATTCCTCTCGTAAAGAAATTACTAACTTTCCCACACTATGAGTGTGTGGTCCCGTTCAGTGCATCCTCCAGGGTAACAAAAAGGATTTTACAAGATCCTGTCAAATTTGTACTGCCAGAGAAAACAAAGAGATTCTGTTGTATTTAAAAGACATTACAATTTGGCTGGAACTTAGCAAAGGGGATTTAGCAAAAGTCTAGCTATTTGTAATGTAATTTCATAAATTCTATTTGATGATACATCTAATTATAGCCAATGCAAGCTGGCAGGTAACTCACCTGTTTGAAAGCTCCATCCAAAGCCTTAAGGCAGGCTGTTTGTCAATGTGAAAAACTCTGCTGTATTCTGTAGAAGTGGCATCAGAAGCTCTTCCCAGTGAAGACCAACCGTTGTCATGTCATTCTCTCTATATAGTCAGCAGAGAAAAAGCTATAATTTTATTAAATAAAAAAAAATAATAAATAAATATGGGGTTAAACGATGTAAACTGATTATGCCAAAAGAGCAGAACAGTTTGTAACGGTTTTACTCAAGTATTGAAGTAAACATTTATACGAGAGCTTTGCCACCCTCTTCTGGACTAAAATGGTATTACAAAATGTAAAACAAAACACTCCAGTGAGCCTAAATGCACAAGGTCAATGTTTGGGCTGGTTAGCTTTAGCAGTTAGCCCCTGATAGTAGATACAAAAAGCATCTTTCTTCATTGATGGCCATTGAAAAGTAGCCGTGTATTCAGATGATATATACTGTATATACACTCACCAGCTGAACAGCTGTCATTGAGACAAATGCCAACAGATATCTCTTTCCAGGTATATAAGACCTCCTTGCAAATACATAAATGAAGAATGTTTGGAGTCCGGCCTTCTACATTCACCTTGAATTGTGCCATTCACATACGGGCCATATTCATCAGTATGATGAATACCAGTTTTTCCATAGTTTGGATGCCGAGAGAAGGCAATCCGAAACTCCCTATGCTCTGGTGCCATAGCTACCAACTGAGTGGAGTTAAATTGTACCAACATAGCACTGCAGGAAGAGGACATCAGTGTCCACATAGAGTAAGGAGTCAACTTCCTTCAGGATCATCTGTAGAGAGGAAAAGAGAGGAACGGAAATCATGTATAGCAAATAGTTTACCCTTAAAATAAAAGAAAATATGCCCCTCTAATTCAGTTTCAAGGGCAAATGTCACATCAATTTTGTACACTTTGACCATTTTTTTTTTTTTTTTTTTGGTGAAAAATGCATTTTAAAGTGCAATCACTATCACATAATCAAGAAAAAGAAAAGAAAAAAAATCAACCCTTTTAGATCTTGAAATATAAAAAATATATATTTTAAACTGAGCACTTACAATGGAAGTGAATGAGGCCATTCTGTAAACATTAAAATACTATTTGAAAAGTATAGCACAAGACATTAACAATATGCATCTTAAAGGGTCATGTCATGAGGAATAACATTTTCCTTGATATTTTGACATGAGGTCATTCTACTATTTAAACATACTGTAAATTTCAGAACTCAAAACGTAATCCCAAATGCAATGAGCAATTATTGAAACAAGATTCCAAAACGCCTCGTTCACTTATTCCGCAACTTCACTACATCATTTGGGCACCTTTAATTCATGACCGCCTCCACAGTGAAAAAAACATCAATGCCTACTTTTCATCACATCGTTGGCCCTGCCCACTGGTGCTTCAGTTCGTAAATGGAGAAAGAGCAGGACAGACAGGCTTGGTGTGGTCTAACTATTCCTGAACACCAAAGGGGACCCATCTGGATTATTTTTGTATATAAACATGCACTAGACAGATGTCTTTGTTTGCTGTCATGTATGTAATGCCACTTTTAAAAGATGCTGTCAGGTTGTTGTTTTTTTTTAAGAAAATGTGGGACAAGTCAAAATATATTTTTGTGGTAGCATCAGAATTATGCCACAAATGCTGTCGATTGATCTTAACTTGTATTGAACCCAGAATATTCCTTTTAGGACTTGATTAAATAAACACTTAACTGTATTGCATTCTGTTTTTAATGTAACAATACATATTACAGTACATGTGATAAATGATATATGTAGACCAACAGTACTCATGATATGATCCTTTTCGTTTATTAGTCAGGTGGAGGGTACAGTATTCTGTATGCTGGCATGGCTTTATTTAATTGTTGTGAATTCTGCTGATACAAATATGTAACCTGTCACAATAGCTTGCTGGCTAATATGAGGTCTTGTTGAATTTGTGATAATTAACTTAAATATACCTTTTCTGACACATAAACATCTTTTTTTAGTCCTAAGGGAAGTGAAAAGGTAAGTAAGGTGAGCAAAAATCAGCAGAAAATATGTGCTGAACACTGGTTGTTTTAAATTCTTGTTGACTGTCACCTTCAATCATGTCTATGGCATTTATATTGGTAGACTGACATTACATAACACATTTTACCTCAAAACTCTATATGTCACCCAAAACTCAGGTGTGCTTGAGAAAGGCGTGATTAGGCCATTAGTGATCTGTTGCCAGCAATACTCTCCCTCAACAAATTCAACAAAACAGTAGAAGTAGGTGTGAACACCTTCCATCCTAAAGAGTATTTCATGTCAGTGTGGAATTACACCAGCTGTTGTCATGTGTGTCGATTCCTTTTCATGTCGATTCTATGAGTCCTGGACATTTCCGGGTATAATGATTCCAAACATTCAGAATTCGTTTTTTTTTCTCTTTTTTTATACCCTTCGGCTGCATCATAAACTGAAATTGAATGTCATATTTCGATGCATTGTGATTACGTAATGAGTTAGTTCAGTGTTGTTACAGACAGAACTCTTCATTAACTGGAATTCAAACTATAAATACAACAGGGAGTCTGCCATTTTGGATTGTCTAAAAATCGCATGCTCTGAACATTTAAATACTCCTAGGATATTCATGTGACTGGCACCAAATGTGTGCAACATCATGCCAAGACATTGTAGATGCTAAATTACAAACAGATTTTTTTATATTTAGAACTGTGTCACCATGGCGTATCAATATGTTTATGGCAAAAAAAAAAAATGGGAAACAGGAAGTGCCTTATATCTTCTGTGTGCATTGTGTGATTTTGATGAGAATTCAGCTGTATGTTTGGTAATAGGGGCTGATCACATTTATGCTGCCATTATGGGTCATGGTCATAGCGCCACCAACTGGCAGCAGGAAGTATAGCACTTTTAACAGACTTTGAAATAGCCCTCTTGTGTTTACATGAATTTAGCCCTCGTGTTAATATGAATTGCATAACAATTATTTATAATGTCAAGACACTGCTGATGTAAAATTGTAAAGGAATATTTGATTTTTGCCATGGCAACACCTTAATTGTTATTATTCCTTTCTATACTTGAGTGTTTTTTAACCACTTGGCATGCTTCAAATTTCAAGAAATTTTGCACACACAGAGTCGTCAGCCATTAGGACTGGGCAAATGTTCACACATGGGTGTGGAGGGGGCTCTGTAGTGCCCCCTTTAAAATGGGCATGTAAGATGGCCTCTGAAGCACCCCCATTTTCATCTAGTCAACAAAATTGGTACTTACAGTACATAGTTCTCATCAAGCAAGACAACTTTCATTATTATAGTTATTATCTCTGCCCAACAAGTCTGCCATTTTTTATTTTTTTTTAATATTGCAGTCTTTTAAATTTAAATGATACTCCTAGGGGATTCATGAGACTCACCAAATTTAGACAACATTATTCCAAGACACTGAAGATGCTAAATTGTGAACAGATTTTTTTAAATATCGAAAGATGTTGTTATGGTGAGGCATTCAATTAATGGTGGGAAATGGGAAACAGGAAGTGTCACATATCTTCTATGCAATGTGTGAATTAGATAAAAATGTAGATGTATGTTTAGTCTTGTGGGCTAATCACTTGGATGTGACTATTTTGGGTCAAGCCCATAGCACCACCACCTGGCAGCAGGAAGTGTGGCTCTTACAACCGAATTTTGAAGATTGCTTTAAAATGGTTTAGAATAATGTCAAATGCATGTCCACCTTGCATTGTTTTTCAAAAGCCACCAGGTAAAAAAGGACCCATGGTGCTTGGGCCCATCATCGCTGCTTTCAGCTATATTAAGATTTATTCCTCAATACTTATTAGTAGCCATCCTCGAAGTTACTAGCACCTTTTAGGGTTACTACAATATTTTCCATCATCTACTTTGTTCATGATGTTAATAATTTGCTATATTATACAATTAAATTATAGGTTTTTTAAATAGTGGCTGATTTCAAATATTTGCATCAGTTGTTACCATTTGCAAGAGTGCTAGTTATAGTAAGATTTTTTTTTAAATCTATTTATCAAGTAGCCATTTGGAGTACTCATGATAAATGCCAAGTAAGTTCAGAAATTACTTAAAAGTGAGAGTATATTTACTAGTAAGTTTTGATGGCTAAATCTGATGTAGAGTCAATTTATTTTCAAAGGCCAAATTGTGTTAGACACTGCTGTTACTTGATAAGTACTGTAAAGTAAGGAACAAGGCAATTAATTGTTTTACTGTATTCATATGCAAGATATTGCATCACTCCCCATGGCAACGTGCAGGGCCAGCAGTGAATATTAACCTCGTCATGAGTTTTACGGAACTTAAAACTGGTGCCACATAATCCCTGAATTTTCCCCAGAAATAATTTTGTTAACAGGAGTTTAAATCTTACATTTTATTAAGAGATATCTTCTATACTGCAATATATTTGTATACCACTGTTCATCATAAAGTAGGGGATGTAGTCAACATCTTACAAATACATTTGAAAATTTTAGTCATAAATGTTGTTTCTTGTGGAATTAACAGAATTTTATCAAGACATTCTCACACAACAGAGATAGTAGAAGCCGCACAAGAGATGCAATCTACCATAAGTGTCCAAAATGACGAACAAATAAGCAAACAATGTTTTCTAATAAAGCATACCAAGTACCAGCAGGTGCAATTAAAAACAGAGAAAGGAAGTCCTGTTTTGTCACAGTTACTCATAGATGGCCTAACACGCACCCCATAATGCATTTTGATGTATATTAAAGTTACAATACGTAACTGCTGCAATTTACATGTTATTAATGTTGAAGCACAACAGTTGACTCAATAAGTCTTTAACCACAAAGCTTTTTTAACCTCAGGGATAATTTCTGGAACATAACAGGTGCTGTTGCAGTGTTTTCAGATTGCTGTTTAAAAGAAGTTTACAAAATTATGCCATGATAGTAAAGAGAACAAGACTTTATGTAGGTGTCTAAATCCAAACAGACAACACTGATCTGATTCATAATACTATCCCATCATGTTGGTGCTACACAGAAATAATTTAGAATTGTCAATTTCTTGTATTTTTTCTGTACTCAAAGTTGCTTAAAAACAATTTATCACAAGCTGACCTTCAGGGCATTAAAGCAAACCAGGAAAACCATATCCTGAGAAATCCTATCTTCAGATACTATAGTTGTGGTAGTGAGAGATGGCCTGTATTGCTGAGTTAAGTCTGTGTCTTGGTAAGTCTTGGCATACATAATCTCACTTCTGTGTCTGTTAAAATGGATTATTAGGTTCAGGAGACTAGAAGTAATGTTCATAATCCAAGGGTTCCTAGTGAGACTCCCCATTGAGTGAGGACCCCTCCCCTCGTGGGGATGAGGATCTGGAGATCCCCCTTTCTGTGTTGTCAGAGTTGGATCCGCTCTGGCAATGGTGTTCTCCAGATGCTGCGCTGGAGGAAGAACTGGAAGAGGGCTTAGTTTTCTCCTTAAAGTCTGTTATGATAACTGTAAGATCTCCCACTGTCACTTCCAGATGCTGAGCACTGCTCCGGTCCACATTTTTTAACCTGGGCCTGCAATGTATGGAGCAATGGAACACAGATCAGAAAAAAAAATCAAACTTGTTTTTCTGCCAAATTAGGTTTATATGTTTTACCCCAAATAATTGTGTTGATTTAAGCATAAACCTCACTAAATTTGGTAAGATTTCATGAGAAACAAAATGTTTTTTTTTGTTATTGGTTTAGATATTTCTTTACTTGAAAAATATATTATACAAAAAAATAAATACAAAATAATATTTTTTTGCAGTAATATATTTGAAATTCATTAAATGCATATACTATTGTTCACAGATATTTGGATACATTTGCTAACACTTACCTGTTTATCACTAAAAGATAAATTGGTGTTTAAATTTTAGGAGATTTGGTGTTTTTTTTTTTTTTAAAGAGATTTTACTTAAATTATGCATTAATGTCTTTTTTTATTTAAGCTTAAATTAATACTCTGGGTTCAATACAAGTTACAAGCTCAATCAAATGACATTTGTGGTGATTTTGATTACCACAAAATTTATTTTCACTCGTCCTCAAAAATAGAGGCTACAGTGAGGAACTTACAATGGAAGTGAATGGGGCCAATTTTTGGTGGAATAAAAAGGCAGAAATGCGAAGCTGATAATTTTATAAAAGCACTCATATAACTTCTGTATTATTTGAGCTATAAAGTTGTTTAAATCGTTTTTACAGTCATTTTAGTGTTTACAGTGTTGCGTCATCATGGCAACCAAGTTGTAAAATTTAATGGAACTTTACACATAAAAGGTTAGTAAACTATTTTTATCACACTAAAATCATGTTAGCATGTATATTGTTTGTCATGTGGCTATACTTTCATAACGGGGTATTTTTACATTTGCGAATTGGCCCCACTCACTTGCATTGCATGTGCCTCACTGAAACTGAGATTTTTGCTCTTTTTTTTAATGTGGTAATAACATTATGCCATGAATACTGTTGATTGAGCTTAAAGGGATAGTTCAACCAAAAATAGAAATTCTCTCATCGTTTTAGATTTTTAGAAGAATATTTCTGCTCTGTAGGTCCATACAATGCAAGTGAATGGGTGCCAACATTTTGAAGCTCCAAAAATCACATGAGTCACCATATAAGTAATCAAATTGACACCAGTGGTTAAATCAATACCTTCAGAAGCTATACGATAACTGTGGGTGAGAAACAGATCAATATTTTAGTAAATTTTTACTATAAATTCTCCTCCCTGCTTTTTATCCTCCCTGATGAGCTTTTTGGAGCATTACAATTTTGGCACCCATTCACTTGTATTGTATGGACCTACAGAGCAGAAATATTCTTCTAAAAATCTAAATTTGTGTTCTGCAGAAGAAAGGAAGCCACACACATCTGGGATGGCATAAGGATGATTAAATGAGAGAATTCAAATTTTTGGTTGAACTATTCCTTTAACTTGTATTGAACCCGGAATATGTTTAAAATATTGAGCCTTGCAAACTACAAGAAGCAATACCCAAATTATGTAAATCAGGGGCCACTTTTAGAAAATAAGGGTGATCAGGGGCAGATAATAATTATACTTGAATTTCAGTTGGATTTTAAAATGTGTAGTAACCAACAGGCTTGCACAATTAATCAAAATAAAATCAAACCTGCGATATGACCTCATGGGATTATTAAATCACACAAGGCTGTGATTTAATTAAATAAATAGTCTGCTCGCTTCAAAGTTTATTTGCACTGCTCTGTCCAGTCTATATTAAGTTAGAGCATTTTTACAGAGTTTTCAGAGCTCCATAACTCATGCTTGGTGTAACAAGAGTTCAGTTCTGTTTGCTTATGTGCACCAAGCACTTTACACTAAACCAGTGCATCCCTGTATGAAGTGGGGGTTTTTTATCATCTGTGGTAGCAGCATCTCGGTCTCTGCAAGGCACTGGTATCATAACAATAATGTGGAATACAAGATGGGGTATAATTCAAACATATTTATTAAATGATTGCGGAGCAAACTGCATTATTAACAGTAGCACCTGTAGAGTCCAGAAACATGCACTCATTCTCCAGTCATTTGTTTACCTCACGAGAGAGCGTCACCCTTTTTACACTGCAATGTACATTAAATAAAATATTTAAATAATTAATTGTTTGTTTATTTAATTATTCAACCAACAGTTGGTTGACCCTAACCCTATTTTTGACAGCAAAAACTAGGCAACAACTATGGTATTACCACCAAGGAAATTCAGTAAACAGTAACATTGTGCAGAAGCTTACATATAACCAGTTTTGACAGAGCTGCTGATAAAACGTTAAATGATTAAATGAAGAGAAAATTGGCAATCTGTATCGGATTTTAAAATCTAATTGGAGCACCCCTAACATTCAAGTTGCCTGGGTTTCAATAACTAATGATGACGAATCGTGGGCTGAGACCCAATCACAAATGGATCAAACAGGTACACGGTGGATGGGTACAAATTGAATTAAGCGTTTTTTTTTCCTTTGATTCACTTTTTATGTATAGCTGAATTCAGAAGTTTAAATACACTTAGATTGAACTTATCAAATCATTATTTAACAACTCCACAGATTTCATATTAGCAAACTATAGTTTTGGCAAGTTGTTTAGGATATCTACTTTGTGCATGACATGAGTAATTTTTAAAACGATTGTTTACAGACAGATTGTTTCACTTTTAATTCACTGTATAGTTGTCTATATACAAAGTAAAACGATTCCTATATCAACTTAACCTGAAAGGCTGCTCGGCAAGGAAGCCACAGCTCCAAATCCACCATTAAAAAAGCCAGACTACAGTTTGCAAGTGCACATGGGGACAAAGATCTTACTTTTTGGAGAAATGTCCTCTGGTCTGATGAAACAAAAATGGAACTGTTTAGCCATAATGACCATGTTATGTTTGGAGGTAAAAGGCTGAGGCTTGCAAGCCGAAGAACACCGTCCCAACTATGAAGCATGGGAGTGGCAGCATCATATTGTGGGGGTGCTTTGCTGCAGGAGGGACTGGTGCACTTCACAAAATAGATGGACAGATGAGGAAGGAAAATTATGTGGATACATTGAAGCAACATATCAAGACATTAGCCAGGAAGCTAAAGCTCAGTCACAAATGAATCTTACAAATGAACAAAGACCACAAGCATACCTCCATAGTTGTGGCAAAATGGCTTAAGGACAACATAGTAAAGGTATTGGAGTGGCCATCACAAAGCCCTAACCTCAATCCGATAGAAGATATGTGAAAAAGCATGTGCAAGAAAGGAGGCCTACAAACCTGACTGAGTTACACCAGTTCTGTCTAGAGGAATGGCCAACTTATTGTGAGAAGCTTGTGGAAGACTACCCAAAATGTTTGACAATTTATGTTTAACAAATTAAAGGCAATGCTACCAAATACTAACAAAGTGTATGTAAACTTCTGACACACTGAAAATGTGATGAAAGAAATAAGAGCTGAAATAATTCTCTCTACTATTATTCTGACATTTCACATTCCTTTTTTTTGTTATTTTCTCACCTTTTCTCCCCAATTTGAAATGCCCAATTTCACGCTATTCTCTGCGGCATCCAAGCACAACTCACCACACCGAGCAAGAGAACCACATTATAGGGACCATGAGGAGGTTACCCCATTTGACTCTACCCTCCCTAGCAACTGGGCCAATTTGGTTGCTTATAAGATCTGGCTGGAGTCTCTGAGCACACCCTGGATTTGAACTTGCGACTCCAGGTGTGGTAATCAGCGTCTTTACTTGCTGAGCTGCCCAGATCTTTCACATTCTTAAAATAAAGTAGTGCTCCTAACTGACCTAAGACAGGGAATATTTTCTATGATTAAATGTCAGGAATTGTAAAAAGTTTAAATGTATTTGGCTAAGGTGTATGTAAACTTTTGACTTCATCTGTATTTACAGTATTTGTTTGTGGGTGAATTGAAAAAAGGTCTCGGTTTGGTTATTTTTTAGAAAGACTTGAGTATGAAAACATCTCTGTTATTGTCGTAACCTCCATTCCCTGATGGAGGGAACAAGATGTTGTGTCAATGTAGTGACACTAGGGGTCTCTCTTGAGAGCCTTGGTTACCTCCATCTTTGAGAAAAGGCCAATGAGAATTGGCGAACAGAATTTGCATGCCCCTCCCCTGGACACACAGCATAAAAGGAGGGAACCGTGCATTTGTTCAGACCAGTTTTTAGCTGAGGAGTCAAGAGTAAGGTCCCAGCCATTTCAGCAGCTTAGTACAGTGTTGTGGCAAGAGGGACACATAGTCTTCCTCCATCAGGGAATGGAGGTTATGACCGTAACCAAGATGTTCCCTTTCTATCACTCACTCAACGTGGTGTCGATGTAGTGACACTAGGGGTCCCTATCTAAAAACCCCACAACACTGAACAGCGTTACGTGGACTGCTGATGCAGGTGAAAGCAAGCTGCTGTGTGTGAAAATAGCAGGTGCATCAGACTGCATGTAACCTTCCCCAACATCCCATAAGATGGCATAAAGTTCCCCACATCCCTGAGGGAGGGAAGCAACATAACTAGCAAGGGAGCAGGCCGCGCCAGCCACCGCCTCCTTTTCTCTCTCTATGTTTTCTCTCCAGAGTGTTAGATGTGGCAGGGGCCATCTAACGGTATAACACACATCGGGGAAGGCATTCTGTACCAATCCTATTCTTTCAGGGGGGGAAAAGACCCCGTTGAGACCACATCCTGCCCAGCAGGGGAGGTTAAAATGTTGCAAATACGTCACATGGGCTTAGCGAGGACCAGAACTTTAATTCTAATGTTAAATCAAAATGATGTCATTACTCACGGATTAGTAAAAGGTGTAATTTCTTTATTATCTGTAATTGTATTTTTACAAAAATACAAAAAGTGGCGAGGTGGTAGGTCCTGCCTTGATGGGGAAGAGCTCTACAAACACCGCGACCGGGGGGCAAAAGGAGCTCTGCCCAAGGGAGACACGGGTCTGCCGACAGGGGGATCGTACCGTGGAAAATACAGCACAGGTCTGGCTGTGAACTTCCTCCGCTGAATTCGGAGCCAGAGGACTAGGGAGAAAGGACACCCAGGGTCCATAACTTTTGGACTTGACTGGGGGAGTAGAGCGCACGTCTTCACCTCAGGGGAGGAGAAAGGCGCTATGCGCAAGCGATACACCCTGCCAGCTAAACCAATTCTACGTGTTTGGACCAGACAAAACACGGGATGAGACCGGCTCAACCCGGAGATTGTAAAACCTCATGAAGTTATTGGGTGTTGCCAGCCCGCCGCTCTGCAGATGTCTGCTAGAGAAGTGCCATTGGCCAGTGCCCACAAGGATGCCACACTCCTTGTAGTGTGCGCTCGAACCTGCAAGGGGCGGGTACGGCCTGGGTCTGGTAGGCCAATGCAATGACATCCACGATCCAGTGGGCAAGCCTCTGTTTGGAGACAGCGTTCCCTTTCTACTGTCCACCAAATCAGACAAAGAGCTGCTCAGTGTATCTAATGCTCTGCGTGCGATACAAATAGGTGCGCAAAGCACGCATCAGACACAGTAACGCTGTGGGTCTTCAGATCGGGAGAAACACCAATTTGCGAATAAGCACCACTTTAGGGCATAAATGAGTGATTGTGTCTACGATGGCTGGTGGTAGATCATTTAGATCTTCCGCATCCCATCCAAGGGCCAGACGTGGAGGTTCCAGAGGTTTGGGCGTGGATGCCAGAGGATGCCCCGTCCCTGAGAAAGAAGGTCCTTCCACAGGGGAATTTGTAAAGAGAGGTGCTGTCGCGAGGAGCGTGATATCTGAGAACCAAGTCAGAGTGGGCCAGTAGGGGACCACGAGAATTACTTGTTCCTCATACTCCCTGACCTTGCACAAGACTTGTACAATTAGACTCACTTGTGGGAAATGCAGATCTACCTGTGCTGTGCCGAATCGAGCCCATGTTTGCTAGACTCTCCGCTGAGCGTTAGGTAACCGAGGCTCTCAAGAGAGACCCCTAGTGTCACTACATTGACACAACATCGAGTGAGTGACAGAAGGGGAACCACAGTAGCCTTTTGGCAGTTGAGCACGTGAAACAAAAAATCGCAATCACAATATTTTTCAAAATAATCGCAATATTACTTTTTGTACAAATCGTGCTGCTCTAGTAACCAACGATCACAGAATGCATTATAACTTTTTCTCATTGATTATCACTAGTAGACATAAAATATCATATATATTCAAATTTCCAGAAGGATGGCAAACATGCAGTAAATGATAATCCATAGAGTAAAATACATGCTGTATAAAATGCAAAACCTACAGCCACTTAATTTATTTGGGGAGAAGGAATTATGCAGTAAATTCCAGAACACAGGAAAATGTATCACCTCATTTTCTTGTGATTATTCTTTTTGTGCAATGGTTCTCTCTCATTCTTGTCTTTCTCTGTCTTTTCCTTTTTCTCTTTCTTGGGCTGTGTGGGTGAAGCAAACTGCTGAGGGACTTGCTGGGCTACCAGCTGGGAAACAGGACGAGGTTTCCTGTGGAAAAAAGAGAGAAGAATATAGGCAAGGGTAAGAGGCGAGCAAGGAAGACATTTCAAATCGAGATGACATAATCCTAGCTCAATAGAGCCTGATAAAAAGGACTGTGTGGGAAACAGCAAGTTAAAACAGGCTAGAGTGAAAGCCAGTTGAGAAATCTTGCCTACATACAGTAATCTGAGAAGAATGTGTTTTCACAACAGTTGAGAAATGGCAGCAAATTCATTAATCTGTTTTCCCTTCTACAGCAGGGAATTCACTGTGTTTCAAAATGCAATTTATTAATGGTGCTTGTTAATGCTCATAATTATGGTTAGTGATCTAAACAAAACCCTAACCCTCAGTATTTTGCCATTTGGTCATTTTGTCTATTTGAGTACTCAAAGTAATTACTTGAGTGCTCTGAGTACTCGGGGTGGAGGGGCTTAGACATGTAAATACTTGCTCAAAAAATTAAGGGAACACATAATCACCACAGTATAACACAAAGTCAATTAAACTCCAGGGATATCAATCTGTCCAGTTAGGAAGCCTAAGCGATTGTGAATCAATGTCACTTGTTTTGGTGCAAATTAACATGACAACAGGTGCACTGGAGAGGCAAAAGCAAGACAACCCCTAAAAAAGGGAATGGTTTTACAGGTGGTGGCCACAGACAATTGCTCTCTTGTCCTTCCTGATTGATTTTTTTCCCTCTAAGTTTGCATTTTGCTAGTGTCCTTGTCACTATTGGTAGCATGAGGTGGTATCTGCAGCCCATTCAGATTGCACAGGTAGTCCAGCTCCTCCAAGATGGCACATCCATAAGTGCCGTTGCAAGAAGGTTTGCTGTGTCTCCAAGTAGTCTCAAGAGCATGGAGGAGATACCAATAGTTGGGCCGTTACACAAGGAGAGCTGGACAGGGCCGTAGAAGGGCATCAACCCAGCAGCAGGACTGGTATCTGCTCCTTTGTACGAGGAGGAACAGGAGGAGCACTGTCAGAGCCCTACAAAACGACCTCCAGCGGGTTACTGGTGTGCATGTGTCTGACCAAACTGTCAGAAACAGACATTTTACATTTACATTTATGCATTTGGCAGACACTTTTATCCAAAACGACTTACAGAGCCCTTATTACAGGGACAATCCCCCTGGAGCAACCTGGAGTTAAGTGACTTGCTCAAGGACACAATGGTGGTGGCTGTGGGGCTCGAACCAGCATCCTCCTTCTGATTACCAGATTACCAGTTATGGTGCTTAGACCACTACACCACCACCATTGATATTCGCAAGATAACACCAAAATTAGCAGGTCTGCCATTGGCACCCCGTTCTCTTCACAGATGAGAGCACGTTCACACGGAGCACATGCGACAGACGTGAAAGCGTCTGGAGACACTGTGATTAACATTATGCTGCCTGCAACATCCTCCAGAATGACCATTTTGGTGGTGGGTCAGTGATGGTCTGGGGAGGCATATCCTTGGAGGGTTGCATAGACCTCCACGTGCTAACCAACTGTACCCTGACTACTGTTAGGTACCGGGATGAAATCCTCAGACCCATCATCAAAACTTACGCTGGTGCAGTGGGCGCTGGGTTAGTCCTGGCGCAGGACAATACCTAGCCTCATGTGGCCAGACTGTGTAGGCGGTTCCTGGATTACAAAGGCATTGATGCCATTGAATGGCCCTCACATTCCCCAGACCTGAATCCAATTAAGAACTTTTGGGACGTTATGTATCAGTGCATCTGATGGTCAGAGTGACTGCGATCACTCTGACCATAGTCAATCCCCGAGATCATCGTCTGTCAGAATCATTACCGCTTTTGCCGGTGTCGCTGTGGTTCGCTTTGTGTGCGCTTGTAACATTTATATTTTAAAAGCTCATTATTACGGTTTAGTATTTCTCTGTAATATAGAACAGTGTTAGCAATGTTACATATAACATTCCAGAACTGGAACTCAAAACATTTTCTGTTGCCCGCCAAAATATATACAAGTAATTCAATTAATATCCCAAATGTGCGACAACTAGTCGACTAATGGCTTAAACTAATGACAACTAGTCAACTAGGAAAATATTTGGTAGGGGCAGCTCTAGTTTTGAAGACCCTGCATTCTGTTACATTCAGCTGTACTCCATCTAGATGTTTGAACAGATGTGCAGTAGGTGGCAGTAATTATAAGTATGCAAACCACCGTTAAACCAAAAGAAGATGATGTTTGAATAAAAGATTTCAACTTGAGTGTGTGTGCGTGCATGCGTGCTTCTCTAGAGTTTGGAGTTTGTTGCTGTGATGATTCATGCTTCCTCCCATTTAACTCGGAATCTTAAACTTCATACTGGGAAAAATGCAATGGAACGCCACTTTATGTTGGACTTACAATTCTTGCGGAAATCTTCATCACGCAAACATGGAGGTACCAAGGGAGATTTACAGTAAAGGATAAACCTTAATTTTATTTTAAAAAATATACATTGGAGCCTGGGTAGCTCAGCGAGTAAAGACGCAGACTTCCACCCCTGGAGTCGTGAGTTTGAATCCAGGGCGTGCTTGGTGACTTCAGCCAGGTCTCCTAATCAACCAAATTGGCCCGGTTGATAGTCACATGGAGTAACCTCCTCATGGTCGCTACAATGTGGGAACATGGTGAGCTATGCGTGGATGCCGCGGAGTATAGCGAAGCCTCCACATGCGCTAAGTCTCCGCGATAATGCACTCGGCCAGCCACATGATAAGATGTGCGGATTGACTTAGATGAGGAGGCAACTGAGATATGTCCTCTGCTACCCAGATTGAGTCACTACGCCACCATGAGGACTTAGAGCACATTGGGTATTGGGCATTCCAAATTGAGGAGAATAATATATAAAAAAGTATATATACATTAATTAGTCAAAGTCTCTACATTATAGATTTCGTGAAAAGTCACGTCACGCACGTAGTTTTCATGATCAATCACTGCTGTCAATTGAGAGTAATCGGATACTCGATTTGTGTGTGTAAATGACCAATTTGAAACCACTCAAACAACCCTTTATCCTACTAATGAATGTCTGTTAGGATATTGTACTGCTGTTATCATTTGATCCATTGGTTGCACTTTCAATTAAATGACCTGACAGCTGCAGCAATTACAGATCCTATCAGATCTACAAACACACTGATTTCAGATCGGTGCACAAGGGGATCTCCTGTTAATAGACTGGTGCAGAGAACTGTGACTATTGCTTTAATGTTAAGAACAGCTGCTAAACCAAAAGCAATGCATAAACAGTCTACAACAGAGCAGTATGAAGGCCATTTAAAGGAGAACTGTATTTTTAACATATCACACACAGTGATTTTAGCAGGCTCTCAGTACCTGTAGTACTGGTGCAATGTTTACACTTTCAGCCAATAACCCCTGGGTGCTTTGGGAATGGCTAATGAAGTTACACATTGTGAAATTAGGACATCAAGAGTCTTAAAGCAGAACTGCCAAGAACTGGTCATTAGCATTGATCCCGAGCCCAAGGCAAGTGAAAACAGCCATTATTAGTTGTTGGGGTGGCTGACTCTCATGTCAAGACTAGGCTGCTTGCTGTTTGACTCTTAGCTCCCTTCACGCTTTGTACTGTTAGACTCTCCATTCAGAGGAAATCAATTTTTGTTACATTTCCTCTTTGCCAGACAGAGCACCATAACCAGCATTAATAGCTGCTGATCCTGCCTACTTCTGAAGCCTTCTCTTGAGGGAGAGAGTCTTTGTCATCTCACTCATACTGTAGCAACAAAGATCTACATAATCTCAGCTATTAATTTGCTTATTTTGCTATTGTACCTTTCAATGATTTTAATATATTAAAATATAATGCATAATCAGTCAATATTGTGTATATGTTGCAATAATGACTAGTTGTCAGTTTCTGTTTTTATCTTCATCTCCTGATGTTTAGTAGAGATTACATCATCTTCGCACTTCTTTGTGACAGCAATGGCTCAAATGTGAGTGTTGCTATCTTGTGGACCCACTAATTAGTAGGGATGCTGCGATCAGGATTTTCAACCGATACCGATCTTCTTTTCATCTGATCGGCCGATACAGATCATGAGCATTCCACCTTTTTTCAGGATCTTTGTCATAACTGCCTATATGTAAGCTTTCTGCACTCTGACACTACCCAGTAATATCACATTGCCTAGTTTTTGCTGACAAAAAAGTTTAAAAGGCTTATTAAAGGCTTTTTAATAAGACTTTAAAGCAAGTATAAGCAAACTAAATTTTCTCTATATTAAGATAGATAGCCCAATAAAAAATGAAGTTTAGTGTTAAACTGAAGACTTAATGATAACCCATAGGTGCAATTAAACTTGATTGACATTTTTGGTTATTGATTAATTGCCATAATTTCATATAATTCTTATTGTATTTCTTTTTTTAATTTAGCATTATATTTAATATATTATATTATGGTATCTTAATATTGTATGAAGTATTATCAAATTTATAAATTCCTTCCCTACCTTTTCATTTAGTTGGATGATTGTATTAATAGATAAGTATTCAATTGTTGCTGCTTGAACTTTAAAGGTCAATTTTAATGTAATATTTGCCTTTTTTTTTGCCAATGTGTGAATGGCTTGTAATGCAACTTAAAAAATTAGCCCTTCTCTGACTTCCTAGGTTGCCTATTAAAGCCTGTAGACTGATTTTCATGCGACGGGAGCGGGTCAAATTTGCAGTGAAAATGCAACGGATGTGAAGTTTATGCGTGCTCCTGAGGACATTCCCTCAGTGCTTCTCTTCCGTTATTCAATAGCGACAACTGTCTGCAACACTAGGTAACGATATCTTAGAGATGGAATCCAGTACAACACCGACTCCTACACAAACTAATCTAGTCTGGCTAAGCGGGAACGTGATCTGTGAGTGAGTGAACATTGCCAGGGCATTCGCCGACATTGACAGCATTTATAGGATAGCATATGTATCATGCAAAGAAAAGTGATTACTTCAAACTACAGTCTCGCATAATCAGACCTATATCCATACTTTGTTTTAGCCTTGTGCCAGCACTGAAGAGTCAAACTTAATATACAGTCTCAAAGTTTGTAGTAAAACAATCATAACTGTAATTTTAATTATGCTACCTCATCTGTCAGCATGATGTCGGTGAATCACGTCTCTTTGTATGTTACGTCATTGTTTTGGTCGAAGCTCGCTCACATCCCTGTGGAGTGTGTGCACAAGGATGAGCAACAGGTAGCTGGCTGCAGTTCACTTAACGGTCACAGTTGTCATTAAAATCAAGGGTTTCTGAATCTTACATGATGCACATTTAATAAGGGAAACACGCACTCTCTCATGAGGGCAAGCGATTACAGGAAAATGGAGAAAGTTACTGCTATTGTTAATGTTGTTTAATTGGGAGATATTTAATGTTTGAATTACACCAAATCATGTAACTCGCGTTATTACTCAGATGCCTATGCCCAGCGGAGACTGAGAAGCTGCCACCATGAACGATAATAAGGAAACACCACATTAACAGTACAGTACACAAACTTTTTATATTCGCCATACCTCTCCCACTGTATCGTTCTTACTGCCGAATCATGTTTGTTGTCTTATAACACTATGCCAGTATTCTCCACATTCCGTGATGCCATTACAGTGTTGCTGAAGTCTTTTGGAACATGAGCAATCTTACAGCGTGGGCGATATACCGTTAGACATGTTAAACCGGTAGAAATTTGCAAACTGGTATACATTGCGGTAATGCAAAATTGACACACGAGAAATGTGTACAGCACATAATACGTACGCATTACACACTCTGTAGGATAAATGGAAGAAGGTGGAGTACTCGTTCCTCAAATTCATTTGAATGAGAAGATGAGATTATGAAGGAAAAAGTGCATCCTCCATGATGTGTAATTGGATTAGCTTTAGAAAACGCAATACCGAGCAGAAAACAGCGATTTGCAATGTTTGTACATTGTGTATGTTGATATGTGTGCATATATATCAGTGGTCAGGGCTTCATGTGTGACTAACAGACATAATGAAATGTAGTTTTTCACTGACAGCTGCACGTGTCATTAGAAAAAAATTACACTGTATCTGCTTCAGTATGAAATTTCACTTGAGCCATCGTCAAAACAAATTCAATGACATTCATCCAGCTCTCTAAACATGCCACCCATCCAAACACGCAAATCTGTGTTTTGTGTGAGTGTTGTGCACGCAGTCTGAAATGCGCAAGTGTGCACAAGACATCACGAAAAATCGGGCTGCGCACGTTTAGCGAAGCATAATTTGGGCTTTAAGTTGTAAAATTACTACGCTAAAGAAAAGGACACAAGGGCTACATTCTCTCTTCTTAGCAAAGAGTCACTCAGACCATTAACGTGGTCAACTGTGGATATGAGCAGCACTGCATATTTTAATATTCTTTTGAGCATTATATAATGTAATATATTTTTTTAAGTTAATAGAAGTTATTAAAAGTGATATACAGTAAATAAATATATGTAGGTACTTTCTGAACTAATCGACAAAACAAGTTTAGACTTAAAAGCCAAAAATGCCTCTATTTCTGAACATTACATTATAGTAAACTTGGCCATAACATATTAGAGTCCAGAGCAAACCACATGAATGGTAAAACATATTTGTGTTGCTAATAAAACAGTCTTGTAGATTGGGGTTGCACGGCTACTGATATTTAATAGTCGACTAGTCGTGACTTAGGCTAGTTGTACATGTAAGACAATGCAAGACACATCCTCACACATTTAATACACTTCTAAAGCCTGGGAAATGTGGCATATAAAAACAAACTACCATCAGACATGCAATATGCGTCTTTACCTCTTAAATTATTGGTCCATATACAGTAAATACTATTTGAGTTTGGTATCATCATATTCAATATTCAAACTTAACAGCCGGTTTTGATTTAATAAGTTACTGCACTCAAAATAATTGCAGAGACATAATTTTTTTTAGAAGTATAACATAATTTTTTATTTGCATTGCCTTTCACAGAGTATGCGCTGCGGCGGTGGAGAGGGGTCTGGTTCGGCCCATTTGATTTTACATGGTGTTATAAGATCGTTGTTAGATCATATTTGGCCTCATATCTGTCACAGATATTGCACTCTGGAAATTAAAGACAGCTTTAAAAAAATACCCTATTGCTTAATTAATAACTTTTCCGTAGGAAAACAATATCCTCTGCAATTTTCTTTGATGTTATAGCTAACATTGACATGTTATTATGAGAGTCAATCACAGTCACCAAAAGGCCTCTTCTCTTACATAAATGCTTTGGTATGGAAGCCTATTGCTAAGAACGAAATTATCTTCATTGTAAAATTACAATGGCACAAGGGCTACATTCTCTCTTCTTAGCGAAGAGTCACTCAGATGTGTTCATATCTGCATGCTTGTATAATGATGTAATGACTGTACTGGGGAGGGTTGTGTACTCATGGGCTTGAGTGATGGGAGGGGACACCATGATTAATGTGCTACACTGTGTGAACATTCAGTCTCCATGCATCACTCAACTGCCAAGCCCCCGTTTGACAGCTGGCCTGTGGCCTCCCACCTCTCTTCTCTTTTCTGCTGTTCTTTCCAAGCATTCACTTTTCTGGTAGCACTTTACAATACGGTTGCATCCATTAACATTATTTAAAGGACTAGTTCACCCCAAAATGTTAATTTTGTAACTCTTTACTCACTGTTATGCTGTTAGAAACCTACTTCGGTGGAACACAAATGTATTTGATAAGCATCAGTCAGCAATCAATTTCATTGTAAAGAAATGGTAATTAAGACTAAAATCTCCTTTTGTGTTCCATGCAAAAATAAATTTGTATGGGTTTGGAACATCATGAGGAAGTAAAAAGACAATTTTCATTTTTTAACTAATGTTAAGGAACTTTACTGTAAAGTGGTAGTGCTTTCCTTTAGTTTCTCTTCAAATCCCTGCAGATCCACAATGACTTTCCATGGCTTCAGTTTCCAGCTTTCCCTTCTTTCATCAATGGCTCAGAACTGTATCTGAATTAAAATGAGGTCAACCTGTTTCAGACAGTCAAAGTAGAATATGTGCCTTATCATGTTTTGAAAACTATATGCAGAAATGTCTCTAATAAATGAATACAGGCTCTTGTAATTACCGGGTAACGTGGCGGTTTTATGTGGCTTTTGGTTTATTTGGGAAAGGCGTGCTGGGAATATTTTCTCTGACTGCAATGGTTTTGCCTTTTTGGGCAAAGAAACGAGAGCTCACACTGATGCGGTCAGGGGATATGCACAAACGCCACAGTGTAGGAATGGCCGGCTAATAGTCTAATAACAAAGTACTTGATTAGTGAGTTTGAATAATTGATCTAAAAAAAAAAAAAATCTTATTTTTATATATTATAGTTTTTTACAGGGTTGTATTTATTAGTGTGCTTTGCATAATCTGTTAGACAGTTTGCATGGTTAACTCTCTCGAAAAGTAGCATCTTTTAATTCATCCCCTTTGAAGCACAGTTTCCACAGCTATGTCTCCTGCAGTAACACGTTCAACAAGCCATGTGATTAGATGTGGAGGAAACTGAGATTCGTCACTACGCCACCACTAGGATGTAGTGTGCATTGGGAATTGGGCATTCCAAATTACGGAAAAAAGGGGTGAAAATAATAATGTCAAATATTCTTTGAGAAAAATATTTACTTAAGGAAGCAGCATTCAGAGTACCTTTGGATAGTCATATCGGTGCAGAATCGAAGCACAATCCACGTAGAATGTAATCTGTGAATTCCCCCCTCTAAAATCGGTATTGTCTCAAAAATCCCATATCGGTCAGGCTCTAATGCTTGGTGTCATTGTCCATTTGTGACCGAGCTTTAACTTCCTGGCTGATGTCTTGAGATGTTGCTTCAATGTATCTACTTAATTTTCTTTCCTCATGATGCCATCTATTTTGTGAAGTGCACCAGTCCCTCCTGCAGCAAAGCATCCCCACAACATCATGCTGCCACCCCCATGCTTCGTGGTTGTGAATTTTTTCCTAAGTCTTGGCTGAATTCTTTTGAATTTCCCATGATGTAAAACAAAGAGGCACTGAGACTGAAGGTAGGCCTTAAAATACATCCACAGGTACACCTCCAATTAGCCTATCAGAAGCATTTTCTGGAATTTTCCAAGATGCTTAAAGACACAGTTAACTTAGTGTATGTAAACTTCTGACTCACTGGAATTGTGATATAGTCAATTAAAAGTGAAACAATCTGTCTGTAAACAATTATTGGAAAAATTACTCATGTGATAAAGTAGCTCGCTAATATGAAATCTGAGGAGTGGTTAAAAGATTAATTTTAATGACTTCATAAGTGTATGTAAACTTCTGACTTCAACTGTAACTAACGATAATGCCACAAATAAATAGGCTAAATAACAATAACATCTTATTGCACAAAACTATCAAAGCAAAAAAAGTAAAAAAAAATAAGGCTTCAATACAGAGCAGCACAAAACCACTTATGCACATCCTGAACGCAGAATGACGTGCTTCAATGTAAACAGAGAGATGGGATTTTCAAGGTGTTCCTCACTGTGCAATTAAAAAGTGCAGAACTGCTGATACACTAGTTCATGACATCAAGCTGTTTAAACACTTTACTTAAACTATTTATTTACAGTATGAAAAAAGACTTCCAAAGCACCTCAAGTACTGGAACATTACTCATAACAAAGGATTTGACATCAGTGATCGTCTTGTAATGTGATGTTGATGCAGTGCTTTGATGGCTGTACAAGCAGCGGTGCATAAATAGACAAACCTTAAAGCATTAAATGGACAAAACTTTAAGCGACGGAAGTTCTTGCAGAGGGTTTTACTGTGCAGACTATTAATCACTTTTAAGTACAGCAAGCTATAATCACGCAAAAACGCCCTTCATGGACCCCGTTTACACCTGGTATTACGATGTGTCTCAGGGGATCCGATCACATGTGGCCAGGTGAGACACATCGCTGTTTACACCTGGTTGCTTAAATTTGTTGATATCAGACACACTATCCACTTTTTTTAATTTTCCAATCGGATGGTTATTTTCTTTTAAAGACGCATGTAACCGGCAGAGTTTGAACTCTTGTTTTAGCGCAGTAGCTGATTGACAGGTGAGGCACTTCAATTCTGCCGGGACGCATACAGGACGGATTAGCGCTTACACCTCAAATGCGATGTGGTCATATGTGTATTTGACTACATTCGTATGTCGTTTTTGTCATCCGATCACAAAATGTTTTAGACCCCATTTAGACCTGTATTTGTGCAGACCACATGTGATCGGATCAACCGAAGTGCATTTTAATACCAGGCGAAAACAGGGTCAAGAAGTTGTCTCTCTCAATTAATATGAAAATTGCATCTCCCTTTAAAACCACCACGTCTAAAATATTAATGTTAGTAGTCAACCCCACTATTTGACTTGCCAGTTGTTGGATGACTCGATTAATCGACCACCATGACACATTAGTCTTGAGATCCCTGCAGTCTGAACCACTCTATTGCGCTCCATCTAGCTGTTTTCGAACACATGGATGCATCTTTTACAAATCGTCCGATTGGTGTCAGGTGAACCCAAATCAAACCGAATTATTCAGTGATTTCTTAGGACTGATTATTTGAATAACTCGTTCAGGCAATCCACTGACTAGTTGATTTTTAGCACAATGCACACGTAATCACACCTTGATCATGAAGAAATGTCACTGCTACCGCAAAAAAAAAGAAACTGCGGATTCCTGGTTAGATTTATGCTTTGCTCAATATCATTCACAATAGAAATCTTTCATTTGTCATCACCTAACTGATAGTGACATCTATGAAGGATGATGGTCCAAATTTCTCTGCGATACCCTTATAGAGCGCACAGGTTAAGTCAACAAATGATAACTGATGGCCTTAAATTTGTTGTGACAACACAAATATACATTAGTGTCAAGTCAAATAGAACTCTCATGCTCACCTGGTGAAACAAAACATAATGCAGCCTTCCTTTGCTTAATCTTTCATCATAAGAGGGTTTGAGTAAAAACCGGCCTGGTCTGAAGGGGACATTCATTCTGTGTTTGTGGTAATTGAATGGTATAACACTCTCTCCTGCAGAGTGACTGTTTTTGCTGGGGGCAGAGTGTGTCAGTAAATTTTCCATCTGGTTCGGGGTCGGCGACGCAGTGGCCTAAAAGGCTCCACATGAAGCACAGAAGCTTCATCAATTAACCGTCAGTCTGTCAGCACAAGGTAACAACCAGGTAAACAAATCACTCTTCGAACAGGAGCAAATATCCACCAATGCCAAAGTAACATTAAAACCCTGTTCTCTTGGAAGCTTGTATTATGGTGATTTCAAGCTGATTTTGATTTGAAATTTCAGCTCTTCTCAAACAGCACTGCTGGAAAACACCTAAAGATACACGCTTTATTGATTTAATTGAACCAAAATGACGTATTTGATGAGATGCAACTGCTAACGTTTGCCCTGCAAACATGATCTAAATTAACCCTTGAATCATTCACCACACATCAGTCAGGCTCAGCTAAATCAACCTCATAAAACATTCATTTGCCATCCGCTGCACGCAGTCGCAATCTAAACAAAAACTTTTGTCATCATTCTCATTTGTTGCATGCTCAGGAGAATAACAAAGATGATAGCACCAGTCAGCACTAATATAAAATGTATGTTCTTTGCATTTAAGCAAACAAATGCGCAGTACATAAAAATAGGAAACAAATAAAATAGGACATATTGCAATCTAGTTTGTTATGCTGTTCTTTTAGAGAAATATAGCCTAGAGAAAAATGCAACACTTTGAGTTTAAAGGGATATTTGACCCAAAACTTGAGATGGCATCATTCACTTTCATTGTCTTTTCTCCATACAGTGAACGTGACTGGTGACTGAGGCTGACATTATGATCTCATGATGTGTTCCATGGAAAAAATAATGGTCACGCAGATTGGGAACAACATGTCAAAATTTGTAATTTTTGGGTGAAATATTCCTTTGAGGGTGTGTCACAAAGCCCTTCTTTCTGATGCATTCACTCGTAAATTAATGAACTATAACAATCACACAGTTGAGGGGACATCATCATTAAAACTCATCATTCGTGGCCATCTCGAAGGCATTATAACAGGGCATATGCGCAACCATGGGTTTATTTATGGGCATGAGTGTGCATCCTGATGTGATGATGCCTCCTCTGATGACAGTGTTCTTGATTAAGCCGTTGAATGCAAATGAGTTCAGGCCGTCTGGACGCCAGCTGCTGTGGTGGCCTGGACGAGTGACAGCTCCCCACCCCCACATCAAACCACACTTTTGCAATGAAAATTTGTTGGCTCCAAATATCTGTTAGAACGCCTTAATTTAGCAGCGGTAATGCGATCAATCATTCACAATACAAGTGCTGAATGATAATTATGCCTTTATAAACACTCCACTATAAAAATGATCATTATCTTGTACTGTTGAGAACCGAGATCTGCCATCATCAACTGCTTTTAAACGACAAGGAATGTTTTACTTCCTGGCTTGATCTCATCTTAATGACATAAGGGAAATAACAGACTGCCGACTCAGTCCCTGACTGTTCTAAAACAGTGAAAGTGGATTTTTATGATGGATGAGATAAGGGTGAGAAAATACCAGCCCATTACATGCCTTTTTCTGATGAGGTCATTAGTGGTTTCTCTTGGGTTGCTGCCACAGGATGGCTCCATTTAGATCACAACAGGGGGAACATTTAAACCTAATACTAATTTGAATGCCACATTTTCTTTTTTTTAACATGCAAATCATCAAGATTATGTGATAAGTGGTACATTTATGACTTGAACTTGGAGTTTAGGCTAAATGTAATGTTTAGCATTTAACAGATGCTGCAATTGTTTGAGATTGCTCATTTCAACATCTAATTTACTTCTGAAAATCTAATCGGTGCTGCTTCCAAAGCCAAGCTATGATTTCATTTACTGAGATAATTTAGCAGCCAACTGAGTTATGTGTATAAACCCCACTATGACAGTAAAGTGCAGTTCTTGCTTACGTGCTGTATGGTTCAATAAATGACTGAAAACAACGAATATACTTTAAAAGTATGCAACTGAATCAAACCCCAATTACTCTTCATTTATACATATATAATGTAATATAAGCATAGAATAAATATACACTTGTATATAGGGTAAAATGGACGTTTACCAACACATCTCACTAATAATTTTATACTGATTGCTCACATTTGTTCCTGACATTGCAAAAGATACGTTATGAATAATTATACATGCATAAATCAGAAAAAGCTAAATAGCTCGATGGCTAAGTCTCAAAACCCTGTGAGTCCCCTACATAGACAGCATTATAGTCAACAAAAGGCTCATTCTAAAGTATAAATCAACACACAAATGCTGTTTAGCTCGATAGTTTTAGTCACAACATATAAGCACAGATCTCTCAAGCCAGGTAAACCATGTAAACATCGTAATGCACTCACCTCGTTGACGTGCCCTTCCTGACATCGCACATCATGCATTTGAACGCTTCGGCACTGTTCTTGAACGTACACACGCTGCAGTCCCAGTAGCCGTCGTCAGAGGAGGGCTTCGCTTGCCGTTTCGGCCTTCAAAAAGCAAAACAAACACAGATAACATCACATCTCGAACCGTAGGAATCTCCGACACAACATCTGATCTTATCCATGCACAAAGTCAGCCCGACCCCTGTGCGCGCGAAGCGGTGTCTTTAATCATATGACACTTTAGGTTCATAAAACAGGCAGTCCGCCATGGTGGCCACTCTGTTGCGTCTTTCTCATTCACACACACTCAGCCTAATGGTCTGTTTCAAGCCATGAGATGGTCGCCTCGAGTATCTTGAAGCCACAGCTGAGGGAGTTTGTGGTTTATGGGTTTACCTCGTCGGACTCCTCTTGTCTCCCATGCTGCAGAAAGTGTATGCGTAACGTTGCAGGCACAGCCGCCTCTCGCGCGCGACTACCAGCTGTAGTAGAAACTCGCTGCGTAGCGGTGGTCACGTGAGCTGTGTCGCCCAATCCAGTCGGAGTCGTTGAGTACATAAAACGGACGTGGTGCTTCTCCGTTCACCCCAAGTCTTCCGAGCCCAGAGTGACCGAGGAGTCCTTCTACATCTTTATAACCATCCACGTCTGTTAATGTAGCATTTTAGTTTTAAAACAAGAAATGGCTTCGTGAGCTGCTTGTAGAATTTTCTAGCCCGGATAAATAGCTCCCTGTATGACCTTAAAGGAACATTCCGGGTTTAACACAAGTTAAGCTCAATCGACAGCATTTGTTGCATAATGTTGATAACAATATATATATATATATATATATATATATATATATATATATATATATATATATATATATATATATATTTTTTTTTTTTTTTTTACTTGTCCCTTCTTTACAGCAAAAGCAATAAATCTAAGTTCCCTATCGAGAGGTCTCTCCTATTGCGTAAGTAGCTTACGCTATGGGAAATATTGAAGTCTTTATGTAAAACGCATTGCAGCTGCACATCAATGAGCTGAGGCAGCTCGGTCATTGGCTGTGCTGCGGCAACTAGCTCGAACCAATGACGGGCGACTCTGAACGCAGCGACCAATGAGCTGCGCTAGCGCCAGCGCTCAGAGCCCGCCAAGATTAGCGTGGCTAAGGCTATATATTACGCGCCCCGTCATGAGAGTTCTTTAGATTTAATCTCCTTCAGCAAAGACCTTCTCTTCGCCATATCCTCCGGATTGTTGGAGTCTTTCCCCCGCCGTCGAAACGCCTACAGCAGGACCGCTAAGAGGACGCCGGCGCCTTCAGCCGCCTTCGAAGCCTTCTGCTACGCCATCCGGCGGGCATCGCTATATCCTTTTACTGCAAGTGCTCGCCTCTGCGACGCTTTTTGATTGAGTAAAAGAGTAATTTTTCAAGGCGTTGTTGCAAATGCCTTCAGCCTGCGCCTCGTGCAGAGGCCCTCTTCCTGACGGGGATTGTCACATCATTTGCACTCGCTGCCTGGGACCTGACCACGCAGAAGCTGCTCTCACTCGAGGCGGATGCCCCGAATGTGACTCCCTGGGCCTCACCGAAGCTGCGCTGCCGCTTTGCCGCCTTCGCCGCGAACGAGCCTGCTACCACCGTGCTGCCGTCCCCTCTGTTCGAGCCGCGCAAGAAAAAGCGCCGCTCACGGAGGCCGCCAGAGCACGCGGACTTCAGTGACGTCAACACTACCCGAGAACTCCCCGCCGCCAGTCCATTTCAACGCAGGCGGACCAGCACCCCTCCAACAGAGCGGTGGGTCTCGTCTCGTCTCGTTCAGCGCGTCAGGGGACAACGGTGAAAAGGATGACAGCCTTTCCATTGATGCTGCATCCGACGACTGGCCAGGCTCGGCCTTCGCCAGAGCACGCGGACTTCAGTGACGTCACGCCGGGCCAGTCCCCGCGTGCTTCACCACTACCCGAGAACTCCCCGCCGCCAGTCCATTTCAACGCAGGCAGACCAGCACCCCTCCTACAGAGCGGTGGGTCTCGTCTCGTTCGGCGCGTCAGGGGACGACGGTGAAAAGGATGACAGCCTTTCCATTGACGCTGCATCCGACGACTGGCCGGGCTCGGCCTTCGACCCAGCGCCGTCGACATTAGCGGACACGAGCACGGGCACCAGCATGGACTCAGAGATCGTCCGCAACCTGTCTAAAACGGTAAGAGAGTTCACTGAACGCTTCACTGAAGCTCGGAAGGATTCGCAGGCTATGCGTCACTTCCTGCCCAAGCGCTCCAGCTCGTCACAGAGCCACCAGAGACCGCCTCAGCAGCAGCAGCGAGCCAGGGCGGCGCCTCCGTCTCCAAAGCGTGTAAAACATTACCCAGTCCCCTTACAGGCGGCTGGAAATGTCTGTACAGCAGTCAATGGGCCAGTCACAGAACTCGCTCACCTGCAATCAAATGCCGTTTTAACGGCAACACACAGAAATCACATTTTCTGCCTGTGTCACTAAGGGGTCACGTGTCCACACTAAAGTGCGCATTCCCACATATCAATACTGTCCAAACAGTGCCAAATACTTCCCCAGCTCGAGCTGGACGCCCCATAAATGTAGATCGTGTGCCTATTGTCATGTATGCACCACTACACACAAGCACTGTTCCCACAGTTATACACACTTCCCCAGTAAAAGCGGGAAATACTATAAAGGTAGCGAGCGTGCCTGCTGTGATGCATGCACCCCTACACACAAACACTGTATGCATGGCCAAAAACCCCGCCACGAGCGGGAGGCTTTATGAAAGTGGCGCGCGTGCCTACTACAGTATATGCACCCCCACCCATAAGCACTGCCCATACAGTTCCAGACAGTTCTCTAGCTCATGCCACGAGCATCACAGATGAGACGCGCGAGCCAAGAAACTCCCCGCTAAGAGCGGGAAGCTTTATGAAAGTGGCGCGCGTGCCTATTACAATGTATGCACCCCCACCCATAAACACTGTCTATATAGTTTTCAAACATTTCTCCAGCTCATGCTGCGAGCATTACGGAGATAGCGCGCGTGCCTGTGATTTCACACGCACCCCTGCACTCGGCACTCAACACAGCTGCTCAGCGCGCTCGCGCCTCTGAGAGCTGTAAACTCAGTGTTAGCACAAGGCAATTTGCCGGTGGGGCCCATACGTCACTGCGACATGCCCCCAGCCAGCATTCAGCCCATATCTGTGCAAGCAAAAGCCTGGGAAAAAATCCCCGACATGCCGAAATGGGTTTTGAACATAATAAAACACGGTTACTCACTTCAATTCGACTCGCAGACCACCCCGCTTTTCAGCGGTGGTCGAGACGAAAGTGAGGAAAGATGTGTCACATGTTCTACGCACCGAGGTGCTCAAACTGATAGAGAAGGGCGCTATAGAAACTGTTCCTCCCTCTATGAGCGAGGCGGGTTTTACAGCCGCTATTTTCTCGTCCCGAAAAGGACGGTGGCCTCCGCCCCATCCTAGATCTCAGACATCTGAACAAAGCTTTAATGATTCGCTCGTTCAGAATGTTAACAACCAAACATATCCTCGCGCAAGTTCGCCCGGGATTGGTTTCTATCAGTGGATTTGAAAGACGCTTACTTTCACATTCCGATAGCGCCTCATCACAGGCCTTTTCTGAGATTCGCTCGAGGGACAGTCATACCAGTACACAGTACTACCATTCGGCCTATCATTGGCCCCCCGTACATTCACAAAATGTATGGACGCGGCACTTTCCCCCCTGAGACAGCGGGGAGTGCGAATACTGAATTACCTCGACGATTGGCTAATCATAGCACAATCAGAGGATCAGTTAACGACGCACAGATCTTGGATTATCAGCCATCTAGAATGCCTGGGTCTGAGAATCAATTTTGCAAAGAGCGTGCTGTCCCCAGCCAGAATATCTCTTTTCTGGGAATAGTGCTAGACTCAGTGCAGATGACAGCGCGCCTCTCATCAAATTATCACGACAGATGCCTCCAAAATAGGATGGGGGGCCCTTTACGAGGGCAGGCCTGTCTCCGGCTTTTGGTCAAACCCGGAAAAGCGCCTACATATAAACTGTCTGGAAATGAAAGCGGTCGCCTTGGCTCTCAGAGCCCTGCTTCCGTACCTGAAAAACGAACACGTCCTGGTCCGAACGGACAACATGACGTTAGTTTCGTATATAAATCGCCAGGGTGGACTCAGGTCGAGCTCCCTGCACTCTATGGCCAGGGAGCTCATCTTATGGTCACAGCACCACCTGCGCTCGCTGAGAGCCGAGCATGTGCCAGGCGCCCTGAACCAGGGAGCGGACATGCTGTCCAGAGACAAGGTTCTCCCAGGAGAATGGTCTCTCCACCCCCTGATGGTTCAGTGGTTATGGCAAACCTTTGGCGAGGCAGAGGTCGACCTCTTCGCCTCCAGGGAAAATGCGCACTGCCCCCTTTTCTTCTCAAAGAGCACGGACGCGCTCGTCCAAGTCTGGCCAAGCCGCCCCTTGTATGCTTTTCCCCCGATCACGATGCTACCACAGGTCATCAGTCGGATCAGGGAAGTGAAATGTGCAGTGCTCCTGGTAGCCCCACTCTGGAAAAACCAGACGTGGTTTCCAGAACTGATGCAGAGGATGCAATCTGCCCCATGGCCGATTCCGTTGAGGCTAGACCTCCTCAGGCAGGCCAACGGGATGATTCTTCATCCCCACTCCGATCTGTGGGCCCTCCATGCATGGCCCCTCAACGGGTTCCCGAGAACCTCCCCAGTGGAGTTTTGAGAACCATCACTAAGGCGCGAGCGCCTCTACGAGCGCTTATATGCCCAAAAGTGGAAAGTGTTCAGTGACTGGTGTGATACCAAGAGCTTGAACCCCAAATCGTGCGAGATACCAAGTGTACTCGCCTTTTTGCAAGAGCTGCTGGAGGCGGGCCGCACACCCTCCACGCTCAAAGTCTATGTGGCTGCCATAGCGGCGTCACACAATCCTGATAAAGGACGTTCATTAGGAAAAACGACCTAATCATTAGTTTCCTAAGAGGCTAGGAGGATGAACCCTCCTCGCCCCCTCGGTGCCGATCTGGGACCTGGCCCACGGTCCTGGACGCACTCAAGAGTGCCCCGTTCGAACCTCTCCGAACCGTGCACCTTAAACAGCTCTCGCTCAAAACTGCGCTCTTGCTGGCTCGCCTCAGTCAAGAGAGTGGGCGACCTGCACGCGCTGTCATCAAGCCTGCTTGCCTGGAATTTGGACCTAACGACTGCAGAGTTGTCCTTAGGCCAAAGCACGGGTATATTCCTAAAGTGCTCGCCACACCCTTCAGAGTACAGGTGATATCTCTGGCAGCGCTATCGTCCCCAGCAGACGAAATCGACGCTAATTTACTCTGCCCGGTCAGGGCGCTCAGAGTATATTTGGAACGTTCTGCCCTGTTCAGACAGACGGAACAATTATTCGTATGCTTTGGCGGCCGCACTAAAGGTCTCGCAGTTTCAAAGCAAAGAATATCGGCTGGATAGTGGATGCTATAGTGCTGGCTTATGAAGCCAAGGGCCTTCAATGCCCCTTAGGCGTCAGAGCTCACTCTACGAGGAGCATGGCCTCCTCGTGGGCGTGGTCGAGTGGGATACCCATTGAAGATATTTGTGCGGTGGCAGGCTGGGCCTCACCTTCAACATTTATCAGGTTTTATAACCTACAGGTCCCCTCATTGCATTCCAACATTCTATCAGCCTGACTATAGAATGGACTGGAGAATGTATATGCTGAGCATTATCTCCTCCCTTGTAGGTCCGTCTCTGACTGACTTAAAGGATTTTTTATGCATATCAGTACATAAACTCAGTACATAAGATATGTGCTTGTGTTTGTACTATGAGCACCCCACCATGGACCACCTTGGAAGGCGCTCTATACTATCCCATTATGTAGCTCGCCGTTGGCCGGCTCGTGGAATAATCACTTTGCTTAAGGCTCAGGCATCTGCCCCTGGCTTTATAGAGCGAAGTCAGCACGCATGGCGTTTTGCATGGTGTTCCCATAGCGTAAGCTACTTACGCAATAGGAGAGACCTCTCGATAGGGAACGACTCGGTTACTAATGTAACCTCGGTTCCCTGAGAGGAGGGAACGAGTATTGCGTAAGCTGCCGTGCTAGTGCTTGGTCAGTTCGCTTCAGTCGATTGAACCTAAAGAACTCTCATGACGGGACGCCTAATATATAGCCTTAGCCACGCTAATCTTGGCGGGCTCTGAGCGCACGGGCGCGAAGCGCGCGCTCATTGGTCGCGCGTTCAGAGTCGCCCCGTCATTGGTTCGAGCAAGTTGCCGCAGCACAGCCAATGACCGAGCTGCCTCGCTCATTAGTGGTGCTTGCAAAGCATCACTATTGTAATCTCACATACTTATTAGTGGTGCTTGCAAAGCATCACTATTGTAATCTCACATACTTATTTTTATTTTTATACTTTTTATTATTCTATCTCCGTACAAAACTTCGGCACCTAACTCGTCCCGCACCGTTTGGCGTAGACCCACGAATGAGGTGTCAAATCGAACGGCCTATTGAGGACACGTGTGCTATGACTTTTATAAGCGATCGGGGTACGGTAATTGCCCCAGGGGCAAAAAAGCGGCCGAAAAATCCCATAGACTTAACATTGCGACAAACTTTGACGCGTCACAGCTCCGAGCGAGGATTTCGCAGAAACGTGTGATTTGCCACATTTGAAGAGGCTGGCAGGCTCTGTAAGAGCATACCTCAAAATGGGGTAAAAGTTGCACCCCTGGGGGCAGGAGCTGCCCAAAAATGCCCCAATTGACTTACAATGGTGTAGGACGGCCCATGAAATGAAATGGCATTGGGATTTGTATTCAACATAGCTCTGGATCACAGTGTCATAGAGACAATGGGGCGGGCTCATTTTACTCAGACGACCAATCAGTATCTCAGGATCATTTTGAATCTATCAAGCCACGCCCTAGCAACAATTTAGAGCACCTTAGCAACAAGTCCCATACACTTCTAATGAAAGACATCAAAGGGATATCTCCGGATAGAAGTTTCATAGAAACACAAGGGTGGTCTCGTTTCACTCGGGGCAGCAAACAGCCAATCATGAATCACCTCAACACTTCCTAGCCCCTCCCTAGCAACCATTGTCGAGCACCTTAGCAACCAAAATCCATAGAGGATATCTTCCATTCTGAATGTCACAGAGGCATGGGAGTTGGTTTATATCATTCATACTGACAAGCAGCCGTTGGAGATTAATGATTGGCAGCTGCCAAGCCACTCCCTAGCAACTAAACAGAGTACCCTAGCAACCCTTTAGCAGTAACTATATCTCTGCACCAGAAAATCAGAGAAACTTCTGGGTTGATTTATTTCAATCAGGATGGCAAGGACACTTCATTAGTATCACTAAGGTAACTGCCTAGCAACCAGATGGGGTTACCCTAGCAACCGAGTAACAAATCACATATCTCTGCATCAGAAAAACGTAGAGACTTCCGGGTTGACTTATTTCAATCAGGATGGCAAGGACACTTGATTACTATCACTATGATTACTGCCTAGCAACCAGATGGGGTTACCCTAGCAACCGAGTAACAAATCACATATCTCTGCACCAGAAAATAGTACTGACTTCCGGGTTGATTTATTTCACTCAGGATGGCAAGGACACTTCATTACTATCACTATGGTAACTGCCTAGCAACCAGATGGGGTTACCCTAGCAACCGAGTAACAAATCACATATCTCTGCATCAGAAAAACGTAGAGACTTCCGGGTTGACTTATTTCAATCAGGATGGCAAGGACACTTGATTACTATCACTATGATTACTGCCTAGCAACCACATGGGGTTACCCTAGCAACCGAGTAACAAATCACATATCTCTGCACCAGAAAATAGTACTGACTTCCGGGTTGATTTATTTCACTCAGGATGGCAAGGACACTTGATTACTATCACTATGGTAACTGCCTAGCAACCAGATGGGGTTACCCTAGCAACCGAGAAACACATCACATATCTCGGCACCAGAAAAGAGTACAGACTTCCAGGTTGATTTATTTCAACCAGGATGGCAAGGACACTTCATTAGTATCAATATGGTAACTGCCTAGCAACCACATGGGGTTACCCTAGCAACCGAGTAACAAATCACATATCTCTGCATCAGAAAAACGTAGATACTTCTGGGTTGACTTATTTCAATCAGGATGGCAAGGACACTTGATTACTATCACTATGGTAACTGCCTAGCAACCAGATGGGGTTACCCTAGCAACCAAATAACAAATCACATATCTCTGCATCAGAAAAACGTAGAGACTTCCGGGTTGACTTATTTCAATCAGGATGGCAAGGACACTTGATTACTATCACTATGATTACTGCCTAGCAACCAGATGGGGTTACCCTAGCAACCGAGTAACAAATCACATATCTCTGCACCACAAAATAGTACTGACTTCCGGGTTGATTTATTTCACTCAGGATGGCAAGGACACTTGATTACTATCACTATGGTAACTGCCTAGCAACCAGATGGGGTTACCCTAGCAACCGAGAAACACATCACATATCTCGGCACCAGAAAAGAGTACAGACTTCCAGGTTGATTTATTTCAACCAGGATGGCAAGGACACTTCATTAGTATCAATATGGTAACTGCCTAGCAACCACATGGGGTTACCCTAGCAACCGAGTAACAAATCACATATCTCTGCATCAGAAAAACGTACATACTTCTGGGTTGACTTATTTCAATCAGGATGGCAAGGACACTTGATTACTATCACTATGGTAACTGCCTAGCAACCAGATGGGGTTACCCTAGCAACCGAGTAACAAATCACATATCTCTGCACCAGAAAATAGTACTGACTTCCGGGTTGATTTATTTCACTCAGGATCGCAAGGACACTTGATTACTATCACTATGGTAACTGCCTAGCAACCAGATGGGGTTACCCTAGCAACCGAGAAACAAATCACAGATCTCGGCACCAGAAAAGAGTACAGACTTCCGGGTTGATTTATTTCAACCAGGATGGCAAGGACACTTCATTAGTATCAATATGGTAACTGCCTAGCAACCAGATGGGGTTACCCTAGCAACCAATTAACAAATCACATATCTCTGCATCAGAAAAACGTAGAGACTTCTGGGTTGGTTTATTTCACTCAGGATGGCAAGGACACTTCATAAGTATCACTATGGTAACTTCCTAGCAACAAGGAGGGGTTACCCTAGCAACCAAATAACAAATCACATATCTCTGGATCAGAACATCGTAGAGACTTCCTGGTTGACTGATTTTACTCTGGATAGCAAGGAGACTTGATAAGTATCACTATGGTAACTGCCTAGCAACCACATGGGGTTACCCTAGCAACCGAGTAACAAATCACATATCTCTGCACCAGAAAATAGTACAGACTTCCGGGTTGACTTATTTCAATAAGGATGGCAAGGAGACTTCATTACTATCACTATGGTAACTGCCTAGCAACCAGATGGGTTTACCCTAGCAACCGAGTAACAAATCACATATCTCTGCATCAGAAAACGTAGAGACTTCTGGGTTGATTTATTTATGACCATAATTTTTGTTCTTTTCAAGCATGCTGTTTGACGAGTTTTGCCACGGCAAGCACCACTCACATTTTCTTCAGGAAATGTACCCATCTAGTTGCTGTCTGCTGTGCAGCTGCAATGCGTTTTACATAAAGACTTCAATATTTCAACCTCCTCTCAGGGAACCGAGGTTATGTTAGTAACCGAGTCGTTACAGTTACAGTACAATGGAAGTGAAAGGGACCAATCCGTAAACGTTAAAATACTGTTTCAAAAGTATAGCCACAACACGTAAACAATGTGCCTGTTCACATTATTTATTTTTGATAATATCGCTTTTTGGTGTAAAGTTATATCCGATTTTACAACTTCGTTGCAACAGCTCAAATACACAAGTGTTAACAAGAGAATTAATGTAATTGCATTTATAAAATTATAAGCTTCATATTTCTGCCATTAAACCTTCCAAAAATTGGCCCCATTCACTTCCATTGTATGTGTCTCACTGTAGCCTTTTTTGTTTTGGTGGTGATAATCAACATTTTTAGAATAAAACAGCTTTTATAGTACTGTTATGACTAGAGTCTTCATTTTAATGCGAGTGGTCATGATTTCCTACAAATATTGCAAAATTACAATTCATGTCTTTTAGGATGTAAACTTTCTTAATGAGGAAAATAATTACTGAGTGCACCTTTAAAAGTCTCTGAAGCTTGATAATTCAAGTGTTATAGCAGCTATTCTCTCTAAACCCTGGCTATTTAACTTGTTCAAAATTACAAAATTAACCACACAAAAATTCAGCTTGGTCGGTCTTATAACACCTGATATATTTCAAATATATACAGTAGTTTTATATATGCAACAACATTAGAATTAATAATCATCATCAGTACCGCTTTTAAAAATAAAACGCATAAAAAAAAACACTACACCTTCTTTGGTAATTTGCACTGTAATGCACATTTGCATAAATTGCCTTTTAAACTTTTATCATTGGCACTTGTACCGTAATTTAAAAACTATTTTGTTCTTTGCACTTTTGGCTAGATGCTACCTGTATTTCACAGAGTTTGTATTTGTACTCCGCAAAATAACTATAAAGTTGAATCTAACCTAAAATTATAATTTACATTAGTTCTGATGTTCTTGTTTCTAGTCACCGTTTGATGTCTTTCTTGTTGATAATGCGGAAACATTTTTTTTTTTATTGATACTTTTTTACCTTGATAATCACATTATACTACTGTCAAGCAATTTGTTTTACATGCCTATATGTTTAATTAAATTAGGCTAAGATTATCGAGTCCAACGATAACTTAAAACTCCATATTCCAGATCAAAGAAGATAAAAAACAAAGATAAAAGAAAAGTTGCTTAAAAACTTTTTATTTCAACGTTTTTATTTTCTATTCTGCCTGAAACAATCAGAAGAATCTAACTGTGAAATACACAAAACTAAACTATATTTACAACAAAAAGTAAAATTTTACATGGGTGCTCTGCATGATCTATAAATCACAGCACTACATACCCAATAATTGGAAGAGTATTTATCTGAATGAGGAGCCTTCATAACTCATATCTCAGATCAAGAGAACTACAGCATACTCCTGCCCTGATTGCAAACACTTATTTTGATACAAACACACTTTGATGAAATTGGACATTTAGATCAATGTGTGGCCTCCTTAATGGGTAAGAATGGTTGAGCAGAGGAAATGCGTTTTGAGCACATGAATGTAGGGATCAGTCACTGAGCTCCTCCTCGTCACTGAAGTAGGCGCTCTTTTTGATCCTGGGTTTGTGGGTGTCCTCTGATGTAGATGCTCGAAACGCTTCCTCTGTGGCCTGCTTTCGTCTCCTTTCATCCTCTTCAATGCGTTCTTGCTGATAACGATAAGAGAAAATTCCCTTTGAACCAATTTCACTGGAAATATTACTGTAAATTTACTGAACTGGAGACAGGGTTTGGGGCAAAAATGCCACTGAAAATGACAAAAGATGGCCCAGATAATTAATTAATAATTAATAGTTAATTTTGTATAATAACAATTATTTGAGTTCTGATGAGAAAAACATTTCTGAAAATACTGTATGTAAAGAATGTTTAGAAAACACAATATATGTTAACAGTGTCTTTATTATTTTGATACCTTGTGCATTATTTACAGCTACTTTTTTGTTGATTTTATTATTTTAGATTTTGTATTTTAATTTGATTTTATATGCAACCATATTTAACCATGTAATTGTAGCTATTTTCAACGAATGCAAAAAATAAGCTTGTACAGTCATAAACACACTTTATGCCACTATGGTGAGTGTGGCAATATAAATTACTTTATATTGGTTATGTAAACAGGAAGACTGTACCTATGGTCATAAGGATATAGTGAAAAGTATGTATTTTTGTGGTACCAGGCACTTACCTGGAAAGCAATTGCCTGACTTAAACTGTCCAGTGCTGGATCCTCTCCCTCATCCTCACTATCCTCTGGTTCTCTGAGGAAAAAAAAAAAAAAAAGTACATATAGAAGAAAATCAATTACATACTGTATATCAACATACAATATATAATTGTACTCTTAAATTATCATGTTATTTCACAGTACTTACACTTCTTCAGGCTGCTGGACCTTTTTCTTCTTTTTCTTTTCTTTTTTAGGTGGCGGTTCTCGCTCCCCAAGTAAATTTTTTGGACAGCAGTAACTTAAGTGTCCATCTTCCTGGGGAAGGCAAAATATATGACAGAACTGTGTATGCCAACCTCACAACCATTTTTAAAGTTTCATTTTTGTTATGAAACAAGGATTCCCTAAACCTAAGCTATACAATTCACTTAATTATTCAAATAAAAAAGTTATAGAGTTTTCCTTATGCAATTCAAGATTTTAACTCTAGATTGAATATGCTTGGTTTTAAAGACACACCCACCTGCTGGCGATGTCAGTCAGAATATGGAGACACAACCCATGTCTATTGGGAATGTGTTAACATCCAAGAATTTTGGTTGAGGATACAGAGTTTTATGTGTGAGGTATTAGGCTCTCAAATTTGATTTTGCCCCAGACTCTGAATTTTAGGAGATGGGGCGGTCATTAATTTGGAGAATATGCACATAAATAAATGAGTCCTAACTAGTATTATGATTGCCAGACAGATAATTTTAAGGGGTTGGAAGATGGCTGGAGTGCCCCCATTTCAGGACAGACAAATTAAAATAATCATAGCATTGTTAAACATGTCTATTCTGTACTTTAAATGTTTCCATATAATTTAAACTCGATGTTAGGATTACATTCCAAAGAGTCGTCAGTATGGTACAAACATAAGATTTGTGTATTGACATGCAGCAGTCTGACAAAATGTTTAGAAAAACAGGCATCAACCTATTCATATATCACACATTTAGAATACTTACACCGCACTCATAACACTTGGACTTGTCCGTATAGTTTCTCTTCCTGATGAATTCTGAAGCTCTCCCATTGTCGATAGCTATGCTGGCTTTCACCGTTCTTCCAAACAACTGGAAGATGAGAACAGCAATCAAACACTTCATGTGTGCTTTTTAAAAGAGTCAGTAAACCTTATTACCATGTTCAAACAGCATACCTGTTTGTTGTTCAATGAGTGGGCACAGTTATGAGCTGACTCCCTGTCTAGGAACAGCACAAATGCCACTCCCTTGCTCATTCGTGTCTGCTTGTCTTTGACAACAGTCACCCTTCAGGAAAAAATATACAATAACTACGATTAAGACAAACTATTACACTATTAAACAAGTAGGGGAGACCAGGGTTGGTTGGCTACAGGGGTTAGTTGGCACAGAGTTGATTTCTGGTAATGCTGTAATTCACAAAAGTGTAAAAATCTTCTTGACCTACACTGATTGATTCTATCAGGGCATATGAATGTTAAAATGTGTTAAGGTGAAGACTACTTTATTGTATCCATGTTAAAACAAAAAATAATCCCCTCTGCAAAAGTAGTAGAAAACGTTCCCTGTCTTCGGTCAGTTAGGATGACTACTTTATTTTAAGAATGTGAAATGTCAGAATAATAGAGTGTGAATTTTTTCAGCTTTTATTTCTTTCATCACATTTCCAGTGGGAAAGAAGTTTAAATACACTTTGTTAGTATTTGGTAGCATTGCCTTTTAATTGTTTAACTTGGGTCAAATGTTTTCGGTAGTCTTCCACAAACTCCTAACAATAAGTTGCTGGAATTTTTGGCCATTCCTCCAGACAGGACTGGCTTGGAGTTGTTTCCTCCAACATCTTTACAAGGTCCAAACTACATTAATCTCTAGGAGACAGAATGCATCTCCTTCCTGAGCTATATGATCGTTGTGCGGTCCCATGGTGTTTATACTTGCGTACCATTGTTTGCACAGATGATCATTGTATCTTCAGATGTTTAGAAATTGCTCCCAAGGATGAACCAGACTTGTGGAGGTTCACAAATTTTTTTCTGATTTCATTTTCCCAAAAAGGCACGGAGTTTGAAGGTAGGCCTTAAATACATCCACAGGTACACCTCCAATTCAGTACACCTCCTATCAGAAGCTAATTGTCTAAAGGCTTGACATAATTTTCTGGAATTTTCCAAACTGCTTAAAGACACAGTTAACTTAGTGTATATAAACTTCTGACCCACTGGAATTGTGATATAGTCAATTAAAAGTGAAATAATCTGTCTGTAAACAATTGTTGGAAAAATTACACATGCCATGCACAAAGTAGATATCCTAAACAACTTGCCAAAATTATAGTTTGCTACTAATAAATCTGTGGAGTGGTTAAAAAATTAGTTTTAATGACATCACAACTAAGTGTATGTAAACGTCTGATGTCAACGGTGTATAATATAACAATTATTATTACTGTACATACATGTTTCAAGCCAAGCCAATAATACAATTAGTTCCTGTAATTTAGGATTTATATATTTACACATGTTTATGTAATTACATATTGTTTATATTAATTCCAAACTATACATCAACCACATATGAATCAATCATATTAATATTATCATAATAATGACATGATCATTACCCATATTAATGATATAAGACAAAACTGTGTTGTTCTGTTGCCCTGGTTTAAAATAACCTATTGCTTGTGTTTCTGTGTGTTGCAAACTCTCTTGAAACTAGTAATTTAACACTGCCAACCAACCCATAACCTGTGGAATATAGGTTAGGTTGGGACAAATGCACAACATAAATGTAACTATTAATTAAAACAAATCAATCAATATTTGTTGACATTGAACATGATTATTTATTTATCCAAGAACTTAAGAATTCATTTGAACCTAGTTGGGGTATCTTAGAGTTTGTTTCACCAGAAACATAACAAATAATTAAAAGTGCGCCAATCAAACCTGGTCTTCCCTATAATGGAATACAAATAATCAAGCCAATTGGTGACAAAAATAAAGTATACTTACTTAACCACCTTGCCATATTTAGTGCATAACTTTGGGGAAATGGAAACATGTATTTTTTAAATTAAGTGAATTAATAATTATAGTCAAATAATGTATTGACAACATAATGTAAACATAATTTTAGTTGTTTTATGCAATAGCCCACCTTGTGCAAATCATTGTTTGTCAAGGAAAACGGGATATTAGACACATAAACTGTGCTTTTGCTGGGGGCTAAACCACCACTCATATTTATGTCTGATATCTGAAAAAGAAGAAACACATGTTTATCACACTATTCTGATTCTTGCGAATAAACTCATAAACAAAACAGGAAGCGAAAAGAGTCTACGTACATATCAAGAAAACAAACTGCAGACTTACCAAACTGACAGAATGCAACTGATTTTAAAGCATCTTTATGTCAATGACGAAAACTGCGTTTGTCGTACTTCATTTAATTAAAATGTAGACAAACCAGCTTATAAAACCCGATTGAAATTATATGTGCAGCGCGATCCGGAAACAAAAAAACTGCCAATGTCAAAATAATGCACCCTCCAGCATAAAACGAATAATTAACTAATAACTTTTAAATAAAAGAAAACCTAGAACAAGAGCAAGTCTCTAAAACTAATTTAAATTGGTTAACAATGTAAATGCGAATTTAACAACCCCTTTATTAACAGATATGAGATCATATTGTCTTATTTTGAAAAAACATTTGTTCCGGATCCGGGAGCGTTTTTGCGTTTTATTTGTGGCTGGAGTTCTGTCAAGGCTCTAGCAAGTCAGTCCACTGTTGGCCATCTTTGGAACGCTATCGGGATGCTTTTTTCCAGTCATGCCAGTGCAGCTCCTATCTACTTGAATGAAAAAAGACCAAAATACCCTAAACGGTTGGTCAAGATAACAATCAAATTATATATTTCAAACCAGCAGTAATATCCGATAACACCAATTTCAAAAATTGTGATGTTTTACCTCAGATAACGCTAAAACTCGCAATTCTCTTGGCTTATACGCATGCGCGTCGTCGAGTTGATTGACAGGCTATGTATGTATCTAAAAGGTGATTGGCTCTTTTACCTGTAAGGCGGGACTTCCTTTCTACATCCATTGACAGTTGGCTGCCGTTGGGCGTTCCAATTTCTCACATTCATTTTAATTCAAGTGGCCCATCTCTGCTAAACGACCTCTGGTTTTGTTTGGAAAACAGAAAGAGCGTGAAACCGCGTTTCTGTTTAAATTTCATGTTTTATATCAAGTAATTGACTACGAAATATATGTCTATGTTGTTTTGACAGCATATATGTCAAGCACAGGATGTGAACGGTATGTATTCGCTAGCTTGGATTATGTAGTTTATTTGTTCTCGGCACGTGCATGTGAAAATCGTTATTACAGCGTCTTATTTAAACCAGTTTACTATGAACAGGAGAATGTTTTCGTTGGATACATACACATATGGGCAAAGACATTAACCTGTGATCCATGGAGCTGATTCCTCGTTCATTGTGAGTTTCAAGACAACAACAAACCTTGGCAAGCTCGAACTGCTCAAATACAAAGGGTAAGATGTGTTCAAGCTTCCTGACTATTCAATAGTTTAATTCTTTAGGCGATTTCTTTTTATAATGTATTTTGTTGTGTTTTCTGTGATATCACTGGCTGTGAATGGTTTTTATGTTTACAAACAGTGTAATATCAATATACTGTTTAAACTGCCACAACATAAAATATTGTCACACATTGACATTTGCCAAACGTTCAATTTGCATCTTTTTTTCTGTCCATTTACCTTAATATCTCACCAGTTATTAGGTTACCAGCATCATACAGTTGAAGACATTCCTTTTGAATTCAGGAATTAAAAAGTAAGTTATTTTATCCATCACACATTGACATGGTAAGATTTAAAATTTAGCTTTAGAAGTAAAGAAATAATTTCTATTAGACAATTATTTTCAGCATTGCTTGATTTGCTTCAATATGCTGAATGTCATACAATATAGTTTTAAAAACGTAACATAAAAATTATTCATTCTTGTTTGCGATAAAAGTACCCTCTTCTGGTGTGATTTTATTTGTATATCAGCCTTGAAAATGTTTTTACTATTGCTCATATGTCTTGTGTGTATTATCTCAGTGGCTTTTAGGAGAGATCGGAACAACATCAGAGACATTTATGAGGAACGGTTTCATTCAGAGAGAGGGGTAATTACTCATTTGTCATGACAATCTGTAGTAGATTTTTCAGCTGCAATCTGAAATTTTTCCAGATGAGAGTGGCTGTGAGAAATCACCTTGTTAGAATCCAACCACACTGCATTAATCCTATATTTTCTAGGGTCCATATCCAAGAGGGGGTCAAGGAGAAAGGAGACCTCCCTTTGGGCGGCCGGACGAGGAATTTGGCCGAGGTTTTGAATTTGACGGCCCTCGGTTTTACCCGAACGGTGCCCCTCGTAACTTCCATGGAGACGATCAAAGGCATCACTCATTTCCAAACGATCGCAGGGGTGGGCCACCTGCTCGAAGGGTTAGCATCAAAAGTCATGTATTGAAAACATTCAGCAACTCACAACTGAAGTTGCATAACTCATATTTGCATCATATCCATGTGTATGCATTTCAGCAGGAAGACTTCCCATACTACAGAGGGCCCAGAGAGGAACCCAATCCTGGCCGCCAAATGGACTTTAGGTATTACATGCATTTATACTGCTTCACAGGGAAAAGTTGCATTATTAATACATTGATGTTGGTGGGAGAGAGCAAAAGAATATGTAGCCTATGCAAATTACAGTAGGTGATCGGCTAGTTTAATTTGCTCTCTGGTGCATTGCAGAGATGCCATTAAAGGCCAGTTCCAGAAAATAAGCTACTTCCTAGAAGCCTAAAGAACCATGCTCACATGTCCCAAGGTTCATTTTCAGTTTATGCCTTTATTCCAAAAATTAAATAAAAAGAAGTTGAGAGAAAATTCTCTCTCAAGAGTACAACTAATGGAATATTTATTTATAAATAGTAATCAGCATTTTCCAAATTAACTAAGTAACATTAACCCCCACACACACTACTCTAGTTGGAAAATAATGGTAATACTTTATTGCATCTATTCTTGTGAATGTCTCGTTATGTGATTTTCTCAAAAATATCTCTCTAAATAATGTTTTTACAAAATTCGCTTGCTAAATGCACTTAATGTTTAGTTTTTAATTAAAAGTTAAATTCGATTTGTAACAATTAGTCTAGGTTTGTCATGTGCTTTGAAGGCCACATCATTTCTCCAGGGGATGGCGGTACTGTTTCTTTTGAAAGCAAGCTGGGTTCCCTCCATCATTAAAAGGATGGTTCACCAAAAATGTAAAATTCTCTCATTTACTCACCCTCATGCCATCCCAGAAGTGTGAGACTTTCTTTTATAGAACACAAATTAAGATTTTTAGAAGAATACCTCAGCTCTGTCGGTCCATACAATGCAAGGCAGCATAATGATTGGCAGAAGCGATATGATGGGTATGGGTGAGAAATAAATCAATATTCAAGTATTTTCTTTCCTAGAAATTCTCCTAGCCCAGTAGGTGGCAATATGCACTAATAATGTGAATCGGCAACAACACAAAAATTATTTGAAAGTGTTGATTTGTATTAAAAAGGACTTAAATATTAATAATAATAATAAACACCTATCATATCCCTTCTGAAGACATGGATTTAACCACTTTTTGGACCTTCAAAGTTCTGATCAAGTCATACACTTCTGGGATGGCATGAGGGTGAGAAAATGTTGAGAAATGTAAATTTTTGGGTGAACTCTCCTTTTTATTCCTTTTGTTTATTGTTTGAGAGAAGAAGAGAGAGACAAAGACAGAAGTCAGGTTTCTTAATAAGGAACATAAATCAAACTCAGAGTTGCCCTACATTCTCTGTTATGGTTTTTGTGGTTCAGCTCCCATGAAAATATTCAGAGGGTGAAGCTCTGCCATCTGTGTGAGCACTGGAAGGTTCCCAGAGGTTTCTGTATCTCTTCATCTCTCTCTCTGGTAATTAATTGCAACAGTTCACAGTAGGGATTGAAGGGTTGCCAAGTTAACCCAGTGTTGCAATGCCTACTCTGAAAGAGCATTACCTAACTGTGTCCTTCATATACTTGCATCAAGACAAGTTTTCTTAATTTGATCAATTTAAAGGTGTGCAAGGGCCCTGTTCCACCACACTGTCCTCAGTGATAGTAGTGTTCAGCTGGTCATATAATTTTATCATGGTGCCCACCATAAGGGGGCGACCTGTCCCTATGCAGAGTAAAATCGCCTTTTCAGTGATCCCATTTTTAGAGAGTTCTCACAAAATGAAAAATTTGCCATTATATACTTAGTCATGTTGTTGCAACATAAAATATGTTTGGAAGAATATTGGGGACTTGCAGACTAAGTTGCCATTTCACTCTCATTGTGTGGGGCAAAAAAAAAGATGCAATAAAAGTGATTGACTGAGGCTAGCATTCTGCCTATGTATTGGTCAGCTTTAATTTTAGGATATTTAAATCCAAATGTTTTAATGGTGCAGGAATTACTGCACTTTTTATTCGTGCTGAGAAGCGATGATTAATTAGTTCAAACATTTTCATACAGTTTTCTGAGATTAATCGTGGTACATGATACATTACAACAAATATATGTACTGTGCATGTTAAAATGTTTTTGCAGATTGTTAATTACAAATGTTTCTTTGATACAAGTACAGTGCATTCAGAAAGTATTCAGATCCCTTCATTTTTTTCACATTTTGTTATGTTGCATCCTTATGTTAAAATGCTTTAAATTATTATTTTTTTCACATCAATCTACACTCCATACCCCATAATGACGAAGCAAAAACAGATTTTTTTATAACTTTTGAAAATGTATTAAAAAGAAAAAACTGAAATATCACATTGACATAAGTATTCAGACCCATAACTCAGTACTTAGTTGAAGCTCCTTTTGCAGCGATTACAGCTCTTCACTACAGCAGTGAAGTCTTTTTGGGTATGATGTGACAAGCTTTGCACACCTGGATTTGGGGATTTTCTGCCATTCTTCTCTGCACATCCTCTCAAGCTCTCTCAGGTTGGATGGAGACCATCGATGGACAGCCATTTTCAGGTGTCTCTAGAGATGTTTGATTGGGTTCCTGTCCATGCTCTGGTTGAGCCACACAAGGATATTCACAGAGTTGTCCCTGAGCCACTCCTGCATTGCCTTGGCTGTGTGCTTCGAGTCATTGTCCTGTTGGAAGGTGAACCTTCTGCCCAGTCTGATGTCCTGAGCACTCTAGACCAGGTTTTCATTGAGAATATCTGTATATTGTTGCGTTCAGCTTTTCTTCAACCCTGACCAGTCCCTATCACTGAAAAACACCCCCACAGCATAATGCTACCACCACCATGCTTCACCGTTTGGATGGTATTGTGCAGGTGAGGAGCAGTGCTGGTTTCCTCCAGACATGACACTTAGAATTGAGACCAAACAGTTTGATCTCCATTTCATCGGACCAGAGAATCTTGTTTCTCACCGTCTGAGAGTCCTTAAGGTGCTTTTTTATGTGTCTTGCACTGAGGAGTGGCTTCTGTCTGGCCACTCTGCCATAAAGCCCAGATGGGTGGAGTTTCTCCCATCTCCACACATGATCTCTGGAGCTCAACAAGAGTGACACCTCTCTTACCAAGGCCCTTCTCCCCCGGTTGCTCAGTTTGGTGGAGCGACCAGCTCTAGGTAGAGTTTGTGTTCCATTGGTCCAAATGTCCATTTAAGAATTAAGGAGGCCTCTGTGCTCTTTGGACTCTTCAATGCAGATGATTGTTTTTCCCTATATCTGTGCCTCCACATAATCCTGTCTCTGAGCTCTGCAGGCAGTCTTTTTGACCTCATGGCTTGGTGTTTGCTCTGATATGTGTTTTCAGCTGTTTGACCTTATATAGACAGGTCTGTGTCTTTCCAAATCATGTCCAATCAATTGAATTTGCCACAGTTGGACTCCAATCAAAGTGCAGAATAATCTCAAAGATGATTCAAAGAAATTGGATGCACCTGAGCAAAATTTCAAGTGTCATAGCAAAAGGTCTGAATATTTATGTCAACATGATATTTCAGTCTTTTATCAAAAAACATATTTTTGCTTTGTCCTGTGGTATGTAGTGTAGATTGATGTGCATGAATCATGCACATCAATCTACATTGAAGGCTGCAACATAACAAAATGTGAAAAAAATTAAGGGGTCTGAATACTTTGATTGCACTGTATATGTAATCATGCTATAAATCAGTGGACATGAAGTAATTAACATTCTTCTGTTTTACAGTCGACTTTTTAATAATAGAATCAAATGGGCAGATTCAATTAATTTGCTTTACTGGCAAGAGAAAATTAAGTGTACGTTGACAATTCATTATTAAACACTATATATTCAGATATAAAACAAATTGAATGCTTAAGTTTAAGTCTCTACAAGTATACCTGGCTGCAGCTTTCTAAAATGCCAGGTCTTTATAATGCATTACACCCAACACTGCACCTCGCTCATCACTTGCTGGTGAAGTCTCCATTCTCCGTATGGTAAATCCGCTCTAATGTTTATTATGCCCAGGATATGCATTGCGCATAATGAATAGGCATGCACTGCTACAATACGTTGCTGTGCTAGGATGTGCAGTCAAGTTGAACTTGTACCTCCTGGAAATGTATAAAACAATTTTAGCCACAGGAAGTGGAGAAAGTTTCAGGAAGTGGAAAAAAGCACAGATACTGCATTAATTGCATTACATTATTTTTAACACATGACATATTTAGCACGTTAAATGGTCAACTATTAATTGCACACAAAAAAAAAATCACAATTTCAAAGTCCTACTTTTTATATGTAGTTCCCTTTTCAAGGGACCTAAGGTATTTGCACAATTGACAGAGAAGCTGTTTCATGGCCAGGTGTGGGCTGTTCCCAGGATATTTCATGATTAAGTAGTTAATAACTGGTGTTGATTGCAAATGTGGAATTTGCATTTAGAAGCTGTTGCTGTGAGCTTCCAATATGAGGACCAAATGCATAAAAGTGCTGAAATTCCTAAACCTTTGCTTCATGTCAAATCCATTGTGGTGGCCTACAGAGCCAAAATTATTAAAGTTTTGTCACTGTCTTAATACATTTTTGGACCTATCTATACCTCTTTAGAATTTAAAAGTGCACAGCCCAATCTCACCACTTAGTGGCACTTTAAAATTCAGGCAGCGTTTTCCTAGATTCACTTAAAAAGATACAATGTTTTACCTCCATGTCCTTTTATTTGGTCATATAAAAGATTTCCCTGGTAGTTAGAATGATTGTGCAAATCAAGCATGCTCTTTACATTTACCTTTTTTAGTTTTGACCTTTTCAGTGCTTTAATCTATTGTGATGGTTTATGATTGGGTCTGCAAGTTTAACCTTTCTTTGGCTCAGGGTAATATCCTGACCTCATATTGATAGTAAAGACAGACTTGTGGTAATTTGCTCTGTTAATCCAGGGCATACAGGGTCACCTGCACTTCAAACAGATGTGAGGGTCATTAATGTTTTGCGAGGTCTCTGTGTGCGGACTCATTTACGTGTGTGTTTGTGAGAGACTAATCGAGTGGGGGTTCAGGCCACGGTCACTCGAACCAGGTGCCTCTGATTCTTTTACGTCCCCTCACTCGCCTGTGCGGCAGGCCGTAGAAGTGGCAGGTAATTGGCCCTGTTCGACCGGAGGGCCCTGGCAGGTAAAAGGAGTCAAGAGGGTCAAAGAAAACTAAAGGGGGTTTTACTGCCGCTAGAACAGATGTGTGTTAATGAATGTCTTGGTAGCGGTACTGCTCTGTTAGGCAGCATTGCAACTTTTTACAAGGCTCATTTTGCCCTCTTCTTTGTGCAGTTTATATTGAGTTGCACTTTACAAGCAGGATGTGAAGCCTCTGGCATCATCCTTACGCAAATAGCCAAAGTCTTAAATGAAGCAGATCCCAGTATGCAGACCAGTTTAAGAGGATCTCCTGTGCGGGTTATCCTGCATAATCAACAGATACAAGAGCAAGATTTTAAAGAAGTCTTCAAAGACATTAAATTAAAATTGACCCTTCTGTCTTAATGTACTGTATTTATATGGTACAGTACAAGTAACCAAACTGGGCAGAATTGTTCTCCTGTATTTAAAAGGTGGAAATTGTCTGTTTATGAAAACACTCAAGCCACACTTGAGGGGAACTGACCTTATACATCCACTAAATTGACCTTGGGACTGGGAAAGTAATGGCAAAAAAAGGCTCGGAAAAGTGCAAAAGCTCTAGCATCATTTGTTTACAGATGCTACTCTGTTTAATATTTAGTTATTTTTTGCAAATGAAAATAATACATTTTAAAGGTGCACAGTCATTTAATTTCCCCTTTTAAAGTTGTTCTCCTTAAAGGAATAGTTCACCCAAAAATGAAAATTGTCATTTACTCAAACTTATGCCATCCCAGATGTGTATGACTTTCTTTCTTCTGTTGAATAAAAACAATGATTTTTAGAAGAATTTCCCAGCTCTGTAGGTCCATACAATGCAAGTGAATGGTGATCAAAATCTCTTAAAGTCAGCATAAAAGTAATCCATAAGACTCCGTTGGTTTAATCAATGTATTCTGAAGTGATTCAGTTGGTGTTGGTACCAAAATATAACTCCTATTTCACTGTACATCTTGACATTGCAGTCTCTAGGTACGATCAAGATTTCAAGCTCGATTACACTTTCTAGTGCTTGACGCATGTGCAGATGATTGCGAAAGAGACTGTTATCAAGGTGCACGGTGAACAATTAGTTACATTTTTGTCTGTTCTCACCCAAAACCAACTGGATTGCTTCAGAAGACATGGATTAAACCATTGGAGTCATGTGGATTACTTTTATGCCGACTGTATCTCCTTTTGGAGTTCTGGTCACCATTCATTTGCAATTCACTTTTCCTTTGCTGACAAAGGAAGCATGGGCAGGGGAAAATAATAGTAACCAATAAAATCATTGTTTAACATGTGTTTTTATGATCCTATTAAATCCAAATGGGTAAAATCAAATCCCGCCCTGCATTATTTCTTTATAAATATTCTGTTTCACCTTGTTACAGTATAAGAAGTTAAATGTGTTGTGAATGCTCTTTTATGCTTTTTTGTTGTTGTCCCAAAGCCTTTGCCAAATGAGTTTGCCACATGTGTGTGTGTGATCTGCTTCTCTCTGCCTAAAGTGAGGAATAAAGAAGGGGTGTGAAAAGCTTTTGAGGAAAAGAGATGGGTTTTATGGGAGATTTGAATTGGAGGAGGGAAATTCTGGGCATCATGTTTCCAAGTTGCCTCTACATTTCAGCCCAATACAAGTGGCATCTGACCCTACAGGGCCAGAGGGGCACTACTCATCTACACAACGGTTTCAGACTGTGCCTCTTAAGATCCTTTTTAGACATTAAATGAATGGCTAAAATATATATATTTTTTTATAATTCCATATTCATCAGACCGCACAATAATGACTTAAGACATTACAGCCTAATTTTCTGTAAAGCTGCTTTTGAAATGATGTGTTGTGAAAGCACTATACAAATAAAAATTAGTTGACTTTTTAACCTTGAGAAAGACAGTGGACAAATACACATACTTTAGACTTTGATTTTTGTCATCTTCATTTCTTTGTTTTGGTATAGTATATTTTAAATGAGGGTTCAATGAAAATATCTTATGCAGACATTTCTGACTTTACTAATCCATAATGTGAATATAAATATTTAATTTTTTTCTCTTCCCGTCGCAGACAGGGCAATCGAGGAGGTCCTCCCACAAGTGCTCGAGCCCAGGGTTCATACCCAGCACCTAGGTCTCTGTCTACATTGGGCCCTGAGGCTGGAGATGACACCCTAATGCAAGCCATAATGAACATGGACCGGGGGTTAGTTTTAAACACATTATCTAAGATACCTTACAAATAAGGCTCTTTACTCATGTCCTGCCGGAGGACTATACAAATGCTTATGAGAACATGTACTGTATGTGTGTCATCTCAATCACAGGGAGGAGCGAGACAGCTTGAGACGAAAGGCTCCTTTCCCTCCAGTGCGTGAGCGTTCTCCAGTGCGGCGTGACGTCCCTCCTTCTCCACACAGTCGGTCGGGGTCCAGCATCAGCAGCCGTAGCTACTCGCCAGAACGGGGCAAAAAAACCCAGCAGGCGAAAAGTATGAAATATCTCAATATCTTTAAAAAACTCCAGCGTCTATTTAAAAAAAAATGTTATGCTGATAATCTAGTTTGTCATGAAAAATGCAAAATAGAAGAATCTTCGTTAGGGGTCTCAGATATTTGGAACCCACTGTATATTTAAAAGAATATATGGTGGGGAGTGTCAATCTATGAGTAGCAATTTGTAGTTTATGGCCCTACTAAAAAATAATAATAATAATTGACCTCTAAACTTAACCCACCATTTCAATCAGTCTCACCTAAAACACACCTGTATTTCTGCTTCGCACACTGAAAGGTATCAATCTGAAGCCAGCTGCAAAAAAATCCATTAAGAAAACCCTTAATCACTAGGTACATAAAGTTATAACTAAGGGTTTTAACTTAAGGGGTTTCTTGCAACTGGTCCCTGAAAAAAAATAAAAATAAATTGCCCTTGGATAACTTATCAAAGAGTTATCAATTTTCTTCTACCCTCAACAAACTGTATCAGTCCCGCATCTCTACTCTGTGTATATAAAAATGTTTTATGCAAAATAGAGCTGCAATTTAAGATTATTTTTTTATAAATGACTAATCGAACGATTATTTGGTGATTTATTGCAAAGATGAATCATTGGCACTTAACCGATTATTCTGCTTGGGCCCAGTTTAAAAGGTTGTATTAAACGTGCTTACTAACAATAAAGAGGAAAAATAAATCATCTTTTAAAAATACCTCTAAATGACATTCACTGAATTAAAGGGAAAAATACTTTTTATGAAGTATCCGTAAAGAAATTCACTGCAAAAAATCCTATTGTTATCAAATGTGTTTGTCTGGTTTTCCATTTTAAAATTGTCTAAAAATCCTTAATACATTTACTTGAGAAGCAACATATAAGATATTTAGACTTGCTTTAAGAGGATGTTTCTTAAATATGTGTATTTTGTAAATGCATGCATTTTTTCACTTGGTTATACTTCTGCAAGTGCAGAAAAGACACTTTTTTTTTTTAAGGATTTTTAGATATTTTAAAATATTTTTATTTTTAATGTTATATTCAACATTCTCAGATAACAATTTTTTCTTCTGCAGTATAGTTCCTAAAATAAATGTAATTTTTTTTTTTACATTCGCTTTAGATGTTTTTATTGGAAAACAAGCCAAAACAAATCAAAATCATATTTTGTTGCAGTGGGGTGAAGACTACCCTCTCTCACCTTTCTGTTCACTTCAACCCATCTTTAACTCACAAAAAACAAACTATCTTTTATTAATAAAGCTGCATCTTGCCAATTTTGTTACCGATAAGAAATGCACAGTGACGTATGATTCAATAAGTCGCAAGCCATTGTGTTATAATCTAGCTGCAGCAAGCGTGTGTGCTCGAAAAACAAGCGTCCCCACAACAGTGTTCATCAGCCGGGTACAGTTTCAATCTCTCCTCCTCAGATCGGGACATTCGCGCAACTCATAGAAGAGGCGCTGATGTTATTTTACATGATCTACTGCCGTATTATTTGAACTTTAATAAAGCTATAACACATTAAAACTGCATTTAAGATGTATTTCCTTTAAAGAGCTCTGACTCCTTATTCCCCAACGAGAGTGCTTCTGTGTTTACTTATTTGGTATTTTTGTTTAATTCCCTCATACTTTGCAATCTACATCACCTGAAGCTGATTTGAAAGTTTAGAGTGCATCTGGACTGTGATCTGTGTAATTCTTCCTCTCCTCAGTCTTGCGTGAACTGCAGTGCTGCTCTCGCGCATCATCATTAGTTTAATGTGATCTCATTTTACGTTAAATGAGATCAAATGACTATTCAACAATGAAAATCTTTGTCGACAACATTTGATTGTTGACGATAATGCAGACGAATCGTTTCAGCCCTAATGCAAAATGGTGTTTGCAGGTATAGACAGAATGATTATCCTCCCTGCAATTCCTTTGGAGAAATCTCATTGGTGGGGTCTCCCCCACACACAGACCGCAGACAGTACAAGGGGTCAGTGCACTGTGCAGCATGCAGTGTAGTCTTTGACCTGAAATGTACTATTTGAAATGTTTGAAAGCCTGTTAATTGATTAACTTATTGGAATTAATTCAAAGTCTTTCTTGACTAATTTGCATGAGATCACTTTTTAATATGCTCAGCTGCAGAGTGGAAATACTTTAAAGCTTTCCTCACTTGCTTTATTCTTCATGCACTTGATAAACAGCCTACATGCTTTCCATGTTTAATTTGAGTCATCATTTATTTAGGAATTATACCATCTTGGTCGAAATGACTTACCCAAACGTCCACCGCAGTCCTTCTCTTACGGTTCAAGATTACAGATGATGTCACTCGAAGCCTGTCCTAATAGACTCCCAGATGTGTTTGTTTCCTTGTGCTCTGTTACCATATTGAGATCCTCAGTAATAAGCTCCAGAGTGATGCATAGAACTGCCAATATTAGATGCATGTGTTTGGGATAACGTACCCCAAGCGAACCTTTTTAGATTATACTGGTTTAAAAAGAAGGAAGTAGGCTTGCATGAGGTCATATGTTCTTACCTCTAATATTGATGAACGAAATGCATCAAACACACTTCAATTATATGCTCATGAAAACCACAGGAGTGCAATTCGTTTACTTGCAAAACAATTTTTTCATGTCGTTTTAGGGCTTGAGGAGCCGTTTGGGCCAGGCAGAGTATCAGGTGAGTAAACCACTGTCTTTTGAGGGGAAATGGATTATCTGGACATTGAGCATGAACAGGCCCACACAGATCTCTCAGAATTCAAATAAACTTCACAAATTTAAGCATTCACAAAGTTTACCAATAAGTCTGGGTTTGAGCATTAGTAATACAGGTGAAACTCGAAAAATTAGAATATCGTGCAAAAGTTCATTCATTTCAGTAATTCAACTTAAAAGGTGAAACTAATATATTATATAGACTCATTACAAGCAAAGTAAGATATTTCAAGCCTTTATTTGATATAATTTTGATGATTATGGCTTACAGCTTATGAAAACCCCAAATTCAGAATCTCAGAAAATTAGAATATTGTGAAAAGGTTCAGTATTGTAGGCTCAAAGTGTCACACTCTAATCAGCTAAACACCTGCAAAGGGTTCCTGAGCCTTTAAATGGTCTCTCAGTCTGGTTCAGTTGAATTCACAATCATGGGGAAGACTGCTGACCTGACAGTTGTGCAGAAAACCATCATTGACACCCTCCACAAGGAGGGAAAGCCTCAAAAGGTAATTGCAAAAGAAGTTGGATGTTCTCAAAGTGCTGTATCAAAGCACATTAATAGAAAGTTAAGTGGAAGGGAAAAGTGTGGAAGAAAAAGGTGTACAAGCAGCAGGGATGACCGTAGCCTGGAGAGGATTGTCAGGAAAAGGCCATTCAAATGTGTGGGGAGCTTCACAAGGAGTGGACTGAGGCTGGAGTTACTGCATCAAGAGCCACCACACACAGACGGGTCCTGGACATGGGCTTCAAATGTCAAACGTCTTACCTGGGCTAAAGAAAAAAAGAACTGGTCTGTTGCTCAGTGGTCCAAAGTCCTCTTTTCTGATGAGAGCAAATTTTGCATCTCATTTGGAAACCAAGGTCCCAGAGTCTGGAGGAAGAATGGAGAGGCACACAGTCCAAGATGCTTGAAGTCCAGTATGAAGTTTCCACAGTCTGTGTTGGTTTGGGGAGCCATGTCATCGGCTGGTGTTGGTCCATTGTGCTTTATTAAGTCCAGAGTCAACGCAGCCGTCTACCGAGACATTTTAGAGCACTTCTATGGGCTGAAATATGTGCCACCAGAAACTGAATTTGAACCATTTATATTTGAATTTGAATCACATAATTTGAAATTGTATTGTTTAATTAAAATTGAATTTATTCAAAAACTGAATCTGAATTGTATCATTTGAAATTGAATTTATTCGTTTGGAACTGAAGTCCAATAAAATTTGATCCTCACTGAAAATTAAACTCTCTATATATCTTCACATTCACTTCTCACAATTCAGATTCAGTTCTCAAATTCAATTTCAAGTTACTGAGACAGACATCCGGGTAGTTGGAGGATGAAGGAAGAGCAATCGAGCGCAGATCGATAGATAGCGTTCATTGGCGCACAGGACTCCTCTTGGGCCAATCAGCACCAATGTTTTGGAGCACAGTACGTTACCCGCCATGAAACTATGGAATTACGATTGTGTCAATAATAATGAATGTAACTTTATAAAACTGAACATAACTTTATAAAACTGAATGTAACTTTTTCAGAAACTATCAAAAATATTCCATTACAAAAGAAGAAAAACACAATTAAAATGAAAAAATGAACTCAGTCGCAACGAATTTAACAGGCTCTTCAAATATGCTTCATTTTTTGTTAATGTTTTTCAAAGATTCGTTTTAGCAAATCGTGGATTCTGAATACATTGCCACAGATTTCAGCTTATGCTTCGCAGTTTTTAGTTTGCTGTTTTGAGACAAACCTCTCGTGGGGGTGGGCTTAACAGTGATCTACTCTGATTGGATAGTGAGCTTTTGATGGACAGGTGCTCTCTGACCGGATGTACAGACGTCACTCAGTGGCGCGATATTGGAAAGCTCTCGCGGTGATTTGTAGTTATGCAATACGTCAGTGCTTTGTTGTATTACTTACTAACAATATGTAAATAATATTTGACCTATAATGATATAATTTAATATTATATGAGACCTTCGATCGTCTAATAATCGTCTTCGATCAGTCTGTAAAGATGAGCTCTCAGGAGAGACACGGAGCGGCATCATCTTCCTCCTCTTGTTTTTTATTTATTTATTTTATTTTATTTTTTTAAATGTTTAATGCAAAGAACAGGAACATACAAAAGAGAAAGCATATGTACATCACATAATATCAACCAAAACAATAAAGAAGACAAAAATAAATAGAAAAAAAAATAATAATAATAATAAAAAAGATAATAATAATAATAAAGTATATAACAATAAAAGAAGAGGTAGGGCCATTACATCACACAAAAATGTTCACATGAAGAGATCAAATGCAGTACAGATTCTAACAGTCCTTATGGCTTTCCTATTAGTAGATACTGAAATCAAATTTAGATAATTTTCTATTTCTTTTAAGAAGACAGAGAAGATAGGTTTACAGTTTAAAAATTTGCATTTGTGAATATAGAATTTGCTTAGGAAAATAATTAAATTAATAACAAAACAGACATTTTCGTTTGTGGGGTCTGAATCAAAATACCCAAATATAATGTTTCTCATATGTATTGAGAAGCCTGGCAAAATCTTACACTTGATAAAAACATCAATTTCATTCCAGAGCTTCTGAGTGTAATGACACGACCAAAATAAATGAACCACTGTTTCATCAGAATTCACACAAAAAGAGCATGTTAGCTCAATGTCAGATTTAAATCTTTGTATAAATTTCTTAACAGGATAGAACCGGTGTATCAACTTAAAGGACATTTCTTTCACTTTATTTGTGAGAATGAATTTCTGCTGTAAAGACCAGATTTTTTTCCAATTAAGGTTACCAAACAAATTATTCCAAAAGGAAATAACAGGTGGAACAGAAATCAAATCCTAAAGAAATAAAGATTGTATAGTTTTTAGCTTTCGACTCTGAAAAACAGATTTGACCAACAGAAGTATCACAAGGTTTAGGAAAGGATGCAGTAGATACTGGGGTGAAGTAATTACGGTTTTTAAAAAGCATACTTAAACCAGAGGGAATAGCACCCATTACTGTAGCAAATTCTTTTGGGGTTACTGGTATTTGGTATTCAGAAAGAAATTCTGAATATCTGAATAAAAGACCTTGCTTATTAAACAAATGCTCCACTCCTCCTCTTGTCCTTCAAGGCAGCTTGAAGTAAGTTTGTGTTACTGAAGTAACCAATAACATCGATAAAAGCTTTATTCATGTAACATTACAGTGTGCAACAGTTCTGGCTTTATTTTGCAAATTTATTGTTGTATTGTGATGTAAGATGATGCCGCTCCGTGTCTCTCCTGAGAGCTCATCTTTACAGACTGATCGAAGACGATTATTAGACGATCGAAGGTCTCATATAATATTAAATTATATCATTATAGGTCAAATATTATTTACATATTGTTAGTAAGTAATACAACAAAGCACGACGTATTGCGTAACTACAAATCACCGCGAGAGCTTTCCAATATGCGCGCCACTGAGTGACGTCTGTACATCCGGGTCAGAGAGCACCTGTCCATCAAAAGCTCACTATCCAATCAGAGTAGATCACTGTTAAGCCCACCCCACGAGAGGTTTGTCTCAAAACAGCAAACGAAAAACTGTGAAGCATAAGCGAAATCTGTGGCAATGTATTCAGAATCCACGATTTGCGAAAACGAATCTTTGAAAAACATTAACAAAAAATGAAGCATATTTGAAGAGCCTGTTAAATTCGTGCGACTAAGTTCATTTTTTTCATTTTAATTGTGTTTTTCTTCTTTTGTAATGGAATATTTTTGATAGTTTCTGAAAAAGTTACGTTCAGTTTTATAAAGTTACGTTCAGTTTTATAAAGTTACATTCATTATTATTGACACAATCGTAATTCCATAGTTTCATGGCGGGTAACGTACTGTGCTCCAAAACATTGGTGCTGATTGGCCCAAGAGGAGTCCTGTGCGCCAATGAACGCTATCTATCGATCTGCGCTCGATTGCTCTTCCTTCATCCTCCAACTACCCGGATGTCTGTCTCAGTAACTTGAAATTGAATTTGAGAACTGAATCTGAATTGTGAGAAGTGAATGTGAAGATATATAGAGAGTTTAATTTTCAGTGAGGATCAAATTTTATTGGACTTCAGTTCCAAACGAATAAATTCAATTTCAAATGATACAATTCAGATTCAGATTTTGAATAAATTCAATTTTAATTAAACAATACAATTTCAAATTATGTGATTCAAATTCAGTTTTTCAATGCAATTATTCAAGTTTAGCCATTCAAATTCAAATATAAATGGTTCAAATTCAGTTTCTGGTGGCACATATTTCAGCCCATACACTTCATGCTTCCTTCAGCAGACAAGCTTTATGGAGATGCTGACTTCATTTTCCAGCAGGACTTGGCACCTGCCCACACTGCCAAAAGTACCAAAACCTGGTTCAATGACCATAGTATTACTGTGCTTGATTGGCCAGCAAACTCGCCTGACCTGAACCCCATAGAGAATCTATGGGGCATTGCCAAGAGAAAGATGAGAGACATGAGACCAAACAATGCAGAAGAGCTGAAGGCCGCTACTGAAGCATCTTGGTCTTCCATAACACCTCAGCAGTGCCACAGGCTGATAGCATCCATGCCACGCCGCATTGAGGCAGTAATTTACATTTACATTTTATACATTTATTCATTTGGCAGACGCTTTTATCCAAAGCGACTTACAAAAGAGGAAGAACATCAGCGAATCATCTTAGGGAGACAGTGGTACAAAAAGTGCCATATTACAAAGTTTTACTATCATCATAATAGTATACAAAACAGATTTAAGTGCAACAAGAAATGTAAATATATATATTTTTTTTTTTTTTTTTTTTTTTTTTTTTTTTTATTATTATTGACCGGTTAAGTGCAAAATTAATGCAAAAGGGGCCCAAACCAAGTACTGAGTACATATGCATGATTATACTTTTCAGAGGGCCGACATTTCTGTATTTAAAATCCTTTTTTTTATTGATTTCATGTAATATTCTAATTTTCTGAGATTCTGAATTTGGGGTTTTCATAAGCTGTAAGCCATAATCATCAAAATTATATCAAATAAAGGCTTGAAATATCTTACTTTGCTTGTAATGAGTCTATATAATATATTAGTTTCACCTTTTAAGTTGAATTACTGAAATTAATGAACTTTTGCACGATATTCTAATTTTTCGAGTTTCACCTGTATATGCCAAACATGTTAATAAACCGCATGAAAATGAACTACTGCAGTGGCTCACTTTGAGCGTTTGCACGTTTTGCTTGGGTAAATTAAAGGGGTCATGAAATTCTTTTTTTTTTTTTATTCGTCCACTGATAATATTTTATTTAGTAATATTTGAGAATTTTCCTCCCTGTCTCTTGCCCTCTGTCTAAAACTCAAAACTTCAACGTAAACGCCCATGTTATGATTGGCTAACATTATGCAGCTCCTCAAATACAGCCATATTTGAAACGCAATTGGAAGAGAATGATCAAGCGCCACAACATTATAAAACTAAATTTCAGGGTTTACATGTACATCCAACACATTGCATCAGAATATACACTGTTCATCTCAAGCCCAACTGTTAACACTCAGCCATTTGAAATGTTCATGAATGAAACTGTTATTGGGTCCAACTGTTTTTATCTGCCCCATTCTTCAATAACAGTTCCTTTGCAAAGCACAAATGAAAAAATGGCACATATGAGCGAAGGAAAGCTTCCAGGATGCATTTGTGCTCAAAACAAGAGGCACAGCAGCTAAATTAAACCGAATGTCTTCTCGTTTTAAGATCTGTAACTTGACACTGCGGTTTTTTTAAAGCAGCTCCAGTTACATGACCGCAGTCAAAGATGTCTGTCTAGTGGATGTTTATATACAAAAATTATTCAAAATAGTCCAGGTGGGGAATAGTGAGGCCACACTAGACCTGTCTGTCCTGCTCTCTCTCAATTTACGAACTGAATTACCAGTTGGAGGGGCCAAGGATGTGATGACATAAAGTAGGCATTGATTTTTTTTTTTTTTCACTATAGAGGCTGTCTTGAAATAATGGGCCCCCAAATGATGTAGGGAAGTTGCAGAAGTAAAGAATGAGACAGTTTTGCAGCTTGGTTTCTCTAAATGCTTTTATTGCACTGGAGATTAAGTTTTGAGTTCTGAAATTTTTGGTATGTTTTGTAGTAGAAAGACCACTTATAAGTTAAATATCAAGGAAAAATTTGATTCCTCATGACATGGAAGCTTTTACAACCACCTCATATTTCTTTAAATGTGAATGTTTTTGGAAACAAAAATGTGTCGTTTTAAATTATCTGCAAAATTGTTCTCTTTTGGAATCCTGATGAGGGCAATTTAGGGCCCGCTCATGAGGAGTTTTTGTTTCTCTTCACTAAATAAACAGATCAGCCACAACATTAAAACCACCTACCTAATATTATGTAGGTTCACCCTCGTGCCAGCAAAACGGCGCCAACCCGCCTCTCAGAATGGCATTCTGAGATTTTATTCTTCTCACTACAATTGTACAGAGCGGTTATCTGATTTACTGTAGACTTTGTCATTTTGAAACATCATTTTATTTTTGGAAGCATTATATTGTAAAAATTATAGAGTCTGTTATGTGTGAAAATCCTAGGAGATCAGCAGTTACAGAAATACTCAAACCAGCCCATCTGGCACCAACAATCATGGCACACTCCAAATCACGAGGCCACATTTTTTCCCCATTTTGATGGTTGATGTGAAAATTTACTGAATCTCCTGACCTGTATCTGCATTTTGCACTGCTGCCACATGATTGGCTGATTAAATAATCGCATGGAGGATTGTTGGTGCCAGATGGGCTGTTTTGAGTATTTCTGTAACTGCTGATCTCCTGTGATTGTCATGCACAACAGTCTCTAGAATTTGCTCTGAATGGTGCCAAAAACATTCAGTGAGGGGCAGTTCTGTGGACAGAAACACCTTGTTAATGAGAGTGGTCAAGAGAGAATGGCCAGACTGGTTTGAATTGACAAAGTCTATGGTAACTCTGATAACTGCTCTGCACAATTGTGGTGAGCAATATAGCAATCTGAGAATGCTATTCTGAGATGTGGGTTGGTGTTGTTTTGGCAGCACGATGGGGACCTTCACAATATTAGGCAGGTGGTTTTAATCTTGTGGCTGGTCAGTGTATGTGAAAGGTCAACCCGCAGTCACAGTAACTTGAGAGAACGCGTTGCTAATCGCACCATCGTAGAGTCTTTTGTTTGTCTGCCTGCTCTCCTCTCACTTCCTTTTGGCCAGTGATCGTAAAAAGGCCAAAGGCATTTGTTGGAGTGTCTGATTGCTAAACCTTTACTGTCTCTTTTCTCTAACTTTTATCTGTTCCCCCTTATACCTTGCTATGACAGATGTTTTATAGTACATGCAAGAAGTTCATTTTGCACATTTATCTTTTGATAAATAGGTTTTTGGCTAAAACATGATCAATGGTTCCAATACTGTCATTTCCAGGCCTGAAAAAGTCGTGAAAATTAGTAAAATCTCTATGGCGAATAAACATTTTCTAGTTATCTTCTGCACTGAAATATTTCTGTAAATTATAAAAAAAAAAAAATCCTTATCTAGTAATCAAAAACAACTGAAAAACTTATGTCAGTGAATTGGTCAAAATGTGTGGAAGCAAAAATTAGATAAAATCTATACTAAACTTCTGGTTGTGGAATTCTCTCAGCTGCAAATCAATTTGGCAAGCACTCTTCCATTTCTATCTGAACAAATCCAAAGGTGTGGAGCACAAAGCTCACACGGAGTGGGTCATGGGGTGACACTGCAGGCACCTGGCTGTGGTTTGCCTTGAGGAAAGAGCCCTGGTTTTCAGTGAAGTAGCCACCTGGTTCTGCACACCAGCTGAATAGTCGGAAAGAGCAGGATCTGTTCCAGCATGTGAAAACGTTTACACCACCAAATGACTCAAGCTAGGCCATATTCCGTGGCTTTCTGTGGGATGCTGGTCCACGTCCAAACTATAGCTGCATTGTTAGCTTGTGTCCTATAACCGATGCCTTTTGTGCATTTCTTTCAACTTCTTACAGACAGGGAAAGGCCCCCCGGTCCTTCCATAAGTGCATCACAGGACGGATCGCCTCATAGCTCCGTATCAGCCTCTAAGGTGAGTCGCACGCAGCACAACACACACACTGCTCTCAAACAGATGTGCTTACAGGAACACTCCCTTTCATCCACTAAAATAATAATAAGTTTAACATGCCAGCATTTTCCCCCTTTTCAAAAGCTGTTTGCTTGTGCCAGGGGCCTTAGACATCTTTTTAGTTTTACCTTTTTACCTATTATTATATTTTGTCCCAGATTTCACCATAAAAATGTCCATAGCTGGCACAAACAAAAATATGCCAGGGATATTCAACAGGGGTTACTGTGTTGGTATTATAGGGGCCAAAGCCAATTATTGTTTATTCTCAAAAAAACTAAAATCATTGTGAAAAAGTTAAAAATACTAAATTAAGTTAACGTCAACCAATGCTAAAGTTAACAAGCTAAATTTCAACTAAATGTTTCATTGTCCATCTTAAGTTCAAATGTTTTTCGCAGAACTAAATTGAATGTAATAATATACGACTTTGTCCTTCAATAATGATTATTTAATGGTTGCATCATAAAGTATGTAAATGCATTAATATGGTACTATATGGATGTTACAGGTTTAAAATGCAATACTGAGTTTGAGATGATATGTAACAGGGGTCTCTGCTCCGTCTCTGTATCCCTGGCTTATGCTTTGCTCTCATATATGATGGGACTAAGTGTGTCTTAAATGGTGCATCAAAGACAAGCGATCCGTCTCATGTTTATTTTAACTGTAAGCAGGATTCTGACACAAAATGCAGTGAAACACACAATTAAATTTTTGTACACCATGAGATGTGGGCCACCCAGGCCACAGCAAGTCTGAAAAAGAAGGGTGAAATCCATTAGCTCAACTCTCTGCTTTATCTCAAGATCTTATCGAAGGCTCAAAGGCACTTTGGATACACTCTAGGGAGCACTCTGAGCCTAAAATATATTTGTTTTTTCACTTTTTATCTCTGCCACACTCTTTTGCTACTTAGAATAGTCTCTCAGCAGTCATGAACAATATATGTCGAAACCTTTGGGCTGAATGTGATGTTTCATATTTTAAGTCAGCGTGAAATAATTTGTAACCCATTTTACTTTAGTAATCTGGCGTATTTGTGAGTGAATGAGGATACTCAGGGCTGCTGCTGGCCAAATTGATGCCCTACGCAGACTTCCGATCGTCTGTGTTCCGCAACCGCTTCAGGTCCTTGAATAAAGTATAACGTGCAAGTAAGGGCAGCCGGTGGACTTTCTGGTGCCTCCTAGGCAGTTGGTGTTGGTGCCCTATGCAGACTGTTTAGTATGCTTGTAGGGAGCGGCGGTACTCTGGATAATCAACTGGAAAAAATTTAGGGCAGAACTTGGTCATTCAAAAGGAAATTTTGGAGGGGTTGACTAACATATTTGTGAGGAATAAGTGATGTCAAAGATCAAAGTCATTTCAGAGGCTGAGCAAGTTTACGTTACATTTTGGATAAACTTAACACAGACAAACATGTTTTTCTTTCAAATAATTAGTACAGATGATATATGCACAATAAGACCTTGAAAATTGGGTCCTTTTCTATTTCATGTTGACTTTAATTTTAATTTCCTTTGCAAATGCAGTTTCTTGTTTTTCTTGCATGACTGAAAAGTAGTTTGATTGAATTGAGCAACTTCAATAATCATTATTTAAAATCAATAAAATTGTGAAATCAATAAAAAAGAAAATATTTTATTATTTTGTTTTTTATCTGCTTTGTTTCCATTCTGTCAATTACTTGTTACTGCTTTGCCTTTTTTCTGCTTTATAAAACAAAATAACACCTTTTCCCTACTTTCCTGAATGATGTTGCTCTTCTCAGTTTGTAAATCTCAGATGTTGCTCTTACCTCCTGTGTTTGTTGAGGTGTTGACCTTTGCTTGAATGTTAATCAAGTTTATTCAGTCTTCAATAAGTCCTGGTTCTGTGTGTTGCAGGAGGACATGACAACAGTGGAAGGGCCCACAGAGGAAGCTGTGCCCGCTGCAGATGTAGCCACCTCTGTCATGGACGACTTTCAGGAGCGTCGAGCTCAAGCTATTTCTGCCAAGGCTCGAGAAATTGAGAAGGTTTGAAACATGTCCTAGTACCTTTTTTATTTCAGTTAATTGAAGGGCATGTAAATTAGTTGCGAAGAGGTTTTTTTTTTTTTTTGGGCCATGCACTCGTTTTAATGCATCCAATTTGGGATGCATTTTATAATTAGTAGGGCTGCTAAAGTTAATGCATTATTTTAAGAGATTATTAAATATGAGTAAAGCCATTATATTTAACGCAGTCAATGCATTTACCATGCACTTGTTTATTTATAAATAATGTAGAATCCGTCTCGACAGCAAATTTATTTGTACATGAAATCAAGATTATGCTCTAGACAAGAGCTTTGTGCCAGATGTATTAGCTAAAACATGTACATCCACTATGACCAGGAGGGCCAGGGTGAAGCACCCGCTGCTGACAAGTTCAGAGCGCTCGTAATAAAGTGTCTGCCTTCTACTCTTCTTTTACTGGCCCTATTAAACATGAGTTGGAAACCCCAGGAGTGAAGCCTTACTCCTTTTACCATGCACCAGCCTTCAGCCCAGCTCGATAGTTGCTGATGCTGCAGGATTGTAAATGTTGGCTCTGGGCTTTACAGTGTTATTTGCATTTTTAAGCAATAATGCATTTTGCATGTAGGGCTAAGTTTTTCCCCTAAATTCACAGGAAGTCCTTTTGAATCGTTCATTTTTAGTATTTGAATAGCTTTGTCCTCTCACATGATACATTTTTCGGTACATAAATGAATGAATTGCTGAATTCTCTGTTGAACAAATTATAGAAAAGGAAAGATGTTGTCAGAGTTCATATTTCTTTCTGCACTTAACATGATTCAAAGTTTGCTTTGAGTTGCCCTGAATACACATACTTTAGTGACCTATAATGCAAAGCCATGTGTGTTTGTTGTTGTTTCGCTTCTCTTTCAATCTGGTCTGACATCTCTACACTCTTTACTTTACCTTATTTCGACAAACATTTAGTTGACAGCTGCAGTGTGCTTGAGTGAAATATATATAGCCAAAGACGCTCACTTGTATTTACCATTAATTAAAAAGCTGGTTTCATACTGATATAGAACACAGCACATGACATGCAAGTCTTTCTGAAGGTTCCTTCTTCTGTGCTGTCTTATAAATGTATTTATTTTGGGGCTTTTGGCGCTTTAATCAGTGGATAGGGACAGACATCTTTTGCTAGAGATGGGGAATTGGATCTGGATGTGTTGCAGGCTTGACTCCAACCTTTGTCAGCCAGTTGAGCACCTAGGCTTGACGTGTCTGGAATATTTTAACTAACCTCTGCACCAATACTTGACCTGTCTTAGGTTTTTATTCATATTATGCTTCTAAATGTAAGGGGTTTTTATTTTTTTTTTTTAGGTAAATGATTAGAAAGAAGTGGCTTATTTTTGTCAACATTTCTGCTGTTTATAAGTTATGTTATATAAGGTATATACAGTATTATGTGTATATAATTTACATGTTTTATGGTTTATTATATAGTTTGTGGTAGTGAGCATGTCCTACAAACAACATGCTCCAGTTGGTCTGTGAAATGCATTTTAATGATTGGTAAACCATTAGAGGAAAATTGCCAGTTCAATACAAGTTCAGCTCAATCTACAGCATTTTTGTCTCATATGGCATGATGTTGATTACCATAAAAAATTATTTCCACTCATCCCTCCTTAAAAAGCAAAAAACAAAACAAAAATTGAGGTTAGAAACTGTAACGTTTCAATGATGGGAGGGAAAGGAGGACACGGGGAACTTGGGACTTCAACTCAAAGTTATGACTTTAATAATCTAAAAATAGCTTTTCAGCATAACACTCTTAAGAACAAACTCAAAAGTATTTTACTGACAGGTAGCTCTCTCTCCCTCATCTCTGGCATGGTCCCTTTTTATTGCTCTCCCCAGTGCTTACTACAATCAGAAACAGTTGTTAGACATTATAGCTCGCTCAGGCGAGGAACAACGGAAGTGAATGGGGCCAATCTGTAAACTTAAAGATACACTTTTGTCAAAAGTATAGCCACAAGACATACACATTATGCATGTTAACTAGATTTTAGTTTGATAAAATCGTTTGCTAGCCTTTTCTGTGTAAAGTTATATCTAATACGACATCATGCTGTAAACCCTGTAATCAGTACTGTAGTCCACCACAAAAGCGACAAGTTAAACAACTTTACAGCTCAAATAATACACACATTTTAACAGAAGAATTACTGTGTGCTTTTATATGCTTCACATTTCTGCCTTTTTTAAACCCTCCAAAAATGTGCACCATTCACTTACATTAAAAGCGTCTAACTGTAACCTCAAATGTTTTTTTTTTTAAGAAAATGGAGGGACAAGTCACAATAATGCCACAAAATATGCCACGAATGCTGTCGATTGAGTTTAACTTGAATTGAACTTGGAAAAGGGCATTTTTAAAAATCAATGTTCAAATGTTTCTGAGGCTCGAATAGGAATCCGGTTTATCCTCTTGAATGTTTGTTTTGACCAATAAGACATTTATTTTAGTGATGAGCTGCTGTTATTCTAATAAGACTAAATTCCTTAATGCTACTGTAAGTAGGGCAGCTTTGTTGTGATAGTTTTGCAGTCCTCGATGAGGCTTAATCTGGGTCTTAAGCAGCAGGCTTGGGGTTGTGCAGACAGGCAAATCGTGCATTTTTAATTCCGTCGGTCTCTAATCATGTTGGTTTCTGATCTGAAAATGAAGACTAATGTGTTGGGAAAATGGAGTGATAGCTATTGTGCCCAGTTTTCTCCTTTCACATATCACAGGCATTATTTTGCCGTTGTGTTATTAAATGTAAATTAAATGATTATTATTTGTAACTGACAGCACATACATTGCAATTAATTTAAGCTAGCTGTAGCCTTTGAAACACTCGGTTCATGATGTTTATTATTAGTGCATACTACTGGGAACGCAGCTGAACCTATTGAATTTTTCAGCACCGAAACAGAACATTTGGTGGTTTGGTGTTGGATACTAAAATAAAACTGAACTTTCTGTGAACTTCTCAAGAGTCGAGAGACTCTCCCCCTTTCCATCCTTTTTATTTCTACCACCCTTCCTAAATAATTCCCTGTTATCTTTACCGATAATCAGGAATCTGCCTCCCACAGTACAAAAATGACACATGAAAGCATGTGAACACACACATTTGAGGTCTAGTGCAGCCTTCCTGTTTGATTGGGTAACAGAGGTGGAGTTCAAAGGAAGTGTATGAAGTAGAGCATGCTCTAAGAAATCTCTTCCCAGCATTCTTGACATTGTAATGAATCGTTTAATCTCAGTATGGCTATTTTTGTATGTGTATGTACAGAGTTATAAAACATCTCATAATAGGATACAGTAATGGCTTCTCAGACATTTCCCCCCAGAAATATATTAATGAATAACAACTTACACCATTAAAATGGTTTAAAGTAGGGCTGGGAAATTTATTGCGTTCATTTATTAATAGTTGACTGTTTAATGCATTAAAAAAAAAAAAATAACTTCCTGAAACCACCAATGTTTTCCACACTTCATGTGGCTAAAATTGGCATGTATACATTTCCAAGAGGTACATGCTCGACTGCACATCCTAGCACAGAAACTGCTGTGGACGCGTGCGTCCCTTGCATAATAAACACAGGAGCGTATTTACTGTACAAAGAATGGAGACTTTGCCGCAAGTGGTTAGCCAGGTGTTTAATGAAATCAAACAATGACACAGATTGACTCACGAACACACAGGCTGTCTTAACTGGGATCCTCAGGCTTCTGAGGACTTCCTCTCTCCCTCCAAGTTGTTTATCCATTCTATTCTGGAATGTTCTAATTGACTCCGTATTAGTATGTTAGCATGAAAGCTCTTACTTTATGACTATTAGAGTTCTCACACAAGACCTTGTGGGCTTTGTGTGTGGGCACTGGTGATGTGGATGTAAAATGGCTATTGAGGAGCTCACTGCAAAATTAATAGTCAGCACAATTAGCTGGGTTGGCAAATTTCTTTCCAGACCCTTTCCAGAGCTTGTAGGGGCAGGCAGTATGAACCACTGTGGATATTGATGGCCTTTTTTGATAATGCCCCAACTTCCCAGTTCCTGTTATATTTGAAGTGCTTGCAAATGTTTTGGACTGGTTATGTAATGTTTTAGCCATGTTGGAGAGACTTTGTTGGTACTCTTTTTTTTTTTTTTTTTTTTCATTTTTTAATCAGTCAGGCATGTTGCATTGGTTTGTACCATCATAAAGTCCTGACAGCACAGCACCATCTGATTTTATCACTGTCTCCTCATGTAAATTGTAGAGTAAAATTCAGAAATGATTTACAGCTAAATGTTGCATGTCCTAAGGGCTTGTGTGTGACTGAAGGTAATTGCAGAGGTTATGCAGACTCCCCAGGGTCTGAAGCATTGCTTTGATGGTCAGAAGTGTTTGATTATCCAACCAAGAGTTTTGGGGGGGGGGTGTTCTTTCATTTGTATGGTAGATTTGAAGACACAGCATTGTTACAAATATGCAACAAAACCGCTCTCCGGCCTTTGTCTTATGTGACCTCGAGTGAAAAGAGAAACTTTAGCTCATTAGATTAAAGATGGCTTCATGAATATGTACGATGAGATCTTTAAAACCTTTGATGGAACATGTGTATTTCCTAGTCATAGGGGAAGTTGGTCTAGGTGATTCAGTATTGATTTTAAATACTTTGCATGAATGGAAATGTTTTACATCAGGAAATTGTCTGTGCTTAACTATGCTTATGTGTGGTTGTATGATGCTAGTATAGAGAATCAAATAGACTTGTGAATTTGAACAATTTTGCTTTCCAAACTTGACTGTCCCCAGTAGTTGTGGTACTTGCACAATGAATAGGCATGGATATATTGCACTGTATTATGTCATTTTGCTTTATTAAACAGCCCTGTTGAGGAATCTTTAGGTATGGCAATCGTAAGGAATTTAACTATTCCGATACCTCTAAATGATTCTGGTTCCAATTACTCTTAACGATTCTTACAGTACTATTGAGGTAGAATTATTTTGAAATATGAAGTGCAATTCTTATTGCATTTACTGCCCTCAGCAGATTGTTGCCAAATTATGAGATTATTTCAGATTTTTACATGGCAGATATAACAAATAAGAAAAACATTTTATACAATTCTTGTAAAAGGCGTGTTTGCGTACATTTTAGAGACTTAAATGCAATCCAGTAATTGATTAGAACCATTTATTTAATTAAAATTCTAAATGTGATGACATGTATGTTTTTATGTATGACATTTAATTAATTCATTTATTCTTTTATAAAATATCACTGATAACAACAAAACTTGTGTAACTTTAAATTATACATTGTCATGAACAGCCAGTCAGTAACCTCACTGCCTAATTGAAGTCTCACTGGTCTGAAGTACAACATTAAATAAACACAGTAACAATTCCAGAGTCAGTTTAGACTGTGCTATGTGGCAATAATGTTGTTTTCTTTCTAAAAGAAGGCTCAGAGTTATTAGTTCGGGAAACAGACTACACTGGACTTGCTGTGTTTCATACTGCAGATTCAGAAGAACCAGCTCATAAAGGCCCTGGGATACTTAATAAAAAATTGAAGCTTGAATGGGCCTGACATCATTTCAAACAAAAACTGGCCAAAGCTAAATAGTTTGTTTTTTCGGTGGTTTGTAACAGCTTACCCAGCACAAACTTTCAGGAAAACTTCATACCGGCTACTAAACACCTTCTCACTGCCATTTGTCCACGTCATATGTAGGTGTGACCGGACATTTGGTTACATTGTTCTTCAGTCAGTTTTAAGATCAGTCAACATGAACACACTGGTATGTAGTGTACGATCATTTGTCTAGAGACATTTTCTAAGAACATGTCATTTTTGTTATATTAGTCTACAAAAGGAATTGCATTTATTTAAATACTCATAAGTACCCATTTACTCTGTTGTTTGAAATCTTGCTTCACTCATGAGCCATCTGCAGCTGAAAGCCATTCACACATCTGCCCAGAGTGAGACATGCCTCTTGTCTTTCTTTTTCATTGCACATGTTAGAACAGTTAATTTAACTGTTTAATCTTATTAAATCTCTGTATTTATAAAAAAAAAAAGAAAGAGGTTATTTTTTCCCAACACTATGATTTGTTTGAATTTTCTTGAATTACTCTGGACAATTTTACCATGTTATAATTCTGATCATTGGGCTGTGTTTTGGGCAGGTGTACCGTCAGGACTGCGAGACGTTCGGCATGGTGGTGAAGATGCTGGTGGCCAAAGAACCCAGCCTAGAGAAGCACCTGCAGAACCCACTAAAAGAGAACCTCACCGAGATCCGTGAGCGATGCCTCGAGGACTTGCAACACTTCATTGCTGAACTCGATGAGGTCGCACGACAGCCTGAACCTGCTGTCTAAGGTGATCCAATTTCACTCCACCAGCAGTTTTGGTTTTTGAAAGCTCTGAACCTACACAAGAGCTCCTCATTGTTGCTGATGTCTTGCATGAAGACCCCGGGGACTTTGTACGTTGTGTACTCTGTGTCTACCTAAAATAAATCATCCTTGTCTGAAAGGATGTGGGACATGGAAGATTTCTGTGTTTTGTATATTCTCTATTTTTTGTTTATGCAGTCCCATTAACCATTAATACTAGTTGATGAAGCTGGATTTACTTTAAGATCCCTTTGTATCCATTTAAAATTATGATTAATAAAGAAATTAAATAACGAAGACAAGGAAAGCAATCCTAGAATAGAGGGTTTGCTCTGTTTCTTATTTACTGCAAAGGCTTATGTGATTTATTAACCCCCTGAGGACTTGCATGTACTAGATTTTGGTTGTCCTGATCAGGTCTGTATAAACTGAAAGGGTTCTTTATTGTTGCCAGTGAAGTCACTTACATTCACATTCATACATTCAGACCAATGACAAATGTTTTACAAATTATGGTAATATTTATGATTCAGCTAATTGCTACTATCTGTAATACTTTAAAGCTGTGCATCTGACAATAATAGATTTGTCTTTTTTTTTTTTTTTATGAACTTTTCCAGTAATGAAATTATATAAAAAAAAAAAAAAGTATTTGTGTAGATTTTCCTTTATGGTATTATAAAGAGTCTTGAACCAGCCGTATAAACACATGTATTTCCTTTTTGTTTGAACAGTTTTTGTGATTTTAACATTTCTAATAAAAAAGCATTACATTTTTCATTCATTTTTCTGTTGTCAGAGCCAGATATAGCCAATGAACATACAAGAAATATCAACTAGCAAGAAAATGTTTTAAATCTCTCTTAAGTTGTTTTATTGACGTCTTAGTTAAAAAGGGATAGTATGGTTACTGTAGTTAAATGTACATGATTGAGGGTAGATCTCTCCCCAACACTGTTTAAGCACATAAGCATATCGTGGACACAGAAATGTTTAAGAGTGCAGTTATTACACCCACAAAGGAACATAACAAGGATATTAAACATGTGGATAGTTCATATATTTTATCTTTGCATTTACAAAACCCTGGTTAAATTTGTTCAGTAATAATCAAAACTCCATTGAGGACAGAAAATTGTGGTAATTAATCATTTAACATATTTGAATATAAAAAATATCAGTATTCCAATCTTAATTTTACAAATGTACATTGCTTGCACTATTAAATAATAATTTAGTTAGTCTGTATGCTACTCAGTAATTTTGCTTTTGGGAATATTGCTTTTGCTATACAATGTACAAGGAAATATTGGTTACTTTCCATTGTTCATACAACACCAATACAACTGGCACGCCATACTTGTAAAGTCACAATCTTAAATCTCATTAAAGAAGTTTTGTTTTCCAGCTCCTTTAGAGTAAGGCATGTTTATGTTCCAATTGCGACGGAGGCAGGCTGGATATATTTAGTCTAAAGTCTAAGAAATTATGCAGTTCTTTCCCTTGTGCCCTTTCCTTTTCTGTTTGGTCTGTGAGCCGTAAGGGGGTGATAAAGCTGTGACCCGAGTTGGATAGTCCTCAGTGTAATAATGAAAGCTTTGGGATCTGGGTTTGGGGATTGGCTGGCCAAGGAAGAACCCCTCTTCCTCAGACTCTGAGGATGAAGAGGAGCATGTTGAACACCAGTCATCTTCATCATCATCACAAAAGTCTTGTAAGTGGTCCACTCGGACCATACCCTGCTGAGCATAGTCTGAATTGGTTTTGTGTGCCGAAGGTTTCAGAAGAATACCATTCCTGGGTTCGGGTATGCTTGAGCCAGTTGCCTGAGGCACATCATGCATTTTTGCCCTCTCCTTAGAAGGAAGATGCAAGGCATTTTCTGAAAGTGTTTTCCGGCCCTGTCTGCGTTTGTGATGTCTGTTGGAAGGACATTTCGGCGGCTCCTCCATGTGATGGGTCCGCCTGCGAGTCCTCTCACTCATTGGTGGGTGCCTCAAGCCCATTTCAACATAATATCCCTTATCCACAACATCATCAGAAAACTTCACTTGTTGAGGTCTGGATTGGGGCTGAGATTGAGACTTGGTTCTTCTCAGCACAGGAAGATGCAGCGGAGAGGGTGTTTCCACTCCAAAATAAGGAGTTATTTTCTGTTCCTCCTCTGCCTCCAGTGTCCCCTCATGGTCCAGCTCTGAGTTTAGACTCTTCAGGGAATTAGCACTCCTGTGGAGCATTGAGGAGTTTAGTGTGCCCATGTTACTGATGTTATCACAGCCTTCTATCTCTCTTTCCTGCTCTTCCATGTTTTGGAATGAGTAGATGGTCTGTCTGTTTTTGCCATCTCCATCCACTGAAGCTCCTGAGAAATGAGAGATGTTATGAGTAAACAAAGACTTATTTAAGAAGAAAAATACAGAGGTAGCAGGGTGGAGATGATATTCCTACCTGTAATGTTTGAGAGAGCTAGAGAATCCATAGAATCTCCAATGCTGTGCTCAGCCTTTCGGAGTTCACTTGCAATGCAATCCAAAGAGTCTTCGTACCATTGCCTAGACTCAGACCAGAAACCTGGTCCTGCTCCCTGATCCATCTCCAGCTCTTGAATCTTTCTAGCACTAGCTGGGCCAGGGTGACTTCCATAGGCAGAGTCTCCAAGTCCATCCTGTGATTGAGCCCAGTACATATCTGTGTGGTGTTTCTTATTTGCGAAATTGTGGTGACTCATCTTCATCTCTGGTTTGGTCCTATTGTTCTCAGAGTCTTTTATCATCCAAGCTTCAGCCTGCCTGGTGTCCTCTGTTTGGATGACTCCACGGTCTCCAAATTTCAGGAGCAGCTGGGTCATGTAGTCCTCATGTTCAGCCCAATCTTCTACACTGTCCTCGGGGGCTTCCTGCTCATCCCTGTCTCTCCAGTAGTTTTCCTCTGCAAAGTTCAGTCTCTCCAACTGATGGCATACGGTCTCAGTTTTGTCACCACAAAGACTGGAGGTCCTGTAGTCTGTTGCTGAATAGAGTTGTGTTTGATTACAGTGCTCTGTAGGGCGACTATTCTTGCCCATTCGTACGCTACGCCGAGATTCCCGTGATCTGGCAGACTGAAAGGCTGAGTCCGAAGAGTCTGAGGTATGGACATCCTCACCAAGGCTACAGGCTTTAGAGCAGTAAATCTGACCCTCTTTTGGAAGAAAGGGGCAGCCCAGAATTGAAGTTTTGCATTGGGCACAACAGAAGCATTTGTCAGTGGCATGCCAGTGTACACCTTCATACGTCATCTGAGCATGGTCCACTCCTTAATAAAGACAAAATTAATACATTTAGAAACACCCTACTTTTGCAATAATCATTAGATACATTGTTCTAGAGTTGACTCACCAATATTTTCCCCGCAGGCCTCACAATACTCTGCATACAATGACTCAAAGCATCCACAGCAGAAGGATTGTCCATCCTTCATGATGTACCTCTGTCCACCTAAAATTGTCTCGCATTCAAAGCAAGAGAAATGCTTCATGTGCCAGTGACGACCCTCAGCTTCAGTACATTCATCAGCAAAGATTATCTGTGAAAAAACGGAAGTATTTCGGAATTCCTTTTAACCATGTACATTTAGTTGCTTTGTGTTTTGACTTTCTGAAAAGGGTCAAGAAGGGATGCTTTCCAAATGGACTAATTTTACCTCGTCACATGCTGAACAGCGTGGCTTCAGAAGCTCTGCATGATGTCTACCACAGTAGATTTTGCCATTGTGGTAGAAATAGATTAGGTCAACCAGAAGCTCTTCACAGGTAGAGCAAGTAAAGCATGCTGCATGCCAGCATGGCCCAGGGCCTGCTCTTGAAGCAAACACAGCCATCTCTCCGCCCTTGATGTTCTCTTTACACTGAAATTCAAAGCAAAATCTTATTAAAATCAATTGGTTGCAAATCTGTCATGTAGTGAATTTGGCTGCTTTGGTAAGACAGACAGGATTGTATTGATTTTAAATCCTAATTCTTGTTTGGACACAGACATTCCGTTTAAATTAAAATGGACCCCCACCTCTATTGAAATGGCCATCTAAAGACCAACTGAGCACAACCAAATGCATGATCACAAGTCTTTTTATAAATACTATTGCCAAAGTATTCATTTCACAGCTGCTTCCCATTATTACTACATGGCCATTGGCCTTGGAAAAAGGGGTGTTGAGTGTCCCAGAAATTTTTTGGCAATGGAAACCAGAGACCCAAGTTCAGCATTGTTCGGCTATGTCTTGTGTGGCAACTTGTGGTGAAGGGATACATCTGTTTTTCAGAGGTATTATAATCGCTCTTTTTTCGGTTTGTGTTTATAAGTCTTCACAACAGGAAACAAGCTCTGCATTTGCTAGGTCTGGCCCTGAAGGAGATGGTCTTCATCCAAAGATTGTGTGTTGTAAGTGTTTTCTATGAATTGTCTGTGTGCCTTGGATGACTTTAGGCCATAATTGTTCCATTTGCCTGATTCCAAGTTGTCTGATTCACCATGAAATCTATCAACACTGCTTCCAAGAGAATAGAGCAGAAACTTAATTTCCATAAGTAGATTTGATAGGGCCGGAATTAAATGTCACATAAATAACTATAGGCTGTCTCAAGCCACTTACTTCAAGTATAACAACAAGGTCTGTTTCTAAGAGAGTACCTTGAAGGCTTGTATACATTCACAAAATCACCTTTAGGAGTTTTAATAGCGCAATGAATATCTGCAAGTTATATCGGGCTAATATTGATATGGTTGATAAGAAAAGGAGCCATCGTGTTTCTACATACATGTTTGCAAATGTGCTTCAGTGCTCTGGGAAGCAGTTTTGGGGTTCCCCTGCCAAGTGCCTCATTCTTCCTCTGAATGCTGAACATGTGGAGCTCTCGCCTCTCCTCCTCACTGAGGGTCTGGCAGTATCGGAACTGTGTTAAAGGAGAAAAATTAAAACATGTTTATTTGCTAAAAGAACAGATAAATAACAGAAATCTATCTCATAAAAGGCTTCATCATCTTGCTAATGGGCAGGAACAGACAAGCTTTTGAAGTGAATGTTGTGAAATTCTGTTTCCCACATTTGTGGAGCTATGTTAAAGTACACAAATCAGCCTCAGAGTTTACAATTGACTTGGGGAACTCGTACAAAAAGACAAGAGATAAACAACTGGCTCTGTTTGGCATGATGGGGGGTAAACAATGATGCCACATATTAAGAGACTTGTAGATCTATAACCCACAGTTATGCCAGGAATTTGCAAAAGCACAGTTCTAGGTCTGACAAACAAGCGTCATAAAATCAAAGAGTATTTTATTGCTGCTAGCAGTGAGGAACAATATACCTCTTTGTGAAACCACTTAAGAGCTTTGTATGCAAACTCTAGAGGAATTTTTATGCACATTTATATCCACACTACAACCACATTTAATCTGTTACATTAAGTCCTCTTGTCCTGTAGTTCTCAATCATTCTGCTGTAGTACCAGCACTGCACATTTTAGATATGCAGTGGATTCAACTCTAGTTGAGGCTCTTTGAAGTGTTTGTTTCAGATAAGGCAGACATTCCAAATGTGCCCAGCATTGGGTTACTCCAGGACCAGGATTAAGAACTACTTCTCTAGTAGAACCATTTTGTATTCCAGCAACATAGTAGTGTCATCTCCATCACTTTTATTGTTCTTTTTTTTTTTTTTAAACATTGCGTGTACCTCATTGTCATGCGGTGGCAGCTGATAGAGTAGTTGTCTGATCCTGTGTTTCTCTCCAGGGCTGTTGACATATGGCACCTTCTCCTCTGGCAGGCAGGAAAAGTAGATCTGGACCTGTTGGGGACAGAAGGCAAACAGATAGAAAGAGGATTAGGATTTGTTTTCAACAGCTGAAAGCTGAAATGTGACACCAGCCTCAATTGGTGCTACATCATTCAATGTGTCATACAGACTTCTCCCAATTGTCTCCCCAACAAGGGGGAAGCGGTTATATTATTGACAGGGATAAAGCATTTAAACAGCAGTGTCTGTCAATGGCGACCCTGAAGGATATTTACGGGGCAGTTCACTATTAAAGACACAAAGATAGATGGCTGCTGGAATGCCCCTCGTGTTGAGTGTTACTGTGCAGATGAATGTGGACCTTTATTTCTGTTGCATTGGGGTTGGGTGTATATGTAGTTTGAGTGAGATTTGATACGGAAAGCTGTCATACAAATTGCTCTGAATTCCCTTTAAACCTCTACCAGTGCTACCAAAGCCTTCATGATGATAATAGACCCCCCTACTCCACATTTTGAAAAATGAGAAGTTGGGGGTTAGAAAAACAGAATTTAACACCATTTAGACCCTCCTCCACCCGATAGGTCCTGCATGTGTGTTTGTGTATTGCATTGTTTCAGGAAAGTGCCAACTAGCCCCAAGACACAGGCTCGGTTCTGTTTGCTTACTGCACACAGCGGGGGGGGGGCAGGTTTTCTAAATGGCTGTGTTGTTGGGACTAGTGCTTGAACCACACAAGTAAAATTCTGGCAGTCTAAGCCAACACATTAAACTGGAACACTAGCTTTGACAGCAGTGATATTTTGTTTTCAACCATTCAGGGAAAGTTGAATAGTTTCAGATAACAACATGCAGGAAAAGTTTGTATGTTTCTTCCAGACATTCTTGAGGATTCAGCATACAAATTAAAAGCGTGGAAATTAAATTGTAATGTAATTTGGAAAGTATACAACAGTTGTTTGAGCATTTTCCCATTAATTACTTAACTTGCCGTGACTAGTTTCTGTGGTGAAATAAAATGCCTGCAACAGTTTTTACACTGCAGGAAGGATTCAACGCAATTAACACACATTCTCATTGCTCACCATGGTGACTCTATTTCAAGAAAATATGGCAACTTTTCAAAATGTAAATATTTCTTCTCCCTAATTGTCCTTGTGCTCACATTACTACTCTGGAGATTCTGACTGGTTTCTTTGGCCTTATCTTTAAAACTGTGCAGCCTTCTTATAGTAAGTTGGTTTTCTTTTTGTGCATGACTGGCACACACAATGTCTCCCTTGTGACAAGTGACACATGTGCTTTCCTTCTCAGTAAATCGGCAGCCTGCATTTATGCTGCCCATTAACACCCTGTCAGTTAGATATAGATGTGCTCAATGTCAAGGTTGAGAGGTCCAGTCTGAGAATAATCATAGATCTTTCAAGACTTTGCCCATGTCAGTGTGTAGGTTCATTAAGAGCTGTTTGCCCCTGTGCAAGGGCATTTGCTGCTCTGTCATAGCACAGAAAATGACTAGATTCCATGGATCCATGCATTCTCTAAACCTTTGATGGACTCTTTTGGTGAAATTCCTCTAAAAAATATCATACCCATGTGTTAAGGCAGTGCACTGTCAGCCATCAAACTTTACAAGCTTAACTGGCTGGTTTCATATCACTAACCTAAATTGTCTGAGAACTTAACTTGAAGTAAAAACCACTTTTGAAAACTGTGAGAAATTAAGAGTTATGTAATTATGAGGGAATGTTTGAATCACTGCAAAGTGGTTGAGTTGAAAGTCAGCATTTTTGCTTATGTCTGGTGTGAAATATTACACTATTTACTTTTACAATTTTAAATATTGTGAGTCAAAAAAGGGAAACCCTATGTTTGTTTTTGGGACAGATTCTAAATTTTGGGTTGGCTGCAGTTAATTAGAAGTATCAAGAATATGAGATATGCCCATCTATATTTTTCGCTATGGTTGTCTTCTCTAGTTATGATATTTTAGTAGGACATCTACACATACATATGATAAAGTCTGATACAGGCTCCGGGCTTACCTGCTCGGGTCGTAATCCAGGAGGAACCCAGGTGTACTCCTCCAGAGCGCATCCAGAGTCGTCATCGGAGGTAGAACTCCTCTGAAAAGCAAGTGCCACTTTGGCTCCTCTTGGGTCCATGTCCAGTGCCCGAGTAATGGGCCGGATCCCTGATGTAGTCTCAAGACTCATCAGATGGTGGTGCTGTTCGTGTGGAGAGAAAGAAAGAGAGTTTCAGTCTCTTTTCGTATAAAATTGGGTGCAATCAAACATTAGCATGGTCCATCATTAGTTCTCTTTCAAAGTTGTGTGTCATATTTGTTCTGGTGACTATTTCGATTTCTTTTAACTATTTGCTAAAAGTTTAATGAGTTATAAAGTGAGTACAGGTAAAAGGGGGTCAATTTCTGTGTGTCGTGTTTTCTCTTGTGGAAGAATGTTCTACTCAAAACATCTACTCATGGTAGGTATTGTCCTGTATTGATACTGAGTGTGGGGTTTGGGATACTTCCACAAGAAGGATCTATCTGGGCCTTGAGATAGAAAATGGCCAGGGGAAATAGTGCTTTGAAAGGTCAGTATAGCCTTTCAGACAAAGCTCTCAGTTGCAGATAAGATGTCAAAGTGTACATGAAACATGATTAGATGCTTGTATCTCTTTTTCCATGCCTTCTTTATCTTGATGCTTAAGCTCTTCAGAGCACTCTCTGAAAAAATGCCTTTGGTCCCAAGGTGTTGAAAAGAGCACTCCTACCTCATTCCAGTCTTTTGACTTGCAAATGTCACTGATATAGTGTGTGAACACCCTTTTTTAAGTTACATTTTTAGCTTCACAAGCTTGCCCCAAGTCATAGGGACTATCCAAACACACCTTAGCCCATTATGTGATAAAAATTATTTTTTTTTATTTTTATCATTGGTATTTGTTTCCAAATATATTGTACGTTTTTAGATCTTTTGGTCAAACATAAATGTATATGATAGGATTTCTTGGAGCTGATAATATTTTCCCTATCCTCTTAATGATAAATGTTATTAGATCCTACATTGACGCCAAATCTACTGACCTCCTGCTGTGACACCAGTCAAATGGAAATGCAAATTCATTTCCCACATCAATGCCCAATAACCTAACACTATTACCACACCTGAAGAGAACGAACAATCAGAAACCTTTAAAAGACCTTTGAAAGCAGACATGAGAGGCTTGTCAAAGGAGTAGACCACCTTTAAATAAATATGAATGCCCCAGAAGGAATATTGAATACTAAAACAGGGCTCTCTAATGCTGAAATGATCTGTAACAATTTCTGTATCTCTGTAAATGGCACCTGCTAATCTAAATGAAAATACTGTAGCAGTAAAAATGAAATCTAGCTGTATTCTGCAGAGCTTGACAATATTTTGTTCCTATTCGATTCTAACATTCGGTATTTAGCATACTCTGCTGTAGACCAGTACAGGTGAAACATTTCACCTATGCCTATGTTGTTATTGTATGGAAAAGGTTGACACTTTCTCTAAATAATCTGAAAACTTTTAAATGGAGCAACCCCACACTCTCTACTTTCTCTGCTAGCTCTCTCCTTCAAAACTTCTTTGAAAGTAGGAAATGGCTGCTGTGAATTCCTAAGCCAACATACACAACTGCTCACATTACACCTTGTCACACTCTGGCACAGACACAATGTGTGGTTTTGTGGCAAAAACTAAAACAGAGTGGACCTACCCTGCACGATTTTCAAAGGAGCATTCGTTGAAGGAAAGTAACATTTCAAGCTAGGTCATTAAAAAAAAGTCACAACAGTGGAGAAAGGTAAACACGCTCCAGATGTATGCCACTGGTCTGACTGGCACCTCAGAGGGGAGAGTGAGCTTTTAGCACAGGCCAGGAATTACTAAGTCAAATATAAAACACTTTAGAAATAAACACAGAGTGGAGCTTTACTCAATTGAAGGTTAAATTGCAACCTTTCCAACTGAGGCTGTGATTTAACAAGCCTGCGCCTAACAGCGCCACTTTGGTCGAGTCTGAGGTATAAAAGCTTACCAGAGGTAACTGCTCTATTAGTGAGTCTTGACTTGCTACGGTAAGCATACATTTTGTCAAGTATTGATGCATTCAGTGCAGAGATTAAATATTGAGCTGAATGTAACCCGCTGCAACCCCACTAAGACATATTGATATAAGTAATTTCCTAGTTTTGATTATGCAAGGCCGTAACCTCTATAAATATTTAGGGGGATACATTCCACCATTATTCAGACTTAAGGATGATCAATAATGCTTTGTCCATGACTGATTCTTCGCCATGTAATATTTGGCTAAATACTGCCAAAGACCCAATTATTTCAACAGATTTCAAATAACTTTGGCATTAAAGTGTCAGTTCACCCATTTACTTCCCCTCATGTTGTCCCTAACCCTTATTACTTTCATTCTTTTCAGGAACAAAAAGGACATATTTGCTTCGACTTCACTGGGCAGAATGTTAGGGACTGATAGCCTCCGTCACCATTCACTTTCATTAAATGGGAAAAGATGCAATTAATACGGGTTTGGATGGAATAACATATGGGTAATTAAATGATGACAGAATTTTAGTTTTTTGGGTAAACTATCCCTTTAACTGAAAATGCACAAAATTAAATCATCTGAATGTGTTAATTGCCTCTGTCATGTTAAAACGGTACAAACATAAAGAAATTCCAAGCACACTTGCCTCTTTTTAACCATCCGTGTTTCAGTTTAACCAATTTCAGCCTCTCTTCCCTGATGCCAAAAAATGAATGTCCTGTGCTTTCCACTGCTGCTTTCTGTCTGTCATTTAACAGCCTAGTTATCACACACAACTAGATTGGCTGTGTGACTATGCACTGCTAATGTGAGAAGTCAAGCAACAACTCTATAGAGTTTCATATTTACAGTGTGAGACTAGTTCAGACTTGATTCCACTGACTAGAGCCCATTTTAAGAAACATCTTACCTCTGTGTAAAGCATCCTGCAGCATTTAGAAAAAGCCTCCAGTTTGTGCTAGTATCCAAAGTAGAGTCCAGCAAGCATGTCCACAAAGCTATGGAGATATGTATAGACTGAATTCTGTCTTAACACAACTGGAAGTTTGTCTCAGCAGCAACAATCTACCACCCATAAACACTTTACTATCAGTGTGTGTGCCAAGTGGCATGTCCCCTGTAGTCAGACCCCCGGTCCAGCCCCCTTTGCACTCAGGCCCTCCCCCTGCACTTCAAGCACACTATAGATTCAAGCCCCCTGCCATCCACCCCCACCCCAAAACAACACTCATCCACATTCCACCAGAACCCATGGCAAAGCCTCTTCAATCGACAGAGCCATTTGTTTAGTCTCTAAACAATCAAAGTCAAGTACATCCTGGAGAAGTTCATTCAATACTGAATGTGTGTCGCAGGATTTCGGTTGCATAAGTTAGCCTGTTGTTTTCCACCAATGGTCCAAGTGTTCCTGTTATTACAGCAGCACTTGTCATGACAAGGAAAAACAGAACGTGCTCTGGAACAAATTTATGTTCACAGCTCAGATTAAGATACGAGAATAATGAATTATTTAACCATTCCTAAAAGCAGCCTTTCCTTCAATGCAAAAATATTTATTTGGATTCAGTTTACATGCACAAGAATATTCCAATATTAATCAGAATTTGATCATATGGTTATGCAAGTGTCATATATTCACATTAACCTGCCATAGCTTAAAATCTAATGTAATTAAAATGAAGGTCATGTAAACACCTTATTCGGAATATCTAATAACTGAATAATGATTTGTACATGTGCATTCTAGGTCACTGATATGTACTATGGTGCCTTGATCCCGCTAGGATAAAAAAAATAAAAATTTAATTCTGACTGTATATCTCAAAATACTTACTTAATTTGCAACAATTGCGACTTTATATCTCGCATTTGCAAAATAAAGTCCCAATAGCGAGACATTTTTTTAATTCTCTGCTGGAATCCATCTTCCATAGGACATTAGAGACAGTTGTAAATAGTCAAGCTATTGAAGAAACACATCTCTTGACCATCATTTTACAATTTATCACATCCTTTTCTATTATTGTGTCAGCCTGAATAAATCAAATCAATGAGCTGATTAAATAACTGTCCAAAATTAATACAATTCAGTATAATAAATGGCAAATGCATTTCGACTATTTCAAAAAGAGAATAGCAGGAAAAGAACACCTGTTTTTGTTTATTCAGAATACGCATGTATACAGGAATATACCAATAGCTCTTTTTCAGAATAAAGTATTAACCAGAATGTGGGCTCTAATTAGAAAATGATGACAATAACTGATTCAGTGCTGTTAATCCACAACATAGCAAATCATTGATACTAATATAACAAGTCACAGTACTTTACACTTGTGTATTTGTAGTCAAAACAGAGATATAGGCAATTCTCACAAGTTCTAAGGAATTTCCATAAGCTCAATACCACACACCCCTTTCCTTCAGACAGGGCTCAGTGTGTTGATGGTGAAGATGGCCCTAATGGTCATCTCTCACCTCCACACTTTAGCCGAATACAATGACCTTATTGTGTTGATTCCTTGCCAATTCTAGAGAATCTCACAAAGGAGAAGTCACTGAGGCATGAGTTTCCTCTTTCTGGAAACTTTAAGAAATAAAGTTGTATTGTCAAAGAGCATAATCTATAATATTGTGGAGTTTCATTTCGTTTAAAATAATAAAAGTTCAGGCTGTTTTATGATCGTAGAGTGAGTTCCAAGACACTGGCTATGTGTTGATTCAAATGATAATTGTGCTTTTAGTCATTATGCTTGACACAACAGCTGGACGTGCAGATCTGTTTAGTCACAGCTACACAGACCAATGCGTAGTACTTAATCACATTCCCCTTTAAATGTCAAATTAGTCTGAATAAAGCCTGTGAAATTGCTAGATTGAACAATCTCTAAATCATCCCAGTTAGACTTCTTAAAGCTGAAGTACTTTTCGTAAACTCGAGTTCAAATGTTTTATAACTTTGGAGGAATCGTTTTAGACAGCAAGATAAGATGGCAAAGAAAGAAAGCCAAACAAAACTGATTCCTCTACAGTTTTTGGCAGACATTTTTATAAACCACTTAACCATCTCACTTAACCTTCAGAATAACCTCTGTTAAAAATCCTTTCCCTCTTTAAGATGATTATCAAGAACACATTGTAATGGCAGAAAATGCCATGGTGAGTCTTGGTAAGAAAGAAATATGATCCTTAGCAGGTTAAGTCTGGCATGGTGATGGGTGAGGAATGGGGGTAGAAGACAGGAGGGATTCCTTAGAATAAATCCTGGCAAAAAGTTCTGTTAAGAAAAGGACAATCCCTCTCCACGACCTCAAAGAGTATTTAAACATTTAAGTCACACTTAAAGGGACAGTTCACCCAAAACTGTAAATTCTCTAATAATTTACTCACCCTTATGCCATGCCTGATGTGTATGACTTTCTTCTGCTGAACTCAAATGAATATTTTTAGAAGAATATTTCAGCTTTGTAGTTCCATACAATGGAAGTGAATGGTGACCAGAACGTTAAAGGCCAAAAATGCACATAAAGGCAGCAAAAAAGTAATCCATAAGACTCCAGTAGTTAAATCAATTTCTTCAGAAGCGATTTGATAGGTATGGACAAGAAACTGATCAATATTTAAATCCTTTTTTAATATAAATTATTTTACCTGCCCGGTAGGTGTCGATTTGCACGTAAAATGTATATCACCAAAAACAAAAGAAAAAGAATGTGAAGATTTATAGTACAAAAGGACTGAAATATTGATCCGTTTCTCACCCACACCTATCATATCGCTTCTGAAATAGAGATTTAACCACTTATGTCTTTTGAATTGCTTTCATTGTGACTTAATTAGATTTGTTTGAACCTTCAAAGTTGTGGCCAATATTCACTTGCATTGTATGGACCTACAGAGCAGAGATATTCTTCTAAAAATCTTTGTTTATGTTCCTTAAAAGAAAGAAAATCATACACATATGGGATGGCATGAGGGTGAATACATAATGAGAGAATTTTCATTTGTGGGTGAACTATGCCTTTAAAATAGATAGAAAATATCAAACCAAGTGTGATGCATTTATTTTAAATACAAATTGCAACACCTATAACTTTTAAGCAGTTCTTGTTAAGGAAAACTTTTCTCATTTGTAAGTATTATATCATATACTGTTTAAAATCAAGACAACATTATTTGGACACTTTCTGGTTGTAAAATGTTAATGCGACGTGTCCAAAATTAATGTGATTAACCACTGTATACATCCAAACACAATGTATGCCGTTGGTTAAACAATTGAAAAAATGGCAAAGAAAAGTTGCATATGCCATTTGGTTTTATATTTTGTATCCTTTGTATATTTTTTAAGACTTAAGAGTCCAAATGCTTTTGTTGGGCACTGTATATGTTATTGTAGATGTTTGCACAGACAAAGAGAGAAAGCAACAGCAATTAGCAGACAACCTCCCCATTATTTCCTCAAGCAAGTTCTTCAATGTGCGTGTGTTAAGGGTGGAACAGCACAACCCTTCCTGCTTCCTCAGAAAACTTAAGTTGCAGTCTGTTACCCCAAACCCTGCACAGTTACCTCTGCACTATCTTAAAGGAAAGGGAAGCTACGTGCGAAACACCTAAAGTTCACATCCTCTTCTTCGCATAGTAAAATAATGCGACCTTCCTCTGGCAAGCCATTATATGCGCTAACGCATATTTCACCTCTTTGCCACACCAATTGACAAGTGTTTAAGAATGGGTGCTGTCCTGCTGCATTCACATGTCAGTGCTACCTAACTAATGATGCTTTTTTCAGTGACCTTTGATCCATGAACACACCCTGTGCTCATCTCTCTTAATCGTAAGATTTGCTCCTTCCTTCCCGTGGTAATGACAAGGCATCAGATTAATGGACGTGGCACAATTGGTTGCATCCAGCTGCTCCTATTATAAAGAACAACACATTTGTAAACAAAGAAGGTTATGTTTGTGTAAAAGAAGATGCAACATGTTGTCCAGCTAGTGTCTCCAACTTCAAAAAAAATATCCTATATTTTCTGCATTCAGGCTTTGATAATTCATGTCCTTTTCACAGCCTCTGCAGGGCGCTGATTGATATATTGATTTGATAATGACTGAAACACAGAGTCTCGCTCTGATGTGTTCTAATTCACACTGTCAGTACAACATATCTGAGAGTAACTGATGTACGATGGTTTACACCTGATATCCACAGTCAGTTTGTAGGTTTTTGCAGATTTTTATTTTAACCACACTGAGGATTACAGAGAAAGCAATGCATCAGTGGCACTAATGAATATACTTTGAGGGCTTTACAGAACACTGACACAGACTTGCTCTGACATATTTTTTTACCAGCTGCAAATTAGGTCATTATAAATACACTTCACATTTCGAAAAACAATTAGTCTCTATAACTGTCAAACCAAGACATTGCCTGCCAAAAATTTGGTAAAACAAAAGCATGTATGGAACATGTTGAGTTATGCTTTTGTGTTACCACCTTTCTCTGATATTATATATGTTCATGGTAACATACAGCCTCTCCACACTGATCTGGAATCATCCAAAATGTCCAAATTATTTCCTCAGCCTTTACAAGTGTAACAATAACATTGATCTTAGATAAGCATAATCACAACAGCTGTCAGTTTTGCCATTGCCCATCAACTGTCCATACAGTGCAGATCTGTAAGCATTCATTCTCCCTGCAAGTCCTAATTCACACCCATTATCAATCCATTCATATTCAGTGTACTACCTGTTGAACTCTCTTTTTAAGTTTGAATTGAAATGCCTATTGACACTGGGAATCAGGCCTTCAGACACTGATTAAAGACTCAACCATTCAAAGCAATGTAGTATATCCATCAGGAGTCTTTAGAGATACATGCTTAAAGATCTGCTTTAGAGCTTTTGCACTGCTGTGTTAATGTTCTGACTCACAGTAGACTAAAAAAGACACAAGATGGTGTGAGATATCAGGTCATAAATGAAAAAGTGTGTGCCAAAGTGAAATAGCCTGCCAACGGGTCTTTTCAAAACACGTTCACAATAGAACAGAGCTGTAAAGCCTAATAAAAAGGCTGACGTTCCGCTGTAATAATGGCCCTGAATGGTTTTCAAGTTGAAAAAGGTCAGATTAGCTGGCATTATCACTTTGCTGTTATGTGTAGAGACACGTTGTATTATAAAGAGCTCTTTGACAGTTTCCACACAAGCTAGATTGTAACCTTTGAACATGAACCCAGTTTCAAATTGAAAGACAATCATGTGAAATTCTTGTAAATAAAGGTTCAGGAATTTGAACGTTGTCTTCTTTCTCAATTAATCCTTTATGGGTTTATATTATATTGTGTTATTTAATCCACGATTGATCTCTCATGCCGTAGCTCAACAATATTCCACACAAATTAAATGTATTGCAAGAGGTTTGAAAAGAAAGAGTCCTGTAGACACTTGTATTCTGTCTTATGGGTGGATACATCTCCATTCAGTTTGGAAACCTGAACTGAATTTATGTTGTCTGTAATATACTGTAATTAAGTCTGCAATGTACTGTTATTGCATATATGTGTGTTTGTGCTTTTAAGGTATACGATATAAAGTGGAGAAGATTATAGTAATGAGGATAAATGGACCTGCAGTGCGTGTCAAGCATCTGTCAAGAGTGCGTCTAGTTGTTTGTGTATGCATGTGTGTGCTTTTTGTTCATAATGGGTGCTGTTTTTTACCGGCCCTGTGTCCTCTCATACCTGCTTAATGTAATATTATTAACTGATACACTTATAAGGAGTAAGGGAGGTCACGTCACACAAACCTCTCAAAAGACAGGTGTTTTTTTTATTATCATGGATACATTTTTACTATTTAAAGCGTATTTAATTAATTAAATAAATAATATTACAAATTATTAATCATATTACATTATTGTTAATTTATAAAAAATGGGAGGGGGTCTCATTTTACCCCATAACACAAAATAAAAACATAAATACAGTCAGCAGAAGAAATATTAATCCTATTTTAAGATCTACCCATTAATGGTGCCATTTATAATTTTCTTACCACACTTTCATGACATTAAAGCAAAATGTTCCCCTAAAGTCTCCTTTCCATTTGTTAACATGAACTTACAATGAATGCTATTTTGACAACATTTATTAATCTTGGTTAATGTTAATTTCAACATATAGTAATAAATTTTTTAAATCAAAAGTTGTATATTAACATTAGTTAATACACTATGAACTAGCGTGCACTAACAATGAACAACTGTACTTTTATTAACTAACAAAGATTTATAAATGCTGTAAAAATATATACCGTTCATTGTTTTATGCAATTTCTATTATTTTCAATGATAATTTTCATTAGATTCTCATTACTGTAATACAGTACCTTATCCTGTAGAAATTACATAACATTTTTACATTAGAGTAAAAATTTACATTTTAACATTTTAATTGTTAAAATACTATATTAAAATAACTTTTAATTTAAATTAGCATCATTTAAAAACAGTACATAGCAGCTGGCAAATTATAACGTGCAAATGAATGCACATATTTTGTGTATATCTGTATATCCATTACTCTTAATCAAAAACAAGACATTTTAATGTTAATCATTTAAATTTCCTCAATCACAAACTCAAGTGTAATTCATGGTGGTCTGAAAAATGTCTTGAGGTCCTTATATAGAGCACTAAAGACCACCCAGCCCAACAACAACCCTCCTCAAACTCGGCTGGGCTTTTACAGAGCGCAACGACCCCTTACCTCTCCATCTCCTAATTACAATAATTTCCCTCAACCAAATGAACACTGAACATCTGCTCCCAATGCTAGTGACTGTGATTATTAAAGAGATTTTACTCCTTGGCTGACACACAGAGGAAGTGCAACAGACAGGAATAACAAGGAGAGGTACAGGTCCATACGATTTGTTTTTATTAGCAAGTATACACTGCAACATGTTGAAGCAATGAGCCCAATATGTTTTGCTAATTGATTAGTTGTTTTTTCCTAGCACCGAATCCTGGCACATTTAACCGGGTGGTGATGACAAGATCATTGACTTAATGTGGTAGATGGACATCAACACCTATTAAAGGTAACATTGATGTGAACTGCACTAGGATGTTAGTAGAATAAATTATCTTCAATAATCACTTTCGGCAGTCCTCTGGCAGTTTTGGCAGTTTTGGTTAATAAGCAGTTAAAAAGTGTTAATAAGCGATCTGAGGACATTATGGAGTCCTTCTACCCTCCATTCTAAGAGTGCTAAAAACAGACCTCAGCCATACTGATGATAAATCGTGCAACTCTAAATGCTATCTTGCATCATCCCCATTTGGAGGGTAAATACTCCTCTCCCAACAGGGAAATGTAAGCCAGTACACAGAGGGGGGAGTATGCAACAGTAATGACACTAGACACCTAGGGCAAGTTGATTATTTGGGCTTAAAACCCACATACACACAAATGTCAAACAATGCCCTTCTATATACAATCCAGCCTCTGTCCCATAATTCATAAGCCACAAGTATGTCAACCAGGGAGTTAATCACCAACTTTGTATTCCGCTTGCTTTTTGACAAACATAACTATGCTTTCAGTGGGTAGTTGTTGGAATGGTGCTGCTTTGGGGTGGTGGCGATGACATGTAATTCAACACTATGAGTTGATATAGTAATTCGAAGTGCAGATGGGCAGGGTCAAGTGCAATTTAATGCGCCAGTTTTTCTCAGGTTATTGCACTCTCAGTGTCCTATTATATACAGTAGTCTATTCCCTCAAGCACCAGTGTTCTAAATAAAGACAGCACGTTGATAAGTAGTTAATTGGTTAATTAGAAGTTAATCATGGCTAGTGTTACCAGTGATTGTATCGGCATGCACTTCACTTAAACAGGTTAATTTTGATTAAAAAAAATTTTATTTGATTATAAAAACAAAATTTTTTAACAAAAAATATTTCTAAATTCAAATTACACTTCAAACAAAATGAAAATGTAATAAAAATAACGAAGTGGTAAATAAAATCCAAACACTTTACCCTCTCCAACTTCTTCAACGGCCCCGACTTAAAAATCACTCTACAACAGGTGGACAAATACCAATACAAATTATATAATAAATAAAATTTTAAATATATATATTCAGAAGTTCTTCAATGTATAAATATATTGTATATATTTATATATATATATATATATATATATATATATATATATATATATATATATATATATATTCAGAATTTGGACATAAACTTTATTACTATCTGCTGGGGGAATCTCCAAACTACAAATGCAGGAACTGAATTTAGACTTAGGTAGCAAACAGACGTGCTTTTGAAATGTCTTAACACAATGACCTGTTTCTCAGGAAAATAGCAAATTGTGTTTTGCGCCACATCATTAACAGACATTACACCCCCAGTTTACGCGCATACACACACAGATAGCGCAAACACTCCCACCCGTGCCTACTTGCACTTTCCACAGACACTAAAATTTTGCTTAGAATAAGCGCTCTCACAGAAAATTTTATAAGACACAGCACACGGTCTTGTGCTGCGCTTTGCGCACTCACAAAAAAGAGCCCAGTATGTCTTTGGCAATATGTATTTTAGTTGGTGGTCCCTTAGCAGAGATACAGATGCCAGAATTAGTTTTCCTTAGTCATAAAAATGTCTGTATATGCAGAACAACATTATTTTGTGATATGCTACAAGATCTACTTAAATAAATGTGTTAATCCTCCCCAGGGTAAAGTTTTATTGGTCAATGGTTGCTCTTTCACAGTTTAAGAGACTTTATGGAGTTCTCTGTTATGTCTCAAGTATCAACTTTGTCTCAGATGTTTCTCCTTCAATTCCTTAGGAGAAATAAAAATAGAAACAATCCAGGCAATTTTTGGCATACTTGCTCTTGGAAGAATTTGATGAGAAATGTTTGAGTTGATATTGAAATCTCTGTCAATATCTCTGATATGGTTTAGACTTTAATTTAATCTCACTGCTTTCTTGGAGAAAGAATTGCAACACTAAAAATATCACTCTTTTTTATATTATACTTCCTATGGGTCTGCTGATACATGAGAGAGGAAATGAGACACAGAGAGAGAAATTTCAGTTCATTAGGCAGAGAAGAAATATGTCATGGGAGTGTAACGTATAATGATCTTTATTAAGTCTCTCTGTGGAGTAGTAAGTGTATTATTGAAAGGTAAAGCTCTCAGTCCCCACACAGATGTCAAGGGCCCTTGGGGGATTATGCAAAGTTTCTCAGCAAAGTAAACTCCAGGCACACACATATATACTGTGTGAATTTCAGCAACTGCATGGGATAAAAATAACAGAAGCAAAAAGGATGAGACACCAAAACAAGCCTTTGCATGTATCATTTCACATCTGAATGTGTTAAGATAATGAATCGCATCCTAATGTTTTCATTTTCATTAGAAAAGCAAATGGTCTGGTTCCAGGGGGTTCATTCATATTAGCACACAGGGTGACTTTTTACAACTTGTTACTAATGCAAACGCTTAAATCCCCATACCTGAACTTGCCAAACAGCCACACAATAAAATCTCTGTTTGGTTGCTGTTTGCTGGAAAGCCCCAAGCATTCATTAACAAACCACAGCACATTTATAAGCATATCTTTTTTTCCCGCACTATGTGAATGAATCCATTACAATATCTGAAGTATTAAAGAAACATACTACACATTTCAGAGGGCTGCATGTGCCAGCATTATAGATATCAAAATAAAAAATAATAATTGTTTAGGACATCTACTTTGTGCATGGCATGAGTGATTTTTCCAACATTTGTTTACAAACAGATTGTTTCACTTTTAATTGAATATATCACAACTCCAGTGGGTCAGAAGTTTACATACACTAAGTTAACTGTGTCTTTAAGCAGCTTGAAAAATTCCAGAAAATTATGTCAAGCCTTTAGACAATTAGCTTCTGATAGGAGGTGTGCTGAAGTGGAGGTGTACCTGTGGATGTATTTTAAGGCATACCTTCAAACTCAGTGCCTCTTTGCTTGACATCATGGGAAAATCAAAATAAATCAGCCAAGATCTCAGAAAACAATTGAGGACCTCCATAAGTCTGGTTCATCCTTGGGAGCAATTTCCAAATGTCTGTGAAAGGTACCACGTTCATCTGTACAAACAATAGTTAGCAAGTGTAAACCTCATGGGACCACATAGCCATCATACCGCTCAGGAAGGAGACGAATTTTATCTCTTAGAGATGAATGTAGTTTGGTGCAAAAAGTGCAAATCAATCCCAGAACAACAGCAAAGGACCTTGTGAAGATGCTGGAACAAATAGGTAGACAAGTATCTACATCCACTGTAAAACGAGTCCTATATCGACATAACCTGAAAGGCTGCTCAACCAGTAAGAAGCAGATGATCCAAAACCAACATTAAAAGACAGACTACAGTTTGCAAGTGCACATGGGGACAAAGATCTTACTTTTTGGAGAAATGTCCTTTGATCTGATGAAACAATATTTTTTGGCCATAATGACCATCGTTAGGTTTGGAGGTAAAAGGCTGAGGCTTGCTTGTCGAAGAACACCATCCCAACCCTGAACCGTGATTGTTGGTGCCAGATGGGCTAGTTTAAGTATTTCTGTAACTGCTGATCTGGGATTTTCACACACAACATTTTCTAGAATTTACTCCGAACAGTGCCAAAAACTAAAAACATCCAGTGAGTGGCAGTTCTGTGGACAGAAATGCTTTGTTGAACAGAGAGGTCAGCAGAGAATTGCCGGACTGGTTCAAACTGACAAAGTCTACGGTAACTCAGATAACCACTCTGTACAGTTGTGTTGAGAAGTATATCATCTCAGAATGCTATTCTGAGATGCAGACTGGCACTGTTTTTGCGGCATGAGGTGGACCTACACAATAATAGGCAGGTGGTTTTAATGTTGTAGCTGATCGGTATATATATATATATATATATATATATATATATATATATATATATATATATATATATATATATATATATATATATACATATATTCATAGGGACAGTGAGAGGGCAGGAAGTGATCTGGAGAAGATGGATTAACAGGAATGTGAAATCTTGCTTGCCAGATTCAAACATTGCTCAATGTGTCACATGCATAGACAACTAGGCCACATATTTAATTTTACTGTTTGTTATGTGAATGTGTGAGCGAGAGAGAAATAAAGAGATATCCTGTGTCCGACTTTTGAAGCGAACAGGAATATCTTGATTGAATATTTGACTTGGCTTAGTTTTCTGATTAGTGTAGGCTTTTTTAAGGTCTGGGAATGCAAGACATTCGATTGAGAGTAATCAGAGAAGGCAACAAGAAATTTGGACAAACAATATCACATCTGCCCTCTTTAAGCTCATAAAACAGTTATAGTTATAAATTAAGTATTTTTGAACAAAATGAAAGCCAGTCTCTGTTATCCATTCAGGCTCATAATTGATCTTTGTTATTTCTCAATCGGAAAAGTCGTAATTCTGGCATCATGTCACCACAGTACGATCAGCTCAGTGTCAGTTGAAACACCCTTATCTCCACACTCTCGGAAGCAGTCAGCGGCCGAAAGACTGCCAAATGTGTTTACCCTGTCTCATCTTTACATACTGATTATAAGGCAGCTGCTGACAGCCGTCTACCTGACTGAGCAAAATCATTACCTGCCTTTAATCTCTGCTCTAATACAAGCTGTCATGGGTAATTACTGCGGTGCCAAATCAACTTACTCTCACTTGCATGTACAAAAAACTATACAAGAAATGTGCTCTTCAAAATAATTGCTATGATCCCTTGTCTTTGCAAGATATATTTGTCTTGTGCTTACTACATTGCAAAGGAAACACAGTAACGAAATTGGGTCTCTTAAGTCTTCTTTACACTACAAAAGTCAGATATCATGCATCTGAAGTGGCATTAAGGTGTATTTACAGAAGTTTTAATGCTGCTCAGATTTGGCATAAATGCATTTACAAAGCAATTATAATTGCATAAATAATGTGATCAGTCCTGTGACAGACGGGTTTGGCTCAATTAAGCTCAGATTCTGTGAAAATCCACATTCAATAAACTTTTAAACCATTTTTCCCAGTTTCAGTTTTGGCAGTTACTGCGTTTTGGCTGTGTGTATGGCAGCTTACCTTACGCTGTTCTAAGTTCCACCCTTACGTTTTCTTTCTACTTGGATTTTGTGGATATAATGCATTTTAATATCTACCCGCTGTTCAACTTCACCAGGATGAGGTTTGTCAGTGAGCCAATGCCAGACATTTGTATTTCATTTTCAAGCACTGAGGAACCAGGCGCTGAGTAATTAAACACAACTCAAGCATTTCCCTCACCAAGCCAGACAAGTGTGTTGATCTACAAGCTGTCAGTCATGGCGGGTTATTTAAATGTATCTGCTCTTTGGTACTCAAAGGTGATCGACCTTTCTTAGCTATCCTGATTTTTCAGTGTAGTCTGCTATTGAGAGGATTTTGTGATTTTTGCTACATAGAAAACAATATGATGGCGTCATGTCCTGGCATCTAACGCAAGTACTTCGACACATTGAGCCGTGGTGCTAATGTGGATGATGCAAGTTCAAATCCAGCTAATGTAATTTGCCAATCCCATTCCCCTGATTTCTCCCCATGGTTTACAGTCCTCTCTCTGCTATTTAAAAAAAATTATCTCATCATGCTTTCCAAAAATATTAGGAACTAGGGCTGTCAGTCTCCAAAAAATGCCATAAAATCACCATAAATGTAGTCCATGTGTGATATATTCCAAATGCCATATGATAGCTGCAAGGACAAACTCCATCTTCAGCTCAGTTGAAGGGCAGCTTGTCTGTGTCCCCTCTGCTTGGCAGCATTCATGGGCCAAGCAGATAGAAGACTGCCAAATGTGTTTGAGGTGTGGTGTGGGGTGATTTGCATAGGTGAGCACACGTCAGGGCCTCCCAGCATAAATAAAGCACAGTGAACCCTCTCTGCTCTCTGCTAGTAAATCAACACAGATACATATACAAACACACCTTAGAGCATGTCCTGTGGGGTAGGTTTTGGGGGTAAGAATCACTCTTTCTGTCTTTCTCCTAGCTACATGTACACATGCAGACTTGTTCTTACACAAATAACCCTCTATTTCATATCCTAGACTAATTTATTTATCTATCATATAAATTCTAAACACAGGTCCAGCGTAAGCATCCCGAAGTGACAGAATGCCTAATAACTCTGATTTTGTTTACCATTTCTCTGAACATGCTAACATGTAAAACAGAATGTTTTCTAATAATAAACATGTTGTCTATTCCCATCTTTACCATGTTCAAATACACATGCCCGACAGGAAAAGCCAAATATAGCTTTTCCTTGATACAATACTGATGTCTTGAACTCCAGTTTGAGTGTCAGAACCATCTATTTTGGAACCATCTGGGATCCATGATTAAAGGAATATTCCTGATGCAATACATGTTAAAGGTTCTGTAAGCGATTTTAGCTATTCTAGAATTTCCACAAACTGAGCTGTTGGATTAGCCACACCCCCTTTTTCCAAAACCCTGCACTCCAAAGATCCCAAAATAAACTTTATTGAGACTGACACAAGCAGAAACGATTGTCAAAAACAACAGCTGCAAAATAGCGCCCTCAACTGACAACTGTAATGAGCAGCATGGCATAAAAGTGGCATTATGCCTCAGTAATTCACTGCAACTACAATACTATGAGAACTTGCAAAATGATTAACTGGCAGAAATCGTCATAGTCCGCACACTGCGGACACATTTTTGTTTGCTGTTTACATATTCTAGAGCTGTCCCAGAGACCAGTGATATATCTCAGGACACTTAATTCATTAAAATCTTCAGGGAGTCGTAAACTTTTTTTTGCATACCTTTCCATGAAATCGCTTACAGCAACTTTAAATTCATTTGACCACTTGTGTCATGTTGTTGATTACTGCAAAAATACTTTCGACCATCCCTTCTTTTCTTGAAAAAAAAAAAAAAAAGATTGTGGAGTGAGGCTCTAACGATCGATGTGAATGGGGTTAATTTTTGGAGTCAGAAATGTGAAGCTTATAATTTTATAAAAGCACTTATATCAATTCTCCTGTTAAAACTTGTGTACTATTTGAGATGCAAATTGTTTAAATGATCGTTTTTGCAGGATTATAGGGCTTGAGGCATTACTTTGTCAAGGCAACAAAGTTGTAAAATTGGATATAACTTTACACAGAAAAGGTTAGTAAGTAATTTTATCACACTAAAATCATGTTAACACACAATGTTTACATGTTGTGGCTATACTTTTGAAATATTGAGTATTTTAACGTTTACGAATTGGCCCCATTCACTTCCATTGTAAGTGCCTCACTGGAAGCCAGTATTTTGCTTTTATAAAGGAGTGACCAGTCGAAATTAATTTGTGAAGTAATAAACATTATGCCACAAAAGCTGTTGATTGAGCTTTTAACCCCTTAACTATTGCACCGCGAATATACCTTTAACACAATGCCATAAGACACATTTGCACAACTAAACAACAAATGTTGACCAACTTCAAACACATCAACTCAGGAGGAAACCACATCACTAAATATTCCAGTCAGCTAAAACTAATCTTCACATGTGGTCCTAATAGCTCATCTATTAACTGAGTATTTATATAGCTATCTAAGATCTTCTTTCTGTGCCACATTTGGAAACCTGCCACTCATTTCTTCTCAAGTCACCTGAGAGCCCCCCTCAGGTCTAGTTAACTGGTTTATCATTGACTCCCACACAGAGTCATTTTCAAAATACCTGGCATTTCTAAAGTGTATGACAAAATATATATCTGGGGTGGACTAGGTTTGTTAATTATGAGACTGAGACGTCATAAAATGGTATAAAGTTGATCAGTAAAACGGTTGGTCATTTAGTTTATAATTTGGCCTGACGTTGTCGTAGTGTCCTGAAAACACCCGTCAGGCCAAATTATACACAAGCAACCGCTAGGTGACACCAACACCTAATTCTCGCTCAAAATATGAGATACTGCTGTAAAACAGCACTAGTTAAAATGTAGGCGGCACAAGTATTGTTAGTAAGGAATTCCAAAGCAATGTTTTTAATAAAAAAATCCACCGTTCAAAAAAAGTAACGCGGAGGCAAAGCACGTGACTGAGAAATAGTGGGGAACACGGGGAACCACCGCGTATAGAATGCATAGTGTGAAAGCCCTGCGGGTCTCCAGATGTGTGTGTACACACACTCAGCTGTTCCTTGTCACTCAGGATACAGCTGGCATTAAAGTCTCTCTCTTTCCTGTCATTCACGGTAACGTTTGTCGCCTGACTTGTAGCTCAGTCACCCAAAGACCCCACCTTTTACATAATAAAACTATCCTAACCGTTGCTGCCACTTTCTCCCCAGAGAGAGAGATAATAATAATTAATATATTGCTGTTATTTATTTATTACTGATAATGATATTATATACTGTATTTTGCTTTTTTTATTATTTATTCTATATGATGCTTTGGCAACATTGTTTTTTGAAACTTTCATGCCAAAAAATAAATTGAATTGATAGAGAGAGAGAGAGAGAGAGAGAGAGAGAGAGAGAGAGAGAGAGAGAGAGAGAGAGAGAGAGAAATTGATTGTTAAATAACTGTCGTTAAGGATAATTTCCATTACCTTTTACGGTTACTTATATGTGACAGCGCGAATTTGCCTTTGCAAAGTAGGCCTACTTTATTTGTACAGTTTATAGTTTATGAATGTACTGACATGTATGAATGTACTGAGTTCCTTTTCAAATAATTTGAGTAGCCTAAGAGGTGACCATATAATATCATAATGGGCTTGAATCAACTGTTTTTTTAAGTGATCTCGTGCATGCATTATGAAAGCGCATAATGCATGCTTTCCATTATCGTACCTTAAATTCACGTCTACAAAAAAATAAATATAAATAAATAAATAAATATTTCTAACTTTTTCCTCTATGTTGCTCCTGTTTCTTCTGCTTATTCGAAATTAGTCAAGCGCTATATAAAAACGGAATGCACAACATTAGACTATACTTACTTGGATGAAGAAATTGGACGAAAAGTGTTGATCTGATTTATTCCCGTAGTTGTTAGAAATTATTCTCAGCTGGGTTCATTTGCTCGAGTCCAACGCACAGAAATTAAACCAACGTTCTTGGAACGCTTTGGGCTTCAGTATCCAAATAACGCGAACGGAGACGCAGAAAGCCACTTTCAATCCCAGCTGCGATGAGTAAACATGCAGTCTGTGCTGTAGCCCCACCAGTTAAAGACCCTGTGTGTTCACTGCGCTGAAATGACATTAACGTTACTCTCCTCCGATTGGCTTAGACGCGCAACCCCCACCAACCCCTTCACAGACTGACATTCTTGCTTCTCCTCTCTTACTTTCCTAGGGGTCCTAAGTAAACTGTACATCAGCGTATGGATGAATGAGCAAAAGTGCACATTGGTTAGGGGGATATACTGAGAAATCACAACGGCATGTATTTTTATCTAAGCGTCCCATTAGTAGTGTTTACCCTATTGAAGGGGATAAGACACTTTTTATAAAGGATTTTCGCAAACACTTTACAATAAGGTTCCATTTGTTAAAGGGATATTTCGGGTTCAATACAAGTTAGGCTCAACTGACAGCATTTGTGGCATAATATTGAGGCTTTTGCATTTACTATTGGAGTGGTGGTGGTGTAGTGGTCTAAGCACATAACTGGTAATCTGGTAATCAGAAGGACACTGGTTCGAGCCCCACAGCCACCACCATTGTGTCCTTGAGCAAGGCACTTAACTCCAGGTTGCTCCAGGGGGATTGTCCCTGTAATAAGGGCTCTGTAAGTCGCTTTGGATAAAAGCGTCTGCCAAATGCATAAAATGTAAAATGTATTCATTTAGCAGATGCTTTTATCCAAAGCGACTTACAAATGAGGAGAACAGTAGAAGCGATCCATCCAATAGGAGACAGTAGGAACCAACGTGCTGTAATACAAGATTCAAAATGGCTATTATTAGTGAGGAATGTCAAAGACAGAGGTAGACGAATGGAAAGATGTTTTGTTTTTGAAGAGTGTGCATTAGTAGGATAGGGTCAAGCGCTTGCAAAAGACCTGTGTATTTAGGTGTAATTTGAAAGAGGCTAGAGAAACAGCTGCTTGGGTGGAACTTGTCAGGTCATTCCACCAGCAGGGCAAAGATGAAGTGAAAGCTCAGGAAAGTGATTTTGTGTTTCTATGAGATGGCACCACGATGTGCTGTTCATCCACAGTGCGTAAGCTTCTGGAGGGCACATAGACCTGAAGTACTAAGTGTAGACAGAGGGGTGCAGCGCCAGTGGTTGTTGTGTGAGCAAGCATCAATGCTTTGAACATAATGTGAGCAACCATTGACATGCTCTCTCTTGGGCTCATTGAAAAGCAACCACACTGCCGCGTTCTGGATCTTTTGCAGAGGTTTGACTGTACATGCAGGAAGATCATTGCAGTAGTCCAGTCTAGATATGACAAGAGCTTGGACAATAAGATGTGTAGCATTCTCATATAGGAAATATCTGATCTTCCTATTGTTGTTCAAAGCAAATCTGCAAGTTCGGCAGTCCGTGCAATGTTGTCTCTCAACAATGGAAGGGAATGGGGCCACTACATAAATATTTAAATACACATTGTTTCAAAAGGATAGCCACAAGATGTAAACATTTTACATGTTAACATGATTTGAGTGTGACATTTTTTTTTACTAACCTCATCAGTGCGAGGTTATATCCAGCATTACAACTTCGTTGACATGACAACACAACGGCAAAAACTCTGTAAGCGAGGTTATCACATTAAAGTCATGTAGTTTTTTCCTTTAACATTAGTTAACTACTTTAATAAACATGAACTAACAATGGACAATATTTACAATATTACAGCATTTATTAATTTTGGTTAATGTTAATTTGAACATACACTAATACACTTTTTACTTTAAAAGTTATATACCTAAACAAATGGTCAATGAATTATGAACTAACAATAAATAACTGCATTTTTATAAACTAACATTAACCAAGATATAATAAATGCTGTAAAATATATTGTTCATCATTAGTTCATGATACCTAATGCATTAGCTAATGTTAACAAATGAGCCTTATTGTAAAGGTTATTTTGTTTATTTATGTGCTTTAATAATAAATCATGATGCAATTATAATATAAGATGAAATAGTTCTCCTCAAAACTTAAAAACCCTCAAACTCCCACTCTTAACCTATACGACATTCTTACTCCTGTTGAACACAAAAAGGATAAGCTTAGTAAAATGTCCTGGGTTCTGCATGCAATGAAAATGAATGGGTACTGGGTCTTTCCAGCCCCAAAAATAACAAAACAAAAACTCCATGAAGTACAATAAAAGCGATCTAATCTTCTGAAGCCAAATGATTGCTTTGCATGGAGAAGAGACCTAAACTGGTAAATCTTTATTTACAAAAGGTCCCATCAACCTCAGGTTCAATGTCAATGAGATGCATGAGAACTAATAATGTTTGATCGATCTCAATGACATCAAACCTTGCACCCCTTTTTTCAAGGCAACAGAAGCCCCAGTTGTTTGGAACTGAGAGTTTGTGATGGACAGGGATGCAGAGAAGTGCTTTATGCACCCTTGAGACACCCTGAAGTGAAGAGGCTCACTCAAGGGCACTTGCCATCCATCTTTACTATGTTTTAGTCAATGTTTACATTAAAAGGCATACCTATGACTCACATCAATCAAGAAGTAATTGCATAACCAGAATTCCTATTCTATGACTCAAGTCAAAAACTGGATTTTAGGTTAATATTACACAGAGTTACTTCAGTCATCGACTGTCTGGCCTGTCCATCAAGAGCTTGTAACTGTTTGTGTTTGCACTTAGATGTAAATCTTACAAATTTAAAGAGCAGAAACATCACTTTTCCTGACACCTTGACAGAACCGGCTCCGCAGCACTCTGCCGCAGACGGCCTGGGCCCCTGACCTAATTCACTGGGTCTGCCACAAGCTGCCCCCAAACCACAGACACAATGACAGGAGAAACCCCTTTCTACCATACATTTTAATCTCACAGGCTTATCTGCCCTATTCACTTTAAGTCTGCACACACACTGACACACACATACATACGCACACCTCTCACAATTGGAAATGTAGAGTCAGCTACTAAATCATTTTCTCTCTCTCTCTCTCTCTCTCTCTCTCTCTCTCTCTCTCTCTCTCTCTCTCTCTCTCTCTCTCTCTCTCTCTTTCCACCTGCTCTTCACAGACAAGGACCCCTAACAGTGTTTCAGGCCTTTATGTATCCCACAGACAACTGAAATACTAATCCTATTTACAGTGAGGCATAAAAGGTAAGACTATGCACATGCTGGGAGAGAAAGGAAGTGTAGATTATCTTGGCAGAGCACACATATGACTGAGAGAGAGTGGTCTGGCCATCCTCAACTCCCATGTTGTGAATCATTAGCAGCTGGCTTGGGGGGGTAACGGAATACTTGTAATGGTGTTACGTAATCAGGATACAAAAATTGTGTAACTAATCCGTTATGTAAATAACAGTTACATAAAAAGCCAACATATTTAGATTAAAGTTACATTTGGTAAAAAATGGTATACCTTTCAGGATTATTATTTTATTTATAACAAAAACAAAACAAAAGATCCTCCTGACATAAAATGATGAAGAACACTGCTTGCTTTAGTACAGAATACAGATATGATAAGATGTGTGCTCGAGACCTCTTCTGGTTCTCTCTTGTGACTCACATGAATCTGCGCGATCGCATGCGCGAATAACATCTGTCTCACATCAACACTGTGCTCTCAAGGCAAACGAGGTCAAACCATTAAGGGCTGTTTCATCGCATATGATTATTTTTGTGGAAATTCTGACATTCTTGTCTCTTCAATGGAGAAAAGGGAAACAACATTACAGTTCAGTGCAATTTAGAGGCTTCCTTCCAGTTGTGAAGATACAGTGATTTTCCAAGGACCCGACATGTCATTTAAAGAAGCATTTAATGTTAAGTCCCATATGAAAATCACGTTAGCTAGGAAAGCAAATTATTTTATAAGTGTTCCCTAATTTCAACTTCTGTCCAACCATCTGTCAATAGTTTTCACGGGAAAGTGAAACCAGTATTCTGGTACATGGGACACCTACTGTCAAAGCTTTGTGACTTCTCATTTACATCTTAACATCACTTGAAACTCTAAAATTGTTCTCTGAAATGTGTTCATGTTGTAATGACAACAGTAATTGGGACAGCATTTCTTTTTTTATTTCTTTGTTAAAAATAATCCAGATTGTACATATGAATACCAAATGAATTGAAAATTCAAAAGTAAGGGTGAGGGAGAAATACTGGCAAATGTAACATTGTAAAACTTATAGAAAGTAGGAATAAATTAAACAAGACACTAAAAATGTTTAAATCTATTTCAATCTAGTCTTTAAAACTTTTTATTTATTTATTTTATTTAGTATAATAAATTTATTTATTTATTTAGTATAATTTTTTGTCATTAAAATCCTCCTCTAACATAAACATAGAATCACCCATAAACGTTAGCTGGTGATGTTTGACTGTGGATTGTGAGCAGGCAGAGGACAGACACTGGAGGCACTGCATTAATAATAATAATAATAATAATAATAATAATAATAATAATAATAATAATAATAATAATTATAGTAAAGATGAAAAAGACAGCCTGTGATCTACCTATTGCAGTCGGAAGTTAATAAATGGTCAGTGCCAATTAGTCTAAATGCTTTTTGAATTTTGAATCTGAGGTGTATCCTGTCAGATTTTATTTAATGTTAACAAGACATAATTCAGTGCATCTGTTCTAACTCTAATTGCTTGATGAGAAAATATAAAATTTTCTTTAACAGATAGAGGACTCACCTGATTTGGTTAAAAATGCTGAGTTGTTTTCCTAATAAGGAGTTTTTCATGTTTTTTTCTTATATATAATAATAGCTACAATTCTCAAACAGGTTTGTTTGCATTCAGAAGGCTTGATTAAAAGTCTTCGAGAACATATTGCTTTTCTCTTGATTTTATTTACATCTTGATGCAATCAAAAAGTAACTGAAAGTAATCTGATTACATTATTTTCTTATTGTGGTAACTAAATCACATTATGGATTATATTTTTTACCAAGTAATCAGTATTTGTAATGGATTGTAATTAACCCTCCCAACCCTGATTAGCAGATGTTTTCAGGACGCTGTCGAACCCAACATGATCCCTTCATAGTCAAAACAAAGTGCAGGTAGATCCAATCTCAGGTTTTTTTTCCAAATGCAGCAGGTCAGCGATTACTTTAAAAACAAATCCACTTCTAACCACTTCTTGGGTGTGCTTGGAGGTTGCTAGTGGGTTCCGGGTAGTTGTGAGGTAATTGCTTACTGGCCAGGTAAAAAAGAGCCCACTACTGTTTCCACCCCAGTATTTTGGGACTGGATTAATGAAAATGTACAGAAAGCTATTTGGTATAATTATAAGAAGTTCATAAGAAGGCACCTAGCTATAAATGTTGACAGTTTAAAAGAAAAGATATAATTCTTATATACAAATATATATATATATATATATATATATATATATATATATATATATATATATATATATATATATATATATATATATATATAAACAAAGTGAGAAAAAATAAGAAGACAATTTTATTCTTAAGAATCCAGTCCTGGTTCCTCGATTGCTCGGGTCACTTCTTCAATGTAGGTCTATGGGATATTATCATCTGCCAGGTAAAAACTGTACATCTGCATGCTTAGAAGAGTAATCACACATCTTTTTAAGATATCATTCATGTCAGAAGCACAAACATTGTGGGATGCGTTACATGCTGAAATCTAATAAGGGTTTGTCTAATCTAACTAAGAATCAGCCCTGTCAAAAGTAGCAGATGATCTAATTCAGAGTGTGAGGATGCCAGAAACGACTCTATTCTAATAACCATGAAGTGTCATGTAACATATTTATTTATACTTTTGTGTGAGCATTTAAGGTAGCTCACTTCACACTGTTGCTGTATCGATAATATGAGTAAGGGGTTGTGACCCACAATTAATGTTGTAGCTTGTGAGAGGGTCAGTAGGTTTATAGAATTTTCAGATGACGAATGTCTTTGTGAAACCAAACCCAATGGATTCTATTCATTTCTCATTCCTGCATAATCTACCACTGGCAAGAATGTATGACAAGATGTCAGTCATGTTTCACTAAATGGGTGGGAGGGAGTGTTAAGTCATAGTCCAGTGCCAGTTATGCACCCTGATTTCTGTGGACCCAACACACTTAAACTCTGCCCTTTGACCATTTCAAAGATCCTGTTGATATTGAGTGGAGAGGGTCTCTTATTTCTCTGGGATGGGTAAAAAACATTGCCCTACTCTGTATGCAATATAAGTTAGCTAAAATGTCCCACTATCCTTTACCAGCAAACTATTAAAGGAATATTCCAGGTTCAATAAAAGTTAAGCTCAATCAACAGCATTTGTGTAATATTCAAATAAACTAGATTTTTTACTTTTCCGAAAGAAATGTGAGTGGTGCTTGCAACAATGCAATGTCTTGCTAAGGGGTTCTGAGAGGCTGTAAGAACATTACTATATGATTTCAAGGGTGTTCTGCATGGTTGCTATGGTGTTGCTAGGTGATTGCTAAGGTCCTTTGAGTGGTTGCTAGTTGGTTACTTACTGGACCAAGTCAAACAAGCCCAGCCTCAAGTCTCTGTGATATTCTCATCCCTATGTATGGCTCAGGTCCTTTCTTAGGGTTAGTGATTTTGAAAAACACACACACATACACTCACACAAACATGGACTGATTTGCTTCCTCCTGCCATCTGTTATTTTGGTCAGCCCTGTGATGGAAGGTCAACGTATTCTTGTTTCTCCTTAATCCTTTTTAGGAGTCTTTTTCCTTTATCCCTACTGAGTCCACTTCCAATCTAACGTTAATTAGACTCTTGGTGCAGGATACAGACTTACTCTCAAAACAGGTCAAGCACACTTAAGTACTCCACCGCCTGGTCTGCCCATCACATAGAGTCAATCCGGTCTCTCCTATGCCCTATTAGTGAGGGTTTAATTAGCATTGTTCTCTGGACATAATTGACAGGGCGGAAGTTTGCTGCACTTACTCAAGTCAGCTGCTCTTTTGAGGTCCGGATGCAGATGATTCACGGGACTTAATGTCAATGACTAAGAACTGAGCCGAGGTTTTGTGAACTTCCCTCAAGTAGGTCAGATTGTCCTTGTTGTAAATGGACAGTCTGCTGAGGTAGTTCTTAGTACTGCAGCAGTGTTTTTTATTTTCCTTTGTTTAAAGCTGAAGTAATTTTTTAGATGTTAAAATACTCCTCATATCCAAGCTTAATATGCAGAGACAACTTTTTCTCTCTGTGACACTATCAAAACATTGCTTTGTTAGTTTGAGCATCCCAACCAATGGTGTGAGTTTTGTGCGAGACTATCTGTTTGTCAACCCATGGCAGGTAGGGGGAGCGTTCAGGAAACCTGTTTGAAAACGTAATTTTCCAATGATGCTAGTAGCACAGAAACTCCTAACATCAGCTTGAAGGTTTCAGGGTCAAATATTAGACACATTGCAACATATATTTCTCTAAAACTACACCTTATTTATGCGAAAACTACTTGTTTAAACAAACTGATTGTGATTGTATATAGACTTGCCAAAGTGAGTGTGAATGATGAGGTTTGAGAGTGTGCTGTTTTTTCTCTAGTTCCAGTTGAGTACAATTGAACTGCTGCTGAGTTTTTTTATATAATGACTGCAAACTGTGTTTTCATTTCCAGTGAATTCAGAGGCCAAATGCTGCTGGAAATGTTTGTTTTAGACTTGTGAAGCTCTTTAGCTGCTGGTCACACATCGTTTCCAGTCTTTCATTGGTATGGAAACATTTGGCATATTGATAAGGGCAGTTTTACACCTGAACTGTGTTCTTCAGGTGTTTCTTGCCGGCATGGCCTCTGCTACACCTCTTTACAGTTCATTGTAGCCTCAACACAACTCTGGTTGTTAATGCTAGAACTCTCAATAAAATCATTATCTCTCTTGACATTCTTTAAACCAATATTAACCCACTGGATTTCAGTTCAGTACTTATGAAGCCAGCTAAACAACAAAGCCAGGGTAAGACTATCATTGATAATTGGAGGACTGACCGGAACTGTGTGAGATCATTGATTGGAATGTAAAGCAAATTGTGGGTGGTTGTGGACAGGACCAAGCAAATATCTAATTTGTTTCTTGCTTGGCCTTGTGTGGTTGGGTAGCTTGGTTGGATAGGTTGGGGGTAGGGCAGGGCTCGTCTTCTGGGTTGATGTTTACTGAGGAAAACTGAGGAACACACAGTGGAAACAAACCTATGTATATTACTTTCTTTCTTCTATCGAACACAAAAGGAGATGTAAGGCTGAACGACAGACTGAAGACTCAGACACAAATCAGTTTCAATGAAAAGATACAATGAAAGTAAATGGTGACTCAGGCTAACATTTTACTTAACTCTCCCTTTTTTTAGAAGGATTAATTTCTTCAGAAAATTACATTTAGTATTACAAAATGACCAAAAACACAAACACTTGTTGGTTATTAGTCTTTATATTTCTTGAAATTGCAGCTTGTTCTAATCGGCAGCTTGTGTAGGTTGATAAAGGCTTTCTCGCATTGGACCTGAATGCTTCAGAGAGTGAAGGTTGTTTTCCCATCTCAAGGTTGTCACAGAGCTTCAGGTTGTCCTGTGGAATGTCACAGTCATATAAGAGAGCCAATGGCAAAGCTGAGGCCAGTGAGTCAGGGATGGGAAGAAGGTAATTGGATGAATGGAAATATGGAGGACTTGGATTATTTTGACAATCAGAAACAGCCTTGACTAATTTTGTTGGAATTTATTAACAAATTTTGTGTGTTTCTGCCTTATTTAGCGCCATAAAACACATTTATAACATCATTCTTTGTGCAAATTACCTTTGTATTATAAAAAAGAGCCAGCACTGCTACAACACAATTTCAAATAGACCCTACAGCTGCTGAGGGAGTGACAGTAAATTTGCTGCCTTTCTTTTGTTGGTGTCGTAATTCATATCGCTTCTATTTGTTCCCCTTTTAAAAATGTTTGAAAATGTAAATGTGGATTTTATTTATTTTATTTTGCTGTTGGAGCAAATGGGGCAAATATACACTCCATATGAACACTATGGTCCTAATAAAGTGCCCGACATAGTCTTCTACTTTTGTAGCCCATCCGCCTCAATGTTTGACATGTTGTGCATTCTGAGATGCTATTCTGCTCACTACAATTGGACATAGTGGTTATATGAGTTACCATAGCCTTTCTGCTAGCTCGAACCAAGTAATCTTTTACCAAGTAATCAGTATTTGTAATGGATTGTAATTAACCCTCCCAACCCTGATTAGCAGATGTTTTTAGGACGCTGTCGAACCCAACATGATCCCTTCATAGTCAAAACAAAGTGCAGGTAGATCCAATCTCAGGTTTTTTTTCCAGACTTTTCTCCGTTTACCTCTCTTATCAATAAGGCATTTCATTTGGCAGAACTGCTGCTCACTTGATGTTTTTTGTTTTTGGCACTATTTGGAGTAAACGCTAGAGACTATTGTGCATGAAAATCCTAGGAGATCAGCAATTACAGAAATACTCAAACCAGCCCATCTGGCAATAACAATCATGCCACGGTCCAAATCCCTGAGATCAAATTATTATTTCCTCATTACAATGGTTGATGTGAACATTAACTGAAGCTCCTGACCCATATCGGCATGATTGTATGCATTGCACTGCTGCCTCACGATAGGATGATTAGATAATCACATTTATAAGTAGGTCTACAGGTGTTCCTAATAAAGTGCTCAGTGAGTGAATATATATATATATATATATATATATATATATATATACAGTGCATTCAGAGAGACCCCTTAATTCTTTTCACATTTTGTTATGTTGCAGCCTTATTCTCACCCAGATTTTTGTTAACTTTGCAAATGTATTAAAAATAAAAAACTGAAATATCACATTGACATCAGTATACAGACCCTTAACTCAGTACTTAGTTGAAGCACCTTTGGCAGCATTCTTCTCTGCAGATTCTCTCAAGCTCTGTCAGGTTGGATGGGGACCATCAGTGGACAGCCATATTCAGGACACTCCAGAGATGTTCGATTAAGTCCATGCTCTGGTTGGGCCACTCAAGAACATTCACAGAGTTATCCCTAAGCCAATCTTGCATTATCTTGGCTGTGTGCTTAGGGTCATTGGCCTATTGGAAGGTGAACATTTGGCCCAGCCTGAGGTGCTCTGGACCTGGTTTTCATTAAGGATATATCTGCATTTTGCTGCATTTAGCTTTCCTTCAACCAGTCCCCCAGTCCCTGCCACTGAAAACATCCCCACAGCATGATGCTTCACCATTGTGGTATTGCAGATGTGATGAATGGTACTTGGTTTCCTCCAGACATGACTTCAAGTTCAATCTTCATTTCATTCCAAAGAATCTTGTTTCTCACAGTCTGAGAGTTCTTTATGTGCATTTTTTTTTTTTTTTTTTTTGCAAATTCCAAGCAGGATTTAATGTGTCTTGCACTGAGGAGAGGCTTCCGTCTGGTCACTCTGCCATTAAGCCCAGATCGATGGAGTTTTGCAGTGATGATTGTCCTTCTGCAAGTTTCTCCCATCTTCACACATGATCTCTGAAGCTCAACCAGAGTGACCACTGGGTTCTTTGTCACCTCTCTTACCAAGGCCTCAAACTGATTGCTCAATTTGGCAAAGCAGACAGCTCTAGGAAGAGTCCTGGTTATTCCAAACTTCTTCCATTTAAGAATTATGGAATCCAATGTGCTCTTGGGAATTTTCAATGCAGCCGAAATATTTTTAAAGCCTTCTCCAGATCTGTGCCTGAAACAATCCTGTCTCTGAGCTCTGCAGGCAGTTCCTTTGACCTCATGGCTTGGCTTTTTGCTCTGATTTGAATTTTCAGAAAGTTCAGGAAGTTTATCGATATCCCTAAGGAAAATGTATTTGCACGCAGAGATAGAATACATGCAAAAAGATACGAAAAGATACAAACATGCATTAAAACACATAATACCATATAAAACATGAATTACATATAAGTACAATATTTCTGAATACACTTAATTCATGATTTCACAATCCTCCCTAAACTTCTCTACTGTCTTTTCCTTATAGAGTTCAGCATTCTAATTGCTGAGGGGACAAATGTATCTCCTGCCCTCATGGTCCTTAACTTTAGTGACCTAAAATAGTGACCAGAGGGCATAAGTTCAAACTATCCTGATATGGGGTGACAGTGGCATTCACCTTCCTGATATCCTGCTTCTTAAAAATGTCTATCAGCTTTGTCTGACTTTCCCGGGTAATTTTACTATCTATTTTAAACAGTTTCATGAGTCTGAGTCGGCCATACAGAAGGATGTTCATCTGTGAGACCTTATATAGACAGGTGTGTGCCTTTCTAAATCATGTCCAATCAATTGAATTTGCCAAAGGTGAACTCCAATGAAAATGTAGATACATCTCAAAGATGATCCTGAGAAATGGGAATCACCTGAGCTAAATTTCAATTTATACATATGTCAATGTGATATTTCAGTTTTTTTTTTTTTTGTTGTTGTTTTTTTATACATTTGCAAAGTTATCAAAAATCTGGTTTTTGCTTTGTCATTATGGGGTATGGAGTGTAGATTGATGTGAATTATTTTGTATTTAAAGCATTTTACCATAAGGCTGCAACATAACAGGCTGAAACATAAAAGGGTCTGAATACTTTCTGAATACTGAATATTGTTTATATAAAAATAATATATGCTGTGATCTCCCATTCACTGTTTTAGAGGTTTAACCTGCTACATGTTCCAAACATGAAAATGTCAAAATGGTCCATTTAAAACAGGGTGAAGTTCCTCAGTTCTTCATATAGTCCACCATAGTGATGTTTTTTTTAATGAAATTATGACGTCACTTTTGATAAACATCCCAGTGCCTGCAAGTGATCTGCTGATGCTCTTCAGTCAACTATGCATCTGAGGAACTCAGCCAACAAACATTTTACGGTATTTGACTGTGGAGATAAGCATATATCAAAAACCCCACAGTCACAGTAAGAACAGCCAAATCTACATTGCACAATCAGTAACACTCAACTCAACTCAACTCAATTTTATTTATAAAGCACTTTCAAAAACCACACTGGGTACCAAAGTGCTGTACATGTAGTAATAAAAAATAAATAAAATCACATTAATACAGCTTAAGAATGCAAAAAAACATTTAAAACCTATAAAACAAGAATAAGATAAAATCTACCTAGTACAAATTATAATGCAATTAATTAAAAGCTAGGGAAAATAAATACGTTTTTAAGGCACCCTGGAAAGAGAATAGAGACGGAGATGATTTTATGACCAATGGAAGCTCATTCCAAAATCTAGGGGCTGCCACACTAAAAGCTCTATCACCTTTAGTTTTTAGGCGAGATCGAGGAACTGACAGACACAGCTGATCACTAGAGCGGAGAGACCTTGAAGGTTGATTCAAACTAATTAAGGCAGAGATGTACTCAGGTGCAAGACCATGAAGAGCCTTAAACACATACATCAACACTTTGTACTTGATTCTGTATTGGATCGGTAACCAATGTAGTGAAATCAAAACTGGGGTGATATGGTCTCTTTTCCTGGTTCCAGTTAAAAGCCTAGCAGCTGAATTTTGGACCAGCTGCAGGCGAGAGAGAGAGGCCTGACTCACACCCAGATACAAAGCATTACAATAGTCCAATCGAGAGGACACAAAGGCATGCACAACCTTCTCCAAATCATCAAAAGAAAGGATGGGCTTCAACCTTGCCATAGTTCTAAGATGGAAAAAACTATTTTTAACCACAGCATTTATTTGTCGATCAAACCTGAGCTCAGAGTCGAATATAACACCCAGGTTTTTTACATAGGGAAGTTTTTTCCCTGGAAGCAGTGACAAATTTCTTTCTAAATTTAAGTCACATCCCCTTTGACCAAAAACAATAAACTCGGACTTATCCTCATTTAATTGAAGAAAGTTGTTTGCCTGCCAACACTTCACATCGGCCATGCATTTATGCAGAGACTCAAAAGAGTGGTGATTCCCATGTTTAATAGGAAAGTAAATTTGAGAGTCATCAGCATACAGATGATAGTGTATGCCATGCCTCTCAAAGATCTTTCCTAACGGAAGCATGTAGAGGGAGAATAAAACGGGTCCCAAAATGGAGCCCTGAGGAACCCCAACACAATCAGACTTGTTGTGTCCTCAAGTGGTGGAACTTTATTTGTTTGGAAGTGATTTCATATTTAATTTAGGAAAATATAAAATTTTATTATGTAGATAAAATAGAAATCAATTTTACCATCAACAGATTAAGCAACAGATTACTGCATACAGCAGTAATTATATGAAAACATTTGCAAGAACTCAAAGCTATATTAAACTGAAAGCTGTAACTAAAATCCAAAGCAGATTTTGGGAGGATCACACCCCTCTCCCCTGACAAACAGCTTCTCTCATGTTTCTGAGATAAGTCAGCCTGTGAAACTGTGACCGCTTCTAACAGGCTGTCTGCACCAGGCTGAGTTGAAGATCAGTAGGAAATCTAGCTCTCCCCATTCAGTCTCTCTGGGTTCCTGCCCCTCCGCCACCCTGATCCCTCTTTGACCCAGCAGTCACAGGACACTCTTAAGAGGGCTTTGCTCTCAGTGTGAAAATTGGCATCTATGAAATTGGGAAACCCTGAACCTCTATCCACCTCCTTTACTTATGACCACCCGCAACCAGTAGATCTTTCTTCCTTTCTTTCTCACTCGTTCGCAAGCTTAAACACACACATACACACCCACACACACACACACAAAAACAACAACAACAACAAAATTAACACTGAATACACTAAAGGATTTTCTGTGAATAACAAATGTATTTCTCACAAAGCTATTGTATTGCTTCAGAAGACTCGGAATATAGCACACAAGTCGCTTAAAATACTGACGACCATCAAATTCATTGTATGGTCATACAGGTTTAGAATTAAATGAGAGTGAGCAAATTATGACATTTTTTATTTTTGGGTCATAGGATGGCCCTTTAAGGATGGTGTGACAACAGAGTAGAGACCTCATTCATGCACACATGTCTGAACCTGATGCTGAAACCTGTATTATGTATTTCAGTGGGCCATACTGGATGCATTACAAGGCTCAATCAAAGATTCCACAGTGAGAAGACCGCTCACTGTCCGTGAACACATTGATGCAAGCCAGGAGCAATGAACTCAGATATTTGAAGTAAAAGGTAATCAGGGCTTGTGCAAATAGTTGAGCTTCTAATGACAAGTAAAAGAAAACAGACTTTCCAAACATAAAATAATACTCTCTTAGCTTGAATCAATTCTGTTTGGTTAAGCTTATGTAGTGCAGCTGATTTACATTTCTAAGTATGTTTGAACTTGACACATCTGATCCATCCATTTGTCTTCCATGGTAACTGCCCTTACTTACAGAGTGTTTTTTTTTTATTCTAATGGTCCAGGTAAGGACTGTCTGGCAGTGTACAGAGTTTTGTTCCTGATTAGTTAAAAGCTAGTTCCTGGAGAGACATTTGTTGAGCATGTGCCAGACGGACTCTGTCTTCACCTCAAGGAGAGGCATTGAGAAATGGCTGTTCAGGGAAAACACTCTACATGGGCCTTGCTGAGACCAGCTCTTTCCCCATGTCCATGAAACAGATCTAGCCCGGGCTTCTGTCTTTCTCTCTCTGTTTTTGTCTGTCCCTCATTATGACTGTGTGATAACCATTCTCTAATCTTTCTTACAAACTGTGTCTGCCTTTCTGTGGAATTTGTAGAGATTTATCTTGGAAGTCTCTTTTCCCACACATCTATCATTCTTTTGATTGTTGTTCTCTACATTTCTCCAAATTCAGTATTTTCTCATTTTTTTTTACTCAAAGTTTTTGGATTGTGGTGGACAGAAGACAGAAAATAAGGAGAAGAGGGAGACCAGGATAAAAAAAATAATATTGTGAGCCAGATTTGAACTTGTCTTGCCTGCATGTGCACCACATCTTAATGTGTTGAAGTATGAGCTTTCTCCGCTTGGCCAGGGGTCCAACATAAAAATTCTTTTTGTTTATTTTACAACTTTCCTATGTGACAACTAGCCCCAGGGTCAAGGTCTGGGTAGATTAGATGGTAACTGAACAATCAGTTTTCGTAGTCATCATGTTGAATGCAGGAGAAATGGGCAGGAGTAAAGACCTGAGCGACTTTGACAAGGACCAAATTGTTATGGCCGGACGGCTGGGGCAGAGCATTTCTGAAACGGCAAGGTTTGTGTGGTGCTCCAGGTCTGCTGTGGTGAGAAACTACCGACTGTGTTCAGAGGAGGGACAAAATACAGGGTGGCGACAGGGTGTTGGGCGCCCAAAGCTCCTCGATGCGCAAGTGAAACAAATGCTATCCTTTCTGGTCCAAACCCACAGAAGATCTACTGTGGCACAAGTCACAGAATATTTTAATGATCGTCATGGGAGGAATGTGTCACGGTGCATCGTGCCGTGCTGCATATAGTACTGCGTAGCTGCAGACCGGTCAGAGTGCCCATGATGACCCCTTTCCACTATCAAAAGGAACTAAATTGGGCTCACGAGCATCAGAACTGGACCATGGAGTAGTGGAAGAAGGTCGTCTGGTCTGATGATTCCCGTTTTCTTTTACATCACTTGACGGCTGTGTACGTGAGCACCATTTACATGGGGAGGTGATGGCATGGGGATGCACTGTGGGAAGATGACAAGCAGGTGGAGGGAGTGCGATGCTCTGGGAACTGTTCTCCAGGGAAACCCTGGGTCCGGCCACTCATGTGGATGTCAATTTGGTAGGTGCCATCTACCTAAACATCATTGCAGACCAGGTATGCCCCTTCACAACAATTGTTTTCCCTGATGGAAGTGACCACTTTCAACAGGATAATGAACCATGCCAGATTGCACACATTGTTCTGGAATGGTTTGAGGAACATGATGAAGAGTTCAAGGTGTTGCCCTGACCTCCAAATTCCCCAGATCTCAATCCGGACCAACAAGTTCAATCCACAGTGGCTCCACCTCGCAACTTTCAGGACTTGAAGGATCTGCTGCTGATGTCATGGTGCTATATACCACAGGACACCTTTAGTGGTCTTGTAGAGCTCAAAAGTTTACATGCATAAATGTATTAGGGCTGTGAAATTATGAAAATATTTTAACATATTAATCACACAGTTTTCTAAAAAAAAAAAAAAAATCTTTATTTTTTTAACAGGTTAAACAGTCAATTATTAATAGAAGAATTAACATGTTATATTTCACAGCCCTAATATATATATATATATATATATATATATATATATATATATATATATATATATATATATATATATATATATATAATGAAGTAGTAGTTTTCTTCCATGCACTTTTTAAATTTTAACCCCAAAAATCAGATTATTTGTAACACAAACATCACCCATTTGTTTCATAAATACATTCTTCCTGCAAACTCAAACCAAAAGCTTGTAATGTCACTCTTGTACCTCCCTTACTTATTTATTTACACAACCACAATCTCTCATTCTGTCTCTTTGTTCTCTTCGTCTGGCCCTCTATACAAGTTTTCACCATACATTTTTGCATTCCCATTACCAAACAGTATGCACAGTTCTCTATTGTAGGTCTAACAGAAGTTGATCTTTATCTGCAGGCATCAATCTGTTCAGACGTGCACTTATCCCTTATCTATCTTTCACTGGCTTTCTCCCTACCACACACACAAACCTGTTGCAACTTACGTGAAATCAGGACTCTAACTGTCCAGTTGTTAAAACTTGTATTGAACTTTGAATATTCCTTAAAAAAATGGCAAAAGCTAAATTATGAATATCAGTCACAAACTTGGTTCAATTTATTCTTCCCTAAAGAGACTACATTCAAAAAAATAAAGTAATTGATAACACTAACTTAAATTAATTTGAGAGTTTTAACAAGTAATTTAATTCCTTTCAATTTAAAAAAAGTTAGTTTCATTCGGCCAACAAAATTTTGTTTGAATAGGTCAAATCAATGGACTATAGTAGATTTATGTTTGTGTTGGGTGGTTTACGAGGAAATTTGTTTTGGTTACAAACTGGTTATTACAAGGAATTATGCTATAAATGTGATTTATGAGGACATTTCTAGTGTCCCCATAATTAAAATCGCTTAAAAACATACAAAATTATGTTTTTTGGAAATGTGAAAATGCAGAAAGTTTTATGTGAGTGTTAGATTTATTGGTAGGGGATAAAATGTATAGTTAGTACAGTATAAAAATAATTATGTCTATGAAAATTCCTCCTAAGGATAGGATGTGTGTGTGTGTGTGTTTATGTGAGAGAGAGAAAGAAAGATAGAGAGAGAGAGTGTGTGTGTTTTGTTCCCAAGGGACTGTTCACCACTTTCTATCCAGACTGCACCTGTCCTTGCCATCAAGAACTCTAATTAATCACAGAGGACCTTCTCCACCCTACTTTCTCTTCCTCTCTCTCTCTCTTTTTCTCTCTCACTGCCATATTTAGCATGACAGATGGCTTTTTAGCTCTTACTTAAAACACACTAGTAGAATCTCAACTTAACATAGCACTATGAATACCCATGAGCATCTTTCCTGTTTATTTAAATAATTTTGACCACACAAGGCACTCGTTTGTATTGATGTTGTAACATCTCCTTTTGTGTTCCACTGAAGCAAGAGATTCATTTGGAACAACTTGGTGGAGAATAAATGACAACAATTGTCATTTCTGGGAGAACTAACCTTTTAATATGATCTTAATTGTATCATCTCATGGATTAAGTGGAAACAAACTTCACAGCAATGAGAAGAAGCCAGAGGCAGATCTGTGTTTAAGATGTTTGGCAAGTAGAGGTAGGCTGCTTTTTTGTCTCCACAACCATGGTGGATTTCCACAACAAAGCACGGCATTTCTCACAATTCTCACAACTACGTATGTAAACACAGACCTCTGCCAGCGAAAACAGCTGAACATGTGCAGAATATAACTTGCTCCTTCACACTACTCCGCAGCTCGCAAACTATCCTAGAAGATAGGTGTGCACTGTAAAACCATTGTAGATGCATATCTGAATTGCAAATTGTTCAATTCACTGCCAGCATTTTTTATTTCAGTGACTAGGCACTGTGGGAAATTCCCCAAACACAAAACTTTTCTTAATATAAAACATTCTTATATCTCTTGAGGGGAACTTCACCTTCTTTAAGTCAAATAGACACCAAATGCAAAAGAGCTCCTGTCTGATTTTGATATGTGGCATCCAGTTCTGAAACATGAATCAAGACCTTTGAAGTGTCAGGGGGGAATTCACTAAGAATGAATTGCACACGGTAAAAGTGCTGGTTATTTGCACGCACTTTCTGTGCTGATTTAGCGCCCGATTCACTAAAGGAATTACGATGCAAACAAGCACACAAAAGCGCTTCTGAATGCAATTTGAAGACGCAGTTCCGATCTTGTGGGCCGATGCTGAGTGATATATATTTGAGGATGCAGTAGACCACTGTATCGCACACACTTTGGCAGCACTGAACAGCATCAGTGAATACTGTGATCCAGATACCTGAATCATCTCTTTAAAGTGGCACCGCTGTTTAGTGAATTCACCCTATTCATTTTAGTGAATCACCAATTTAGTGTTTGTGAATAAGGTGTAGTCTATAATAATATTATTTGTATAGAAAGGTGTCGTGTTGCACTGAAAAGAAAGACAATGACTTGAAATAAAGCGCAGTGCTATTTTAGCACATTTAACGCCTGGCTAAGCTGGATTGTGGGTGCTTAGTGAATAAGACACTGTTATTCTGTTTAGTAATTGACCCTTCGCTAAGCTCCGCCCCATTGGCTACCGTTGCTTGCTCTAACAAGCTTTGCAGAAGTTCTCATAGGAATGAATGGGAGATTGCTGTGAACACCAATGTTTTGGGCAAAATATTCTCATAAATGGAACTGATCATATTCTTTCATGGTCTGGAATGAAGAGTGACATTTTAAAGTTTTTTTGTAAATTTTTTAAAATTACACAGTAATGTGGTTAAACACTGTGAAGACAGAATTGAGGTAAATGATTATTACAGTCACTTGAAAAGAGAAAAGCGTCATTTGATGGCGATTACACAGCTGATAACATTAGTGTAAGTGAACAGAACTGCTCATAACGCCTCATAACACATTCACTATGATGCTGTGAACTCAGTTTAATCCTTTGCTTGCTCTTTTGGAGATTTATTTAAAGATTTAAAAAAAGAAAGAAAAAACACTGCTTGTATCCTCTCTAGCTACATACCTCGTGTGTGTGACCCAGCAAAAACATGTTTTTTTTTAATCTTTTGTTTAAAATTACTCTTAAAACAGCTCAAACACACATTACTCCCATAGACTCTCGTTAGAAAAAAGCAAGCGTTTTTCAGAGAAATGGTTGCTACAGTTGCTAAAATAGGATTGGTCAGTAATGCTTTTAAGGCGTGGCTTAGCAAAGGGTCCGTTTCACCCGACAATGGGAAAAACTTCTTTACACATTAACATACCTTACATCTTTGCCATGAAAAATTCACTATGGTTTTTGAAAACAATTGGGAAAAGTACGTGTTCTATCTATGTTTGCTTTCAGTACCTTTGCGGCTTCACCTTGTAAGAATTTTCAATGGACAGAGCAAAAACTGTATAATTTGGTCCTGAACCTGACTTAGTCTTGTCTGGAAGACTTTACTTTCTGTGATTGATAGATATTGATCCATTAGTACCCTTAGTCTTGATGCCAAGCTGTTAAAAATACCAGATGAGGCCAGACTGAAACCCCTGAGCCATAATTTCCTTTGTTTCCTGATGTTTGAAGAATGGTTTTTGATTAGAAAAAAAAGCTACAAACAAATAACCAAATCCCACAATGTAAAATGATTTCCGCCTTTTTAAGGGTTTCGTCTTAAACCCTTAAATTTCATTTTAAGGTTTTATGTGGGTGGACTTGACAATGCCATGTCTTTTATGCTTGTAGAGCTTAAGCAGAACAGTGAGTCAATGACTCAATGAAGCTAAATAACATGCAATGACTCATAATTAAAATGTAATATGAGCTCATTTTGTATACTGCGCTGACCTGTCTTTGACCTGCCATGGGTGTTTACTAGTCATGTTTAAAATGCCATGTTTCACTCATGGGCTTGTTTCGTGTCTGATTCAAAACAAAATTCAGAATGTTAGCTTATGTTTGCATGATTTACATATGCAACCTTTCCTACTGTACTTTCAAAATTATGTCTACAGTTAATAATAAGCTCTTTGCTAGCTTTGAGAATGGAGGGGTATGTAGCTTTGTCATATGTATACATAAACATACAGCTAAACATTTGGACACATACATCTGCTATCCAAAATAACAGCCTTCTCTCATACCACAATCTCTGACTGCACGTGTCCTCACAAATCAAGTGTCAGGATGCCCCTATGAAATAAATCCCAGCAGTCTGGGTCACGCCAAATGGACTAGCAATCATCATTTGACATGTGTGACATTTGGAAATAAAGAAGTGACTATGTGGATAATGTGGATTCTGAAAGAGTTGCACATTTAGGAATACTTGGAAAGACAAAGCTCTCAGGAGCTTCTGTGTGTAATGTATGCAATGAACTGTGGCTCAGCTTGAAATAGACTCTTCACAAAATGGCGAATCAACAGAGGATCCTCAGAGGTCTGGATCAGTTTAAATCTAATCTACTTTTAAAAGTCTTAGCTGTTAGCATGAAAATGGCCCAGAGGAAAGAAAACCCTTTGGGTTTCATTAGTGGCTCCATGTCACAGCAGTGTGTAAACGGCAAGGATATGTTTCCAATCTCCCTGAGACACGAGTCAAACATGAGTCTGCTGAATAATGCATTTACAGTAGATATGAAGAACAAGGAAAAAATGAGAGAGCAAGAGAGAATAAAAGACAAAAGAGCCAGGACCACAAAGATATTTATCTGCCATCAACATTTTCTGCATTACCTTGCCCGATGAATACTGCATAAACATCTTCTTATCATATGAACAGAAGAGTCATTATTTCAATGTACTTCAGAGTCATTGTTTACTTAGACTTAATGACTACAGCCATGTCCAACACACCCCTCCATTCCTGAATCATAAACTAGATGCCCTTGAAACAAAGAGATACACATTCCACAGGGAATAATAAGCCTATAAGTAACCACAAAAATTTTGCCGTGGGCTCATGGACTCCCCTGATGTTACAATGCATTATGGGGACTAAAACAGTGCCTTAGTTTAACACTGAGGTCATTATGAGTGCCTGAGCAGAACAAATAAGCACTGAGACAACCTCTTAGTGCCGAAGCTTGAACTATGATATGTTTTTCACATTACAATATATATATTTTACCTCATCTACTCTTGGCGAGGTTTAGACTGTCATTGGAGCCAAGAGAGGACCTGGATAAGGGGGATTTGGATTTTGCAGTGGCAGGCCCTCATAGTTTAGTGCCAAGAAAAGCAACCCAGCTGAACAAATGTGAGAGAGGGTTTTAAACAAAGGATAAACATCTCTGAGCCTCCAGGTCTCTCCTACCAGTTTGAAATGGAAGACTTCATCATGGCTGCCATATAACAGCGTTGTATGTGTTTCTCTGCACTTAGCTTGACAGCAAAGGAATACATCATAAATCATGTGTTACTCATTACTGTAATTAATAAGGCTTTGACGAGACTTTCAGACTTTCAGGTAGCTATGACTATATGAAATCAATAGAATTCAAGATTGTTCTTAAAGAGAAACTAAAATAGACATTCCTTGACTCAGAGTTTCATAGCAACACTTAAATACCTCATAACATCATTTGACAAGTGCATTTTCCTTTTCAGTGTTGATGCATATTGATCAAGAAGTTGGAATGGGTCATATTTGAAGGGCTTGTCTCATAGCTCACAAAAAACATTAAAATAATGTAGCATTCAAGTGTTTCTCCTAAACTTTGCTTCAAGTTTTTTCAAGGAATTATTCAAGAGCTAGTGATAAAATAGAGAACAGTGCTTTAAGTTTTCAGTAAATGCAACAATTGAAAATATTGTGATATAAAAAATACAAAATAGAACTATTTAAATTATTGACCGAATCTTTACCGTGTGATTATTAGATATACATTAATACAGATTCGATACAGCCAGTTTTACTGAAAAGCAGAACTGTCATTGAAGTTTATTGGGGTTCCAGCCAAGGACAGTGCTTCTTTTCTCTTTTTCTTATCAATATTGTTGTTTGATTAATATTACGGTCTATTAGCCTGCATTTACGCATTGCAAATATCAGATACTGTATTTTGAGATATAAGAGTTTTGTCCTATCTGCATCATGTAATACATTAATGGCTGTTTACGCTAATATCGCATCAAGACGGCACAGATTTTTTCCCGTCTGTTTACATTCTCGTAATACATTAATAGCTTTGTTTACATTAATATTACATCAAAAGCAGCACTTTGAAGCTCTTTTAAATGTTCACACATGCAGCTGCATTCACCACGAGGCACGAGGGCTCTATAGAGTATGCGCAGACTTATGCATGTGTGCGTTTGAACGCAGATACCGAATGGAGTCAGTAGGCTATTCGTTACTGCTGGTGACGTGCCGAATTTTAACTTGCAACCCTAGCCAGTCCTGCCGTCACCCAGTTTGGAAACCACTGACTTAGACTGTAATGCATTATAGCATAAACGTTATCAAATTATACCTGCAAGTATTAGGTAAGCTTTAAATGAAGCAGAAATAGTAATGTTTTCTTATAAACTCCCATAAGAAATTTTTAAGTGTTATAAGAGAATATAAGTTATATACTAATGCACAGAATACAAAGGAACACAAATTTAATGTAAAAAAAAAGATGGTACATGGTTAAAACATGTCAATAGCTTTAAAAAAATATGTGTGATCCTTTGTTTTATGTGTAACTTCCATTATGTAATCTTGACCAAACACACTCACTGTCTCATTTGAGCATTTTTTGGAGGTCTCCAACTGTGTGTTTACATGGTTTTTCTTTCTCTCAGCAGCTACATGCCCTCAAAGCTACAGGGGTCCCCACGGAGACGACCTTTACGCTGCTGAGGCCAGAGGTTGATGGTCCCAGTGGGAAACAGTGGCGACACCCCAGTGGCTGAGGAGCTTGAGGCGTTCAGTAGACTAATGGGGTCTGACTTCATCATTAAGGAGGTGGCTGTTATCATTATATACACCAACAAATCGGGATTAGGAAGATGCACAATGCTTTACTGCAAATCTTTCAGGTCTGCTCAGATTTGGCTGAAACAAAACAAAAATCCATTGGAGATATGCATCTTAAAGGATTATTACACAGCTTTCTGGAACACTTGATTCTAATTGGTCAATCGTGTCTTTCTGAGGTCAAATATTTTTTTAGATGTTTATTTAATATGTTGATTTATTTGTTTTGTAAGTAGCCATGTAATAAAAGGGATCATAAAAAGTTACACATAAATCCTGTTTTTGTTTTTTATTTTTGTGATATTGACTGGCACATTATCCCTTACTTCTTTCCTTTGTTCATTCACATTACATTAATATCTACATTTTTACCAAGAAACAATGGGAAAATTGGGAAATGAGGCAGTTACAAGACATTGTGGTAAGGGTAAAATTTTGAAACGATGCCTGAAACTATTGAAACCTAAATTCTGAACTATGCCTTTAGTGTTATAGATCCCTGTTGCAAGGAAAGCACTGTATTAAGTTGAAAGATACCCACAATTCCCCCTTAAAAACAGTCACCCCATCACCCTAAACTTGTCCCTCTAGTGTCAAGCAATTGGATTAGGCTGTTTGGTTCGTGTAGTGTCAGAGGCTAAATGGATGGCTGGGCACCATGATGGATGAACATTTCCAACAGGACGCCTTTCCATCTGACACACCAACATACATCATCTATTAGCCTCAAATTTGCCTGCTCAGTGGCCAAATCATGGCCAACGCAACCAAATGGGTGACCATAGGGACCACAATATCACAAGCCAACATCGTCAATTCTTCTGTTTAAAGTATTTAGAGTAATTACATTTAAGACTTTAATCACATTTCAAATATTGGAAATTTGGTTGCTTTGTTCACGTTTAGTAAACTTTAGCAAATAGCAAAATATGTTGGTGTAATAATCACATGGAACTCTTGATGTGGTGCATAGAATCAGTTTTCACCATGAGAAACTTCTAATAGGAACTGAGACTGTTACTTTTCTTAAATAAAGCATAAAATTAAATAAAAATAAAACAAAATACACAGTTGTTATAAGATGAGCAAGTAAGTTCAAGTTCACTATAAGCAGGGATGCAAACTACCAGCTAGTTTGCATCTAATCACATTTTCTGAAGGTAATTTTCCAAAATGTTTGGGTAAATGGGTTCAAATTAATTAAAAAGGGTTACATTGATCTTAAAAACAAAAACAAAGCTTTAATAACACTTTATTTTAGGGATCAGAAATGAATACAGTAGTAATTCATGACTAATAATAACACTTAATAATTACACAAGTTATGGATTGTTTGGCGTTATAAAGTATTTATTAAGCCTTTATTGGCTGATTTCTTATTCTTGCTTCGTAGTCCCTTTACATTTGCTTTTGTCATACAATGAATTTATTAGCTAAAGATATCAGTAGCTAATATGATGCAAATGACATCCTTTATAGGTTCACAGTACTGTGAATGTGCGGCTTATAAAATACATGCATTATGCTTCTAGTATTTCAACAAAGCAGGGAAGGTTAGGGTTAGGTTTAGGGTTAGGGGTTGGTGTAAAATGTGTGTGGGACTCTAAATAAACACAATAAACATGTAGATGCCCCTATACTGTATGGTAGTATTTAATTAGGGGTTATTTGCACATTGTGCAAAGAAGATTCAATTTGTTGCTGTTTACACTAAGCAACAAAAGTCTCTGCCTTCTGTATTTATTTAAGGTGCACACTCACAAAGTGTACTGAGAACCTATAAAGGATTTATTTTACACCTTATTAGCTATTAGTATGTAATGTTTAATTAATAAGTTAATTGTTAAGAAAAAAGAAATGTAAAGAGGCTATTAGTCAAGGGTAAGAAATCAGCCAACAAAGGCTAAATTAATACCTTATAATTCTAAACAAGTCCTTGATGAGTCCCGTACAAGTCAAATGAGTTTTTATTAATTACTATCTAATTGCTGATCCCTAAAAATGTTACCAAAGCTTTAAATATGACAAAAAGCTTTAAATATAACAGCCCCAGGGAAGACCCAGGTAACCCCCTCTCACCCACTCCCAAGCCCTGGTTATTTGTTTACACTTCGGTTCATGGATAATGTGAGCTTCAGGCGTATATAAAGACACAACAGCTGTTTCTAACGAATCTTTGATTCACAAAGACTGTTGCTGTCAATCTGACCTTACCAGTGTGGCACCACTAACTGTGTGTTTATGTGTTGTTCCAAAAGGACCATGCACAGGGGTACCTCTGTGTGTATATGTTTCTTGGTAGGGACGGGGGTTGAATTAGTTTTTATCCTGTTGTGGGATCAACATGTCAAATAAGGAGGACATTTTTATTAAGCAACAATACAATAACGGGACCACAGCTTCACTAAACAATGGGTGCAATTAACCTCATTTGCTTGATTAATCATGGAAGGGGCTTTGAATCTATCTGTGCCAGGATTGAACTGCTCTAAATAAGGAGCCCTGCTGTGAGGCAGGGTGAATGCAAATCTGTTGTATGCCCAAATATTGCCACGCTATTCTATGGACAGCTTAATGTACAATTGAAATTTAAAGGATTAAACCAGCATTTATTGTCCCATTATTTACATTTTAATGCAGTATTAATCTTGTTTGCAAGGAATGTGTGTCTAGTTAAATGGATTTTGTTATTTTCAGGTCAACTTTGGTATTCTATTGTATCAAGGAAAATGTGTGATTTAATGGTGAGGCAGCCCTGGGAAAGTTTCTTGTTAGTGCACAATGCCTGTCTGATTTCCCATACTAATTTTGGAAGACCTAACATGGGGAGGGCAGTTAGTCTTGTGGCAAGTTTGTTATAAGAGATAACATGGAGCTTAAACTCTCACCACAGAGCATGTGGGTGGCTACAGATCAATACGGCATTGAAATCACCATGATGAGGCTGTATTGAACCTCTCTCTCAGTCACTGTATTGATTTACAGTTGGAGTTAGGTCAGACCCCCTGCATGGAGGACATGTGCCACTGATAACTATCTGCAGGCTAACCAAATACCACAGGATACTGAAGTTACTGAATATTAAATATTAGTTCAATGCTCAAGAGGGATTTACATGGGCAAAATAGGCTAAAATGTCACCTCTCTCTTTTTCTTTCTGTGGGCACTTGATCATGCTAGTTTGGTTAGGATGTTTCTCTTATTTTGTATTTTTTCTCCCCTTTTTCACCCCAATTTGGAATGCCCAATTCCCAGTGCGCTATAAGTCCTCGTGGTGGCGTAGTGACTCGCCTCAATCCAGGTGGCGGAGGACGAATCTCAGTTGCCTCCGCGTCTGAGACCATCAATCCGCGCATCTTATCACATGGCTCGTTGAGCGCGTTAACATAGCGCATGTGGAGACTTCACACTATTCTCCATGGCATCCACCCACAACTCACTACGCACCCCACAGAGAGCGAACCACATTATAGTGACTACGAGGAGGTTACCCCATGTGACTCCATCCTCCCTAGCAACTGGGCCAATTTGGTTGCTTAAGAGACCTGGCTGATTCAAACTCGCGACCTGGAAGATTCAAACTCGTGACTCCAGGGGTGATAATCAGCGTCTTTACTCAATGAGCTACCCAGGCCCGGCAGGATGTTTCTCTTGAACTTATTCTTATCTAAACCAAAGTGTTTCGTTAGTCTAAATATTCTCTCCTTTGTAACTTGTCACTTTAAAAAAAGAATGCAAGTAGATTAGTCATGTGATTTTCATATACATCGTTCAAATTTTGAAGGGGGTTTCTGATATATAGAAGTTCACATAGTGAAGTTTTTGTGACTGTATGTGCGTGTGTGCGGGCACTTTACAGTAAGTCCCTTGGCAGACACATGTGGTGCAGCCCACTCCTGTCAAGATCTGTAGGATCTGTAGCTTTACAACAGCACATATTTCATATAGCCCTCTGAGCTTTCTTTGCCCTAAAATGATTCATGCACATCATTCTTAGTTGAGAAGTTATTTATGAACAAAGACTTGGGCCTTCACCTTTAGGCATGTTTGTTGCAATGCATTTATGTTGAAGACATTCAGAATAATGTTTTAATTGCTGTAATTGCATTTCTTCATCCTACTTCTATTTAAAGATTCTGTTACCCTGATGCCACAAGTTGTTTTGGATATTGATTTAAAATCACCGACACTGTTAACCATGACAATAGATTTTGCCAAAGCCATTGGGGTGAGAAGATTTTCACATTTCAACTATTTCCATACTTTTATCAGAAAAGATTGATTAATGAAAACACATACCCAGAATACCATAAAATAAATTTGGTACGGAAAGCATTGATGTAAAGCAGTTTTATGAAAGATTCACCAAGTTTTATAGCTTGAAGATCATTTTTGGTTTTGGGTTGGATTATGTAAACCATTAGACAACTCATTCAAACACAAGTATGTAAATGTTGTTTGTTTCATGGGTCCAGCACATGACAAGATAAATAAAAGCTGCCATTTTTACAATTTGTTCCTCTCTTTAACAAAAAGGCATTTGGAAACTTGCATAGTGTTCATACATTTAACTGTAAATAAAATAAATAATATCCATGTTACAGAATGTTTATGAGTGTACAGACTTGTTATCAGTGATGCATTTGTATTGGTCAAACAGACAATTTAGGAAGAATCAAACTCTCTGCTTTAAGAAACATAATTGTCCTGTCTTTATTAGAGCTGGATTGCTGGAGATGAGTCAACTTCATCCAAGAGGAACAAGTAATCTGAAGAGAAACACTTTTTTTCAACATGATGGACAATGGTGTGTGTGAGTTACCAATGGATTTAGGTGAGGAACTATGATGGATGGATGGATGGATGGTGGATGGACGGATGGATTGATGGATGAGTGGATGGATGCTGATGGACATTATATGGCCTGTATGTGGACACCGAAACACCAAATCCATATGTACTTTTAAGCATTTAATTATAGACCATTTCCATTAATATGGAGTTGGCCGGCCACAATTCTATAGTCTAGAATGTCATTAGCATAAAGATTTGTCACTGGAATTAAGGAGCCAAAACAAACTAGTTAATTAATAAGGCATATCCACATACTTTTGGCCATGTAGTGAATTAATTTATGGATCCTGTAAACTGGTCATATTTTAAGGACCAAGGATTAAGTCTGTTTTATGACACAACTTGCCTCTGCTTGAAAGAGTTAAGCAGTCTCTCCCTTTGTTTTCTCAAGCAAGACTTAGATTAAGACTATCAGGCTGATTAATGGGTAAAGTGTGCTTGTGTTTGTAAGACATGAATTTGGCTGCTCATGCCATACAGTCGTAAGACTCTTCTGCATTTAGCAGTCTTGCAGAGACTTTGGAAAAGGATACATAGATTAAACACACACATTTTTCTAGCAATATAAACACTCACAAACCCCTATAGATGGAGGAGGAATCAAATCTAACAAAACAGTAACTGAGTTTGCAGCAAAAAAGCCCTCCCTTCCTCCAAAGCCCAAGAGAATGCAGCCATATTTATGAACAGCTGCTCTTTGAATCATATACAAGTGAAGAATGAATATTACTCTGTTTGCTTTTTGCTGTTTTATTCTTGGAACAGTGATGATTGGAAGTGTGGGGGGCCTTGCCAAGACTACACAAACACAGATTCATACTCTCCATGACTCACTGTGACTTTCTGCTTGTTAAGGAGAACACTGATAAAATGGTGATCTTACATTAAAGGACTGAATGTTTGAAGGCGTAAAGGTTTGAGCTGCAGAACAGGGTAAGGCTTTGGCACACTTAGAAATTAAAGTACTGTAGACCTGTGATGATCTGCTTTTTTCTTTCTTTCTTTCTTTTTTTTTTTTTTTTACAAAGTTTGAACAGTATTAAACAAGTATTTTTCTTTATTGTCCATCCACAGTTTTCCTGACTATCCACTGGGGATTATTCTAATTGCCTTTGGACTGTATACAGTCTCTATAAGAAGACACCAATATGAGCATTTCAGATGGAGAACAACCACCATTTGAAGTATTAGCTGGAGTAAAAATGAGTTCAGGCTGAACTTGTGTAGTTGTTGGCAGTGAAAACAACTAAGTAGTTCATCATTTCAACGTCACAAACCTCGGTTCATAGCTTTATGTCTTTCACCCACTACTTAAACTTTGATATGAGAGGCACTGTCAAAAAATACCAGTGTTGTGATGAAATTTGACTCCCTGACAGATTCTGACTCCCCGCTACCTGATTGACACTTTCCCTAAAGCCCACCTTTCTTTATATGTACCCCACATAGAGGGGTACAAATAGACCTTAATATTAATCAAACAACAATATTGATAAGAAAAATAGAAAATAAGCACTGTCCTTGTCTGGAAGTCCAATACATTTAAAAGACAGTTCTGCCTTTCTCTCAAACTCTGGCTGCATCAAATCTGTATTAATGTATATCTAATAATCACACAGTAAAGATTCTGCCAATTATTTCAGTTGTATTATTTTTATTAGATTACTTTTTAATGGTTTATGTCACAATAGTTTTATTTGCTGCTGTTACTGAAAACTTAAAGCACTGTTAATCTGTTCTCTATTTTTTTTTTTACTCTATTTTATAACTAGCTCTTGAATAATTACTTGCAATGTTTTGGAGAAACACTTGAAGGCTCATTGTTTGAATGTTTTTTTTATATATTTACATCAGTGTAACATTTTTTAAATAAAGGTGTTTTCAATTGCATATTTGTTAAATTATTTATTTTTCAGAGGTTGAGAAAGAAAATACTATAAAGGGGTGCCTTAGTTTAACATTTTTTGGAAACCACTGCTGTAAAGTATCTACACTATGGAGCCACATGCTTTTTTTAAAATGTAATACTATAACATCACACTTTATCCACTTGCTTACTTGCTTAAGCGCCGTGTCAGCCATGGTTGGTATAGGCGATATCCTTTGAAATCAGTCGCCATTGCAGTCTGTCAGCTGCGATTGAAGCTGGATGTTGCTGCCATGATTTGTCGTATTGTTTTTGGCTGAGGACGAATGGATTCATAATGAATGATTGTGCTTCTTTGTGGAAGTATCTCTGGGTCGTCATCCGGACGCAACCTTTCGGACGTTTCCAGGTTGGTCCAGGTAGTGTTGGGGAAGTTTGTATGGGGAGACGGTTTGGATGCATCCGCAGGACATGTCCTATCCATTTCCAGCGCCGTAAAGTTATTGTGGAGCATAGTGGTTCTTTTATACCACAATGTTTACAGACACATTCACATTATCCACTAAGAACACATGCCTGAAAATGAAAACAAGCATCCGTTATGAATTATGTAACACTTCTGTGTTCATTTAAAGTTTTTTGTTACGTTTTATTTCTCATTAAGTTTTATCATTTAAGTCCTATAAAAACTTCTCTTCAACCTCTATTCAACAAGCTGTATGATTTGAGGTATCGTTCATGTCCATAGGACAAATGGTGCAAGATATTTTTACATGCCAAATTTTAATACTAATTTTAACGTTAAGTAATAGTGATGCTAGCCTCTCGAGTCAATCATCTAGATTTATTTTTCAACTGAACAATGACCAAATGGATTTAAACATCTTTTTCCCTCTCTGTTTATCTGCATAAATCTTTCAAGGACAAATAAAAGAGGGTCTGACCTGTCTTGTCTTTGCAAGGCTCTGTCTCTGATTTACGTGCAACAACATCAGTTTGCACTTTATTTAGTGTTTTCTCAGAGCACTGAAGCTCTTCAGCAAAGAAGAGTGTGTTTGATGTAAGTGTGGCAGAGCAGAGACAGTCACTCCCCATTCCTCTCAGCTTTTGCTTTATATGAGCACTTTGCAATGACTATAAAACCAAAGGCTGCACTGTCCAATAGAAAACAGTGTCCCAATGGAACCATAGATGGCCTTGAATGAAAGAGAGGAGAAGAGACTAACTCTTTTTCTGACATGGTGTACATGACACTAAAGAATGAAGCTGGGGTCACAGTAACGTTTGTGTTGTCATGGTTTTGGACATGGTACAATGGTAATAAAATGGTACAGTAGTGTTTACAAGTCTGAGATCACTTATGAAAATGCTTTAATTCTGCATATTTCTGATTTGATATACTTTTTTTTTTTACCAATTATATTAATAGCATAACCATTTGAATGAAATGTTGAATTGAATTTACATTAATTTTGAATCCTTTTTTGACTTTTGAGCCCCACTGTATCTCTTAATACCTTGTCTGTACCATGGAGTACCATGGTATATACCAAAGTACCATCTGATATCAATAATATACCATGGTACTGCCAAAGTAAATTTTTTAATGAGAAACCACAAATCTATAATGAAATGCAACACCAGAACATGGGGTATGAAAAATAATCTCGATGATCTCAAAGGCGTTCATCTTAAAATATTGCATACCTGAACAAAAAAATGTTTTGCTCAAAAATAATTTACAAACCCGTCTTTGGCCCATAATTATTGCATCATAATTAGAGCGTGGGAGGTCATGACCCTTGGCAGCACAGCCTTACAAACATTAACCCCCGAGGCTGAAGGCAGGTCATGTCTTAGATGAGGAGTTTCAGGCAACCCAGTTTGGCAAGTCTACCTATAAACATGAATTAGAACAGAGGAAAAGACCTGACAATATTGGAGAAGATTGTACAAACATGGTTTAAATGTCTGTTTAAAAGTTTCTTTCACACTGACCAGTTATTAATATACATCAAATGTCCGGATGACAGTTTATCAAGATCGGTTCAACAGTTGTAATTTACTTGCCTTCATGTCGTACCAAACCCGTATGAATTTATTTCATCTGTGGAACACAAAAGGAGATGTGTAGAAGAATCTTAGGGACTGACAGTTTCAGTTTCATTTTATTAATTTTTTTTTTCTTTTTTTTATGTAAAGCTTTGTAGTTTAACAATACATAAAAATGACAATGCAGATTTAGCTTTTATAATTTAGAATGGTGCGTGTGTGGAGTCAGTATTTGACAGGGGTAGTGTAATGATGGGGTGTGGGGGGCCTGGGTAGCTCAGCGAGTATTGATGCTGACTACCACCCCTGGAGTCACGAGTTCGAATCCAGGGTGTGCTGAGTGACCCAAGCCAGGTCTTCTAAGCAACCAAATTGTCCCAGTTGCTAGGGAGGGTAGAGTCACATGGGGTAACCTTATCATGGTCACTATAATGTATGGTTCTCGCTGTCTGTGGGGCGCGTGGTGAGTTATGCATGGATGCCGTGGAGAATAGCGTGGGCCCCCACACGCTACATCGCGGTAAAGCGCTCAACAAGCCATGTGATAAAGTGTGTGGCTTGACGGTCTCAGACGCTGAGGCAACTGAGATTCGTCCTCCACCACCTGGATTGAGACGAGTTACTACGCCACCACGAGGACTTTGGATGAGCGCATTGGGAATTGGACATTCCAAAAAGGGGAGAATATTTGGAGAAAAAATTTGTGGAGAGCGAGGCCATGAGAGAAAGTACTGTAAGGATTGACACCTGTGGGAAATTATCTCTAACAACTGTTTGTGTTTGCAGTGAGAGCTGAGAGGGATATAAAAGATCAGTCCAGTCTGCTGTAGAGAGAGAGATGCATGAAGCTATATGTGTGCATGTGTGCTGAAAACTTCACTTTCTCTTATCTTTGTTCCCTCACTTCATCTTCTCATCTCTGCTGCTTTCACTCTGATCTCATCATCATCCTCTTTATAGAACAGACACATCTTATAGTAATTTCTCTTTATTTGTTTTCATATTAATATTATGTTATTTTATTATATACATACATTACTGTTTAGGATCTTACCCCAATAATGTGATGGAACCATGGTAAAATGATGATGTCAGAATAGTAATAACGTGGTTCTGAATAATTACCATGGTAGCCTAATTGTCCAAAACAAAAATAGTAATACCATGGTACTTTTTTGGAAAGCGATTAGTCTAATGGCCTTTTAGTTGAATCAGACAGCTCCTTCAGTTGATGCCATTATTATATGAACGACATATTACATTTCTTTCTATACCTCTTATTATAATTAGGCTAATAAAGATGCCTACGCTGTATGCAATGTCAGAAATGCAGTACCAACTGAATGTTATACTTTTGATGAACTTACAATACAATACATAGAGTGTACTTTTTATCTGACCTGTTACTCTTCTGAGGAAACGGCACTTCAATGTTCTGAGGCAAAATCCAAATGGCATTTTTTCTCCCTTGAAGAGCACTGCTGCGGAAGGGGGCGCCCCTCGAAAGCTCATTCCTAACGAAAGTGAGAAAATTTATCTTTTCTCGAAGGGCCCTTCCACAAGACCGTAAGTGAAGGGTACATTCATACAGTAATGCAATGTTCCCTTTAAAGTACCCATTTCAAGGGCTCGGCACTCTGGAGTGAGTAGGGCATGGGGAGGATCGCTTGCGCCCAGATATGCCGTAGCGCACACTTTTAAAGGCTCCGCAGCATAATTTTATTTAATACTTTTGCGATTTACAAAAAATTCTCATAATGACAAATTTTTACTGTTATTGCATTTACATTTACGCATTTGAAAGACGCTTTTATCCAAAGCAACTTACATTGCACTTAACACAGGGACAATCCCCCCAGAGCAACCTGGAGTTAAGTGCCTTGCTCAAGGACACAATGGTGGTGGCTGTGGTGATCAAACCAGCAACCTTCTGATTACCAGTTATGTGATTTAGCCCACTACGCCACCACTACAAAATAATTTTCCCCTTTTTCTGGATGACCAGAAAGGGTCACCGCTGCAGCCCCCATTCAAACACACCACTGTTTCCCTGATCTTATTGTGCATGATTTATCAGTGCTGTTCCAAAAGTTATTCTAATTTTATTTTCTTTAGTTTTTTGAAACATCTTTCATTTTCAGCTGATACCCGATGACTCTTATATTTCATCTCCTCCCCTTCAACCACCATTGTCCATTCTGGTACATAATGCTGGTAGGGATGTGATCAATGTTTCATGTTGACGTTAAACAATCCTTAGTATTCAACCAGTAAATAACTAAAAAAATGTTTTAACTGTTTATGCTTAGCTTCTTTTTCCTTTCCCCCACCCTACTAACACAAAAAACTGTCCATTGGTGTGCCATGGTTCATGGTACCCAGACAAGCACACAAAGACCCTAGCCTTTCAGTGATGATCTGTGACCTCAGAGTTACCTTTACAGCTTTGTGAGATATGGATTCTTTGGCTGAAGACAACACACGTGTCCTTTATCGGTCTATCTGTAGCCCACATTGTTTTATCTTATTGGACAGAGTTTCCACCTCTCATAGAAGCACACTGCACATCTCTACAGTGACTCACTGCATGCATAGGCCTATGGGAAGATGTTTCTTTGTCAGATTACATAAATGTTAAACACATCGGGACATTGGCTATGTCTGTGTACAAACAGAGCTCGACACAAATTTATGGGTGTTTCTTCAACTATTATCTGCAACCATTTTTATGGTGCATCATTTGCAGTCAAGATTATTTTTTTCAAATTATGCAAAAAGTTTTAAAATATGATTTAATTGTGTGTATTTATGGACATAAAATTCTTGCTCTAAAATTAGCCTTAGCCAGACAAAAATGTCTGGTATTTTATTCCAAAAATGCTTAAATCTCCATTAGCGTAATTTCAAACACAGAATGCTATGTAACAGAATAAACAATTAGAAATTTGGTGGAAATGACACTGGTGAAATTCATAAGTCATTCATAAATGACATTGTGGAAGTGTTCAGGACCTTAAGAAAGAAATGACAAAAATAGACAGTGGACACTGTTATATGGTAAATTAAATAAACTAGTGAGAGTGTTTAAGAGTTTATTTTCTAAAGTTCATCAGGCACAGAATTTGAAGAAAAACCCTTATACTCACATACAAAAAAATTATGGAGTCTGATTTTTTATTTGCAGGATGTGGAATCTCTCTCTCTCTCTCTCTCTCTCTCTCTCTCTCTCTCTCTCTCTCTCTCTCTCTCTCTCTCTCGCTCTAAACAAGAACATTGTGTTTCGCCCTACATCTTCATGTTCTCATAACACAGCGCAGTTTGCAAACCCTTCCAGCAGTGACTGTCAGTGTCTCTCTTAGTCAGGGGTTTTGTCCTAAAACACACATGTAATTTAATGTGCTCAGCATAGCTTTTCTTCAGTATGTTAAAAAACTCTCCCCCAAGACAGAGGTTCAGGGGTTTGCATGGTACACCCCAGTTTAAATGGCTGTTTAATTCTCCATTGCTACGCCATGATTGTTGTCAAGGTTACTAGATTTAAAATTCTAGAATTCACAAACCCAATAAAGTATAAACTGTTGTGAATGTAATTTTTACGATAAGTGAAATGTTCATCTCACTGGAGTTTTTTTTGGCAGAGAGCAAGGGGATGCAGTGCGTCTGGTTTGTTCAAAGCCCTCTGCTGTTTTTCAGCATGACAAGACCTCTGGCTTGTCAGGCCTCTGTGCACATTCCACTCAGTGTTAAGTGGAAACAATGCTGTTACAATGCACAATCATTTATTCCCCTCTTCAACTCTCTCTTCCCTACCCTCATTTACTTTTCCCACCTTAAAGTGTGGTCACACTGGGCTTTAAAGATATAGTTCACCACAAAATAAAAATGTGTCATTATTTATTCACCCTTATGTGGTCCCAAACCCATATGATATTCTTCTGTGAAACGTAAAAGGCACAATATTAGGGAGTGTCTGAGTGTCTTTTTGGCCATACAAGGACAGAAATTGGTTACATGAGGCTATCTGTCCTTAAAGGAATATTCTGGGTTCAATGCAAGTTAAGCTCAATCACAGCATTTGTGGCAAAATGTTGATTACCGGTACAACAAAATTTGTTTTCGACTCATCCCTCCTTTTCTTAAAAAAAAAAAGCAAAAATTGAGGTTAGAGTGAGACACAATAACTATCGGGCCAGAGCGAGCCAGTCAAATGGCCAATAGCCTCTGACCTCAAGCCGCAAGACCAAAATTGATCTTTATTCCACAATTGGGCCAATTGTCCCCAAGCGTTGCCCTAAAATCCACCCTTAATACTCCACCCTGGTGCCAACGACACACACCCTGTCCATTTCAAGAAAGAGGGAAACTCAAGCTGAACTCTCAGACTCTGGAGAGGACACTAGCTAGCCCTCGAAAAGAACAGAGATTTGTACCCGAACCTGTTGCGTTGTGTGTTGGGTACACAACTTGGCAAGTTCGGTAAAAATATACTTCATCACTTCTTAATTCGGCAGGCGCCGACGATCTGATATTGCACATTTTCATCAGCCCAAATATTCATAAGAGTCCTGATTTCGTCTACTGACCAACTTGTACTGACAATTCTCCATTCTCTGTTGTTCTGTTGAGGTAAGCTGGTAGCTACATCTGAACAAGAGTATCTTGGTGCTGAAACCACTTAGCTGACTCAGCAAAACTCCGCCATTGATATTGACCCGGCTTCAATTCCCAGTTGGCCTTGTTTGACTCAAGTGTAATCGGCGGGCCAGGACACTTGGCCGTTGGCCCCCAAGGAAGCCCCGATGCATCATGATGAAGACCCGGAAGTGACAGTGGGAATGCAACTGGCCCTGGCACACACTAGCATGCCCTCATTTGGCCCGATAGTGGAAACGTGACTAATGAAAGTGAATGGGGCCAATTTTGGGTTTCAAATGCAGAAATATACTTTAACGAACTTACATTAATTGAGTTGTAAAGTTTTTTAAATAGCTGTTTTACGGGACTTGAGGGTTAACTGTTTATGTATATCTCCTTTTTATCTCTGCAACCCACTTTTTTCTTTTCTTTAATGGGGCAATGTTTTTGGAAACCAATGTTAAATAAACAGCTTTTATAAAGTCCAGTGATGGTCATTAATGACAAAGGAGTTCTCAAGTCATGACTTTTTAGGCAGTAATTTGGCTGTATCAGCAGTATTTTTGAATTATTAACAAATTTTTAATTGCAAAGATATCATTATATTATGACTTTACTTGTTGAGGCACATGACTATTAACTCATCATTTATGTAATTGTTGTAATTAACACATTAATTTGCAGTAATAAAGCAGTAATTAAGCATGTATTAATGCATATTACTGTACCCATATTGAGAGGAAGTTCAAATACATGGCATAGGCTCATTGTGGTAATTAATACATTAATTAACACTATTAGTTCATATAATAAGTTGTTAGGGAATTAATCCATGATGACACATTTAATGAATAGCAATTAATATATGACTTAATATATTAATCAGACAGAGTCTTTATTAGTTGCTGATGTGGCATCATTAATGAATGGCTTAGGTAATCATAAGTCATACATTAACTCAATATTATTTGTACATTAGTTAAGCATGAATTAATGCTTATTAATGCTACCGTATTGTAAAGTGTTACCATGTTTTTTTTTACATTTAGGCATTTAGCAAAACATGGAACTTATACGCATATACTTGTGTTCCCGCTCTACCTTGTTAGTGTATAAATAGAAGTGAATGGAATACAAAGTGTAGGGTGAACGACCCATTTCACACATACATTAACATGAAGATAAGACATTTGACTTGATTTTCTTTATGTAATCACCCTCCCTAGCACACACACACACACACACACACACACACACACACACACACACACACACACACATGGAAGTCAGAAGCAGGGTGATATTACCCATCATCTCTCATTTCCTTCATAATTAACACTGCTAGTGGGAAAGGCATGACATTGTGGCTTAATTACTCTTCTTGCCAACGCAACTTATTCTCTCACCCTAAAACAACATCTCTTTCCTCCTTCACTAATGTGTTTCCAGTTGTTGAGAGTAAGTCGGTTAGAGTCTTCATATTTGTTCAGCAGTGTCTGAGTTATGGTGTGAAGATGACTATAATAGAATCCATCTGTGGAGTCTACCAGGACTGTAAAGAGTTCAGCTCTAATAAGGTCTTATCAGCCTTGGGATGGGACTTTTGTTTTCTCAACAGCGGCCATGTTTTCCTTTGCAGACACCTTGATCATCCACACTGTCATGGAGGTTGAAGGAAGGGCTGTGGTTTATTTGTCTTGTTGCTTGTTCCCCAGCATCTCTGGGCCTATTTTACACTTAGTCATATTACTATCTGATTAGCTATGCACATTGCATTTACACTTGGCCACATAAATCCGATCTGCTATTTCTGAAAATATACGTTTACCCTACGCAGTTTGTGTTGTATGCATCTCAAACCACCTCCATGTGATTCGGGTGACATGGAGGTGGATTGAGATGCATACAACACTTGTATGTGTGCCAAACCATCTTCTGAGTTTGAATGCTTTTAGAGGGGCATTTACTCTTGGTCTTTTCTTGATCGGAATTTGATAGGTAAAAACCAATGAAGTAATCAAGTGTTAATACCCCATAATAGCCCCTTTCCCACCGCCTCTTGCTTTCTCATGCTATTTTAAATTCTCATTCTCTGTTATGAACTCATTTGTTCTCTCCCTTACTCTCTCTCTTTCTGCATGTATCTGAGTGGTATTCGATCTTGCAACAATACCTCCAGATGTTTCCTATAAAAGTCACGTCAGGGAGGAGTATTGCTGGCAGAGCCGTGCTTTTGCGAGCTGCTCTTCGACATTTAGGGAAAAGCGCTTTAAGAGACTGCAGGGCAGTAACTCAGCGTTCTGTGGGGAGGGGTGGACAGTTTGCCATGTCTTTGAAAGGGGCCCAAGGAAAGGCAGCAATGCATTTGTCTTTTTTCGTCATGTTCCATGTTTCTGGTTTCTGTTTTTGCGATACGAATGATCGCTCAGGAAATGAGAGGGACCAGAATCTTTTTCGAACTTGTCATCACCTTTAGAGATTTGTTCAGACAGGTCATGCATTCAGACAGCTCATTTCAGAGAAAATAAGGACCAGAATGCCTGAGCAGCTTTTATCTTTGTTTCATGCAGTTAAGCTTTAACACACGAAGGCATGTAAATATATATAGAGAACAAACTACATCCCAAGACTGAATGTTAAAATGCGATCCCAGTGTAATGTGCTGAGAAAACTACAAGTAAGCCATTTGTAAATTGGCTTCTGTGAAGAGTGAAAACATTGCAGCTCTGTTGTGCTTTCAAAACCTTGCTCTTTTTGAGCAACATCAACTTCTGGCTCAACCAATTATGTAATTTTAGGGCAGGGTTGTCTGTTATCCAAACAATGGAAGAAGGGGTGGGACAAAAAGTGCTGTAGGGAGTTAATTATGTTAAAATATTTTTCTGTGGGTTTAATCTCCAAGTCAAAAACAGCATGATTTTACAGATCTTCACACAAATGAGCGTTAAATACCAGTAGGCACTATGAATTATTTATATACTTACATTTAACCAATTGTAAGGGGGTTAAGATGGGCAAGGAGGATGCAAAAACTGGCTTAACAATCTAAATAATATATAATTAAATAAAAAGACACACACATACAGGGCAGCTGCCCGTAATTCTCTCTCTCTCAAACTGTCATCACTGGCCGCCTTTATCCCTCCGTCTGCCGGCTGGTCATCCCTGCCTTCCTCGACCTGGGAGAAGACAGGAGGGGAATAACAAACAAACAAAAAAGAACAAAATAGGCAAGGGAAAGGCCAACACGGAACGACAGAGAGAAAGAGAAGAGAAAGAAGCAGCTCACTCACCGGTTCTCTGATGCGCTGTCGGGTGGTCCCAGTTCACTCCTCCACACTCTCAGGCGGACGACAGCCGCTCATCCCTGGGCAGACCAGAGTCAAACCTCCGACACCCAGTGGACAGAAAGCCCCTCCGAGTTCCCTGTGACCAGTGGGGACACTCCTCCGCTCCTAGCAGAGGCCCTACCGCTCCAGGCGGTCGGGAAGTCGCTTCCCTCCTCCCCTCACGGACGGCGGTCTTCTCCCGACCCCTCCGCATTTCTGGAGGACGGCAGGGCACTCCTCCACCCCTGGCAGCAGCTCCATCGCTCCAGGCGGTTGGGGATTCCAGTCTCCACTCGCCCCGCACAGCTGTTCCTCGCGTCCGGGCGGTCGGGCTACTCCGCTGGGTGGATGGCAGTGTCGAGGACTCTGCAACAGGCATCCCTCCTCCTTCCCGGTTTTTGGCACCAGTGTAAGGGGGTTAAGATGGGCAAGGAGGAAGCGAGAACTGGCTTAACAATATAAATAATATTTAATTATATAAAAAGACACACACAAACACATGCCCGTAATTCTCTCCCTCTCTAACTGTCGTCACCGCCCGCCTTTATCCCTCACGTGACCCATCAGGCTGATTGGGGACCGGGCGTGTGTAGTTCCAGCCCGGCCCCACCCTACCCAACTCTACACCAATTTTAGAGATTTACATGGCATGTTGCAACTCCTTTATTCAAATGGTGCTTGGCAAATTATTATCATCAAAATACTAACTCACATCCTTGCTTACAGTCAAGAGCAAAAAAGTGTGTATTATCAACAGGGAAACATCTAAGCAGTTGTCATCTGTGCAACAGGAGACTGGCAGCCATCATCCGCATGATGTAGGACTTTCAACTTCAAAGTAATGTGGCCACTAATTTGCTTGCGAGATAAATTTTCCTGTAACAGAAACAGGCACCATCATTAGTCACCATGAAATGTGAGCGTAAGCATAACTCCATCTTTACAACCTCAATCAAAATGAAGTGCACTGTTTGGTCACAAATGCATTGGACCTTTCTGTTTTGTGTTTCATGCTGTATTTTTAGAGATTTACATTTTAGGGTTGTTTCAAGGCTGGTTACACTGTCAATATCTCTGGTTTTCAGCATTTCAGCTTTTGCAATGGTTTGTATCATTCTGGAAATGCCTTTGAGCTGTAATTTTTTTAAGATGCACAGTGTGCTTCAGACAGAAGGGGAAATAGACTTTGATACTTTCTGTGGTTCAGAGAGAGCAGGGGTTTTCTATGCTTTGATGTATTCCTCTCCACATAATCATGGCACTGGATAGCAAAACTCACACTTTCTGACCTCCCATGAATTCAAGATTTTTGCCTATTACATTTTTACATATTACATGAAGCACATTGCACTCTTGCCTATTCACACTGATTTGAGACCTGTTTATTTGTTTCTTTTATAGGGTAAATGCTAGTAAAGTGGGAAACTTTCTGATAATTTGTGACCAAAAGTGAAAATTCATAATTGACTTATCCTCAAATTGTTCAATATGATTGACTTTCTTCTGCAGAACACAGGAGATGTTCCTCAGAACTGATAGCCTAAGTCACTATTTACTTCCATTGCACCTTTTTCCATACAATAAAAATGAATTGTGAAAGAGCCTGAACATTAAGCCTAACATCTCCTTGTGTGTTTCATGGAAGAAAGAAAGTCATATTGGTCTTGAACAACATTACGGTCAGTAAATTATGACAGAATTTTAGCATCCCAGTTTACCTGTAGAGCCTGGGATATATTGGGCAAGGGTAATGGATCTTTGGCCCCATTTTCACCTGGTATTAAGATTTTTGTTGAATACTGGTGAAAATGGGGTCCAAACCATTATAGGATTGGATCACTGAAACCACGTAGTCAAAAACACATGTGACCACATTACATCTGAGATGTAAAATGCAATCCATCCTGAGTGCATCCAAGACAGCAGTGAAGCACCACCCCTTTACCTATCAATCAAGCGCTGTGCTAAAACAAGAGTTAACATTTTGCCGATAATGTGCCGCTTTAAAAGCAAAGAAACATCCGAAAAAGTGAATACATGCACAAGCACGTGACCTTCATGGATCCTCTTCACTGTGTCTGCTATCAACATGCAGCAACACTGATGACAAGCACACACATCTGAAGCTCAGGTGAATACAAAATTAATGTAAAACTCTGCTTGAAATGTTACATTTGTGTTTAGAATTGCAGCTGCATCTGGGAGAAGTCTTTTTTATCGTGCTTTCTTTGTCTTTTTTTTTTAACTTTTTTTGCAGTTTTTTACTATGCCGTAACACACTAACATGATGATTGATGTATGTTGTCATAAAATCACAGACCCTCCCCTCGAAATCCGAACACAGGTGGTCACAGGAGAAGCATGTACTGTAAGATGCATGTAATACCAGGTGGAAACAGGAATGCATCTCGGCTGACTACATATAATCTGATCACTGATACCATCTTAATGGCATCTTAATACCAGGTGGAAATAGGGCCTAAATGGACCTAAATGGTGCCTCCAGCAAGATCAACTTGGTTTGACTTAACACAGAGGCCCTAGCCCTTTTCCTGAGATCATCTTGTGATCCTCATCTCAAGTCTGCTTGTCTGTTTGGCATTCTTGGAATGGAATGTGAAACTGAGTGGACGCCACCATCGTAGTTGTCGTGGCGATGTAGTTTACAGCCTGTTAACCCTGGAATTTGAGTCTTAAGAGAGAGGGTTTTCAAATGTTGCCCTTTACCACATCAGATCCTTAGAGTTTAACAGATTTTAACCTTTGTGTAGGCCACGCAAAGACATATTCTGGGACCCTTGTATTCAAGGTTGATGTCTGCAGATTTAACCTTGGGCATGACTGAACTGGAAATCCTATATATACAGTCTGGCTCAAACCTATATAGCAGGAAATACAATTACACTTTCAAAAGTACTGAGAAACTACATTTACAGACATGCATCTGTTGTAAATGACTGCAATCTAGAAATGATTTGCTGTTGGGTTTGGTATAATTGCACAAGTTAAATCATCTGTCCAAATGTGTCTTAATTTCAGGAAATTAACTGTTTTAAACTAATTTCTATATGCAATTTTCGAGGTGCAATCTGTTGTGGTTTGTCTCTCTCAGCCCAAACCGTCCTTTGTCGTCTCTTGCACAATTTGCCAAACATCAACTTAAAGACCTTGTAAACATTATCCAAAACATTACAGAACAGTTTTCTGTGATATACTTCAGATATGTGTTTCTTAAACTGAAAGCACTTTGGATTTCTGGACAATAAAGTCTTGTTAAAAAAAATGTCATCTTCTTTTTTATTATTAACAACAGTGTATGTACATGCATCAAAGGGGATTTATTTCATTTTTCAAACATTATATTTCATTTCTAGCATGCTCTTCACTGTCACTTTTGTCGACTTGGTTAACAAGTACACAAGTTTGATGTTTTGGAATTTATGCCACAACTGTGTGACAGTTGTAAGTCTGGGGGAAAAAGAATAATAGAAATTATTTTCACACAAATATTGTGAATTTATATATTTGAAAAAAAAAAAAAAAAAAGGTTTGTTTATTTAACTTTTTGTTTAGATTATCATAGTTTTAAGCATGTAATAATTTGTATTTTTATTATGAATTTTTCATCATTTCATTTTGTAAAATCGGTACATGAAAGGCATTTGAGTACCTAAAATAAATCATGAAGGCCTGGTAAAAACTCAGTTTTTAACATAAAGTGCTTGAACAGCCGTATGTTGCTTTGATTACCTCCTGAGGCGAATGCAACTTCTGCTAGCATCCATTTGGTGCCATATAAAAAAAACCTGTTGTGGTTACTGAAGTGTTGTTGAAGGTTTTCTGATTTAAGGTGTGTTAAAGTGTGAAGTTTAGTATATGTACTTTATTATATGCCCAACCCTCTGTTTTGACTTCCTATAAGGGTGTTTAAGCCTTAATTTGGGGTGTAAGACACCCTCAAACCACCCCATAATTTGCTCCTTGGTTAAATCCCTGTTAAATATCCTATGTCTCCTTTGTTTAAAGGGGGATGGCACATGGTATGAGGGTAACATCTGATTACATCTAAAAACTCAGTAATGTAGTCATGTAGGAAATGTCTACTTTGTTGGAAGCTTCATTTCGCTTCAACAAAACACCTCTTCAGCTGCCCAATCACCTGTCAAATCTTTTTAATGAACCATGACTAAACACCTTTGGCCAAGCTATACAACATGCTAAGCTATTTCTGGAAAATCTGCTTCAGTGGAGCCATCTATTTATGGATATAGACCACAGCTAATATCAGGCAGGAAGAGAAACTTGGATATTTTATTTCAGAGTGAGCTTGACTCTGACAAATGGTTTTAACATCCTGTAGATATACTGCCTTTAATTCTTGGGATGTGTGTGTACACCCTTCAGGCTACGTGACGATTTAGTTGACCTGGGGAGTTGAACCATGAGAGCAACAGAGCCAGAGAACAATTTGGACACACAGGCAGACTTCAGACGCCGTCATCTATGTCTTGTCCAAACAGACAGACAGACATAAAAAGCTTAGAGCAGTGTTGCAAGAGCTCTGGAGCCAGGAGAGTCAGATGAGGTGTGTGCATTGGCTTAATGTAAATTCAAGAGGTTATCCGGACATGGGAAAGCAGTGACTAAGACTAATTAGGCACAAGGAAGAAAAGCTTTGTAGTGAATGTTCAGTGTACAGTGTGAGCATGGTAAATGTGTTTTAAGGAAGCAGGTTGGAAGGTCAGAGGCAAAAGGGTGGTTACAAGACTTTACATAGAGCCTACACTTTCACTTAAACATTCGTATTAACATTTGTCTTATAAATGAATTATCTTATTGTCTTTGTCAACAAAAATCTTATGTTTCTCATTATAGAGTCTATCTTATTATTAAACTGATATTAAGGAAATGTTAAATTGGTTAAAGCACTTGTCATAATGGTTAGTTGCACTGCTAGTGATTTTGCCCTGATCAGGGTTCAAGCAGAGGTAAACTGGGACAACCGCTGCCGCCAGCTGAATCCTCACAGACCATCGTGCCTTTAGACACACCGCTCAATCATACATTTTTGCTGTCACTTTAATATGCAACGAGTTACCACATGAATGGAGAGAGTGTGAGTGTTTGTGTGCATATGCATTTATGTTTGTTGGTGTCTTTACATATTACTGGTCTGTATTCATATCCGGAGAGTGATCAGCCTAATTATTCATTTTGCAAGCTCAACTTTATAATCCATAAACACAACCAAAAGGTCTGATCAGTAACAGTATTAGGCCTGGGTTTTATTTCCTAGATAATAAAGGAGAGAGTTGGGTTGAAGGTATGCCATAATAAGAGTCAGAAGGACGGATAAACGGCTGTTTATATACAATAATTATTGTGACTGAACAGGCTTCTTTCTAACATTTATAAACTCCATATAGTGCAACATCAGCTTATCATCCACAATCATAAACTTCTGTTCTTCAAAATGCACAGATTACATTCAATAACAGTTTTAAAGCTGGAAGGAAATTAAACTCCCTAGGCAAGAATAAGCAAATCATTTCCTAACTTGAATAATAACTTTACACTAGCTGGACAAATCATGCGTCTAAGATTTATGAGAATCTACAAAGCACTCTCTTCCTTTTGAATAAAACATACATTTTGCCCCTCGAAATGTATGACTGGAAAATGGTATACTGGAATGTTTCAGGACCTACTATATACACAGCTGAGGGAGGCTAAGCTGTACTGTAACAGAGAGAAAAAAGTTACGATGAATTGTCACAGAGGAATGAGGTAAGTATTCAACTCATCACTTCCATCATGCCATTTTCCACACTTTTCAGACCGGAAAATAGCTTTCAACCTGTACGGTAAAAAAAAAAAAAAAAATTGGGGCCAAAATATATTTGAAACAGGCTATGCTGTAAACTTCAAAGAAAGAAAGAAATAGATTAAAAAAAAAGTTCTGTTTGCCAAATTGAAAATACATGCAATTTCCACATTCAAATTTCTAAATATATTACAAAAATGTGCTAATTTATAGCTAGAAAAACAGTCAAAAGGAAAGGATTTTTTTTATTTATTTTTATTTGAAAATATAGTTATATACTGTAAATGATTTAGTATTTATATGTATTTAAAATATAATAAATAATACAGATAAATATATATATATATATATATATATATATATATATATATATATATATATATATATATATATACATAATAAATAAAAATTTAAATTTCTTGAATATATATATATATATATATATATATATATATATATATATTGTTCACCAAAAAACAATATTTGTCCAGTGGGATAAACTTGTGTCATGGCTCATGTGATATATGGTCAATGAGGTTTTGACTCCAGTGTGGGAAGCAGCTGCCAAAGTGTTTTGATAGCCTGAGACAGAGAGGGCAAGACAAGGGTTGGGAATATTTGAACCTGGCACCCTCCAGAAAACACCCTGATGCACATAAGCCCATAGCATATCAGGGAACATTCACCCGAGATGAGCAGATAGGACAGGAAACTGATCCATCTTTTGACATCGGTTGACAGGACCTCCGCTGAGTTTGTGTTCTGCTTTTTTTAAGGATATTTGTCCGAAGAGGGAGAATAAAGTAGTGTAAACAGGACCACAACACATATGTTGCTTGGTGAGGGAGAGTGATAGAGCGACAGAACATTTCAGCAAAGAGACCTGGCCTCTAATAGAGATAAAGATCTAGGCACTCATGGCTCTCACGTCTGGCAGCTGAATAGACAACATGACTGATTACATGAAGGGGGATTTTTTTCCAACCTCTCCATGGAGAATAATTTTAGTGAAGAGGGAAGGAGAGAGAGCACAGGAAATCACTGACTCATATCACAATAGAGTACAAGGATGCCAGACAACTGACATATGTAAAGGAACAAAGAACAGGCAATTGCATTCCTTTCCAAGGAATAATGAAAAAATGAAAATGATGTCCTTCACTCATCCTCAAGTTTTCCAGGCCCATATGCTCCATATAATCTGTGGAACTCAAAAGGAGAAAACCTGTTCTGAAGTGCAGAGGGGAGATATACTGGCTCATTCTGTATTTCTCTCCACTTCCTTGTCACATGGAGATCGGCGAAATAACAACAGTAGTAACACATGAATTTGGAAACTATTTATAACGTATATTTTATTGTCATTTATCCTTATTTTAGTGTAAGAAAATGGGACCACAGTGTCCTCCTTTTGAGATACAATATTCAACATTGATTTAGTTATTGTATCTTTTAAGCCCAAAGATAGCTGTGTTCTCATTCTATTGCACAATGCACAATTTTCTGATGTTTGTGATTGGTGGGATGTTCTGCTGAAATATTGCTCTGCAAATGTTGATCTTTATAAAGGCTAAGCATAATTATAAAATATTTTATAATCTCTACTTTCCTGGTAAATTATTATACAAATGAACACACTCTCTACATCAGGGGTCAGTATTATTAAAAAACGAACAATATTTTCAAAGAATATTATTATTAAAAATGTCACTGTTTTATTCTATTACATTAATACTTTTAAAGCTACTCAAGTTATTCAGCCAATAGGAGTGAATGGTTTTCTCATTTCCTTGTTATTGTTGTTTGATTAATAGCCTTAATATGACATAGCCTACTATACAGTGCTCAATTCGGTTACATGCACACTTCAAGTCCAACATTTTGATGCAAATCCGCTGTTTGTCCCACTGTTTAAATTCACTTTAGACCAAACCAAATGCGTTTACATTAAAACCTCCCAGATGGGCATTGGCGGAATTGTAAAGTGTATTTGATCATTTACCCGCATTAGCGCAAACATTATGCGCCTGTCAATAAAACAGCACGCAGCTACAGACGTCAGGAAATAAAAAAGTAAATCTTTTATATTTAATCTAGATTATCCAACCAGTGGTGCTCTTGCTATCGCAATTGTTGTAATGAACACCCCTGTTCTAGATGTAGAACATAGGTTAAGTAAAGAAAATTACTAAAAATGTTATCATCAATATCTTCTTCTTTTTTTTCCAGATAAACATAAAGATTGTTTTATCGCCCAGCCCTATTGATAACATTGCCTTAATCTCTCACATAAACCAATAATCTCAGTGATAGATAGTTAAATTACAGGCTACGTTATAGACACAGAATCTAGTAAGCAGAAATATTAAATTTACCTCGATATGTTTCTTCAAATTAGAGGCAGGATTAATGCTGATATCTGGCTTGAGCAAGATAAACTCACATGACACATGCAATTGGCCTTTTTCATTGCACAAATCCCTTTCAGGTGCGGCCGTGATGTTCAGGTGTTGAACTGTGTTTGAGGCATCCTCCACTGATCTGCAGCTGCCATTCAAGTTTTTTACATTTGATTTGACGGGAGTCACGAGACTCTCCCTTGCCAATCATGTTGATGGATAAAAATAAAATCAGGACAGGGAAGTAGCAAACAAAAATGATGGGAAAATAGCAGAGTAAAAGTACAGTTACAGCACTTAAAATATACTCAAGTAAAAGTATACAATTTTAAAACTATTAAATAAGTACAATTCCTGGGGAAAACTACTTAATTACAGTATCATGAGTATTTGTAATTTGTTACTTTACACCCCTGTTTGGAACAACCTGAAAGTGAGTACATGATGAATTTAAAATTTTTGGGTGAACTATTCAATGGTTCACTAGAAGTAATCTGCCCTTTCTCCACTTCATCTGCTCAACCAGCCCTGTTGCACCTGGGAAGTTAATTATCCATTGAAGCAAAGAAGGAAAGTTTAGGGAACAAGTAATTCTACTGAATGTAGATAATAGACATATCCTCTTGCACAGCACCTGTCGATTCTTACTCCCTAATTGGAAGTGTCCCCTTAGATTCATCCTCCAATATATTTCTGTTTTGTGTCTGTGACTAATCTACAAACGGAAGTCCATTGATAATTAATTCATCATCTCATATTTCTTACAGTATTGATTATTTCTGAGCAGGACACAGAGAAAGGTCAATCTCCAATATGGCCCTGCAATCTGGAGATGCCCCGGTGTGCTGCAGAGCGATGTGCTTAAAGGGTCCTGGGACAGATTAACTCCCCACTGCAATCAATCTCCTTCTGTCAGCCATGTGCAAATCTAGAGGGGGGCATCCTCAACAAAGTGTTCTTCCCACAATCCCGTGCTCTGTGAGGTCAAGGGCGAGACTTACAGGGAGACTATGAGCAAAGGGCCTCTTGGAGGTCTGACCTGCTCAGGTTTTCCATTCTGATGAGTTGGTTTTGCCTCAGAAACTCAAATTTGCAAACAGATTTCACATAATGGCACTTTTTCTTGCATAAACCTTCAATTTTAATCCAAAACCTGTGGGTTTCTTTTGCAGTGGCCCAACATGGACTGAAAACATAAATGTGGACACATGTTTTAAAAATGTACTTCAAGCCAATGTAGTGGGCTGAAAATGATATCCAAAGAAGAAAATACATCCCTTTAAATTTCATTTATGTATTGTTATACCGTTTCACAGTAATTCAGTTCAGTTGTTTAATTAAAACATTTATGATTAAGAGAGGTATGGGTTGAATTAAGAGGTTTGAGTTTAAATTATTATGGCCTCCTGTAGAGGGCGCTTAGCGCTGGAATATAAGAAGTGCTGCATGATCTGGCCTGATTCAATTAAACGCTGCCAGAGCTTGCACCCACTTATGGTTTCATTGTATTTCGCTCTCTCTACAGGTGAGCAAATGGGTTAAGAATGTGAATGTTAGAAAGTAAACAGTATGTGTCAGAGAGTGCAGGGAATGTGTTAAGATGTTCTTTCTCTATGTAAAAACATTTATTTAATGTCTATGTTCAGCTATTGTTGGATTCGTGCATTTAAGTAAAATGAGTCATCAAAGGTCAGGGTTTTAAAGTTCCAATATTTGAAAATATATGAATGAAATGAGTTTAAAAATATTGTAAAAGGAGATTGTATGTTTATTTGCCTGTTTGGAGAAAACGTGAGCGAGTTAAACTGAAATTATTGTTAGTGTCATTTTGGCTCTGCACCACTGAGTGTAATGAGTTAGATCCAAGATGGCAGCCTCTATGTTTGAAACGTGGTCAATGTGAAACTGGAATTCAATGTATAAAAGGCTTTAATCTTTTATTCTAACAGTTATATAAACACAACCAGCTTAATTAATATTTACAACAACAAAAAATGCAAAATGTTGTGACAACTGAAAAAAGAAAGCAATCTATATCTTTACAGACTATTACGGCAATGTAATATTCACATTTATGCATTTGGCAGACGCTTTTATCCAAAGAGAATTATTACAGGGACAATTCTCCCGGAGCAACCTGAAGTTAAGTGTCTTGCTCAAGGACACAATGGTGGTGGCCATGGGGATCGAACCAGTGACCTTCTGATTAACAGTTATGTGCTTTAGCCCACTACACCACCACCACTCCCATGAAATATTACAGATCATATTGTATGGTATTGGAACTCTGAGTCAGAAATAATGCACAACGACACCTGGTCCTTGAAAAGACAGTATTGAGAATTTGTGTATTAAACTTGGACAGTTGTTGTCTGTTAATGAGTGTTTCTGCTTAACATGGACATGTGATGTTGAAAGTACAGTGAATGTCAAGATTGGTTATGCATTGGAAAAGTTAATATACTGTTTCTTTGAAATTTAATAGGAAGAAAATCAATTAAGAAGAGATTAAATTAAATGCTGCCAGAGCTTGCACCCACTTATCATTCTTTCTACAGTTCACTATTCAACTTTAAATTATCCACTCACACCACCCTGGCCTGAGGTGGGTAACGTCATTTTAGATTGACATGATTCACATTTAAATATTGGTGTCAATACAACAACAATTCATAGACACGGGATGGTTTTAAGGTGCGAGTATGACTGTAATGAATGACAAAATTACTTGACACTTTTTTTTTTCTTAAAAAAAAAATATATATTTCTATAATTATCATAAAATCTTTAATCTGTAAAAAAATATATATATATATATATTACTGAATAATACAGTGCATTCAGGAAGTATTCCCACCCCTTAATTTTTTTTTTTTACATTTTGTTTAATCCTTATGCTAAAATGCATTTATATTATTTGATTTCTTCACATCAATCTACACTCCATACCCCATAATGGCACAGTAAAAACAGATTTTTGTTAACTTTGCAAATTAATTAAAAAGAAAAAACTTATATCACATTGGCATAAGTATTCAGACCCTTAACTCAGTACTTCGTTGAAGCACCTTTGGCAGCGATTACAGTGTCAAGTCTTTTTGGGTATGATGTGACAAGCTTTGCACACCTGGTTTTGGGGAGTTTGTGGCATTCTTCTCTGCACATCCTCTCAAGCTCTGTCAGGTTGGATGGGTACCATCGGTGGACAGCCATTTTCATGTCTCTCCAGAGATGTTTGGTTCAAGTCCAGGCTCTGGCTGGGGCACTCAAGGACATTCACAGAATTGTCCCAAAGTCACTCCTGCATTGTCTTGGCTGTGTGCTAAGGGTCATTGTCCTTTTGGAAGGTGAACCTTGGGCCCATTCTGATGTCCTGAGCACTCTAGACCAGTTTGTCATTGAAGATATTTCTGTATTTTGCTGTGTTCAGCTTTCCTTCAACCCTGACCAGTCCCGCAGTCCCTACCACAGAACAACACCCCAACAGCATGATGCTTCCACCACCATGCTTCACCGTTGGGATGGTTTTGCCCAGGTGATGAGCTGTGCTTGTAGATTTCCCCAGATCTGTACACAATCCTGTCTCTGAGATCTGCAAGCAGTCTTTTGACCTCATGTCTTGGTTTTTGCTTTATGAATTTTCATCTGTGAAACCTTATATAGACAAGCAGAGGTGTGTAGAGTAGCCAAAACCTGTACTCATGTAAAAGTATTTTAAAAATGTATTAATCAAGTAGAAGTAAAAAATACTTATGGTAATAATTACTTGAGGAAAAGAAAGTATCAAATTCAAATCTGTATAACTCAGGGAGAAAGTAACTAGTTACATTGTGAAGATCTGATTATTAATTTTAACACCTTGTCTGCATGAATCATGTCATGATTTATACCCACTGTTACAGTGATAGTTTAAAATGAAAATGATAATACACTTTATTCACCCTCATTTTCTAAACCAGTATGACTTGGACACAATTAACAAAATTAAGGAGACGTTAGTCACCTTTCACTTTAATTTTGTAATTTTTGAAAGTGAATGGTGACTGAGAATATCAGTCCCTAACATTCTGCCAAACACCTTGTTTTTGGTGCCAGAGAAGCGAAGACACAAATGTTTGGAACAACGAGAGTTAGTCTAAATGATGACAGAATATTAATTTATGGGTGAACTATCACTTTAAGGATGCTTGACAGATCGGGTGTGAAAATTAGAAGAAAAATGACTAGGAATTATTACAGAAAGAAACTAAATGTCTCACAGGCTCAATATTATTATGTATAATATTGTATGTTCTTAGTTATGAATCAAAGCAAGATAATTCATAATGAACACCTAATGTTGCTATTTCACAACTTTTTAAAGTCCTGAATGGATTCTTAGTTCAGTATATTCTGTAGCTTACAGTATATATATATACACTGACAAAATAATTTAGCTCATTTATGCAATAAAAAGTGAAGTTGCAACTTATCTCTGTGTTTAGAAGCACGCATTGGCTTATTTCAGGTCAGAGCTTGTTCTCTTTTACTTTAAGAAAAACGCATTGTATGTGTGCTTAAAATGCATATGTATGCTCGTCCTGAATTATCAAGCACACAATCAGCAGAGCAAAATTACATTTGGTCTACATCAGACGAGGGCACAATGCAACAAATACAAATGGATCCCATTGTATTCAGTGACTGTTTACAATGAATGAGTCTGCATGGTGTTGCAATGTGACATTGCTCGGGTCCATTGTAGACCGTTTGTTTATGTGCACAGATGTATTGCAGCACTGACATAAGAAAATGTATAGTTAAAAATGAGGTCAAAAGAGCCTGTAGGCACAGAATCATGCTGACTCTTCTCATTACCATAACAAACAAGCCTGTGCTATCATTATCACCACAACGTGTTTTCTTTGTTCAATCTGTAATTCTGTATTCTGAAATTTCCACTTGTTTTGATGTTAAATGAAGGCATCACATAAATGTAACTTCATTTTCACTGTGTGAAGTAAAGTGTTTGTTTTGAGTGCTCACTGCTGTTGCTGCAGTGATTAAAAGAGCGCCGCTGCAAATTTCCGGAGCTGTAAAAGCCATTTTAAAACATCTCTCAATTAATTACAAGTTATTAACACTTATTGAATTAAAATCAGTAATATAACGAGAGTAACATCCTCCATTGTAACAGAGTAAGAGTAAAAAAATATTTTCATTAGAAACTCACTAGTGGACTCCAATTAAAGTGTAGAAACATTTTAAAGATGATACAGAGAAATGGGAATCACCTGAGCTAAATTTCAAGTGTTTTAGCAAAGGGTCTGAATACTTGTCAATGTTATATTTCAGTTTTTTTTATTTTTAATACATTTGTGAAGTTATCAAAAATGTGCTTTTTGCTTTGTCATTATGGGGTATGGAGTGTAGATTAATGTGAAAAAAATAAAGCATTTTAGCACAAGGCTTGAACATAAGAAAATGTGAAAATAATTTCATTGGTTTATGCACTATAAACTTGCCCATCAGCTGTATGCTCATAAATATGTCAATCAAACAACCGTTTCAAGGCCTCTAGCTTATCTCCACCGTGAACAGTCGAGTTTCAAGTTTCAAATAGTTTTTTTAGTTTTATTATGGATCACTTTTCTTCAAGGCATTTGTGGCTTCATTTCCCTTTTTTTTTTGTGCGAGTTTGGTTGCTCTGTTTAACTATTTATATCTTACGACTGATTTAAAACAAGTACAACAGTTGTGTTTCTTTTTCTATTTTTTAAGTGCTGAATTGTTGATTTGGGTGAAATATAGTGTTTGAGAGTACAACGGCAGCAGTTTTAAATTCTGATTCCTACTATGGCGACGTTTTACCTTATCTATATAATTATGCCATGCTGACATGAATAAAGTCCAGTTATGTAAACTACTGTTATGTATACCTTGTCTTGTCTCACTGTTGCCCTTTGTTTGTCATTTTTGTCACTTTTGTAGTTCCTTAGTTTTCACTTTTGTCACCCTTGTAGCTCCATAGTCTTCTTGTTAGCCCTCGTGTTCGCTGTTCATTGTTTTCACCTGCTCTCGTTAGTTTCCCATTGGTTTCTGTTTATCACCTTGTCATCTTGTTTGAGTTCTGTTTGTTCATTGGCTCCCGTTTTCCCATGTCCATGTATTTTAACCCGGTTGTTTTCACTCCCCTTGGTCAATCGTTGAATGTTGTTAAGCCTGGTATGTTTTCCCTGCCCATGTTTCCAGTTTTATGTTTATTTCCCCATTGAGGGTTTTTCCTTTGTGTTTATTTGTTTGTCTGTTTAAATAAAGTTTAGCTGCATATAGATCCGCTCTCCTCGTCTGCCTTCGCTGCCTCACTCGTTACAACTACTTAAAGGGGTCATGTCATGAGGAATACAATTTTCCTTGATATTTAGACATATTAAAGGTCATTCTACTATAAAATCATACTGTAAATTAATCCCCAATGGATTTAAAGCATTTATTGAAACCAAGCTTCAAAAATGCCTCGTTCTCCACTTCTGCAATTTCCCTACATCATTAGGGTGCCCATTAATGACCTCCTCCACAGCAACATCATCAGTGCCTACTATACGTCTCCTTGGCCCCGCACACAGGCTCAGTTCATACACCGAAAGAGAGCAGGACAAACAGGCATAGTGTGGCCTTTCTATTCCTGAACACCAAAGGGGACACATCTGGACTATTTTGACTTATTTTTGTAGATAAACATGGACTAGATAGACATCTTTGACCATTATGTATCTTGCACCACTTTTAATAGACAGTGTCAAGTTACAACTCTGAAAAGGAGACCCCATTCTGTTTCATTCATCTTGCTGTTTTGAGTACAAAATTCTCCAAAAAAAAAAGTTTCGGCCATCTGCGCCATTTGAATTTGTAGGTGTATGTAATCATGCATAAGATGGATGTCTTTGATCGTTTTGATGCTTTCCTGGGTTCAGTGCATGATTATTCTTTGTGTGTGCATCTTCATTGTGCTTTGGACTATGTAATTTTTCAGCTCATATCAGCGTGTATTGTATTTGTTTTTTTGTCTTATATCAGAATGGACTACATGATGTGAACCAGTCGTAATACAATTAAAGCTTTGCAAAATAACTTTTATTGAAGAATGGGACATTTAAAAACACTTGTACCTGATCGCAAAACGGTTTCATTCATGAATATTTCAATTGTCATGACTGAATGATAGTTTATGGTGCTGTTGGGTTTACAGTAAGTGAACAGTATAATATGTTCAGATTCAATCTGTTGGATATGCATTATGTGTACACCCTGAAATTAAGTTTTATTATGTTGTGGAGCTTGTTGTATATTCTCTTCAGATTGGGTTTCAAATACGGCTGTATTTGAGGTGTTGCACGATGTTAGACAATTAAAAAAGTGGGTGTTTATGTTCAAGTTCTAAGGAGGCACTTAGACCAAACCGAGCGTTTCAGACAGAGGGCCAGAGACAAGGTGGAAAATTATCATATATTACTTATTTTGACTGTTTTGGTGCAAAACTTTACTAACATTATCAGTTTGCCTCAGGGAAGATAATACAATTATTAAAGAGTATGTCTTGACCCTTTAATATTCAACTAGTAACTTTTTTTTATTTTTATTGTATTTTGTATTATATTAAAAATATATTTTAATATACTATTTTTAACAGTTATTATATGACTTTAATATGTTAAAATATCATATTTAATATATGAATATGTCTATTATTAGTTATATTTCAATGTAATTTTATCTTTAGAAGGTTGTTACCGGCATCAAAAAGCTGCCACACTTTTGCACATTGATATTTCAATGTAAAAAAAATAAAATAATAATCTTTGAAATCTATTTAATACTTTTAGATTGTATTAAAATAGTTACCATGGATGCATTGAAGTGATTGGCTTATGCTGTACAGACATGTAATGGAGCCAGTTAATGTCAATCTGTTCCTTTAGGACAGGCACATCACCTTATCTGCTTTAATTGGCATTGATCATATCTACAGTTTTCATGCAAAGCTGACAGCTTCCAAACTGTATTTGTTTGTACCTGAGGAACCAGAGAGCAGTGTTTGTGCATGATAAATAGAGCAAAATAAAATTTCCTCTAATGCAATTCTAGGGAAGATGCAGGAGCCAGACGTGTCAGAGCCAGAGACATTATAAGGGGATGAGACATCTACTCAAAGGCCTACACATGCAATGTAATTCATCATAATATATTACGAGGCATTGTAACAATTATTATGGGGGCTGTAGGTCTCTTTCCTCCTTGGAACACAATAAAAGAAAAATGTTAGCCGCAGTCACTGTTGACTTCTATTATATGGAATTACAAAGAAGATGCAACAGAAGTGAATGGTGACTGAGGCTGTGGAACAACTTGAGGGTGATTTAACAATGATAGAATTTTAATTTTGGGGTGAACTATCCATTTAAAACTCAGAAAGACAGACAGACTATGACTGGAGGGAGTTCAGTACAGTGTCTGTGATGTTAATAAGTTCAAAAAAACATGCCAGAGAGCATTCCGGGAACATAACTCAGGTACACCACCGCAAAGCTTTGATGGTCTGTTTAATTAAAGACAGATTCCCTTTAATGCGTCTCTAAATAACTGACCCTCGATTTGCATCTGACTTAGAATGGAAGCCTAGAGCCAAAACGAATCGTGTGAATGTAGTTTGGGCTCTGATCACAAATGTAGCTGCGTGTTCTCAGAGACCAGAAATGAGAAACATGCTGCCATTATCATTTGGCTTAGCACTGGACAAATTATTATGCTGTTGTGGCATGTGCTTCCTCCAGTCACTGATATATGGCTGCTGTTGCAACAACAGTAATAAAAGTCAACTAGATTGTTTAGGAAGAGCATCTGAGAATATGCATGGATATCTGCTGTAGTGAAATATATAGGGAGTGTGTATTGCTCTTATGTAGTCAATTATAGGGATCCAAAAGTCTGAGACCACTAGTGAAAATGCTTATATTTTGCATTCTATACTAATTTAATCTGTCTGTCTTTCCATCCATTCTCATCACCTTCACGCCAGTTTAGTATGAAAATGTTTTTGAAACAACTTCAAAACCCTGCTGAAAAAATCTGATCACCAGGATAACAGCCTTAGTCACCATTCATTCATATGGAAAAAAGATACAATTAACGTGAATGCTGAATGATGCTACACACTTCCTATAGCATCTTCTTGTGTGATTCACGAATGAAAGTCATACAGGTTTGGAACAACATTAGGTTTAATAAATGATGACTTTTTTGGTAAACTATCCCTTCAAACAGCATGTGTTTCTTCATTACATAGCATTTGCAGAAAACAAACCTGCTGGTCACTAAGCACCAAACCAGCATAGCCACGCTAGACAAGCTTAGGAATTGCATGCTGGCTAAGCTGGTATTTTCAGAAGGGAAATAAAACAAAAAAATGAACGTAAAAACCTCACTGTAGCAAAGTAAACCCCCCCCGCAATAGTTAACCTTACATAACTCCTGTAAGCCTTTTTAAATTACCCTGTCTATGTACTTCTTAATGGCAGTCATCTCAACATAATGATTAAATCTCCCTTAACTAAATTAAACACAGGCTTGCTTGCATGATAAATGACGATCTAATTAAGCAACTCTCCCAATGTAGATTTTAAATTGATGGTAAAACTTACTCAAATGAAAAGTTACTGATGTGGAAAACACAGTGTAGTCACTTTTCACTGATGCATGTGCTGTTGATCACCTGGTTTCTTTTTGTTCACAAACTGATTTGGAAGGCATGGCTTTAATTTTGGGTCTCTGGTGTAATGCATACAACCTTCAGTCCAGCCACAGATTATAAACAGGAGGGCAGAATAGCACTGAAGCACTTAGGTTTTAAGGCCCTGTCTGTTTGTATTTCTGAGAGGAAATTTGTATGACGCATTATGTGGCCTCATTACACGATGATTACTGTCTATTATTACCCTGCAATTAAAAAGAAATAAAGAACAATTCACCCAAAAATGAAAATTCTGCCATCGATTTCTCACACTCATGTTGTTCAAAACCCATATGACTTACTTTCTTCTGTGGAATTCAAAAGATTGTTAATGTTGCTTTTTTCCGTACAATGAAAGCATATGGCGACAGGGCTGTCAAGTGACAAAAAAAATTAAAAAGCATCATGAAAGTAGTCCAGACAACTTTTGCACTTTTTTCCAAGTTCATCTGAAGTCATAAAATAGCTCTGAGTAAGAAAGAGAACAAAATATTGGAATAGTTCACCTAAAAAAAATTATATTCTATAATCATTTTCTCACCTTCATTCTGTCTCAGACTCTTATGACTTTTTCCCATACATTGGAAGTCAGTGGGGTCCAAAACGTTTGAGCTCCAAAAATGACATGAAGGCTGTATAAAAGTGATCCATGTGACTCAAATGGCTTAATCCGTATATTCTGAAGCAATACAACACCTTTGGGTGAAAATCAGACCAAAATTGAAGTCCTTATTCTCTAACAAATCTTATGTGGTTATTCACAAATAATCTTTCCATTTGCTTTCAAATTGCAATGTAGCATATTCAGAATTTGAATTAGTTTATGATACATCCTTGAACCAAAGACGTTCGATTTCAGTGAGGTTAAACCTTACACAATCCATCTTGATGCATTTTAATAATTTTTAGTAAAATAAAAATTTTGGTCCTCACACAAAGCTATCGTATGTCTTCAGAAGACTTGGAACATTCTCACAATATTATTGGATGGACCACTTTTATGGTTTTATTGTCCTTTTTGGGAAAGAGCAGCATGAACATTCAGCAAAACATCTACTTTTGTGTTCCACATAAGAAAGTAAGTTCTATTGTTTTGAAAAGGCATAAGGGTGAGTAAATTATGCTTTCTTTGTTCTTCTAAGCAACAAAAATTGCATCTCTTCTGCGGATAACCACTGTCTTTTTCACATTTCAAGTGTATCCGTGTATCTTGTAAAAAGCATTCCCCTTCCTCAGCTGTTCTCCTCAGGGACCCATTTCAACCTTTTCTCATAGAGATCTCATCGTTGTGTGAGCAGCTACAGTGCTGCTTCAAACACGGCCCTTGGTCATGAGATCGCAGGCTGATTGTGTTGCTGAGCGTGTGAGCAGATGCACGTGCGTCAGGACACCGTGCAGTCCTGCAAAACAACCAAGTGACGGTGAGGCAATGTGGGCCATTTGATCTATTCTCAGCCCCTGTGCCCCTCTGCTTTTGTCAGTGCATAAAGAGTCAATGCATTGATCCAGGGCGGATATAGGTCATAAGGCTTTGTATTGAACTAAAGCCTGCTGCGTTTGGCCTAACGCAGAAAGGAGATAATGGTCACGATGTAATTTAGGAGAGAGACTGTGCTTTGTGACAACGTGAGACATGACAGATAATATTAAAAATATAAAAAGATTGTTATTATAAATGCTTAAGCTTCTAGACAATTAAATCTAACTCAATCATATAAACAGTGGTACATGCATACATACTGGTGGTGGGGGAGGAGATGCCCTTGTGCAGTATGTAAAGCACATTGAGTGTAGTGTCAAAAGAGCACTATATAAATATAACATTCATTTATTCAAACAGATCTTGTCACATTTTTAGTCTACATTATTCATTGACTATGTATATGTGTGTATATATATATATATATATAATGTCAAGCCCGTAAGGATCCTTGAACGTTTGCAAGTGAAAAAGCTTCTATTTAGCATTTTTCTAATTAAAGGAATCGTTCACACAAAAATTTAATCTATTTAATCATTTACTCACCCTCATCCAATCCCAGATATGTGACTTTCTTTCTTCTGCAGAACACACATATTTTTAGAAGAATGGCTCTGTAGGTCCATACAATGCAAGTGAATAGTGACCAAAAATGTTATACTCTGAAAAGCACATAAAGGCAGCATAAAAGTAATATATATAAGACCAGTGGTTTAATTCATGTCTGCTAAAGTGATCCAATTGATTTTGTATCCAATTGAACAGACCAAAATTGAACTCCTTTTTCACTATAAATCTTGACATCAGCAGTATTCTTGGTATTCTTGAAGACACTTCCTAGTGCCATCTAGCACTCTGCACATGATTCAAGCACTAGGTGTAATTGAGTCTAAAATCATGATCGAGTATATTTTGGTCTGTTCTCACCCAAAATCGATTGGATTGCTTCAGAAAACGTGGATTAAACCACTGGAGTCTACAGAGCTGAGATTTTCTTCTAAAAATTCTTAATTTATGCATGAATAAGAGCTTTTCTTTGTTTAAATTTTTTCAAAATTGGGTCAAAATTATGCTTTCATGATTTTTAATCCCAGATTTCCAATGTGGTTTTAGACCACATATACCGTGGTATTTACATGGTACTTAAAAAAATAAAAAATACATAGTACTACCAATGGGACATGCCCAAAAAACATGGTATTGCCATTATAATAAAAAAATAAAAACTTTACTGTAGATTATCTGAGTGTTGGAGGCAAGGAGAAAGCAGGAGCCGGTGTCGCAGTCCATTTGAGTGTTATTTTTATTCTCAGTTTAACTCAAAGTATGCTTTCCAGCAAGACCTTCGGTTTACACACATCAGCTTCAATGATAACAGTCAACATAAATTCAATAGATGCACAAATATAAACAGCTTTTCAGTGTTCAGCTCCAGAGTGTGTGTGCGTGTGTGTGTGTGTGTGTGTGACTCGGTCTTTCTCCCCGGTCTGGCGTTCCACTGGCCTTTTAAAACCTGTCTCCGCCACCACTGAAAGGAAATGCAGGTGTTTAGAGTCAGTAATCTCCAGTTGAATGCTCTTACCACTTCCTCTCCACTGACAGACACATGACCACGTTCCCATCCCAACATTTGCTTTCTCTTTTGTTTGTGTAGAAACAGTAGAAACTGTAAAAGTAGGGCTCTAATGTAGGCTACAGAAGTCAGCCAGATTCCCATCTTGTCACATGTAGTTATGTCATTGCTAAAATGATGTACTGTTTCACAGTGTTTATATGTCTGTAGTGAAGAATGTGAAAGGACCACAGCGCTCTGTCCTTGTCTGTCAGTGTCTCATCAGTTAAAAAGGTTTCCCCCTATAAAACAGCTCAATAAGAATTTGAGGTCCGTCCACATCCCAGAAGATAACAATCTCTACTAAGAGCTGCATTGTGGTAGGCCCCAAGCCGAGATTAAATTACCTTTTTAGTTAAATGTACTTATAGAAGCCTATTATAAAAAAAAATTCTGTTCGGACGGTCGCCATGGCGGCCAAGCAGGAGATTCAGAGATGAAGATAATCATTCAAGCAAAAAAGAAAACTCCAACCGCTTTTGAGATTAGACCAAGCTGAGAGGGGGGGTTGGGATTTTGGTAACCGTAAGAGACGAAAAACACATACCCTGTCAGTTTGACATGACAGTTTTAACAGCATACAGTATTTATACTGAACATTTTTCTTAGTTATTATTTTCATCTTGTTTTCCAGTACAAATAACTACACATCCTTAAAACAAGATTAATTAACTTCAGAAGATAATGAGATGAAGATGTATTTTCAATGTTTTGTCAGCTGAATGCCAATTTAGACATCTGTACAGCCCATTGAAGAGACTCATAGCCTCATTTTAATTCCTGTCAAAAATCTAATATGGTGCTACTCTGAATAAGTTACATTTCTTGGGCAATAACGAAATGTTTAAAACTGCTTTTGTAGAGAAGACTTTAAGGCATATCCCAAAAACATAAATTGACTTTCAGAAATAAACCTACTTTGACAAATATTTACTGGAGTAAAAAGTGTGTCTTGTGAACATTTAAAGTGATATCTTCTAACTTTCTGGAAAGATATTCTAAAACTTTCCCTTAATAATAGGCTATTCCAGTGGTTCTCAGCCTTTTTCACTTCAAGGCCCCATATTGACCAAGTCAATATTCAAAAGCCCATGTGTACTGTAGACTAAGATATTTCCTTTGGTACTTCTGCTCTAATGATGACAAGGTCACCTTGTCTACAGATTAAAGTAATTAATATCAATACATTTTGTGATTCCAGAAGTTTTTGCATGTTCTAAACATCTGTTGTTTAAGGGAGTTGTTGAATTAAAGAAAACAATATGTCAGTTTACATGCTGTATGTCTCAATGTCTTGTACGTCTCAAACCCTTTTTACCCTTCTTTTCAGAGAATATATCTTGAATTGCTAATTTTTCGTACCCCATTGTCAAATAGTTTTTTCTTAAACCTCACAAAATTTTGTTTGAATGATAATTAATTCAAGATTTAGTATTCTCTGAAAACAAGTCTCTGGGCTCTATTTTCATGAGTAGGCTACCCAAAGCACAGTGCAACGTGCTACTACCGTGCACAACATATTATCCAATTTCCTTGAGAGAGCAATTTTCGTGCCAGCGCAAATTGCCATTGGTGGGAGTGTTTGCGCTACTGTGGGTGTACAGTAGGTGCGCAAACTGAGGGTGTATTGTACGTAAATGAAGGGCTGCAAAAGCACTAAGACTACCACCTCTTAACTGAGCGCAAAGTCCAAATTCAGTTCCTGCATTTGCAGTTTGGAGATTTCACCATCAGGTGATTATAAAGTTCATGTCCAAATTCTGAAAGTACAGAACATCAAATAATGTCCTTGACGATTGCTGTTGAAGCTGTTTGTTGAATCAAAAACATTTGAGATTTGTGTTACATTTTCTAGAAGTCATGGTTTAGATTTTTCAATGATTATTATTTTTATTGTTATGTTTAAGTCACTGCAAAAGTGGCCGGTGCAAGACAGGGAATGGACTGTATAATAAGATTGATACTGTGCCGGAGAAGAACCTCCGTTGACCCGATTAGTTCCTTCTGTGCTTGATTTCGCCAAACCCACTTGCGCCTACACTTAGCGCATGCTTGAATGAAAATACCAACACTTCATGGCCATACCCATTTACTTTGTGCTTATGAGTTAAGGCATTGTGCTGTGCTTAGCACTTGCATGCTTAAAATAGGGCCATTAATATCTTGTGCACTTTTTCTTCAAGTAAATTTCTCTTGATTTAAAATACTATTCCAGCAGTATTCATGGCATAATGTTGATTACCACAAAACATTATTTCATCTCGTCCCTCTTTTTCTTTAAAAAAAAAAAGCAAAACTCAAGGTTACTTCCATTGTAATTGTAATTTTATTTTTTTTTTTTAAGAAAATGAGGGACGCATCTAAATAATTTTTTGTTGTAAGTAACATTATACCTCAAATGCTGTCAATTCAGCTTAACTTGTATTGAGCCTGGAATATTCTTTTAAGGATGTTTAGACATTTGTTCTGGTTTGTTCATTTGTGCTCCCAGAGGTGTAATTGTTGTGCTACGTACCTCATAAAATCACAGCTCACAAAAAGATCAGAAAGCTTTTGAAATGTGTGTACTTGTCAGTTCTCAATAAAGGGCATTAATATGCTGTCTTACTGTATGTTGATAGATATCTGGCCTCTACCCATGAGTTCTTATCGTGGGATCTCATTTTTGGCCTTGACCTCATAAGACCCACTGGCCTTACGGATGAAGATTTCATGTCAGTGGTTCAGTGTTGCATTTTTTTTTCCCCTTTTCTTCCAAACCTCCTTTAATTCAGGCAAAGAGCCAAGCCAAACAGTCTTACAGTTCAGCAGACGAGTATAAGTTATCATTTGGCTATGAATTGTAGTCTATAAATTTGGTATATATGACTGCTCTTCAATTAGACCAGACAAGCTTTAAATTACCCTCATGTCAACCTGTTAGCACCTGATCCAATTCAGAGATGGAGACAGTTCCAGCGCCAGCGATAATGTGTATCATTGTCTCTGTCTCCACACATCAAATGCCATTTAACCTTTTATTGCTTTTTTCGTCATGTGTGGGTTTTGTGGTGTTGAGGATATTAACATGGTTCCCTGTCTTGTTTGAGAGAGTTAAGGGCTGTCAGAGCTGTTGGTCTTTGTTTATCTATGTTAACATGCACTGGATGGCTGTCTTTGACCGCTGTGGCTTGTTTTTTTTTTTTTCCAGTGTTTTGTGCAAAAGTGCCACATCATGTTAAAAGAACTTCTCGAAACACCTGCATTCTTCTCTATGCTTTGAATTACATCTACACTTTATTTCTTTACCGCAAGAACACATTCAGCCCCTTATAGGCTGCTTTCACACTATAGATTTTGATGCAGACTCAATGCCATTTGATGTCAGAATTTAATTTGTTTTGTTGGTGTGAAAATGGTTTTGCGAAACTGAATGTGCACCAGTGAAACTGGTCTTCTTGAAAAGGTGGTCTTGGGTGCATATCATGTAAACTGCAGTAAGGTTTGCAGTTGGTACGAACGCAATCCCAAAAGACCCAAATTAAGAAGAGACCCGTAGGGGGCCTGGGTAGCTCTGTGGTAAAAGAAGCTGGCTACCACCCATGTAGTGTGCTATTTCAAATCCCAGGGCGTGCTGAGTGACTCCAGCCAGGTCTCCTAAACAACCAAATTGGCCCAGTTGCTAAGGATGGTAGAGACACATGGGGTAACCTCCTCGTGGTTCGTTCTTAGTGGGGCGTGTGGTGAGTTCTGCGTGGAGTGAAGCCTCCACACAGGTTAAGTCTCCGTGTCAACGCGCTCAACAAGCCACGTGATAAGATGTGAGGGTTGATGGTCTCAGATGCAGAGGCAGCTTGGATTCGTCCTCTGCCACCCAGATTGAGGTGAGTCACTACCTGACCACGAAGACTTAAAAGCACATTGGGAATTAGGCATTCCAAATTGGGTGAAAAAGGGGAAATGTTTTTTGTGTAAAAACAACCTTCTTATCATAAAATGTCATAAAAGTGACATTGACCTGGAGAAATAATAAAAAAAAACATTCAGGATGATCCCTGATGGATATTGGTTTCAGTACACTTGTTTGTGCTTTTTTTCTTCTCTCTGGAACACCCAGTAGAGCTATGCATTTGTATTATTTTTTACCTGCTCCGTGAGAATCAAAAAGGCAGCAACAAAAGGATGATAGAGGTACATTGACCGCAGCCGCTCAGAGGAGAACTGCAGCGTAAAACTGATAATGGCTCAACAATAGCACTATATGAGCCTTCTCTTTAGTGGTAAGAGGGCCCAGTCACAGAAAGGACTAATCTTATCAGCTGATACATCTATAATGAAACTGCTTTCTTCGTGTGTAGTGTAGATATGCGTTTTTCCACTCTCTCTGTCTTGTTTTGTACTTAAATCTATAATCTCTGTGGCAGAGAATGTGATGTGAATGTACTTGAGAGATAGCCTGCACATCATTTTGCTTTTATCTTGCAGTTGTCAGCAAATCAAGTCATCCAGAACAATATTTTAATAAGCGGTTTTCAGTTTTCCTGCTTTTAAACATGTTTTATGCTATGAATTACTTTCATAGGGCCACACAACCTCTTTACGAAATCCTTTTTAGTAGTGTTCAGTAATGTTACCATATTCAGTAATGTGTTTTTCTTTAATTAATTCCATTAAGGGTCCAAACTGAACACACGCAAGAAGAGAGAACAAAACATACTGAGAACACGGTTTGAGTTGAACTGTAAAAAAAATACAGTCTGCCCCTTGTTGATGTAATCGAAGTGAGCGATTGAAATCAAAGACAACTCATGTCTTCTAATGACTTTTACCTCTGTGGAATATTTAAGTAACGTAAAGTATTTTTTAAAGTTTGCACAATGTACTCTGATATCTCTTCTGCCCACTTTTCCTAAGAACAGGAGCATGAGAGACATGTCACAGCAACAACAGGATTCTCCTGCTGAAAGGACATCAGGTCAGATCCTTCTAAGCGCCTGTCAGGCTGATCCAGGAGGGTTTGCTTAGGTTGATGTATGTCATCAACTGCTGCTGAACAACCTGTTTTAGAGCAGTGTTTGTGCACAGATTTAGGCCTGTATATGAGCACGATTTTATGCATGAGTTTAAATCTGAAGGGTGTCATTTTTTTTTTTACATCTAAATACTTTCTCCTATCTAAGCAATAGGCAATCCATTTCATTGGTTGGTTGTTTGATTTATTTAAATAATGAGAACACAGTGGGCCTGTGGCGCTATCAAAACATAGTTTGTTTGATGAGAGATGGAGAAGGGAAGAGGGTTATGAAAGCAAGTCTGAGACTGTAGGTCTGTCTGGGCAACTTTTCATTGTCAGTGATGGATGGAAGTGTCTTCTAAGGACTGATGGTTGTAGAGTTGAACTGAGAGACATTTATTATTCCCTGATCCTGTTAAAGTCTCCATCCAGCTGTTCCTTTACTCCACCGGTCCTGGATTCTCTAACCCCTGTTGAGACTGACTTTATGGTATTTATGTTTGCAGTGCCAGAGACCCCAATGATTACAGTGTAAAATAATTACAGGATTTTAACCTACAATTACAGTAAATTGTTTTTTCCCCCCTCATTTTCATTTAATATGTTTCTCTGACCAAATCTAAATCCATTGGATGGATATTATTGAGGGTTGAACCTGAGGCTTTTATCACAGAGTAGGCACAGACTTGAAATGTGACTTATTCAATTTAGTAACAGCTTTAATTTGGAGTCAACTTGACGCCAGCAAAAACACACACTAGAGAGGTAGTATAAAAGATTAGATTATTGGCAGAAGTGTGCTGCTTCAGTGAGTAGAAAAATCAGACCATCTAAAGACTCAGCTATCTTTCAAATGAAATCGAAGAACAATGGGTGTGACTTCATTTAGAACAGAATTTGGCCAAAAAGGTGTTTGAGTTTGTTCAGGTGGTTCATAACAGCTCTTTGGGGCAAACTTTTAGGAGAACTTCTTACCAGCTGCTAAGCACCTTCTAAGTGCCATTAGTCCACATCATCTGTAGGTGTGACCTGGAGCTCCACCTACTTTGAGGCCAGCATCTAATTTCATATCACTGTGTTTAGTTAGTTAAGATCAGTCATGATTAACATGAACACAGTGGTGTGCAGAGTTATTAGCGAGCTGATGCAAATTTACCTACATTGGTACAATCGTTTGCATAGAGACATTATTCAAGAGCATGTCATGCAATTTTTGTTTTGTTTAATTAGTCTAAAAGGAATCAAATCTACTTAAATTCTTAAAGTGCCTATTCACTCATTTGCAGCCAAAAGCCATTCACACATCTGCCCAGAGTAAGAAATGCCTTTCTTATCATCATTCTTTTGTCTGTGTTCTGCCCATCATTAAAAATGACAAAAACAGGGTGTATCTTGTGGATATTATGGCAAACAATACTGTTTTGTGTATTAGCACCATAAATTCAGAATGTTAACAAGACAAATTATGCATTTTCTTAAAACTTCATAGAGTGGGTAAAAACATTTCTTGTTCTGATCTCGTGTAGGGGCCTACGTCTGAATATTTGCATTCAGTATGTCGTTGCTCTTCTGTTTCGATCTTCTTTTTGGCACTGATCAAAGAATAAAGAAGAAATTCTCTGTGAGTGTGCTGGGGTCTTTAGCATGTAAAAAGGTGTTTGCATTTAGTTGTGTTTCTATCAAAGGTCTCCGAGACCCCAAACAGAAATAGCTAATGTAAAATATTTCATGGAGGAAGTTTAAAGCATGTTATTAAAGGTGCTGCAAGCAATTTTTATTTTATTTTTATTTATTTTTTTGCTGTTCTGGAATTTCACTATACACATTAACCATGCCACCCTCTTTCCAAAATCCTGCACTCCAAAGATACTAAATTAGCTTTATTGAGACTGACACGAGCAGAAATGTTTGTCAAAAACAACAGCAGCAAAATAGCGCCCTCAACTGACAACTGTTATGAACAGCATGGCATAAAATGGCATTGAGCCTCAATAATTCACTGCAGCTACAATACTATGAGAAAGCACAGGCTGAAAGTGTCAGAGATTGTAGCCAGCTCATTTTTCTCATGACAGTCCCGAGCTGTCACAGAGACCAGTGAGATATCTCACGACACTTATATCATTAATATCTTTCAGGGAGTTGTTTTATTTGCATACCTTTCCATGAAAAAAATAGCACCTTACAGCACCTTAGTTCAAATTGAGTTTTTAATAAGGTCTGGGCTAGTTGAGAATTATCATCCTGATACCTCAGTGTTAAAGGTATAGTTAAGCAATTTTAGCCATTTTAGAACTTCCGCCAGACTAGCCCACTTACAGCAACTTATGATTTTATAAGATATTAAAAGTGAAGTTGTTTTATCTTTAGGGCTAAGGCTAAACTACAGAGATGCATGAAATTCTCTCAGTATTTTATTAAAACGTGTTTGATTGCTGACCTTTACCACAAGAGGGCAGACTGTTGAAGGTCATGTGTTCAGGTACAGTATGTGCGAATGTGTATAGTATGTTCACACTTATAACTTGCCCCACACACAGTGTGCTTTGCTGAGGTTGCAGTTTGTCAGTGTATTTGCTTAAGGCTCTGCAGCACTGAGTTTAGAACCATTAAAAATAACGAGCTTTTTCTCACTATGACAACCAAATAACTCTTCATCATAGCAGAGCACACAATCGTTTTTACAAGAGCTTTTAATTTCAAACATCCAGAAAAAAATCCCATTGGAAACTACCTTTGCACTTTCGTATGCCAAACATGAAAAAATCTGATGATTGTAGATGATACGTGAAAATAGTGTCAAGAGAGTGTAGTAATTTAATGAAAAAAACTGCATCACTGCAAACTCATGAGCTGAATTGATGGCATGTTTATTTCAGTTGGCCCAGTTGCACTCTGCTTTGATCATTTAGCAAGTGGTTTCCACAAATCAATATTTTTGCCCTGCCGAGTGACACAAAACGTGTACCACTTTCATGAGAGAATTTAGTACACTGGGATGTAGAGGTGAATCTCACAAAATGTCCGGTAAATATTTCACATCAAAAAGGGATAAGAAAATTGATTTACACACACATAAATAAATAAACAAATAATAATAATAATATTTCATTTTATTAATGTAATGGGGACAACTTTGTTGTATTTAGATTGTATATTGTTGATATTTAATATATTACAAAATAATCAAATAAAACACAGAAGAAAATGTTTTTAAGCAAAATAAAACCTCTTAATTGTAATGGGGAAAATATAGTATTTATATTGTATAGAATTACACAGATCAGCCACAACATTAAAGCCACTTGCCTAGATGTATCTGAGTTACTGTTGACTTTGTCAGTTTGAGCAAGTCTGGCAATTCTCTGTTGACCTCGCAACAACAAGATGTTTCTGTCTACAGAACTGCCGCTCACTGGATGTTTTTTGTTTTTGGCAAAATTCAGAGTAAATTCTAGAGACTGTTGTGCATGACAATCACAGGAGATCAGCAGTTACAGGAATACTCAAACCAGCCCATCTGGCACCAACAATCATTCATGCGATTATTTAATTAGCCAATCATGTGGCAGCAGTGCTTAAAATCAAGCAGATACAGGTCAGGAGCTTCAGTAAAGCTGCGTTTGCTGCATGTCACCAGTGTCTGGTGGTTAGATCGCTAGTGGTGTGTATGGAAAGTCTGAACAGCACTGTTTCTTTACAATTAATATTATTATTAAAATATTAGGATCATGTGAACTCTACCTTTTCTCGTATTGGCTCCTGAAAGTCACTCTTCATTTGCATAAAGTTAAACATTTCTCAACTTTGTTGCGTCGCTGGACACGCCCACAAACGGTCGCCATCGCTCGTGTTGCCGGAAGTTGCCAGCTCTCATTGAAAATGAATGAGATGAGGTTGTTTTGTCACTGAGTGTCGCTGGCAGAGTGAACGCAGCTTAAATGTTCACATCAACCATCAGAATGGGGAAAATGTGATCTCAGTGATTTGGACCATGGCATGATAGTTGGTGGCAGACGGGTTGGTTTGAGTATTTCTGGAACTGCTGATCTCATGGGATTTTCACGCACAACAGTTTCTAGAATTTACACAGAATGGTGCCAAAAACAAAACAAAAAACCACTCGGATAACCACTCTGTACAATTGTAGTGAGAAGAATATCATCTCAGAATGCTATTCTGAGATATGGGTTGGTGCTGTTTTGGCAGCATGTGGGGGACCTACACAATATTAGGCAGGTGGTTTTAATGTTGTTCCTGATCGGTGTATATATTTTAGGAATGTCTAGTATTATATTTATTTTTTACTATTATAGTACATATCTAGTATTTGTTGTACAACATTTATTTCATGCTTTTTTATATATTATTTTATTTAATAAAATAATAAAAAAGGATGGTTTTCATTACTTGGTTTTACAGTATTTTACAGATTTTTGGGTTATTACAGTAATGCAAAATTGTTATGAAAATAATATGCAAAAAACAAATAGGACTTTTTTTCCTTTTGATTTTGGGGTGAAATATGACCACAACATTTTTTCATGAAATTCTGTGTTCAGAATCTTTTCAATTAAGATTTAACTTTAAGTTTTCTTTTTCAGCCAAGTTTCACAAATCTCATAAAGCCAGAGAGGAGGAAGAGCAGAGGAGAAGACACTGTGGTCTCAATATCAACAACCACATTCTTGTGAAAAGAAAACAGAGAGCATTGTTTTTCAGCTCCAAACAATTTAACATCCAGATCCAAATGAAGACTGCGCTTACTCATCAGTTGCTTACCGCAGCTGACATGGGGGCATAAACAACATACCCCATTCTGACAGATTTAAACAGTGACCGCCATAGCCGATCCTTCGGGGCAAAAAAGAACCCTGCTTTCTCAGACGCCAGAAATACATGAATCGCTTTTGTGGATTTGGTGTTGAGATTGAACTGATGAAAGCACAATATGCCTGAATGCTATAACCTTAGATGACTGGGAAAGGAACATGATGAACCAGCCACATAATCATAAGTCCTTTTATGCTGTCCTTTGGAGTTTGATACTGTAATTTAAAGGTAGTTAACGTTAATGTTGAGGCCTACTAAGATTCTAAGTGTCTTCAGCTGATGACTAACAAAGATTAGGAATGAGAGACAGAAAGCTAAACTGATAGAGAAATCTAGATGAGGGAGAGACAGAGCAAGCGCTCATTTAAAGGGGGTTAAAGAGGCCATGAGGGTGTTTACGTTACATATGAATGAGGGCCTGTGTTTTTATAAACTTCCCTCTACAAAAGTCACAGCCAGACTGACCACAGAACTGTGAGCACAGGCAGGCCTTATATCTAACGACGACTCCAGGTTAAATCTGAGCAAAATAGTTAGTTGTAAGATATTTTCTTTTAAATATCTTTCATTCACAGAACAGTTTAATGCAACACTGTTTTTAGGATTGTTGTCTTTCCCGCAGCATCCTTGATAGTAAAATGTGTAATTTCATGATTGTTACTTGTGCTTAAGTACTTATTTCAGTGTTTTGTAAGATTATATGTGGCTTTGTTCCAAATGTGAAACGTGTTTTAGGAATTTTCGAGGTAAGAAAGTTCATACATTCAGGGCATGACTGCCATTAAGAAAATGGTAAAAATAATGCAAATTACTTCAGTGTCTAAAATACATTTGTTACCTGACTATATGCTGCCACTACATGGTAGATATGATGTATTGCAATTCTGGAAACTTGGCCTCTCTTTTTCCTGTACAATAATGTTGGACAGCTATTGTAACTAAACAAATAAATAGGTATGTAATCTGGTCATTTTTCAATCAATAATAGTTTGCATGATTGTTCAGACATTTTGTACAGTACTTTTATTTCAGGTTAATATATCTTGATTTGTGGCTTGCAAATAAATAGGCTGGAATATTATTTTTCCTGCTTTGTGCCACAGATTATTTAGGACAATATTTCAAACTACTTATTACAGAATGCTTAATATTCTTGTTTTCCCTCTGCAAAATCCTTATTCTCATAACTAATGCACAGCTCTTGGGCAGCTCTCTCCAGTCCTCATATACAGTTTATAATGAGTTGATGAAGCCTGTGGGAATCAGTTGTGGTTTATGACTGACAAGCTCATCTAGAACCTATACTGTGGTTTACTAGACTAGTTTTCTTTAAAAAATAAATAATCGAGGGCTGATGGCTATGAATCCTCTGTAACATTTACTCAGTAAACGTAGATAATAAATCTGAAGGAATGCCGTTAGTGGGCATCCTGCAGGATCTTGCAAATGCAGGTTCAATCTGGAATAAATGTATCATTTATTTTATTTGACCTTTTAAATAATATACAAAAGAAGTTAATACAAATGTACCCATGAAATAATGATCAAGAAATGTAGTTTCTTTCATCATAAGAACAACTCCCCCAACCCCCAAGGACATGCTGAAAAACATTACAAACTCAGTGGCTCAAGAAATAAACTTTAACCTTTCATCCCTGAAAGTATTGGTTTTTAATTTGACAATTCTAAAGTTTCTTTCTTCATTTGTGACAAAACGCACCTTACCAAAATATGCAGCAAACTGTTCCAAGCTCCGTGGTTCAGGAGATAAGCTTCTGTTCATGAATATCTTCATTTGAATCCCACAATTTGTACATTTCTTTAATCAAACCTAACAAGGCATCACCCCACAAAACACTACAGCGCACTCCAAGCTCAGGGGGTTCAGGAGATAAACTGTAAGTCTGGTTTGGTAGAGGTAGATGTTTTAAAAAATATGCTGTCTAATATTAGTAGGTAGAGCATTTGAAGCCTTGGAGTTCTAGGTTTAAATCCCTTCTTTGATGCAAGAGGTTATTCTTTAATATTGTTGCATTTAGTAAGTTAGTGACTTAAGTTATGTTCTATGCCATGCTTGACCATTTCAAGTGATGAATATGCCAGACAAACTGCCTTTCATGCTCCAATGGCTTTAAGGTAACAGCATGGAAACCAAAACCTGAGGTCCATGCTTCTAGCCTGGGGTGCTGCCTTGCATGCAAAGGCCAAAGCTATCAGACTGGTTGGTTCATCTGCAGATTTACTTGAGACAAAAAGACCCACCGAACTCATACCACTGTGTGAACATGGTAGCCAAGTATAGCAGGCAACAGCCTTGTGACAGTATGGAACATGGTTTTGAAACCCAACAGGAGCAGCATTGATCTTGTTTTCAGACTAATTGGTTTATCTTAAAAATTATTTCAGACAATGAGGCCTGAAATCGGTATGGAACGCAATGGCATAGAGAGAAAGGAGAAGTGGTTTGATCACTGCAAGGGTGCCCCTGTTTTCAGAGTAGTTGGTTCACCTTCAAAATTACTTCAGACAAGGCCCACAGAACCCAAGTCAACATGCAAACTTGGTAGTTCAGTGTGGATGGTAATTGCATTGTAAAGCAAGGAGAGCTGGTTTGATCCAAGCAAGGTTGCACTTATTTTCAGACTAGTTTTTTCACCTTTGCAATTACTTCAGACAAGGAGGCCCACAGAACATGTGTCAACATGTGTACCTGGTAGCTCAGTGTGGAAGGCAATGGCATTGTGACCATTGTACATGAAATCCTACAGGAGCAGAGTTAATCTTGTTTTCAGACTAGTTAGTTCATCTTCAGAATTGCTTTAGACAAGGAGGCTCACAGAAACTGGTATCTCAATATGGATAGCAACGGCATTGTGACGGAAGGAGTGCCGTTTGATCCTGGAAAGGAAGCTATTGTTTTCAAACTAGTTGGTTAATCTTTAAAATTACTTCAGACGAGGAGGCCCACAGAATTCATGTCAATGTGTGAACTTAGTAGCTCAGTGTGGAAGGTAACAGCATTGTGAAGGAAGGAGTACTTGTTTGATCCAAGCAAGGGTACTGTTGTCTTTGGACTAGGTGGTCCATCTTCATTATTACTTCAGAAAAGGATGCCCACAGAACCTGTGTTGCTGTGGAAACCTGGTAGCTCAGTTTAGAAGGCAAGGGCATTGTGACAGAAGGAGCATATTGTCGATCCTAGCAAATGCAAGGGTGTGTTTGTTTTTTAACTATTTGGCATCTTTACAAATACTTCAGACATGGGTGCCCACAGAACCAATATCAATGCACAAAACTGGTAGCTCAGTGTGGAAAGTAATGGCATTGTGATGTAAAGGGCCCTGGTTTGAACCCTGCAAATACATTGGTGCTCTTGTTTTAAGAATAGTTGGTTCATCTTCACAGACAAGGACACCCACAAAACAAAAATGTAAACGTGTGAAACTGGTAGCTCTGTCTGGAAGACAAAGGCATTGTGATGGAAGGAGCATAGGTTTGGTCCCAGCAAATGCAAGGATGTGTTTGTTTTCTGACTAGTTGGTTCATCTTTAAAATTACTTAAAATCAAACACTTCTCCACCTGAAACATAATCCTTTTGGTCAATTCTCTGGAAAGGTGGGGGGAGAAACCACTCAGCACTTGGGTGTTTGTGTATATTCACCAGGATTGAACTCTGCACCCCATGGTTCATTTACAGCCAATGGAGCATGCACACGAAAGGAGGTTCTCCTTTGAGCTTTATCCCACAAATTGATGAAGATAATAAAGCAAAAATTCTAGCTCGGAAGAGGATCAAACACTGGACCTCCTACTCCTGATGCAGTACTCTGACGGTTGCCAAACAACCTCTTTATTTTGTATGTAAACATCTTGTCAACGTCTAACTATGAAACATCACACTTCATAATCTCTCTGAGACACACAGTAGCATAACAGGATGCATTCAAGTCAAAAGCTAATGTTAGAATGGGTGCCCCAGACTTTAATTTCTGGCTCGTAGTCTCTAGCTCCTCTGCAGTCTGCAAGCTGTAAGAGATGCTCTGTGGCTTTGCGAGCAGGGGGCGATAACATCCTGGGACATTGAGTTTTAGAGGAGTCACTCTGAAACGGCACATCCCCAAGCCGTCCTGAGCCAATCTGTTTAAATACCACTGGCCCAAAAGGTTTTCTGGGTACTTCACAGTATTTCCTGGCATCGGAAGAATGACCTACAACAGAGCCAGCAGAAACACAAGGGTGCATAAAATGGTGTTAGATAAAAAAAGATGTGAGACAATGCTAGGAATAGTCTTAGTGGAAGAGATAGGAGAGGAGGGGTTAACAGAGATAGTTAGAGAAAAGGAGATATTTGAACATAGTACCTCGTTTAATGAGAAAACATTATCCTTTTCTTCCTCATAGGTCACAACGTGAACCTACAGAAGATTAAAAAAAACTGTAGGTTAGGTTAGGTCTAGTACTGAACAATTCCCAACCAAATATATATAGCCACCATTGCTTCAGAATGACCAGGTGACTTAATAGTGCAGAACAGAAGAGCCTTGCCTTTGATTAAGATGCTTAATATGCTTTGATTAGATCAAGTGATCTAAAGAAAGTCAAGCTCTGTAAGAAGTAGGTAGTGTTAATTTTTTTTAAATATCATTTATTTTGATTAAAGAAAGTTATATATATATATATATTAGTCATAATTTCTGTCTTTTGACAAAAATGTCCTTTACATTTAGTCAATATTTCAAAATGTAATTATTTATTAATTTTAACATTGATTTAACTTATTATTTCTTTCAAGGTACACCCTCAGTCTTCAATGATATCATAATATACACAATTTTATGGAAAACACAGATTCTCAAACTACTCAAAGAATAATGAAAAACATTGTTGTGTCATCACAAAACACCAAAAGAGTAGGTTGGCCAATCAGGCATTTGAAAAGTATACTGGGTTTTCACAGAATTAATAGATAGTAACACACTGGTTCCTAACCTGTGGAGCCTTCAGTTCCTCTGTGACGTCTTCAAGCCCCTTTTCACATCCACCCCACACCAAATCTCCCTGGACCGGCTTGAAGTCCAGTTTTTGGAGCCGGTATGCGGCTGCTTCATTCCACACTCTACTACAGTAAGAATGGAGGTAGAAGAGCCTCATGCTGTGGGGTAAACTGAGCCAGCCACGTGTGCAGCCCTCCTGTTCGCTCCCGTACCGGTGGAGTGCACGCAGCATCAGCCGCTCTCGGGCTTTGTAAGCTGGCATCAGTGCCAGGGTCTCCTTGGCATTCCCTGAAGAGAGAGGTGTAAACATCATGAAGGCTGTTAGACCCTAAATAACTACGTTTGTGATCCAAGGAAGAAGGAAAGTCATACGTGTTTGAAATAACACGAGGACGTGTAAATGAAGACAGAATTAGCATTTTAGGGTGAACTATACCTTTAAACATCTACTTGTCAGTAGCTACAAATAGCAACTTGGGGAACAAAAAACTGTTGTGAAGCATAAGGACCTTCAGGCACAAACTTAAACATCTGAGAATGTCCAACACAAACCTGTGAGAAGAAAGTGACGCTTTGCCTTGTTTTGGAGGTCATCGCCATCTTCTGGGGTGAAGAACAGCTTAACAGAAGTCTCCTGTGTGAAACACACACTTTGTAGTTTTTAGAGTTTTAGGCGTTCAGTGATCCATGTACAGACATTATATACATTAAGTAAGTACCATTTCCTCTTTCAAGAGTGCTAGTCCTATTTGGTCTGCTTGGACACACAATCCACTACCAAACCGCTGGGGCCCGTAATAGTTCACAAAGCCTTTGTTCTGCAAAAAGAATAATAATTTAAAAAAAAAGAATATTTTTTTGCAGTATTTTCCCCACATTAGTTTGTTCAGTGAATTTACACACATATTTACCTTCACATTTTCCACTGCCTCTTTTACAAGCTTGTTTAGATTTGTGACTCTGCATTTCTCATGACACTTCAGGTCTCTTATGACAAGATCAAAGTGATTTCCCAGGAGTCTGCCAAGTTTGAGAGACTCAGACACAGGGCGGATATGAGAGAGCTGCATTCCCCTTCTCTCAAACTCTGAGACTTTCTCCATCAACCTGCCAATATATATATATATATTATACATATTTTATACATCTAAAAGTGGAGTCGAACTTGGTCAACAAGAACAGAAACAGAACCTTTATTTAGGTTTAAAAAAAAAAGGGCTAGAGAGAGAAAGCAGAAATAATGGCAGGGTTCCCCCCATATTTTTGATCAATTAATTGCATGACTTATTAATTACTTTTCCAGTTGTTTGCTGTTGATTCCTAGATTCAGATTTTTTTTCTTATAGTTATCTAGCCTAGGGAATAGTTTACATTTAATCAAAACTCAAAACATTATGATATTTCCAGTTGTTGGTGCTACAACCCACATTTGAATGAGACTACACTCAGAAATAGCAATTTCTGGACTACTAAAAATAACTAGCAATTTTGATATTTGATCATTCTGAATTTTCCATTAGTTTTCATGGCATGAAAGATAAAATGTTAACAATTACCTAAAATGTTTAGGTTTTCAATGACTGTGGAAAAAAACAAAGTGTGGTTACACTACATCTGAATGCGGGACACCAGAAATGCAAGTTCTGATCATCATTCACTTGCATTGCAAGGACCTACAGAGCTGAGATATTCTTCTAAAAATCTATGTTTGTGTTCTGCGCATGAGGGTGAGTAAATGATGAAAGAATTCTCATTTTAGGTGACCTACTCAGCTAAATGGGCTTATTTCTTTGTCTAGTAGGTTTTGGTAAGGGTGTATTGTGTATTTACTGCTTAGGAGAGATCTTTTTCACCACCATGGCCTGGTAGGTGATGGCTCGTTTGTCTTTGATTCCTGCGTAGGTAAAATCAGACGGAAGCACCCCAAGGACTGCAGCCATGTAGCTGATTGCCTCCAAAGTCTCCAAGTTCTCCTTGCACAGTGTGAAAGCTGAGGACATGCAGAACAACTATTGCTGCACTGAAAGTTTTATGTCATAATAAGGGATGTTGGTTATGTGATGTTACTCACCAGTGTATAATGTCACCTCTTCTTCCGCTTGACAATCTGTTATTGTCCTCTTCTTGGGTTGCTTGCTTCTGTCCCTGAGTCTTACTGTAATGGAAGTCTTCTGCTGGTCGCTGAAGCTCTTGGTTTCCACTAGCTTCCCAAACCGCCTGCTGACAAAATGGTGAACTGAAGTCCGGTGCTCCTTGCTGTCATCAGGCAGGAAGGTGAACACAGTGCCAGGCACTTTGGAATCAATGAACCTGATGAACTCCTCCGCCTCTTCTTCAGAGGCCAACTTTGAGAGCTCCTTGAAGTCTGGGTCTTCTCTGACTCGAATCTCTGATTGGTTGGTCACAGTCTGCAAGAAGGGGAAGTTGTGTCTTACTGCTCTGTGGACAACAGCTCTCTGGTGCTTATCAAGGAAAGTACCCAAAGACATTTCCATGTTTTCCAGCTCATCGTGTTCACTCGGACTGGCTCCCATTTTCATTCTGTTAGTGAATTGTTCCAATTCTTTGTTCACAGCTGGACCCAGAATTATACTCAGATCAAAGCAATCCTGATTTAAAGGGTATGCATCATCTGATGTAGATTGTTTTGATTTAACAATTCCTTTAATTGTAGTTTGATTTGCTTGAGAGGGTTTTTTTGTGAGTTCTTTCTGAATATGTGAACTGTTCACAGGTTGTCCATGGTCGTCAATCTCAATAACCACAAAGTCTTTAGGGGAGTTTTTAATAGTTCCATGGAAACCTTCATGGTCTGATATAAAGCACGGAAGACAATCTCTCTCCATTTTGAAAACCTACATGAAAACACACTTAGTCATGAAGTCACTTGAGCAATTTTATCATCCTTTAAATGTTTTATTTGCTTGTATAAAGACGTGATAGAAAATTAAACGAAAATGCTAAGAATTGGTGACAAGATATGAACTAACAAACTACAAAATGTGTTATATATTTCAACACATTTATATTCAAATAATTTCACACAAGAATGGGATTGAAAAAGCCGCGTTTAGCGAGGTTACGTCATAATAGAAATCGCTAAAAAGTAGAACGAAATACTGCGGATACTCACCCGCGTGCGGTTATGTTGTCTTTCCGCAACACGTGATACATTTCTATGGTCTCTTAAAGGTACCGCAGCACATAAAACGCCAAGTGTGGATGTGTGTAGTCAATGCTTTACAATAAAGTTACGTTTGTAACATTAGAACATGCGTTATGAATTATGAACTAACAATGAACAATATTGTACTACAGCATGTATTAATATTGGTTAATGTTAATAAAAAAAAAATACAATTGTTCATTGTACGTTCTTAATTCAACAACTCCCTTAAACAACAGATGTTTAGAACATGCAGAAACTTCTGGAATCACAAAATGTATTGATATTAATTACTTTAATCTGTTGACAAGGTTACCTTGTCATCATTAAAGCAGAAGTACCAAAGGAAATATCTTAGTCTACAGTACACATGGGCTTTTGAATATTGACTTGGACAATGTGGGGCCTTGAAGTGAAAAAGGCTGAGAACCACTGGAATAGCCTATTATTAGGGGAAGTTTTAGAATATATTTCCAGAACATTGGAAGACATAGTTTTAAATGTTCACAAGACACACTTTTTACTCTAGTAAATATTTGTCAAAGTAGGTTTATTTCTGAAAGTTTAGGCATGTGCCTTAAAGAGGCCCTATTGTGCTTTTTGGGATTTTACCTTTCTTTTAGTGTGACATATTGCTGTTTGTGCATGTAAAAGTCTGCAAAGTTACAAAGCACAAACTCCACGCAAAAGGATATTCTCTCCCACAGACAACACCACTCAAGAACTACAGGAAACTTCTGGTTTGTAGTCCAGCCATTTCTTCCGTAAAGTATCTATGTCACTATGCAACACATTAGCATAATGCCCGCCCTCAATCAAACATAGATATAGTCGAGGCCAGGATGAGTTGGGTTAGCATTGTCGCCATATCGACAACACTACTTTTTATTTAGCAGACAACCACAACCAATGGTGGATTTTCAAGATGGTTACTCCTGAAAGATTGTGCAGTTCCCACTTTGTTGGGACAATCTGGTGCTTCAGGATCACAATCTGTAAGTATGCTTGATTATTTGTGGATTTAACTACCAAGAGTTAAAAAGTGTTTTGTGTTGTAGCTATGGTTTACACCCAGTGCACAGCTTTAGGCATCTGCTAATCTGCTAGCTAATGTTACTGTGTTGAAATTGTTTTGCTAATTAGCTGCAGACCCACTTTTACCTATAATTGTGTAGAATTATGCAGATTGTTTGTTGTTCTTACTATCCTAAATAGTTCTTAAGTGTTCCAGCAGCCATATCACCCTATAGCTCAAGACTGGTTTTCTACAGAAGTTAAGCAGGGCTGAGCCTGGCTAGTACCTGGATGGGAAAACTTAGGTTGCTACTGGAAGAGGGATAAGGAGTCCAGCAGGGGGTGCACACTCCCTGTGTAGTAGATCCTGATGCCCCAGTATAGTGATGGGGACATTATACTGTAAAAAGCCTCTGTCCTTTAGATGAGATGTTAAACCAAGGTTATGATTCTCTGTGGTCATTTAAAAAAAAAAAAAAAATGTAGGTGTAACCCTGGTGTTCTGGCCAAATTATCCCATTGGCCCTTATCAATCATGGCTAATAATCCCCATCTCTCCTCAACATCAATAGCTGGTATGTGGTGAGTGTACTGGTGCACTATGCCTGCCGTTGCATCATCCAGGTGGATGCTGCACACTGGTGGTGGTTGAGGAGTGTCACCTGTTCATTGTATAAAGTGCTTTATAAATAACTCACCTAAAGGATTATTAGGAACACCATACTAATACTGTGTTTGACCGCCTTCAGAACTGCCTTAATTCTACGTGGCATTGATTCAACAAGGTGCTGAAAGCATTCTTTAGAAGTGTTGGCCCATATTGATAGGATAGCATCTTGCAGTTGATGGAGATTTGTGGGATGCACATCCAGGGCACGAAGCTCCCGTTCCACCACATCCCAAAGATGCTCTATTGGGTTGAGATCTGGTGACTGTGGGGGCCATTTTAGTACAGTGAACTCATAGTCATGTTCAAGAAACCAATTTGAAATGATTCAAGCTTTGTGACATGGTGCATTATCCGGCTGGAAGTAGCCATCAGAGGATGGGTACATGGTGGCCATAAAGGGATGGACATGGTCAGAAACAATGCTCAGGTAGGCCGTGGCATTTAAACGATGCCCAATTGTTACTAAGGGGCCTAAAGTCTGCCAAGAAAACATCCCACACCATTACACCACCACCACCAGCCTGCACAGTGGTAACAAGGCATGATGGATCCATGTTCTCATTCTGTTTACGCCAAATTCGGACTCTACCATCTGAATGTCTCAACAGAAATTAAGACTCATCAGACCAGGCAACATTTTTCCAGTCTTCAACTGTCCAATTTTGGTGAGCTCTTGCAAATTGTAGCCTCTTTTTCCTATTTGTAGTGGAGATGAGTGGTACTCGGTGGGGTCTTCTGCTGTTGTAGCCCATCCACCTCAAGGTTGTGCGTGTTGTGGCTTCACAAATGCTTTGCTGCATACCTCGGTTGTAACGAGTGGTTATTTCAGGCAAAGTTGCTCTTCTATCAGCTTGAATCAGTCGACCCATTCTCCTCTGACCTCTAGCATCAACAAGGCATTTTCAGCCCACAGGACTGCCGCATACTGGATGTTTTTCCCTTTTCACACCATTCTTTGTAAACCCTAGAAATGGTTGTGTGTGAAAATCCCAGTAACTGAGCAAATTGTGAAATACTCAGACCGGCCCGTCTGGCACCAGCAACCATGCCACGCTCAAAATTGCTTAAATTACCTTTCTTTCCCATTCTGACATTCAGTTTGGAGTTCAGGAGATTGTCTTGACCAGGACCACACCCCTAAATGCATTGAAGCAACTGCCATGTGATTGGTTGATTAGATCATTGCATTAATGAGAAATTGAACAGGTGTTCCTAATAATCCTTTAGGTGAGTGCATAACGTTCATTCAAGTGTGGAGATGGATTTATTTTTACAGTCATTTTATGTCTACAATCCATGGTAATGCTCAGCTAACTTGCAATGTAATGTTATTGATTTGGCATGAGTTTACTATTCAGCTGTGGGCCGGCTTTTACCTAAAACTGTGTAACAAAATGGTCAATCTCAAGAAATATCAGAAAGGGGGGCTTTAAAGAGACAGGACCTAAATCAGAGAGTTTGAGCAAGAGGATGAAAATAGGTTTAGCAGAAATGTGAAGTATTTGAAAAATAATGTGTTTTTTGAATATTAAAACATTGAGCATAATATGGGCTCTTTTAAAGTCTTTGCTACAAAAACGCTTTTAATCATTTCAGTATTGCCCACAATTTTTTACTTAATCAGAGTAGCACCATATTTTATTTTTGACAGGAATTAAAACAAGGCTGTCAGGAATAGATTTACAGTCTCTTCAATGGGCTGTACAGATGTCTAAATTGGCATTCAGCTGACAAAACATTGAAAATACATCTTTCCAAAAATGTCAATAGACAAAACACACTTGAAAAAATTAGTTCTAGGACCTCTATACAGCACATGTCTTCAAAGAGACTGCAAATCTATCTCTCACAGCATCAATTTCATTACTGTCAAAAATTAAATACTCTGAATAAGGTTTATATAAGATACAGATCACTGAACACAAGTTGAGCTTTTGGGAAAAAATGCCCCTATAGCAATCTGTAATTATAGCACTCAAATTCTAAAACAGGAAAAAAATGACAGGATGACTCCAAAGTTAAAGGTATCTTCAAATATTTTATTTTTTTCTCTCCCCCTTTCTTACACAATGCATAGAAAAAGACATTAATGACTTTGAACTATAATGATTCCATTCAAGACTTCATTTACCCTCACATAGAAGACATGTTATTAGTGGTTTGCCTGTTGTGAATCAGTAGATGGAACTCTGGGACATGTAATCCCTTCCCTTATAAGTGGCTTCAATGGCATCCCAAATTAGATGCTAAGTAACCTTCATGCACTGTATACATTAATGCGGTTGTGAATGCCATGAAATGGAGGCCAAAAACATTTGCTGAAACAGAAAAGATGGCCATAAACACTTGAAACCATGGACACTCATTCCAAGATGTTAGACAACAACATTATCTGGACATACAACTGTACAGGCTTAGAAAAATAGTATCTCTGCAGGTTTAGTCTTCACTAGAGGAACGTGAAAAGTAGCTAAGGTGCAGAGAGCATCGCTGTTTCTGATTTGTGTGTTATGACTGGTTCCTCTACAAACTCTATATTCATCTCTCTATAATTAAACATTCCTACATTAAAAATCACAACTTTTAAGACTTAATACACGTTTTAAAATAGGTATAAAGGTATTGGAACATTTTCAGCGCGTTACTATTGGCAAATCCTTCATCAAAATGCTTCTGAGGCTGTCAAAATACTGATTAACTTTGTCCTAATGTGACTTATTTGGTCACTCTTTAAGGCGGCCTGATTTTCAATAGGAACGCCAAACTGTTTTATGACCTATTCAATCAGAAAGTTAATTTATAATGCTTGCAACTCATAAAACATAGCTGAACTTCTGACCTTCCTGATCAGGGTTGTTCAGTCATTCATGGATTTATGGACTCTAGTTAAGACCAACCATGGACTGTTTAACTTTCAGGGCTTGTTTTCCAAATATAAATCAAGCCTAATCTTGGCATAAACTACCCTGTTCTGAAGCTAATCTGTCAGACAAATATTAACCCTAGTCCTCAGCTAAAATTTTATTTAACTGTAAAGCTACCATCAAAAGTGCGATTTATACATGGGCTAGACTAGATATCCATTTATGGGAAACCAAAGGTTTTTCTTGAAAATCATCTTTTTGAGCAATCGATATCTATATCTGAAAAACAAGCACTAAATGGAGTGTCTATTTCAACAATATTGCACTGTGTATCATAGTCTTCTGAGCTAAATAAACAAGTCAATCTACAATATGCAGGTAAACAGTGTAATAGTGTTAAAACTGTCTCCAGGAACATCACAGATGGCATCCTTGAATGCAAATGAAAGCTTTGTAAATACATTCTCGTGTACCGCAAACTTCATATTGCAAGCTACAATATGTCATTTCACAGGCTTAGTGTTTTACTTTGTGCATAGATCAGTCTACAGGGTTGTGGTCTACTTGACTCTAGGTAAAACTGGGGATTCGGTTCAAGGACGGAGTGTACCACTGTCTTGGAGTAGGTTGGTGGTGGAAGAGGTTTAATCATCATCAACGCCATCCCCTGGCGCCCGTGTGATTCTACGACCACCCTTCTTCCCAGTTGGCCCCTTGGGTTTGGCAAAGGCTTGCTTGTGTGCATGCTGCTTGGGATGGACCTCTTCGTACATGTAATCACTAGTCAGTTCATCGCCATTGTCAATCTCCAACTAAAAAGAGAATTACATGAGAAATTGATGAATTGATTTAATAATGTTAACCCTAATGGCCCATTTATACTTCCTGACGTGCATCTCTCAAAAAATGTAACAACGTATAGCGTTAACGCAGCTGTAATTATAATGTATGGTGAAGTGCTCATGGAAAAGATGTGTCTTTAGCCATTTTTTTATGAAAGAGAGGGAGTCTGCTTCACGGACAGAGTTGGGAAGGTCTTGCACCAACGAGGTACATTGAAGCAAAAAGTCAGAGAAAGTGATTTGGTGCCTCTTAGTGTTGGTACAACAAGACTTATTTGCAAACGGCAGGCTTCTGGTGGGAAATGTAGCTGTACAGGAATAAGTTTAGGTAAGTTGGAGCAGATCCAGTGACTGTACTGTGTGCCAGCATCAGAGCCTTGAACTTGATACGTATGATTTGACCATATGTTTGACAGTATGGTGTACAGTATAACAATAATATTTCATAAGTTATGAAAACAGAACACTTTTAATTGGTCAGCAAATTAAAAAATACCTGTTAGAATGTTATATTGCTAGCTTATAAGCTTATAAGAATCAACTCAAGAGCAAGCATAAAGTGTATGACTGATTTATTTTGGCAGGCAAAGTGAATAATAAATAATATGTACCATAATACAACATACCAACTAATTGTAATGCTACAATAATTTAATAAATACTTTTGGATCCACAAATAACTTTGCTTTTGTTTTTGTCTGAAATGTATAATTATGTATAATTATTTCATAAATATGCTTTCTCTCCATACATTAGCATTTTGGATCTGTACTCACAGAATGACAAACACACCAACGCAGGACTATAAAAGCAAACCAAGCATTGGCCACTACATGGAGACTACAACCTAGGTTTGACGAAGAAGTATAAATCCGCCTAAATTTGTGAATATATGCAAAGTATGCCTACTCAACAATCACATAATATGGTATCAAATATACAGTATACACTACCAGTCAGATGAATGGACACATTTGATTGAATTTATATTTCTCATGAACTTAATTTGTTTGGTCACTATAAAATTCCCATACTTTAATTTCAGTTATTCAATAGCTTTGTTGACTACTTTTATCCTAAAATGTGGACAATAGTAATAATACAGAATGCGCAGGTGTGTCCAAACTTTTGAATGGTAGTATATATCCATAAACAAATTGTAAAATTATACAATTAGCTTCTGTGGAAACTGATGCAAATTTAAATGAAACTGGAAGTTAAAGCCACTGTGGTTCTTTATAAAATGTATTTAATTACTTGCGGTTTAGAGTGCACCGACAAACTTAATTTTTTGCTAGTGTTCAACGGCAGATGCCTGGAAGCAAAAGCGTGTCAGTTCTGGGAGGTAATAGTAGCCAATTGTTTTGATGATAGGCTTTATGTCTGGCATTTCAGAAAAACCAGAGCAACATTTCAGATGCTATGCTATGTGTTGCGATTGATTATATTCAACATGGATTGTTGAAGCAAAGTCAGACTTTTTGTACTTTTTCATACTTTTTTAATTCCTATCTATACTCCTTCATAGTTTATGCTCGTATTCTTGTCATAAAACAGGTGAATGGAAACCCAGCCAATTATATAGGTTTACCTTCTTAGCTATTTCAATGCCCAAGTTTTTCTCCACTGTGTCTATGAGAGGGTTCTTGCAGCTTGAGTACAGCATTCTCTCTTTGATGCTGCAATTATAACCAGGCATAGAGTAGATGAACACTGCAGAAACACAAGCATACACACACATTTATAAACCCATCACAACATTTTAGACGGTTTAGACACTAAAACAGCAATATACACTGATGCTTCTTCATGGGTTACAGCCTGTATAAATATGAAACAGAGCCTAATAACATGAAAAAAACAAAATAGAATTAATTAAATTGAACATCTAATATGCATCTCCTACCTGTGGACTCAAGGTAGTCTCCTTCATGGGAGTGTTTGTAGAGGAAAAAGTGAAATCTCGCTGCATCTTTAGGAATCCTTTTCGGCAGGTCTCTCAATTCTGTAGGGGTTGTGCTGGACAACTTGAAGGATTCTTTAGGAAAATCAATTTCCTGTTCAGGGAATGGACACAATCAATAACTCTCTTTGAACATTTATTCAGAACTACTAAAGGTATTTGTATTTGGTACTGTATGGTTAGGGTTCAACCAAACAGGTTCTTAAATAAACATGGATCTATTGCGATATCGGGTTTGTCTGAGAGTTACAGAAAGCAAAGCATGAAAAGGATGGATAAGATGCTATAGTATGGAGCTGCTTGGAGTGGTGTGTGTAGAGAAAAGGCCTGATGTACCAGTTGAACATAGTTAATCCTCTTCTCTTTGAACTGCTCCAGGGCCTGAATAGCTTCTCTCTGCATGGGGAAAGCCACACCTTGGAGAGTCTGCTGTTTTGTGTCAACATGGATGTCTGTCTGCAGCTGAAAACACACATTTACACACACAAACATTATGCACTGACCTGTGGTCACTAATGCAGTCACAGAGGCAGTTAAATGATCAATTAGGAATGGCTGTGCAATTCAATCATTGAGGTTTTAATTTATAAACAGTATGGCTGCACTGTAAGAAACATTTTGCTCATATTTGAGGGCATGTTATATGACTAACAGTTTAATATTTTTTCAATATTCCAATACTTTTAGTATTTTACTTCTGCAGTATTGATGCCTTCAAACCAATTTCCATGTTGTTAGTTAACAGTCACCTCTAGGCACTTGGTTAAAATTTAACATGTATAAAAGATGGACAAGCTGTCACTGCTTACTACCATACAAAATGTTATCATGGCTATGAGGTAGTGGGCAACTGTAACAAAAAAAAAAAAGAAATAGCAAAATGTAATCTTTAAAATACGTAACTAACATTAAGAATCTATTAACATGAATATTTAGTTAGAAACAATAATAAATCATTATTCTGAGGTATGCACTTATTTGAGCTAAAGAGGGTTAATCATTTATTTTTCAAGAGTAACAATTGCCATGATGGCCATTTGTAACTCTGTGACTACTTGTAATAAAGTGAACATTATGATCTATTTAATCTCATAATAAGTCTATTGGTTACTTTTGCCATAAATAAATGCATCTTATAACAAAAGATGATGACGTTGAAGATGAGAGGCCTTGCACTGGCACTCCACAGTCTGTGTGGCCCACACTGAATGAACCTCCTGTTTCATTTCATCCTGGATTTGAACCGCTCAATACATGCAATCTCTCTTTCAGCAAATTAATAATGACAAAACGTCACAAAGCTGCTTTCCTGTCCTCTCATACATGTAGATTAGTGTAGTATAATCTTCCTCCCACAGCTGCTACTCTGGGGGGTTACAGCCAGCGCTCTGATTGGTCGAGTTCAGCAGCCTGTCATTTTAAAACAGCCAATGAGCCATTTAAGTGTCGCAGCATATCCTTTTATGGTTTAAGGTTTGGCAATCCATATACAGTGCCAGCAGCATCTTTTTTCAATTGGTTCCAGGAATGAGTTCAAATGAGAGCTTGCATATGAGCTTTCTGGGACTGAGCTACTCTATTTTTAGCCAGTGTATGTTAGATGCTACGTTACATTACGTTTATTTTTTAGCATAAGTTTTACTACCACAAATCATGTTAATAATGCAGGATTTGACTTAAAGTGGGCAAAGGGGAAATGTGCATGGTTATCTGTGAGGCCATAGACATACATAATAGTTTTGATATGGTAGTACAGTATATTTAAGCATTTTGCCTATCAAACAAAATAATGGCATGAAAAATGCATAAATGTGGCATGGGTAGTAAACTCTTTTAATTCACAATGCAAAATCAATGTACTGCACTAAACTATCCTGGCCTAATGGCTACCAAAGAGTAGCCTCCGCTTGAACGGATCCATAGTTTTGATTGACTAAACAGCTGAACAAATCTGTTATTTTGTTCTTAATTCAGTGTTTCCAGCATGGCTATTTAGGAGTGTCACTGACCAAATACCATTTCTGCATGTGTGTATGGATGTATGTGTGTGTGTATATATGTACCGATCAGCCACAACATAAAAACCACCTGCCTAATATAGTGTATGTCCCCCTCGTGCCCGTAAATCAGCTCTGACCCATCGAACATGGACTCCACAAGACCTCTGAAGGTGTCCTGTGGTATCTGGCACCAAGACGTTAGCAGCAGATCATTTAAGTCGTGAGGTGGGGCCTCCATGGATAGGACTTGTTTCTCCAGCACATCCCATATATGCTCAATTGGATCCAACTCTTTGTCATGTTCTTCAAACCATTCCTGAACAATTTTTACAGCGTGGCAGTGCGCATTATCCTTCTGAAAGAGGGCAATGCCATCAGGGAATACTGAAGGGGTGTACGTGGTCTGCAACAATCTTTAGGTAGGTGGTACGTGTCAAAGTAACATCCACATGAATGCCAGTACCCAAATTTTCTCAGCAGAACAGAGCATCACACTGCCTCCGCCGGACTGCCTTCTCCCCATTGTGCATCCTGCTGCCATCGCTTCCCCAGGTAAACGATGCACACGCACCCAGCCGTCCACATGACCTAAAAGAAAATGTGATTCATCAGACCAGGCAACCTTCTTCCTTTGCTCCATGGTCCAGTTCTGACATTCACGTGCCCATTGTAGGCACTTTCGGCAGTGGACAGGGGACAGCATGGGCACTCTGACTTGTCTGCGGCTATGCAGCCCTGTACGCAGCAAGCTGCGATACACTGCGTGTTCTGACACTTTTCTATCATGGACAGAATTAAGTTTTTCAGCAATTTGTGCTACAGTAGCTCTTCTGTGGGATCACACCAGACGGGCTATAAGGTGCTTAACTACTGGAGTTTCTGCATTGGGAGCAGAATTCAGATATAAACAACATTCAACATGGCGGAGGAGAGAAACAAACTGGCTACCACGAAATACTCAGGGAAGACCCCGCGCTGACGGCTATTTTTTAGCCTAAATGATCTTCAGCAAGTTGACTAACATTAAAGATGAGGAATAAAGTTAAACAGCTATATCTTTACTGTTCATCTGCTTGAAAGGCGCAACAGACACAGGTAATCTCAATCGCTCTCACTCCCCCTTTCTCTCAAAGAAACACACGCAAACACCTCGTTTCTCCAATAACTTGTTAGAAACAGCCCAAGCTGCCATTACTAGCTCTAAAGTGATGTTTTCGAATTAGGTTTAGGTGCATCTTTGGGACTAGCAATGGCAGATCGTAATCCGTGGCGTAATAAATTAGTTCCATGCACTAATGCGTTTATTTGTGACAGTCCTTAGTTTTCCAACCTTGTTTTAATTACTTGTTCTTTGAACTGTTGTGTATAAGCAATATCACACTCACAATCATGCTGTATGGCCCTACATCAGCAAGGCTGTGATTACCTTCAGCTGCGGCCGAATCACAGCCGTGCTGATGCAGGGCCATACAGCACTCATGCTTGTGTGATATTGCTTAAATACAGTACATACTGTATATATAAATATACACACATGTGCTGTTCAATTCACAAACAATGAAGGTTGTTTTGGCAAGAAAAAAAGGTAGGTTCGTTTTCTTATATCCTTGTTTGTTGTTTTTCTGCCTGAGGTCATAAAAGCTGGACTGATGTGGTTTTTGCCTTATTTTAATAAAGGGCTTGCCTGACGCATACACCTATGAAGTGCTTCTGTTGATGTCAGCATTACCTCGCTGAGTTTGATTTGCCTCAGTTCCTCTTCTGCTGCTGTCAGGGGAAGAGGTGCTGCTTGGGAGGTGAGGTACTTTTTATAGCCATTTAGAGAGACATCATCCTGTGCAGAGAGATGCATTAGTAAGGAAACATATGGCAATGATCCATTCATAGAGGGGGGTTTCTTTACTACCTTCACTGTGCCAAAAATCTCCTCTTTAATGTGTCCACCACCAAACTCTTTCTTCACCGTAGCCCTCGTAGCAGCATATAACATCTTTTGTCGAACCTGGAGAGACAATTTTGAAAAGCTCAGGTCACCCATGCTTTTCAAAACAAAAAATTATGTACAGGAGGAAAAAACAAAACGAGATGAGATAAAAAGATTTTGCCTGAATTTATGGTTTCATTCTATAATCTTGCCTAGCTGGAACACTATCACATTACATAGGTATCTCAGTTGTCCCTGATTCACTTTAGATACAATAACTTATTATAACACAGTAACTATATCTAAGACCCAATGAAATTGCTTCACAACGTATTTCCTGTTGAAATTGGAACGGGATATACAGGAGGACTTTTATTTTTAAATAGCCAACAGGTTTACATGACATCACAGCCATGAACTATAAATTGCTACGTGCAGTCACGGATGGTTTTAGGAGGAGGGAAATATTTATTTTTAGAGAACATTTGACAAAAATCTGTGTAGTGCAAAATCATAAAGTGAATTTTCAACAAAATTAGGAGTACACCAATATGTAGACACTAACCTCAACCTCAACACTAACACAAAATAACTAAAATTTGTATTTCATAGGGTCTTTAATGAACATATCCATATAGCACTACACATTCTGTTTTATTACAGCATAATTATAGACTGGATTAATGTGGACAGGCTTAACGGGCAACCAAATCTAAAGTAAACAGCTTTAAACCAGTGATACTATATATGGAGTGGATGGATTAAAATGCATCAAGTGGTGTCTCATGATTTCCATTGGCCTAGTATGAGCTGCAAAAATACAACAAAATTCAAACAAACTGTCATCACAACAGTAAGACAGGTCTGATAGGTATAAAAACACTCACTGGAGAGTGATCTGGAGACCAGGCCAGAAAGATCCACTCATAACCCTGATTATTGGTGGTGTCCAACCTGTAGAGAAGGTATGAAGGCATGTCATCCTCCACGAGAGGAAGAACATAGCTGTCCCATTCTTGGTCCCATTTCTTGGCAGCACGTTTGCTTCCGCCAAGAACTAGCTTCTCTACAGGAACACAACAGAGGAAAAGAAAGTGTGATTCTCCTGTTACCATACATGGGTAATAAATCTAGCAATTCACTTACCTTTCAAATGTACTTCGTAATCTAGTATTTTCAGTATGTTTGTTCTAAAACTATAAAAATGCAAAACTAACTGACTATAGTTAGTTCAGCTCCAAATATGTTTTGTGCTGTCATATGTAAATATACAGTGGCCATAAAAAGTATTTAGTAGGGATGCCCCAATGTATCGGCTGCCGATATTTATCAGCCAATTATTGACCAAATTCAAACAATCGCCATATTGGTTATTAGCATGTATACGCTGATATGAAAAACCAATGGTTTATTTATAATGAATTAATAACACACTGTAAATCTCTGTGAATTCAAATACACAATCCAGAAATAATAAAACCCACAATATGTTGAAGGGTTGGCACTCCTAACAACATGTAATATTCAATTTTTAATCTTTCTCGTTTTCATGCCAATGTGGAAAAAACGGCATAAACAGATGTGGCAGAGTTGAAAATGGCACTTACTTATACACTTTACAACAAGCAGACTTTGACTTCTTTAGATATCGGTATGATATCCTTTTATGCTGCATGATTGATTGAATTAAGTTTGAAATTACAATTTCATATTTTCTAAACCTTAAAATGCTGCGTTTTAAAATACAGCCAGTATTCAGCGCTGTGTGAACAAGCGGCACCCTCTAGCGGTCTGGACCTAATAATCCATGATCCATTATACCACTAAAATACAGAATATAAAAAAGTGTTTTTATCCTTTGATTAAAACTTTTTATTTTTCCATGATGTGGTTGACATTTACATGGAATTGCCCAACATATTATCCATCCATCCATCCATCCATCCATCCATCCATCTTCAACCGCTTATCCGAAGTCGGGTCGCGGGGGCAGCTGCTCCAGCAGGGGGCCCCAAACTTCCCTATCCCGAGCCACATTAACCAATTCTGACTGGGGGACCCCGATGCGTTCCCAGGCCAGTGTGGAGATGTAATCTCTCCACCTAGTCCTGGGTCTTCCCCGAGGCCTCCTCCCAGCTGGACGTGCCTGAAACACCTCCCTAGGGAGGCGGCCAGGGGGCATCCTTACCAGATGCCCAAACCACCTCAACTGACTCCTTTCAACGCAAAGGAGCAGCGGCTCTACTCCGAGCTCCTCACGGATGACTGAGCTCCTCACCCTATCTCTAAGGGAGAAGCCCGCCACCCTTCTGAGGAAGCACATTTCGGCCGCTTGTACTCGCGACCTAGTTCTTTCGGTCATGACCCAACCTTCATGACCATAGGTGAGGGTAGGAACAAAAATTGACCAGTAGATCGAGAGCTTTGCCTTTCGGCTCAGCTCTCTTTTCGTGACAACGGTGCGATAGAGCGGAGTGCAATACCGCCCGCTGCCCCGATTCTCCGGCCAACCTCCCGCTCCATTGTCCCCTCACTCGAGAACAAGACCCCGAGGTACTTGAACTCCTTCACTTGGGGCAAAACTTCATTCCCTACCTGGAGTACGCACTCCATCGGTTTCCCAACATATTAATTGTTTGAATTTGTAATGTTCTTTTATATACAGTACATACATGAAAATTGTGAGTTCTGTTGTTCTGAACCAGAAAACAAAAGTTCAAAAAAGTACAAAATAAATGTCTTTCATATCAATCATCATGTTATCATATTTTGTATCTTTTTATCTTTCAGTGTGGCTCTCTTTAAAATTTTGGCCTGTGTTCAACAGATCCAATTCATGTTCAGTGAAATTTGTATTAGAACAGTAAAAAAGCTTTTGTACCTCTTTGTAAAATTTTAAAGCATAATTCAAAGTAAAAATGTGATCTGAACCTAAAAGTGACAAAATATAGATATCTGTACCGGCCTCTAATTTTTTGTGAAAAGCGTTATTGGCCAAAGATTTTCCATATCGGTGCACCCCTAGAATTTATACATTTAAACAATATATAAAAAAAGAACGAAGGATAGTTTTGGCATTTATTTTAAAGTAAGAAGTTTGAAAAGAAGTTTGACGAAAAGAAGTTTGTAAAATTTCAGATTATTACACAACAGATATATTGTTCAAAATGGACCTAACTTAATACAGCCACTAAAAATGACTTTGACTAAAAAAAACTGAAGCTAGTTCTGAGAACAGTCTAGCATCATTAGTTTGATTGTTTTGATGTGTTGTATCTTATTAAATGCCATTCAGACATTTCTAAGTGTGACTTTAGGTGTTCAAACACTTTCTTAGGGCACTGTATGTAAAACTGTTCTCACCATTTTCAATCACTACTTTGATCAGCCGATATTCACCATTCCGAGCCCTTGCAAAGATTTCTTTCACTTCCCCGGTAGCTGTGAATAGAAAGAACAGAGTGAGAATTTTAAGACAATGAGACCATTTATTCTAGTCTGAAACAAAGCTGACCATCTCTGAATGAGTGAAGTGAAATTTGGCTGATGGATCAAAGTGAAATCTAAAGAGGCATTGTTAGGACATTAGAAGCGGACAACAGTTTTGGAGACTTCTGTCCATTCCTGGGGAACGTTCTCTGAAAAATTATACTGAAATCACGAGCATAATTATGAATGTATCATCAAACCTCAAGCATGACTGATTTTGTGCATCTTTTTGTTGTCTTGGCAACACAATGCCACTGCAGTAAAATCCCAATGCAAATAGATGTGCATTGCATAATGCCTAGCAACACCTTCGAATAAAGGTGAAACATTTATTACCAATGGACCTTTGAGACCTGCTGCTTTCCTCATGAGTGCACAATCCTGAACCTCAGTCTGATGATAAAAGACACACTGCCAATTTTTGCATGACCATATTTGAACAAAGAAGGCAAAGCATACTTGACACAGATTTAGTGTCTGGTTCTAGTTTGTATATTGCGAGCTTCCAATAAAACTCTATAAGGTATTTATCGTCTATAGCGACGACAACAACAGGTTTTTTTCTGTTTATAAACAATCGTCAAATACAGAAATGTGCGTGACATCGATGCAATAAGATTCGTTCGGCTTATCTGAATCGTTTATAAAAAAAATCATAAAAGATTTTACCCTGGATGCCGGTTTGATGAGACATTCTGCTTGTTCCTCTGCGTCGGCCGGTTGGTTGATGGTAGTAGTGAAAGAACACGGAAGTCCGAGAATGAACTACAGTCATTTGAGATGCCTTTCATGTGACGTAATTACGTGGTCCCGCCCATCGCGTGTCACCAGAGTTATGCAAAGTGGCGTTTGCGTATTTCTCTGACTCTTTGAGTTGATAGGTAACTAAAGCTAAGAATAACTAGTTTCGAAGGCCTTTTCACCATGTTCTATTTTCTATTTATTTGTTTTTATACACTATAGTAAACAACACATTATTAATTATATTGCTTTATTTTTCTTTTAACGACAGACACGTTGAATATAACATTGAACTCTTATTTTATCAGTAACTGTAGCTAAATATGCCCACTTATGTCTTGTGTGTGTGTATATATATATATATATATATATATATATATATATATATATATATATATATATATATATATTTGTATTTCACTGCAGTGCTTACTGTTCTTTGTTTATACAAATAAAATAATAAAAAAAGTTTGAATGTGTTTCCAACCTTGCTTTAGCTTTAGGGACAACAACATGTAGGCTATTATATAGTGTTGGGTAAAGTATTTAAATAGTCATCCACTTCAAATTAATAATTATTTCTCTAAAATTGTAATCCTATTGCTTTAATAATTACTTAATTGAAAAAGTAATCACATTACTAATAACTTTACTTTTAAGTTTCATTCTAAAACACTTTTCATTCTCAGAAAACTCAAAATCATGTCTATATTTCTTACGTGTTCATTGTTACACACAAGTCATACACTCAGTATAACACATTTCTCCTTCACAATGACTCGCTAAAGGTCTTCTACATAATTTATTTATTTATATATTTATTTAAAATATGCATAATCATTTAATACTTTAAATCTATTAAATTAATTTAAATTCAGTAACTGTAATCTGATTAAAATAATTTAAAATGTAATGCATTATACTACTTTTAGTTGTGTGTCTATATATATATATATATAAAATGGTATTTGTATTATGCATTGATACTATCTATGGTCCCATTTATTCATTTAGTAGCATGCAGGGGCACTTTAAACCAGTAGCATAAACCAGGGCACTTTGTCATTAGCTTTTTTAATAGACCTTGGCAGTCCTGGAATTACTCAAATGCAGGGTGTGGCTGTGATTCCAGCATTGTACAGACATCCTATATAAATATATACTGCCAGACTCTAGTGTTGGTTACTGTAAATTGCTGTATGTGTGGGTGTGTTAAATTAACCACAGACTCAGGAGGAGGGTGGCACTATAGAGCCATGAAACATCAACCCATGGTAAAAGCAGATTAAAGCATTTTTGTGAATTATAGGTTACTGGACCACACACACACCCTGGTGCCAAAGGCCTTAATCAAGATCCTCTGCAAAACTTCGACATGCAAAAACGTATTCTAGTTATAGAAGACATTTATATTAATACTCAAACATTTATTCATTTGAAACACTGAAAATATTTAGATTCCATTCATTAACAATAGTCAATAAAAATAGGAAATATATGTTTTACAATATTTATTATATGTGTTAATGCTTACCATGCTAGTTCATAGTGCATAAACTAATGTTAACATATCCAATTTTTGATTAAAAAAATATTACTATATGTTGAAATTAACATTTATTAATAAAGTTTGTTTATTGTAAGTTCATGTTAACTAATGTTGTTAACAAATGATAACAAATTGAACCTCATTATAAAGTGTTACCCATATTTGTTTTTCTTAATATATATATATATATATAAAAACTCAGCAAAAATATGCTATTAAATAAGAGAATAATAATGAATAATGAGAATATTAACATCCCAATTTTTTTTTATCTATTAGTCTGACCTGATAAAACAACCATATATTTTCATAAGATCGATAGAAAACATAATTAATGTATATTAATATGGGTTGGGAGGGCAGGTGATTGTCATTGTGGATTGTGCAGCTCCTGTTTATCAGTTTAGGTAAAGCACACAAAGGACAGAGAAGTCACATCTCACAGCTATGAAATGCAGAGCGCATTATAGCCACATTCTTGAGTAATATTTATAACCAGAGAGGTTTTGATTAGCATTTTCACAATATAAACTGGGACAGTATACAACATGACTAATAACATTACAAGCCCAAACAGCCCAATGAGCACGAATCATTAGCAATTTACCCAATGCTTGCATCCCCTAACCTCTAGGAGGCGCCATTATCCTACCAGTTCTATGAGCTAGTCATCCCTCACTTTTGTGTGTTTTTGACTAATATGAAATGTAAATCTAGCAAAGCAGCCTAATACCGCAAGAGACAGTGATGCAGTACTAGTACTAGATTTCTGAGTTTCGTATTGTGGAAGTCAGGTTTACTGTCTAATTTCATGTGCTTGACAGAGGGAGTGAATCTTTATTATGATTGAAAACATCTCTGAAACAAAATGGCACTAAACAAACAGAATGTTTGATTTAAATGCACAAGATAAAGTTATCAAGCTGTCACGAGACACACATACACAAAGCTCAGGCAAGTACACATATAACGCCCCTGCCCAAACAAAAGGTGGGCAATATTGTCTGGCCTTCCTTTAATTGGAAAATAAATAGACCTATCCAACGCTGCCATCAGGTGTATGTCCAAAATTGAAAAGACCATCAGGAAACATATGGAGGCCATAACTCAAGTTGCCTCTTTGTTGAGTGTGTGGCTATGAGAAGGAAAATGTGTAGGCTTATGTTTTTGTTTGTTCGTGTGGGAGGGAGATAGAGAAAGGTAGTGAAGAGATAGAGCCAGAAAATATATTTCTGTTTCTGAATATGATATTAGTGTACATAATTATGCATATGCTTATAAACAGCTTCTGTAATGATGCATACTGTTTGCTCACTATTAACCTAACATGGACTATGATGGCTCATACTATTAAGCTCTCATGTTCCAAGGGCATTTATTAAAATACAGCATTACTGTAGGAAATTCACAGCAGGTTAGTTTGAATGCCTCAGGATTCTCAAAACAAAAATAGGATTAAACCCCAATCAGAGGTTATGCTTGTGTATGAAAGATTCCCAAGAACATGCACAGGCAAAGCAGAGTCATAAAATGGATGAATGCTTTCTCATTTTATCACTGTTGAAAGCGCACTTGCCTCCATCCGTCACCACCCTCACAGTGTAGTGGCTTTGGCACCGCCTGACTGGGTTATAGCTCATACCCAGATGGACATTACCAACTTTTGGTGCTTAAAATTTCATGACCTTCAGAGGCAGTAACAGATTTATAGATGCTGCAAGACATCCAGTGCAACATGAAAAGGGTTTATGTTTAGAATGAGAAAGAAAGTATGTTTGATGCATTTAATATAAAGACCTACAAAATCAGATATTATTTCTTAGTGACTTGTTGATCTGCTAAAGTGTGTTAAGTGAGGTATTATCAGGTGCTTCTCAACAGTGAAATATCTTGCACCATCAGAGGTTAATTTCCGAGTCATGATATCATCCCAGGAAAACACCAGGTAAAGATGAGTCTGGAGTCAGTACAGTTACTTTTCCTCCAACCATAAGCCATGTAGAAGATTCAACACATTTTATTAGATTTTTTTTTAGCTTTCTTCAAAGATATGAGATTCCAAACATTCCTGAACAGAATTGCTTGTTGTTGAATGAGTCACCGCCAGATTATCAAGTCTAGTCTGCACCCATCTATTGAAGCATTATGGAGAATTGGACACACAGGCCACAAGAGTCGTGACTTTGTGCAGACTATCTGTGCTGGAAAATGCAGCCCCAACACTATCTCTACTCAAACTCAAAATGAACCACAAACTCTTGTGTTTGATTCTGTCCATTTTCCGTTATACATTTGAACATACACAGAAAGACCCCCTACTCCCTTCCTGTCCCTCCCCTACACTGCTGATGCTATTGAAAAATAACCAGTCTAAAACCAAAAGGCACAATTTTGGTGACATTCTCTTCAAGATTATCGTAATATTCAGAATCATCTACAAGTAAGCGAAGGTAGGTTGTATTTCCCTCAAAAGTGTAAACACTGTGGACCTGTGGTACTATCAAAACTAAGCCTATGTTCCAAATGGGACAAATCACCCTCTGAAGGGCACTTTGAAGGGAAAACATTCATGAAATTCAAGACGTAAGATCGCTTCGAACGGAATTTCCAATAAAAGTTACTTAAAAAGTGAGTTCCGAATAAGCATGATTTTTTAGCCCCACACCTTTTAGCCCTCCAAAGCTCTAACAGTGGATGGTAAAATCATCAAAGGGAATAGGGCATAGGGCATAGGGATGATCACTTCTGAATGGAACACACCCTATGTTTGAGAATCCATACCACCACGACAATAACATTGGCTCATCCAATGGCATGAATTCAGGGCAGGACTATCTGTTTGTTTGTCCAATGGCAGACAGGGCAGGTTTCAGGACATCTGTTGGAAACTTTCATTATGATAACAATGCCATTTGGTGACATCAGTGGTGCATAAATTATAACATTTCTGCAGCTTTAAAGAAATGTTCTGGCTTCAGTAAATGTTAAGCTCAATCCACAGCATTTTGTACAACCAGATGAATGGAAATGCTAATGGATAGCTATCTAAAATAGACCTGTTTGGTCAACAAACTGTATTTCTAACCATAAAAATTTCCTAATTTTAATTATGCTATCATAAGATATCAATGCAACAACTGATCAATTGAAATATTCCTTTGGTTAATTTTAGTTTGCTTAAAGTTGCAAGCAAGCCGATTAGCCTGCTAATGTAAAGATAACACACTATACACTTACAATATACACTATGCAGTCAGCAATGTAGTGTATGAATTTTCAAAGTGTAGTCACAAATGAAACACTAATGTATTTTTACTGCATGGAAAATTCACAGTTTTTCAGCTGATGAAAGTGACGTTTCAAACGCACCCAAAGTGTTGCCACTAGCTTTAGCATATTAGCCAAACTCAGTTTTGTCTGTTTATAAGTTTGGCTTGAGGTTGATTACCACAGAATTTAATTTCAATTGTCTCTCATTAATGATATATATATATATATATATATATATATATATATATATATATATATATATATATATATATATATATATATATATAATTAAAGTAAGGGACTTACAATAGAAGTGAATGGGGCCAGTACACACTGTTTCAAAAGTATAGTGACGAGACTTAAACAGTATATGTGTGAACAGGTTTTTGTGAAACAGTGTTACGCCGTCATGGCAACAAAGTTGTAACACTGAATATATCTTTACACAGAAAAGGTTAGAAAGCAATTTTATAACATTAGGCAGTAGTTTTGAAACAAAGTTTATTTTAACGTTCATGGACTGCTCCCATTCACTTCCACTTCCTACTGTCAAATATAAAAATCATGCTACAAATGCTGTCGACTGAGCTTGTACTGAACCCAGAGTATTCCATTAATACTAACAGAGAATGGGGGCAGGGTGTGTGCTTTTGTAATCACCCCATTACTCAGGTCACGACAGGTGCCAGAGACATCAGTCACAGGAGGGGGATGGACATCTTCAGCACCAGGAAGAGAGAGAGCTCTTTGACATTTATTGCAATTATTGTGTAAATTAATTTAATTAATTGTAGCAATAGCACAGTAATCTCTATACCAAATGGAAACCATGTGTAGAGAGAGAGAGAGAGAGAGAGAGAGAGAGAGAGAGAGAGAAAGAGAGAGGAAAAAAAGAGGAAAGGATAGTATCATCCATGATTTCTTTCTTGAAGATCATCACTCTCTTCTGTTCATTGTTCCATTTGTGAAGAACTGGGTGTAGTGGGAAGCAGGGAATTAGATTCTGGCATAACTCTCTATTAAGACACGTCACCTGTTATTTGCCTCTCTCTTTCAGTGGAATAAACTTCTTGCTTCCCTTTCATGCTCTGTGTGTAGTGTTTTTCAACTGGTGGGTTATGACCCAAAATTTGTCTTGGTCTGTTTTGGAGAGCCGACAAAAAACAAAAAAGAAAACACTGCTAAATGCAAATAATAAAATGAAAGGAATCATATAATCGTGCATAGTTAGGATAATGAAATAAATAGGTTTTTAAAAAGGAGAAAACGCTTCCCATATCTTTTGTTGTTGACTTCAAAGGTGTGAATCTTCACATCAAAAGAAATTAGCATATCTAATTATATTGAATCTATATTCTAATATGCTTGCAAAAGCAAGCGTCACTATTGCAACTGCTCATGATTAGGGGTTTGTGATTCTAACCAACCAGTTGGCACTTTTTGTGCTACAAACATGAGTTCTACCTTAAATTGAGCAGCATGTTGAGGAGAGGACACATTTTAAAGTGATTGAACTTACAGTTTTTGCCTAGTAGACAATAAAACAGGCAAACTAAACTATATAGACTTACATTAAAAGTGGGATTCAAGCCATATCAAGTGACCAGAATATGTATCATAGAGACATGTGGGTGGGCTCTTCTTACCTGGGACTGAAAGCAACCACCTACAACACCCTAGCAATCTCATAGCAATGTGCCAAAAAAAAGCTGAAAACCTTAGCAGCCACATAGTAACACCTTGGCAACCACCCACAACACTCTAGTATCATGGTGAGGACTTTTGTACAGGCAAGCACCACATTAAAAAATTTACAAATCTAGTAGTATCTCATTATCAGGACGTATTTCTTTTAATAGTAATGGGCTGGCTTAATTCTACAGAAATGTATTTGACCGTGGAAATTCAAGTCAAACAGCTAAAATGCTTCTCTCAGCATGAATAGCTCTCACAGATTCAATTAACATCACCTCAGCTTACGCACTGCCATTTATCAAGCACTGGTGCAGCGCAGCGTGTGCGTGTGTGTGTGTGTGTGTGTGTGTGTCGGCAAGTGGTGCAGAGGGATTTGTTTAGAATGATCTATTGTGAGTGTGATTTTGAGGCAGTAAATGTCTTACACTGAGAGGGCTATTAGAAACAGCTGCTTAGCCGGATTACTGCGTGCTGCTAGTTTAGTTCTCCCATCCTCTCCTCCCTTTCATTATCTTTTTCACACTATCTTCCCTCCTGTTGACTCCATTCACTCTTTCTTAAAACTCAGTATGAATGGGGATCAAACATGTTGCTTTCTTAGTCTAATGTTATACTAATACTGGATTTACAGTAACTTTTCTCATATTCTGAAGAAAATGTGAGAGGCCTGTGCCATAGCACAAGAGTGTTCTGGGTATTTGCTAGGGCATTGCTAGGTATTTTGGTTGGTTACTAGAAGGTTACTTAGTGACCCAAATCGAAAGAGCCCACGTGATTTTATTCACAGAAAGGTGAGCAAAAAATGTTCCTACTCCCTGAAAGATATTACCGAAATAAGTGTTGTGAGTGATCTCACTGGTCTCTATGACAACATTAATCTCTGTAAACAGCAAACAAAAATGTCCATGGTCTGTGGATAATGACGCTTTCTGCCTGTCAATCATTTTGCGCATTCTCATAGTATTGTAGTCGCAGTGAATTATTAAGGCATAATGAATTTTTATGCCATGTTGTTCATAAAAGTTGTCAGTCGAGGGCGCTATTTTACTACTGTATTTTACTAACCATTTCTGTTCTCAATAAAGCTGAAATCGGCTGAAATCGCTTACAGCATTTAAGTTTAATTCAAAACCTCTAATACTATTAATGAGCAATTGTAATAGAGATTCTTGCCTTAGCAAGCACGTTTATCTATCATTTAACTATTTTAGGTAAATATCTGTATCTCTTAGTTTATGGCCATGATTCTTCTGTCTCAGCCGATGCCGTGAATCCTACACTTCCTACACTACCGCTCACATCTCATCCAATCAGCTTAGCTTGTTTTTGAGCCCGCTGAATATGGCCTATTGCGTTTTCAAACCCAGACCCTCACACACAATCAGTCTGGAAATGAAAGCTTAATGAAGAGCCCAGGGGGTCTGGCTATCAGAGTGATGCATGGCAGCATCTGAACGGACAACTTCTCATGCTGCTGTTGTGGGTAGGAGAGCAACCTGCTGGAAAATGATTTGAGGGTTGGGAACGTGACCCCCACAGCTTGCTAATGACATTTCTACAAGCTAGTCCAGGGCTGTCCGCTGCTTTCCTGAAGGGAATATTAAGATTGTACCTCTCACAGGAAGGATGCAGGGATGAGGAGCTGTTTAATGTTTAAAGTTGATTGCTGCTCGTGACTGGTTGAAGGCCTTTCATAAACGTAATGAATTAGGAAAATATTTGAACATAATATACTTGATATGGGTAGTTGACACAAAGTACTTTTAGGAAGTTGATACTCCAGTGGACAGTTTTTCAGGGCAGAATAAAACACCACAGTTGTAAAATTGTATCAGTTGTACCAAACATTTTGTGTGAGAAATGAATGTTGTACAGGTGAATAAAGGCTGGTATATTAGCATCTCTGCAGATACTTATTTCCTTGGCCACAAAATCAATATAAGTAACAGAACACATAAGGCTCCCAGGAGGAAATATGACCTTATTTGAGATTTGTCCTCTTGGATAAGCCACTTTTCAGCTTTAGGGGGCTGATTATTGGAGTGTCCAGGTGCAGACAGTAATTTAATGACAAATGGTTCCAGGGATCATCACGCTGTTCATGGTCTCTCAGTAGAGGCAGAATGGCTGAATCCGCTAGTCTCTCATTGCTTTAGTATGGTAATGATGCCTTGTGGGGTTCCAGAGGGGCAGCTGGTATATCCATCCATAAGTGGATCCGGAACACCTGAGTCCAACAGGACATTCAGTAGGTTTAAAGTGAGCTACGCTAATAATTATTGGATACACAAATAATTATAGATGCAGTTAATTTAATATGCATGGCTAAAGACATAATTGGAAAAACTGAAGCTACATTAAACATGAAAATGCCACCAGATAGTGATGGACTTGAGAAATGTAATGGTGTTAAACATATCTGAATGATTTTAGTTTAGGCATTAATTTTGGCAGCATTAATTGACTAAAACTATATATATATTTACATTTACATTTATTAATTTGGCAACCGCTTTCATCCAAGCAATTTACAAAAGAGGAAAACATAAGCGAATAACCTTAAGAAGACAGTGATACAAAAGTGCCATATTACAAAGATTTACAAGCATCAGAATAGTATTCAAAACATATAGAAATGCAAATATTTTTTATTTTTTTTGTTAGTTACTAGTTAAGTGTTCTTGGAAAACATGCGTTTTAAGTCGTTTTTTTTAAGACAGAGAATGAGTCTGCGTCACGGATGGAGTTGGGAAAGTCATTCCACCAACATGATACGATGAACCTGAAAGTCTGAGAAAGTGTTTTGGTGCCTCTTTGTGTCGGTACAACAAGGCGATATTCCTTAGCCGACCGCAGGCTTCTAGTGGGTGTGTAGCTCTGCAGAAATTATTTTAGGTATGTTGGAGCAGACCCAGTGACTGTTCTGTATGCCAGAATCAGAGCCTTGAATTTGATATGTGCATCAACCGGCAGCCAGTGAAGAGAGACAAAGAGTTGTGTAACATGTGCTCTCTTTGGTCCATTAAAGACCAGACGTGCTGCTATATATATATATATAAAGTAAAACTAAACTGAAACAAAATAAAACAATTAAAATAAAATAGAAATAAAAACTAAATTAAAAATTCAAGAAATCCATAACAACCCTGTATGAAATCTCAAACACAGACAGGTGTCAGGTGTCAGGTCTGATTGGACTTTTAACTTTTTTCTTGTAACACTTTACAATAAACCATATATTAACAGTACTTAACAACATTATTTAGCACAAACTATCAATGACCATTACTTTTACAGCATTTATTAATCTTAGTTAATGTTAATTAAAACAATTAATACATTTGTAAACATTAGTTAATGTACTATGAACTAACAATGATTCATTTCATTTCTATTAACTAACATTAACAAAGATGAATAAATACTGTAAAAAAATACATTCATTGTTACTTCATGTTAACTAATGTTAACAATTGGACCCTTATTGTAAAGTGTTACCCTTTTCCTTTGCTTGTTTTGTTATGAGTCTGAGCAAAGCTTTCTAAAGTATCTTTGAAATAAATAAAAAGTTAAATCTTACATCTTTTTCTAAGAATTAATCCATTTCTGTTTTGGAGACCCCCACTTGTGTGTGTATGTGTCTTTGACGGCCGTACGACTTCAGTACTGCGTGGGCTCTCTCTAGGTGTGTGCCGTTGAACAGATGCACACCACAGGTATGCAGAATGTGTTTCTGAGTTTTTTGCGTATATTCATGAGTGTGGAAAGTTATCCAATGTGACAGTGTGAGTATGAGTTGCTCTGATGGTAGTCAGAGACTAGGAAAAGCCCAGCAGGGAGATTCAGTTTGTATTTCACAAATGCTGCAACCTGCACAAACCCTTAATTAGCACTACTGAACTAACATGACTAATGAGTTTCAGAAGGGGTTCAAAGATTAGCCCATACTAATAGGACGAGACCCCAGTTTTATGGGCGCCATGTCTCTGACAGCTGGTCTACATTCTGCCTGTTACAAATTTTAGCATACATGAATAAAACCGCAGAACAGAAACAAATGTTAAATTGATTGACTGAATAATCATAATTTTGAAGTCATATGGCAGGAAGAGTTAAGGACAGTTAACTACATTATCAAATGCAGATATATATTTGTTTTAGGAGTTATGTCTGTCAAAAACCCACACTTATTACTATTAAATTAACAAATAATTTGATCCCAAAGTCTATGTACATTTACAGCTAAAGTTTTCAGTGATTTATACAGTCGTTTGTGAACCAAAACTTAAATTATTTTAAAACAATTCCACAGTGGTCAGTTATTGAGGCATCATTGCAACCTGGTCTCATGATTAGTAATAGTTATAGTACGAGAATGGGAAATCATTAGAAATAATAAAAGTTGGCTCATTCTAAATCGTACAAATTTTAGGCAAGGCAAGGCAAGTTTATTTATATAGCACATTTCATACACAATGGTAATTCAAAGTGCTTTACATAGAAGAGATTAAAATAAGAATAAAAAAATAAGAATAATTGAAACAGTTTAGAATAAAATAAAATAAAACACAGTACAAACAGTCGGACACACAGTGGCACAGTGCTCATTCAGTAGCTAAAATGTTTTGTTTCCAGAATTGTTTCAATATGAAATCATGTTTGTTGATTGGTTGGTCTCTATGGAAATAAGTTGTACCAGTTCGTATGAGCCAAGTCATACCATGCCTTATGACTTTGCCATTTTGTACTGATTATTACGAGTTGTCATGAGACTGTGATGTATGACTGATTTCAGAATGACCTTCTCCTAAATGGCATGTAAACAGAACAAACCATGCTTTCTTGGGACCTGAGCGTGATTGCTGTGTGCATTTTTCCATTCCTTTTTGATCTGTAATTAGTAGCACCTAATAAACAAGCAAAAAAAAAATAATAATTCTATTGCAAATAGTTTTCCTAAAAATGGATGTCCACATATGTGGACAGCGGGACTAAGTAGTGAAATTTGAGAGTGAAACAGACATGACATATGAAATTAGCATAATTATTTCTGTTTCAAAGTAATGGCCAGCATCATCCAATCACAGCAACCATGTTAATATAAAATTATACATTATAAATTCTGAATCTATTTACTGATTACCATTGTTCCATGTCTGCCAAACATGTTGAGTGGTTCAAACATCATCTGCATCCTGAAACTGATCTTTTGATTGGAAGTTTGGATTGAATGCATAGAGAGATATAGGATGCTCCCTTGTTCCCTATTAGTGAATTACTTAACTTCCATTGTGCTGTTTATCTGCACTGGTCTCAGAACAGTTAAAAATGCACCTTATTTTCAACCTAACTCCATATAAAGCCTCTGAAAGCAACATTTTTCAGCTTTTGGATGAACCAATTGATTCTCAATGTGATAATGCACAGTAAATATAGGAATGTATTTACTAGTGTTAATGAACAGAAACTTTGTAACAAAATTTAAATTAGCATCAAGCAAAATTACCCACAGATAACAGTTAGTTATTCAAAATAACTAACATGTTTTTTCAACTTTTGAGGGAATAATGTTGCAAAATCCACATATGTGGACATCATGTTTATTAGCTTGTGTGAAAAAGTTTTTTTTTAAAAGCGGCATACAAACAAAACCAGAAATGCTACTCTTTACACCCATACAGGTCTCATTGAAAAAACGGAAAGTTGTTTCTTACCACAGGCACAATTGTTGGCTCTGCACCCGTAGAAGCGCATCACAGAAATCAACACCATGTTGTTGTGTCACGTGACTCTGTGCGCCAGAAATTTGACACTTAAATGATAGTTTAGAGTGTTGTGAACAGTATTAATTTGGTTTAAATACATTTTAATTATGCGTTGCGTATAGAAAATGCAAAATATAATGTCCATGCATGTGGACGCGGGGTCGCTCCAGGTTAAATGACAGCCATCTTTCCCTGTCTGGGTTGCCCTTGGTCAAAATAAACTGGAAGTTAACCAGACTTTATGCAGACATTCAAAACCTGGCTAAGCAAGCCTTGGTAAGCCTCATTTAAATTTGATCGCATGACCAGGACTAGACAAAATTTGACCTAACTTTTTCACATTTTGGGCTGATTTGGGTGAAGAATTAAAATACTGTAAAATTAACTACATGATTATAGGTAGCAGGAAGCATAATCAAATTGGTCAAAATTGTTAACAAATGAACTTTATGAATTCTGCAGAGTTCTGTGGGCACTGATATTGTGTGAGTATGACTAAACACACACAAACATAGTCTTCATAGTGGTACAGAAAAGCATCCTCACCTATTCTGCAATATGCACTTTGATTTATTGGATCCAACAATGAATTTTCAGCAATAAATACTAATATTAAATTGCAATCGTGTTATAACAAACACCTGAACTTGTGCGATAACACACAGGTGGCCACTTCTCTCTGGGGGTGGACAGGGCACAGGATTCGAGAGGCTCTCCGGCTAAAGTGGGTTTTGACGGACGATAGGGATCTTCAGCTCTAATGAGCTGTGTAGAAAGCAAGTGGAGAGGAGGATATTTCCTGCAGGGAGTCAGCCAAAAACCATTTAACAAAAGGGAATATGCAGGCGGTCCAACAGAGAGGTGCTTTTCATTTTCTCTTCTCCCTCTTTCCCCCTTCCTCCCTTTATTTCCTGCTTCAATTTGTGATTATGAGGAACAGAGATATAGGAATAAAAAGAAAAAACTGTTTCAATCTATGAGAAGCAGGCAGTGCTGGACCAGCGAGAGGAGATATGTGTGGGCAGGAGTCAGATATTTGACATTTGTGATATGGAATAAAATAAGCCGTTGAGAAACAGATAAGAGTGAATTTGAATCTCAAGTCGATAATTTAGCTCTTTGTTATGGCTAATATGGAGTATTTGAGGGGAATGAGTGGTAATAATATATGCAATATCTTTGCAGTATCTTTGAAATGGAAAGTGGTAATATGTTAGCATGAAAGAGACAGGGAAGAATGAGTTTCTTAAAGAAATAGTTCACCAACAATTTATATAATTATGTAAATGACCTCAAAAATAATTAACCAGAGTGAAAGCAGGTACATAGTCTGATGCATATTCAGACCTTTAACCTTCTTCAGTGCATGCAAACTCAAACTGTACTATACACAGACAAATGTACATGCACACAGACATACATCAAGTGCATTGCATTCTCTGGAGCTTTGGCTTTTCATCCATCTATACTTTCAAGATGCTCTAGTTGAGTTGCACTAAAGGGAAAGAAAGTGACCCAGATTCTCTGGTCGCTATCACCAAGAGTAGAGAGCAGACTCTCAGTGTGGCCCATTTACAATGAACACAAGCCCACCTACTTGGTAGATCTGATCAATGAGACATTATTATAACAGCAGCATGCATTCTTTAATTTAACAACTGATTTAGATGTTATCCAACTGTAACTGAGTAACAGTACAGGGTAATAATGAGTGCTGAAATATGTGCTATGGTTAGGGTTTATGTATTGGAGTGGAATAATAGGGTTCACTTTAATACAGTGAAAAAGACACTCCATTAGCATAACTTAAAGTAGAATAAAGGCCTTTATGGGTTTGTTTGCATTTGAATTTTTTGAAAGTTGGAAGTTTGAATTAACGAGCATTCCATGACCCGTTTGAACATTCCATCAATGTAAGTCTGTTGGATTTTTGTATTTATTTTTTTTGATCATACGCTCTGCAAAAACAGTAAGTCTGTTCAGTTAGAAAATACATAGCACACTATTCCAGACCAGTCTGAAGATCTTTACCTGGTTTGGTGGATGTAGCTCTAGGAGGAGTTAGTGTCAACAATAATGGTCTTAGTTTAGGGATTTAAAAAACAAAAACAACAACTTTGTAGACAGTATGGCCAAGTACACACTGAAGCTAAATTTGGTTGTCAGTTCACCTTTTAATGCTTAATCCTGTTCTGTACACACACAGTTCGATAAAATATGGGAGTGACAAACATCCTCTACAACCAAATTAACTCCTGAAAAATTCAGGTAGTGACGACCGCATTTTCCGCACAAAACCGAACTGAACAACAAGTTGTTAATGGCGTGATTAATGGCACGTGTGAAATGTGTCTGTCTTCTCCTGGTGCAAATTACACAAACAGAGGGATTCATTTATTGCTGTCTGTCTCTCTCATGTGTAGTTTCTCTTATCAGTCCTGCTGTCATACTGATAAACAGCCGTTTAGACAAGCATTTAACAAAACCGCTAAAGAAATGTTTTTAGGTAATAATACATCTGTGGTGGATAATCTCTTTGCTCAAAAACAGCGAAAACAAAACGCGTTAAACAAGGGGCATTCATGTTTCACAGGCACGAGACGCTGTAGCGTTGCTATGGTTATCACTTGTCAATCATCTCAATTGCTGGAGTCAGTCCTGTACCATACACACATGGAATGAAAATTTAGGGGAATCACTCCCGTTTATAAATGCGTCTGTCACTCCCGAAATGTTGTAGTGTGTACGTGGTTTACGTGTGCTTTGCAAAGCCAATGTAATTAATCAAATTGTAAGAATGACAACAGTCAGATCATTGCTAACATGTTTGTGAGATTTTCAAATCAAAGACATACAAACCTTATAGGAACTTTTAACTTTATAAGGGACCCCGCTTATGACCCTAGCTGATGTAATTGATGTGAGCAATTCAAAAGACAGACATGAAAACTTAAAGGGGTCTTTAGAGGGTTCACGGCATGCTCTTTTTTATGTATTATCTTCCCTGAGGTCCATTGATAATGTTAGTGTCATGATCCCCTGTTGTCTGCCCCGTGTTTCACTTGTCAACTGTCATTAACTACACTTCCCATAATTCCCTGCCCTCATCACTGCCCATGCACTTCATTGTTCGCACCTGCATGTCGTTTAGTCATCATTGTGTTTGTGTATTTAAACCCTGTTTGTTCTCCAGTCATGGTCGGTCGGTGAATGTAGATGTTTGAATGTTATCTTTGCCCTCCGTGGATGTTTCTCCAGCCTGTGTTCTTTTCGTGATTTTGTTTTGTTTTCCCATCGTGGACATTTTATTTGTTCCAGTCTTGTTTGTCTTCATAATTTTTCAATAAAACCGCACTTAGATCCTCACCCCTCGTCTGCCTTCATAACAGTTAGTAAAGTAATGTTCACCAAAACATAGTTTAGTAATATATGATCATTTTCCAACATGTCTACTCTCTGGCCCTCTGTCTGAAATGCTCGGTTTTAGCCTAAGCGCCTCCTTAAAATATCAACACAAACGGACACTATTATTATTGGATAACATCGTGCAGTCCCTTGAATACAGACATATTTGAAACCCCCAACATTATAAAGCTACATTTCAGGGTTTACACATAATGCACATCCAACACACTGCATCCTAATATATTTAACTGTTGACTCAAGCACAGCAGAAACATTCAGGAATAAAACGTGTTACTTTCGCAGTGTTTCCAATTAATTACCTAGACTCTAATTTGTCCCGCCACAGTTTCATAGTGAACCGAAAATATTTGTACACTTCTCTAACTTTGTGTTTTGCACTGTGCATCATCGTCCCATGTCTATCTTGTGTTTCGCTGTCTGTCTTTGTGTGAGCGCAAGGTTTCGGCTGTATTCCCTGTCATGCACTCTTCGGTCTGTCTTGTTACATGTCCGGAGCATGGTGTCTGGATCCTGACTTCCTGTCTGGTTCGGTTACGGTCTGTGTCAGGATCCTGACACTCATGCTTCATGTTCTGTCTATTATTGACATGGGTGCATCACGCTTATGTCATCTTGGCAGCATGCACTCGTGTCAATAGTTATGTCTGTCTCTCACAAACATGGGTGTGCCTCGCACTACGCTCTCGTTTCACGCCCGGGTTTATTTGCCTCAACTGTCCCCTGTTGACCCATTTGATTTCTCTCCCTATTTTAGCCTCCTCACGTGTGCTGTCCAGTGCCAGTTCATCTTGTTTGTTCCCCTATGTCCCCCAGCCTGGATTGTCTTTTTCCCTACGGAGTAGTTTATGTTTGTTTTTTCCCCCTTGTGGGAGTTCATGCTGGATTTTGCCTTTGTTTTATTTAAAATAAATCCCCTTATTTTTCTACTCTGCGTTTTGGTCCTGTTCTTCCCTGCTGATCCATTCATTGCTATTTTTTTACTGTTATTTTATTAATGACTGTTTACTAGTCTTGAATAATTACTTAATAACTTGAAAATGTTCTTCCAGAATTAACATATCATTAAATGTCACTAACGATTACTGAAATGTTGGTATTGTGATAATGTATAGACTTTATTGTGCATGGTAGATCTTGCTGCAATAACATGATGAAAAAGTAGATCTCATTCCATAGAAGTGTGAGCATCCCTGCTGTTAATGATGGCGATGGAGACTTTCCTTTATTTGACTACCATATGTAACAAAATAATTATTATATGACAAAAGCCTCCTCCCCTTTCCAGTGCAGTTTACATTTCTGTTGCAGAGAATTGTGTTGACTGCATAGGTACACTAGTAGGTTGGGCATCTGTCATAATTTTACAAAAATATGTTACTTGAGAATGTAACTTAAATGTCCATTTATATCTCCAGACAAGTCAAGCACATGACAATGCTTATTGTCGAGCCCTCAAATGTATGCTCTACTCGATTTTGTGCTTTGACCATTTCTGAGCTGCGTTAAATGCCGTCTTATTTCTGCTTTGTGGGTGTTACATTTTTGCAGTGTCATCACCATTTATATCTATAAAACCCCTCCTCCGCGGTATAAAACCCACCTCCATGGTATAAGACAGGACTGGCAAAAAGTGCTCTTCACTGACGAGTCGCGGTTTTGTCTCACCAGGGGTGAATCAGGGTGGTCGTACTCATGTTTATCGTCGAAGGAATGAGCATTACACCGAGGCCTGTACTCTGGAGTGAGATCGATTTGAAGGTGGAGAGTCTGCCATGGTCTGGGGCGTTGTGTCACAGTATCATCGGACTGAGCTTGTTGTCATTGCAAGCAATCTCAACACTGTGTGTTACAGGGAATACATCCACCTCCCTCATGTGGTACCCTTCCTGCAGGATCATTCTAAAATGACCCTCCAGTATGACAATGCCACCAGCACATACTGCTCGTCCTGTGCATGATTTCCTGCAAGACAGGAATGTCAGTGTTCTGCCATGGCCAGCGAGGAGCCCGGATCTCAATCCCATTGAACACGTCTGGGAGCTGTTTGATCAGAGGGTGAGGGCTAGGGCCATTCCCCCCAGAAATGTCTGGGAACTTGCAAGTAATTGGTGGAAGAGTGGGGTAACATCTCACTGCAAGAACGGGCAAATCTGGTGCAGTCCATGAGGGAGATGCACTGCTGTACTTTATACAGCTGGTGGCCACATCAGATACTGACTGTTACTTTTGATTTTGAACACCCCCCCCCCCCCACCCCATTCAGGGACACATTATTCAATTTCTCTTAGTTGTTGAATCTTTTTATGTTCATAGAATTATTTACACATGTTAAGTTTGCTGAAAATAAAAGCAGTTGAAAGTGAGAGGACCTTTCTTTTTTTGCTTGATATATATATATACACACACACACACACACACACACACACACACACACACACACACACACACACACACACACAAACAATGTATTATGGAAGCATATTTTGTCAGAGGACTAGTTATGATTAAAATCACTAAGATGATGGACCACTTTGTGTTTGGACAAACAGTCATTACATAATAGACATGAATAATGTCCAACATGACTGCATGAGTGGGGTGAATTTCTTGTTCTGTGTTCACACTTAGCCATGTTGATTGGCTCTCACTCAATCACACGTCCACTCTCCGACACTTTCTCCCACTCATTTGCTTTTTTTTTTCTCTTGATAAGCATCCTTCTTTCCCCTCAAAAAGCTGCTTCTACTGTCAGTCATGTAAAGACTGCAGAAAAAAAGACCAACCCTTGTGTTCACAAAACAATTTAGGTTAAATGGGACTGTTTTGGAACACAAAGGATTGCGGCTGGATCAGTTCTTTCTAAGCAGCCATCTGTCAGTAAAAACTGTAGGTCACAATCCTGGAACATTAGGCAACACATTTTCCTGTAGCTCTTGAAATACTTTCTCCTATCCCAGCTTAAACATTCACTCAGTAATATTCATGGTTATGTTACGATGACACCAAGTGCCACAGATGCAGCATCACACATGAACAGAAGCTCTAAGATATAGATGCCTTTATAAAAATGCACTAATTGCATTAAACAGAATAAATAGATAAAGCGACTAATATTTGGCTGGTCATGTGATCAGTAACATACTGTACATAAAGTAGCTTTATTAATAGCCCTTGAAGTGATTGAATGGACAATTGATGTCAGAGTGTTGCAGTCCCACAAAGGAAAGCAAAATGCCAATCAGAGATATCAGATCAAAGTAAATAGAAGATGGAGAAAGAATGAAGTGAATGAGAGGCTTTAAGGTCAGGGAGAAGAAGCTGAGGGGAAGTGGAAGGAGAGGAGGGAAAATGGGTGTGAGATAAAGAAGGGGGAGATGGGCTGGGAAGATAATAATAAGCCTGAGATGTGTTGAGTTTGAAAGCGTTCTGAGAGTGTCCTTTTAAAACACCCTTTCTGCTTCCTTCAACAGAAAAGGAGAAAGAGAGATCAGCCATCTGTCAAGACCTTACACTGCAGACTTACAGCTGATAGCAGGCAGGAGAGAGAGAGAGAGAGAGAGAGAGAGAGAGAGAGAGAGAGAGAGAGAGAGAGAGAGAGAGAGAGAGAGAGAGAGAGAGAGAGAGAGAGAGAGAGAGAGAGAGAGAGCTGACAGCTCTGTGTAAAAACCTGCATTAGCATTCACTGGGCAGAGACAGAATGCATGTAAGGGCAGGACAGAGTGCTGAATCCTGCTGATATTACAAGAAGGCTTTTTAAGCACAAATTATTCAAAAGTGGTCCTTTTGTGAGAAAATTCACTTGCTTCTCTTTCACACACTCTCCGACTCCATTTTGTCCTTGGGGGGAAAATAAACATTTGCTGCTGGATAGCCTTTGTTCTCAGAGTTTATTGGCATTTTAACAGATGAAAAATGCTGGGCAGAGTTAATGGCATGCTTAAGCTTATGGTTTTCATTGCTGTTTAGAACATGTTTTGAGGGACAGTTTATTTATATTAAAATGAGATAATACAGATTTACAGGTAAATTAGAAGGCTTAGAGCACAATACCTCACTTTTGCTGAAAAAAAAAAGCATGACTCCAGCAAGTACTAGCATTCTAATGTAATGCTACGAATTTGTGTTACTTTCTTGACTCTAAAGATTTAGTTTAAAGACTGCAAACTATACACTGATGTATTAGCCTTCCAACTAATCAAATAAAACCATTTAATCCCATATGAGAGTTTTATTTGAAAGATTTTTACAATGTTATTACTGGAAATCCATCTTTTCTTGATTGGACTCTTGTCCCGGGAGTCCTGAACTGTACTATGGCAGACAGACATACATTTTTTTATCATATTAGACAGCCTCTACAGTCATTTATGTCTGTAGTTTGACAGTCTCCTTCTCTAAACTGTCAGTAATAATTAGTGTATTTTACTTTCAATAATGATTGGACAGATTTTGCATGGAATACTTCCATATTACATCCGTCTTCCAACAGGACACCGCACTCAAACTAAACAGAGACTAGTTTAACTAAAATGATCAAGAAAATGTGCAAATCATACACATATTAACCCAACTTCTGTATCTACACATTTAAGAGGAAAATTGTAAAATGACAATTTTCCTCTTAAAACACTTATGTTGTAGTTTCGGTATATTAATAAAGTGTTAAGATTTCACTAAAATGACTGACGTTTTAAACCGAGCAAAGCAATCAATGCTACCAATTTTGCAGTCTTTGCATGTCAGCAGACTGAGATTTACCAGTCTGAGTTTCCATTACCTGGACAATATAACATTTTTGTCATGAATTATTCCACATTAGGTGATCTTGCCAAATCTCAACAAAACCTGACACGCTGTTCCACCATACATGTTCCAGCTAAGGTCTCAGTTATTAAGATGAAGCAATTTTTTACACTTCAAATTATTTTTTTTCTTTGCTGGACTTTTGTCTGCAAAAAATCCTATTCTTTAAAGATATTGATATTTTGTTTGAAAGTCAAGAATAACTTTCAGTTGTCCTAAATGCACAAACTGATAGTAAATTTAACAAACCATATTTTCAAGTAAAGACTAGACACAATTCTAGGTGGCTTTAATTATAAATTCTCAAGTAAAGTTTACTTGGTAATACTCAAGTACATTTTACTTAAGCAATGTAGCACTGAATTAAGCCATACTTTTAAATGTACTTTTCTTAATGTACTTATCCAGCTGGCTCTGAAAAGCCTATAGTGCACTTGGTGTACAAAACATGATGAAGGCAACAATCGACAAAAACATTTTTTAATCATAAACGTGTCATTTTTTGTAAGAAATTAACTTCAGACTTTACAAAATAAGAAGTTCCTAAATGTAACAAAAAAATCAACTATAAGGACGGTGTAAATAAACTTGCAAACAGAAACCATGCAATTAATTTATTATCCAAGCCCGGTGCATGCTGGGAAGGCAAGCTTCAAAAAGTTACATCAAATGTATTTATTTAATTTACCTGTGAAATTTACTCAAATGAGCAAACACTTGTCACGGATCCACCTGACCCCCATGCCACATACACACAACCCTCCCTCTCTCCTGAATACTGATCACCTGCACCTGCCTCCAATTCTCCATTTACTCGTTGTTGGGTCTCAACTCAGAATACAGACTCACGTACCTGCGATCTCTCCTCGTTTCCTCTCCACCATAAATCCAATGATCTCTCTAAGCCTCCTCTCCTACGTCTACCTTCTCCTGTGTGTTTGTCACTCAAAGTATTATCACTACCTGCATCAACACGAACCATCATAAGGTTTCTGTTCATCACATCTGCACAGATCTGCTTATTTACCACTCACCTGTTTTCACCGTTTGTGTTGTGTGTCAATAAACACCTGTCTTTTGGTTCAACACCATCATCGAGTCTGGGTTTCTGTGACAATACTGTAAATATAACAAGTTTTTTTACTTTAGGACTGTGTAAAGCAGTCAATGGAAAGGAGGAGGCGAGAACCGGCTTGTCAATATAAATAATATTTTAATAATAAAACTGAAACAAACACAAACACACATGACGGACATGCCTGTAAACTATATCTCTCTCCCGCACAATCCTCCGTAGTCGGCCTTTATCCCTCTCGGAGGCTTGATTAGCCTGATAAGGGACCGGGTGCATGATCACGACCCGGCCCCGCCCTCCGCCCTGCCACAGACTGATACATGATTACGCTTTGTAAAGCTAACAAACAATCATAAATAATTTGTACTTAAGCTAGAGCATTAATTTTTAAATGTTTGAAATGAGAACAAAGAGTAGAATTTACTTAATATTTTCAAGTTCACACTTTAACTTATTCAATGTATGAACTACTTGATCTTTTCTGCTACATTTACTAAAAAAAAAACAATTCGAAAAAAAGGAAATGCACACCTGAACTGCTCCCAGAAACCGGATCTTTAATAGACAAACAGTGATGTTTCAAATATATTGCTTTTCTTCAGACTTGAAACACAATTACAAAGTTGCCTTCTTAAATAAATCACATGGTCTCACAAAAGTCCCCTGGTTAAAATATTTTTTTGACCTGCCTTTTTTTTGTACTTTTTTGCTATTATTTACTTCACCCTAATTTTTTTTTTTTCATTGGTATGTATTCCTCATTAGTGAGTCACTTTGGATAAAAGCATCTGCTAAATGAATCAATGCAAAAAATCTTCAATAAAGTTTCAAAGTTGATAGCTGCATCAAGCTTGTAATAGAAAAACGAAATATTTCGGTAGCACTCAATAAGTGATACGTTATTGCTGAAAATGATGATGAATGAGAACATACAAAGTCTTATTTCAGAAACATCGCAGATCTATCATTAGATTGAAGATGGCATATTTTTATGAATGAGCTCAGTGCAATGTTTTCTGTAATCATAAAAATATTAACAATCATCCTTGTTTGTGCTCCCTGACCCTGTTTATATTTTCCATTATTTCCCAAAATAATCTAGGACAATCACAGCATTATAGCAATAGATCAGTCTGGTCTACATAGCCCCTCTGTATATGTGTCTGTTCATTAGAGGGAAGTATATCAGTGTGTAGTTCAGCACTTAACTCAGCTTAGTAATCAGTATGAAGAGATAAACCATGGGACATCCAAGCAGCTGACTACTCCACTACCCCATTACATCCTCATGGCGACACTCAGGCCCGAGGCAAAAATTATTCTTAATAATCACAATTGGGAGTCAAAATATGCAGAGGCACATCCATTAGGGGTTTGTTAGAATCTCACCCCTGCACCATCACCCATTATTATCCTATCATTTGAAACCATCCTTTTCCAATAAATACAAAACTATGAATGAATAGGCCTAAATTATTCCAGCCATAAATTGAAAATAAATCTGTTTTTAACTGACATGTGAAAAGTAGTGTACAACAGGAATGAAAGAATTTCATTTCATAGCAACAAGCGCTGCGGTTAACATCTGTATTAAGTCCTTTGAGTGTATTGCAAAGCGTTGTTAAGGAAAAAAATAAATAAGGGCCAGCTGAAAATGTTCATGCAATTCAAGAGTGTTTATTACAGCACCAACAGGCTTCATGGGGTAGACATCAAAGGGAAGCTCTGGTCGCAGAATTTTAACACAGTATAATGAAACCTCCTTCAGCAATACTCCTGTAGTCATGAATTTCGCACTTAGAGTGCTTAGGTGGTTTTATGTGAGTAAAATCCTATCAAATTCAAAGTTCTCAGCCTTCATAATGACTTCTCTGTCTTCTGGCTGGTTCAAAATGACTTTCATCTACTAGTGGAATGCTGATGATGTAGTTTGAGATAAACTCTGTCATCATTTACTCACCTGTTTGACTTACTTTCTTCTGTGAAGCACAAAAAGAGATGCAAGGCAGAATCGACAGACTTTGTCACTTTTCACTTTTATTGTATGAAAAACAATAAAGATTAAAAAATAAATAAAGTCATATGGATTTGGAAGAGGGTAAATGATGACAGTTTTTTCCATTTTGGCTGAACTATCTCTTTAAATGGTCTGCACTTATATAGTGCTCTTTTTAACCTTAGAGGTTACCAAAGTGCTTTACACCCATTCACACACACATTCACATTCACACACCAATGGCGGCAGAGCTGCCATGCAAGGCACTAGCCTGCCATTGGGAGCAACTTGGGGTTCAGTGTCTTGCCCAAGGACACTTCGGCATGTGGAGTCATGTAGGCCGGGAATAGCCAACCCTGCGATTAGTGGACGACCCGCTCTACCATCTGAGCCACAGCCGCCCCTTCATAAGTGATATAAAAAAGTATATGTTTCCCTTTGTACAATGACAATGCATCCTTGTAGTTCCTTCTATAGGGGTATAATAGTAATATGGCAGAGATAATGTCGCTATGGGTCTCTATCGCTAATGCGCATTATTTCATTTGGCTTTGAAGTGAGCTGAAAAGGTAGGACTGAAAAAAAGGAGGGGGAGAAAGCAAAGAAGAGTGAGTGAAAGAGACAGAGATTTCACACAGTGCCTTCCTTCATTCAGAAAAGATCAAAGGTAACATGATTCCTTTTCTTCTCCAGGATCAGAGATTTTTAATGTGTCTGCTGCTCTCTAAAGTGCTGTCGTGCTGAAATGAATGTGGCTGGTCAAAATATAACATCCTTCTGTGACAGTATTGAACATCTCCCCTGTCAAAAACAATTACTATATTATAAAATGCAAAACAGCACTCAATATCAAATGCCATAACATCTTTTACCAAGTTCTTTAAAAGGTTTTGAGGTAATCTATACGCTAGTAACTTATTAGCAGATATTCAAATATAAAACTGACAGTCTTTCTCTTGTGGTAAAATGGACCAAAATCTATTTATGACTCATCTCGCACTCTACACATTTTTGTCCAATCAGATGCTTCCTAGAATGAGAATGACCCTCCTCATAATATCTCCTGCAATCGACTATTATAGCAAATCATTGTTCATGACTGCGATGTAAAAAGGGACGAGCCCATCTATATGTCACGCCCAAACTTCCTATGCAAATAGGAAATATGTCAATGCATGAAATAAAACTGTGTCAGAGGCATAGCTGCCATTGCAACATTATATAGAAGCTATCTCCTCTTTCTAGAGTCAGATTTCCTGGCAGTATTTCTGCACGAAGGTGCTGACGTAAGAGAGAGCCCCAAAGGAGCTCTCCGTGGTGCTGATATTTCCGCTGAAACGTAGTGCTGCTCTTTGCTATGGGCTTTTCAGAGCCAGCTGGATAACCAGGCAACATGCCGGGTCACTTCAACGCCCCTCCTCTTCACAGGCATGAGGAAGCAATACTCAGACTCTAGGCTCTGTGTTAACCAGAACAAGCAGACACATATAGAGCCAAAAGTGACCAACAGCACGTGGAAAGAGACATTGCCAGAGAGTTTTGGCAGGATACACATTCACCACTTCAGCAATATTACACACTGTGCTGAAATGGGCTAGAGATTAAAAAACAAGCACTTGGTGAGACAGGGAGAGTGGGGAGAACGAGAAAAATGAACACAGAATCAATAATTAATGCTAATTCCATAAATAACTACTCGAATTATATTGTAGTTAATGTTTTCATTATATTATAGTAACATCTTTGTTCCCATCCATTTAACTTTTCACAATATTTTCTGCCACTTCAAAACGTTTTGTGAATTTTTAGAGCTTTAACAGGACTTCAATGTAGGCTGTAAATTTAGCAACATTTAGATTTTACTTAAAAATGTAAGGCAGCAATTAAACATTTTGGTGTGTTTTTAAATTTGTAAAGCATTTCATCATGTAACAACACATAGAGACACACACATATTATCATTTATCATCTATAAAGACACTTACACTATAGGTCAGAGAAAGGTTGGCATGTGGCAAAGCCCTCACAGGGCCGGCGGTTGACACTGTGTCATCAAATCTGCTGTATGTTCAGTAATCTGTCGGATCAGTAAAATCATGGAAATGGGAGACATCACACTGCAGTAATCTTCTGCAATGAGAAAAGTGTGTGTGTGTGTGTGTGTGTGTGTGTGTGTGTGTGTTTAATGGGAGAGGCTATAGAGGCAAGTACACAGAACATCGACCAACCATTTAAACCAAGTATAATTGCACAGGATTACAGGAAATGAAATCAACACAAGCTCAGCCTGCATGTCACCAGCCACTAGAATGGTTGAAAGACAGGCCCAGTGGCATTAAAGAGGAAAGAAGGATGTAAATGACCAGCAAGGATACAAAAATCTCAAATAAACTTAAAGGTTAAATGTGTACTTTCTTTACCTGTATTTACCCAAGTTATCTTTTTACATTAAGCTGGCAGAGGCAAATACATTTCAGCATTGAAAAATGACACACATCACCCTTTACAATGACTTATCAGGTTGATGTATTAAATCTGCATCAGATATCCTTCATGTTTTCAGAAATAAAAGAATATGCACAGAAAATAAAATATTGATTTAGAATTGACTATGATTATAATTATTTTTCCCCCACATATATCATTGGGCTCTATGGGATGGCTCTATATGGGACAGCAAATTCAACAGAACATGGTTAATGCAAAACTTCCAAACTTACAGTAGCTTAAAAAGTTATTAACATTCAAACTTTCTTCAGAGTGTTAAAATAATACAAAAGACACCAATACATCTTGTTGTTTTTCAGTGGAAACCTTTTATTTCACCATGACACAATAGTGTACCAAGCCATCGAAGAAAACAATACATCATTTTTACATAAGGTGCAACTTAAAACATTAAAGTAAAGAAATATTTTAAACAACATGAGAAACAAACACATTAAATAAACAATTCACAACATCAAGATATTCATTTCACTGTAAGGGAGCTTAAACAACCATAAATACAGAAAGAATTAAACACTGCCTCTGGTAATGCCCGTCTGCCTTTTGGTCATTTACAAATGAAGTTTAAGGGTTCTTACCAAGTCTGCAGTCTTCTGAACCCATTAAGCAAAATCACTGTCATAACTGAATGAGATTTGCTAAATTTGACCTAATAATGCATCATGATTTCCAATAAATTTGTTGATAATTGACAATTAAACACAAATCATCAAATACGCCAAGCGAATTTGCAACATTGCTCAAAGCTGAAATGATGCTGTCATCAGGTGGTTGCTTCTTTATCTTTTGTTATGTGGCTGAAAAGAGTGCTTTAGGGACTAAGTCATCTGTATATTGTTTATGTTATAGAACACATGAAGATTTAGTATAAAATGTTCTTCTGAGGGGATGAAACTGTACAGGGAGCAGAGAAAGAGAAAGAATGAGTAGACTTGGGAGATGAAAGAAAGAGAAAGAAATGTTTTGCAAAAAATCATATCTTTCATGAGTATCTTTGTATTTTATTTATTTGCCTGATATGTAAAACTTTTTCAGGGAATATTTATTTCCAAGAGTTTTAGAAGAATACGTCAGCACTGTAGGTCAAAACAATTCAAGTGAATGGTGGCCAGAACTTTTATGGTCCAAAAAGCACATAAAGGCAGCATAAAAGTAATCCATATGACTCCAGTGTTTAAATCCAAATCTTCAGAAGCGATAAGATAGGTGTGGATGAGAAACAGATCAATATTTAAGTCCTTTTTTACAATAAATTATCCTCCCTGCCCAGTAGGTGGTGATATGCACAAAGAATGTGAATCACCAAAAACAAAAGACGAAGAATGTAAAAGTGAAAGTAGAGATTTATAGTAAAAAATACTTAAATATTTACCTTTTTTTCACTCACACCTATCATATCGCTTCTGAAGATAAAGATTTAAACACTGGAGTATTATGGATTACCTTCATGCAGCCTGTATGTGCATTTTGGACCTTCAAAGATCTGGGCACATTTTACTTGCACTGTATGGACCAACAGAGCTGAAATATTTTCTAAAAATCTTTGTTTGTGTTCAGCAGCATAAAGAAAGTCATACACATCTGGGATGGCATGAAAGTGAGTAAATGATGAGAGATTTTTCATTTTTGGGTGAACTATCATTTTGTCTTGTAGCACTGACATATTTTGAATTTAAGATTTTGATGTGAACATTATTATAGGAAAATGTACTAATATTCATGTTAAAATATCTGAAAACAAGTCTAAGTATCTTATGCAATTTTACCTCTTAGATATTTTACTGGAAAACAAGACAAATATACTCATTAAGAATATGTTTTGGTTTTGCGGTGTAGAGAGAGCAGATCAGCCATTTTTGGATTTGAATAGAACTAGAGGCACAGAGGATCCACAGAGCAACAGATGTGACCATTCTGTAAGCAGATAAAAAAGAGAGGAAAATAGAGAAGGAATAGATAAATTCAGACATTAGCCAAAAAAGAAAGGTACAGTAGCTACTCATACACTCACATCCTGTATTCAAGCTATTTCTGTACAGTGTGAATGTTTGTGTCAAGCATTGAATACACATCAATACACCCTCTCACATAGTGTAGATGACCTTGGCTAGCCATAGAGTGTGTGCTTTAATAAGTAGATGAATTATCTGAAGATTCTCTTCTACAGCTTTCATCTCTGTTCATTGCTTATTGAAGCTTCAGAATCACCAATCTCACTGCATCCAGGACAATTGGCTTTGCCAATACTCAGCAAGCTGCCCATGTTTCTTAACTATCTATAAATGTTTTTGTTAAAGCTGAAATTAGTAATTTCTTTGCCACTATCAACAAACGGTCTTCCATTGGTCAAATGGATAATCCTGCCTCCAAATTACACCATTGGTAGAGGCAATGTTGCTGTGCTGGTCTGGTCAGGATGCTCATACAAACAGAGCAATATTTAGAAAAAGCCACACTTTTCGGGATAATTAACTTACCAATGGCTAGGATAGGAGAAAGTATTTTGACATTGAAAAATGACACACTTTATTTTGTTTTCGACATTTCTTTTTTTTTTCATGAATACCTTTTATATGCACCAATTCAATAAATCAAAGCTGCTTCTGGGCACATAAACAAAGCCATTGTCCTTGACTGGTTTGGTATGGTTTTGGTATTTTTAGTATGTATATTAAAATATATATTCCCCAGATGTCCATGAAACCTGAAATCTGCTAATATTTATTAAAATATTTTGTGAATCTATATTTTTTTTTATTATAATGGTTGATTATTAAATAAATTATTATTATGGTTACATTTTGTCCCCCAGTCCTGACTATGTCATTAAAGTAAATACTCAAATATACAATAATAAATACTCAAATATGCAATAATAAATACTCAATGTACTCTGTCTCTGTGAATTGTAATGTGTCAGATGGTGGTTATGTAAGTGTGAAGTACCTTGCACTGGCAGAGGGAACACTCCGTGCCATGTTTGGTCCAAGCGGAGCCGCTGAAGCGAGTGACTCCGTACTCGTCCACGCAGGTCTTGGTGATGTCATTTCGGATGGTGTCGGCCAGGCAGGGGTCCATAACACAGCGTGGACAGCACTCGCCCTCTGGAACCACTGTAAACTCACAGTCAGAGACCGTAGGACACAATATCGGCCAGCAGTCTACCTCTCCTCTCTGAAAAAACAAAAAATGCAGATTGCACACTTTCAAAAGAGAGTAATATGGGTTTGGAACAACATCAAGGTGAGTAAATGATGGCAGAACTGTCATTTCCCTTTAAGGTGCTGCAAAAAATAAAACCTGCACAGTAACCTGGCAATTGTGTTTGCACTGTATATGTGTTCTTGTGTTGTGCTCTCTGATCCAGAAAGAGCAAGAATGAAGGATCAATATTACATACAACCGGCCAATGCTGGGTCTAATTTACTCACATGCATAGAAACACACACTGGGCTGAGTTCTGTCTCCTCAAATGTTCTTGAAGACTTTATATAACATCAGTTAGACAGGAGGTGATGTGTCAAAAAAAAAAAAAAAAAAAAATACATACATATATATATATATATATATCAAGCCTTTGATTCTTTTTGGATGTTTTCCAGAGATGCAAGGACAAACTGACGGATTACCTGAAATGTCAAACATCAAAGTGTTTGAAGGTCATTTCCGGAAAACAAGTGTGTGCTACAAGTGTGAGTGAGACTGACAGAGCAAACTAAACTGTGTGTTCATAGCTCACTCAAAAATGAGATTTATCATTATTTACCATCATGTCAATTCAAATCTGTATACTCGTATTTTGTCTGTGAAACGCATAATGAGACATTTTGAAGAAAGTTTTATTTACAATGACAGATGAAAGTGACCATGACTGTTGTGAATCAAAAAGGGCAAAAAACGAAACATCGAGGCACCTTAAAAGTAATCCATATGACTTGTGCTCTATATTCCATGTCTTCTGGAACCATAATAAAGATTTTTATAAGGAAAAGACATTCCTCATTCTATTATATCCTATCTTATATCCTATTTTCTCTCTTTTTTCATGTCTCTTCCTCTCTTTTAAGTTTTTTGTTTCTTCTACTTCACAGAGAACAAGAGAAAACTGATTAAAAGTAGGTTTCAAATTTTAAAAGGGGTTGAAAATGACTAAAGACAGTGCTGACTGATAAAGAATGTGCAAACAGGTAATAAAACAATAACATAAAAGTGACACACACAAAAAGGATGTAGTGAAACCTAATGACTAAAGAAATGTTAGTACAGGCTTGTTGTGCAATGGATCGGTTTGAATATGTTCTTTTCTAAAAGCCGATTTAATGGACACAGATTACACCCTGTCTAGGATTAAAAAGGGTTTTCAATTGAAAGTTATTAACCAACTGTCCAGAAGTCATCAGCAGAATTCATTACAAGCTCACAAGTTTAGCAGTTTTAAACCCAGAGGATAAAGCTTTTTTTCTCAGTGTACAAAAAATCTCTCTGAGAAAAAGTGCACAGGGTCAAATTAGCCTCTAACAGGTTTTGAACCTTTTGAGACCATTGTCAGCTCACTGAGAGGAAAGGATTTCCACCAGAGAGAAAGATCGAGTTAGCTGGTTTTACAATATCTATCAGTGCACAGGAGTGATGAATTCCAGTGGGGCTGCAGTGTTAAAAGTTTGGTGCAAAATTTCCTGAATGGATATTGTCGAAAGTTTCACTGTGACCAGCAGTTTCTCTAAAACAGATCATTGCACCAGGATGTAACACACAGAATGAATTTAAACTGATCCTTTTGTATGTGTAAAAAGAAGTTGTTAAAAGGGAGAACTTCTACACTTTTACGTAAACTCAATTTCACACTTTCGTTAATCAGGATGGGCCAAGTCTCAGAAAACTGAATAGTCGTTATTAATATATGGCATTATAACTTTGGGCAGTTATGTATTAATATGTTTTCATGTAATTTAAGGTACAAGGTTATTCTTCAAAATGCCAAATATAGGGAATTGAAAAATGCAAAATAGAGCATTAGTCAATTGTGTAATAAATGCACAGTAGTTACACAGAATAGACTTTCTTGCTTTTTCCAGAAGAATTTCTAATGTTTTCAGCAATTGTTCTTGAAATATAATATAATCATATAATATTCAAAATATTATATATGTACAGTTATATAATATATAGTACCTATATAGTACTGTGCAAAAGTCTAAGGAACATAAGATGTTTCACAAAAACATTTGTCTTAATAAAATATAAATGTTAGACTCTCAAACATTCCTTTTGCAAATAGAATAGAATAGAAGAACAGGGAGCCCTGTAACAGATGTCATGGCCCCCACAGAGCCCGCCACTGGACATCGAGTCTGGGATTACATGGAGAGACAAATGAGACCGCTTAAACTGATATAAGAACTGTGGCGCTTTCTCCAAGAAGATTGGAACATCCTATCTGTCAACAACCAAGTGTCCAGGTGTACCTAGGAGAATTTGTGCTGTTTTGAAGGGAAAGGTGGTCAAACCAGATACTGATTTACTTTTTAATGTTTACTGGACTTTGTATGACATTAATTGATAAATGAAAAATATTTATGGCATTATTTGGTTATTAGTTACACAATGGTTCTAATAAAGTACCCAATGTGGTCTTCGGCTGTTGTAGACCATCCGCCTAATGTTTCAACATGTTGCGCTTTCTGAGATGCTTTTCTGCTCACTATACTTGTACCGTAGCCTTTATGTCAGCTTGGAACAGGCTGACCATTCTCTGTTGACTTCTCTCATTAACAATGTGTTTCTATCCGCAGAACTGCCACTCACTGAATGTTTTTTTGTTTTTGGCACCATTCAGAGAAAATTCTAGAGACTGTGTGTGTAAAAATCCCAGAAGATCAGCAGTTACACAAATACTCAAACCAGCCCATCTGGCACCAACAATCATGCCATGGTCAAAATCATGGAGATAACAATTTTTTTCAACATTCTGATGGTTGCTCCTGACCCATATCTACTTGATTTTATGCATTGCACTGCTGCCACACGATTGGCTGATTAGATAATCGCATGAATAAGTAGGTCTACTGGTGTGCCTAATAAAGTGCTCAGTGAGTGTGTATAGCACATTATATACTGTATATTATATTATATAGTGAATTTTTTTTTAATAATCACCTTGAAATAAAAATGTTCACTTTAATTGTAATGCTGATAATATAACTGGTAAGAAATAAATTGTAATCAATTATTAATATATTCAAATGAAAGAATATTTTGGGGAAATAAAAAAGAAAAGACCCCACTGTATAATGCTCTGCTTTGTCTATAAAATAAAAATAGATAAATAAATAGATAGATAAATAAATAAATCAGACAGCTCAGACTATTAAATAACATGACTCATGGCTTAGGAGACAATTGTAGACAAGAGAGTAACTATTCACTACGCATTAGCACACTGTTATGTCGTAGTGTTGCACTTACTGGCCATAATGCCCAGATTTAGTTTATCATTGGTAAAAGAAATGCATTTCCACAGAGTTGGCCTTGCATGCTGCACTCACCATGCACTGGCACTGCTGGCAGTTCTCCACCCAGGTTTCTCCATTGCTGTAAGCTAGCAGACCGTTCTGGTGCAAACATTGAGAACTGATGCGTGGGTCACATTCAGGACAGCAAAGCAGGTCCACTGTGGGATTCTCACAATCACACACCATCCGTCTGCACATCACCAGCCCTGACTACAAAAAGAGATTGAGACAGAGTGAGTAAAATGTTCGTAAAATGTAGTTCACTCAAAGAGTGTTTAAAATGTCAAAGAATGCCACATTTTCAAAAATGGGTTCCAGATAAATGATTTAATTAAATTTAATTATTTCGTTTTTTGTATTTATTTGGCTTATTTTTCCTTTTCACTTCAGTTCATATATTTTGTTATTTAATTAACCCTGTTTATTTCTGTAGTGTCTATTTCAGCACTGTAAGTAGTATATGCAATATTTGTCATGCAGACAATCTTGTTTTGCTTTTTGGAAAAAGCTGTTTTGACTCTGACTCTGAGCATATTCCATTTATCCATTCAAATTTGTCTGCATATCAACCTATTAGCTTTTTCCAGCTCACCTGACAAGAGCAAATTGAGCACCTGTCGTCATCCAGCACCCAGATCTGCCCGTTGTGTTTCACTTTTCCATCATGAGCGCAGTCTCCTGTGCAGTTCTTTCCGTGAGGACACCGGCAGTCATATCCTCCATCCACGTTAAAGCACACAGTGTCATTAGCACAAGTGTGCCTTCCTGTCTCACATTCATCGATGTCTACCAACCAGAAAACAGAGAAAGAAACCAAACATAATATATCCAAATGAGAGTCACTGTTTAAATCCAGATTCACGTACAGCACTAAAACATCTCAAGTTTAGCTTTCATTGTTTATTTACGAACAGTCATCATAGACAAGTTACCTTCACATGACTCTCCATTGGCTGAGAACATTCCGTTGTCATGGTAGCCATCGCGGCACTCGCAGTGGTACCAGCCAGGTAGGTTGACACAAGTGGCTCGACTGTCACACTCCACAAATCCATCCAAGCACTCATCAATGTCTAAGGAGACAAGATGGAGACAGAGGTAAGAAAACTCAAGACAGTTGGGTTTTCCAATTTATGGACTCAATTTACTTGTACTCGCAGTTCTCAAACTCTCAATGAGCACTACGTGACTAATGTCAGGTAAGAATTTTCACATAAATCATCATATATATAAAATAAGTATACAAATGTTGCACGTTATTAAATATGAAGTTGAATTTATCTGTCATGGCCAGAAAGACACTTAAAGGTATAGTTCACCCAAAAATGAAAATGGTCTCATCATTTAATAACCCTTATGCCATCTAAGATATATGTGTATTTCTTTCTTCTGCAGAACACAAACAAAGATTTTTAGAAGAATATCTCAACTGTGTAGGTCCATACAATGCAAGTGAATGAGTACCAATATTTTGAAGCTCCAAAAGAACAAAAAGGCAGAATAAAATTAATCCATAAGACTCCAGTGATTAAACTGATATCTAGAGATGGGATATGATAGGTGGCACTTTGAATTATTCATGCATATCCTCACTTACAAGAGTTTACAGTAAAAACTGACTTAAACATTGATCTGTTTCTCACCTACACCTATCATATTGCTTCTGAAGAGATGGATTTAACCACTGGAGTCAAATGGATTATTTGAATTATGCCTTCATGTGCATTTTAGAGCTTCAAAATGTTGGTACATATTTACTTGCATTGTATGGACCTACAAAGCTGAAATATTCTTTTAAAATCTTTGTTTGTGTTCAGCAGACGAAAGAAAATCATACACATTTGAGATGGCATAACGGTGAGTTATTAATTTTTGTATGAACTATTCTTTTAAAATACATTTAAAGGAATAAAGCTACTTTTTTAGAAGTCAAAATGAAATAATTTCAATTAATATATTGTGTATGTTAGAAGTGCATTTTGGACTAATTTACAAAGAGTACAAAATAAACAATTAAACCTATTTCATTGAAGCAAGCATTAGTAAAATAAATGTACATGTTTCTACAATGTTTTGGATATTGTAATGCAGCCAATGCAAGATTTTAGATGTGCATTTGTAAATTTTATGATGCTTTTATAAAAAAAAAGCTTAAAAATGGAAACAATGCATGCAGAAGCAATTAATCCAAGGGAGAACACAATACAAGTAGTGTTACCATACAAAATTTCAATTGAGTAACAGAACAGTACAACACTATTATGTGTTAATCTATCTCAACTGTTTAATGGTTACAAAAACAGTCATAAAGTGCAATGCTCATGTTGTGTTATGCTAAACTGTATAGTACTGCTTCCACACCCTTCCCAAATTCTTAAATGGATAAAAATGTTAATAATCATCTTTTAGTTCTGCTTGCACCAAACACAAAGAAAGTGACACAAAAAGAGCTTTGCAATGGCTGCTAATGATATCTCAAAAGAGTGTATCCAACAGCTGTAGGTAATGATGCTCTTCACAACCTATTCAACCAATTCCATGTCCTTGGATAAACATGACATAAAGAGCTATGCACAGCATCTCTCACAAAGAACTGAATAGTGACTAATCGACTTTTTACAGATTTACCAAATACTGTTTGGAGTGTGGTTCACTTCACCCATCTAATTACAATTCGAGGGAGAATTGTGCGTTGTATTGTGTTTCAATGTCAAGTTCACCATCTGAAATAAATGCAAGGCTGTGTAAAATAGAATTTGATGCATCCTGTATTTGTGTATGTGTATGTGCCTGTAGCCTTGAATATCTGTGAAAGAGCACAGAGTATGAGAAACTGCTTTAAGGACCCGCTTTAAGGATCTCATGAATTAGGTTTCCAAGTGCAGCATGTTAGTACTGCATGAGCTGAGAATCTTTCATCAGAAAAGAAATGTCTGAGAATTTTTCTTGTAAGCGTTCCAGATTTCTCAAGCATTTTTACATATCTCCCTCCTCTGACTTCCACACTTTGGTAAAGATTTCAGTCCCTAAACACCAAATAAAGAGATGAGAAAAAAGGAGAAAAATTGTGAAAATAACACAAACACTGCTGAATAATACATAGATGTAGGCAGTGCTGATGACATTTATTCATTTTCTTCCTTGAGCACAACCACACACACACGCCCCACTCATAACCCTCAGAGGAATGGCTGGCATTTGTGCTGTCAGTAAAAAGTAGCAAGTATTGATTGACTGTGTATTCAGGGGCAAACCCCCAGGGCCTACGCTGTCCTGCCGGCCCGCCACTAATTTGTCAGGGAATGTCACAAGTAGACAGCACAATACATAGTCTATGTCTTATTTACTCCTTCTTTGCGCCCCAAACATTTGGGCTCCATAAAGGTGAAATGTATTTTTCTATGTTCATATAGGCATACTTCTTTATGTATGCATGCAAACAGTGAATGAATAAATTCCAGACATACTTCATCTGGGCATTGACCAGTGACCCACATGTATGACGTTATAACAACAACCTGTATAGTCTTAACTATCACTAAAACGCAGAATGAGCCTTTTTTGTCTGCAAGCACTTTTCATGTGGAGTTCAAAGAGGCACTTGATGCTGACAATGATGCTATGAAGCGAATCATGAACACAGCTTCACGATTGCTGTTGCAAAGTGGATAGCCACAGCCTGCCGGTTGATTAATGTTGTGGTGGATGTGAGTTTAAGAGATGTAATGCCCATTGCAATGAATATTCAACCTATGTGGGGACTAGTTCTTTCAATTCGTCAACTTCCCACTTAGACTTTAAGTAACGTTTAATGTTACTTGAAGTGGTGCTATTTTAGTGCATTTCTATTTTAATACTGTGGAAGGCTTTGTTTGCAAAATGTTAATAAAGCAATATATTGTATAAATATATATATATTGTTACATATTTTTTGTTTTCTTTCCTAAAAAGGAAATAAATCCATTTTGACAGGAAAACAATATATTTAGAGTCAAATTTCAGCACTTCACAATTTGTGATTAATCGCGATTAACTACGAAAAATGTATTACGATTAAAAATTGTAATCAACTGACAGCGTCGTAATTAAAATGCGTGATTTCTATCACAAGTCCCAGCCAGGGCTTTTGTTGTACATCAAACAGCATCAATAGGTCCTTTCTTCATCTTTTTATCATGGAAGCGCTGTTGTGTGTGTGTGTGTGTGTGTGTGTGTGTGTGTGTGTGTGTGTGTGTGTGTGTGTGTGTGTGTGTGTTTGTGCAGAGAGTCTTTCATTTACTAAGATAATGACCTCCACGGCGCTATCAAAGAAAAGAGGGTAATGGTACGCTGCATTATGCTAAGCTTGTAGGTTCACCTTGGTAAAAGGGCTCTGGTGTGTGTATGTGTGTGTGTGTGTGTGTGTGTGTGTGTGTGTGTGTGTGTGTGTGTGTGTGTTTGTATGGGCGTGTTTATTTGGTTTACGAGGACAATTTTTTAGGTTACAAACTGCTAATAACAAGAGTATTATGCTATAAATGTAGTTTATGAGGACATTTCTAGTGTCCCCATAATTTAAATAGCTTAAAAAAACATTAAACGATGTAAAAATGCAGAACGTTTTCTGTGAGGGTTAGGTTTAGGGGTTGTGTTAGGGTTAGTGGATATAATCTATAGTTTGTACAGTATAAAAATCCTTATGTCTATGGAAAGTCCTCATAATGATAGGTAGACCAACATGAGTGTGTGTGTGTGTGTGTGTGTGTGTGTGTGTGTGTATGTGTGTATATGTGTGTGTAATGACTCCGGGTAGACATATTACAAAGGTTCCACCCTTCCCAACATGCACTTATATTGTATTAACTGTAAATATGTTAATCGCAAGTTAAGATTTTTCAAATGAAACGCATATGTTAACGTGTTAATTCTAACAGCACTAATGTATATATATATATATATATATATATATATATATATATATATATATATATATATATATATATATATATATATAAATACAGTATGTATATCACTTACATTTGAAAAGAGCCATCCGAATTGTGGTTCACCGCCATTCTTTGAAATAAAGCGTTTTGAATGAGATTGTAAATTGTCCAGTCGATCTGCACTTCAGAATCATGCCGGAAATAATAGGTCATCCGAGTATTTTTTGTTTACTGTTTTATGATTACTGAGGATTCAGGACATATTACTCCACTGAAATACTCTTTTGGCATCCTATTTATAAGGGAAGTATAGATATTCACATGCAGTATGTCTGTTTGTTTGACTAATGGAATACAGGGAGAGTGTTTGGGAAAGCTGTTGGAAAACAATTATTTCAAACATTATTTTTGCAAATCCGTTGTGGTGTAGAAATTACAAACTTCACCTTTAATTGTGTGCAAGCCAAGTATGTTACCTCATTTTCAGGACTGAGGGACCCAAATGTAATAATTTAATAAAACCCCAACTGAAAAACCCACATCAGTCAACTACTACTCTAAATATAGAGAGTAACACTGTCAGTGTATGGCCACTTTTTCTGCTGTCTGGGTTCTAGAAGTATTTTTCCCATTAAATTTCTCCATAGGGATTTCATAAAATTCTTCATTAAATGGTTCTATATCAATCAGCTTAGAAGAAAATCAAAACATTACAAACTTTGAATTGAAGCAAAACAGCATTGAAAATCAGACAAAAGGGCAAAGGTACAAGGTGTACACTTACTGTAATTTAATGAGGGAATGCACTACAAACACATGGACCATTGTGAATGACGTAGTTGAATAAAAAAAACATGGAACATTTTTGTATTTGATTTAAAGTTGTTAATTATAAGAATGGAATCAATAAATGTAAAATATTCAGATTTATACAAATATAACCATTTTCACCAATCTGAGATATCAGGTGAAAATTGAAGATCACATTTCAGATAAACTTGTTATCGTTGGGGACAAGGTCCAATCTGAACATAATCAAAGAATTACTGAGGAAGGTGTACTATACAGAACAGAACAATCACTTTTTGAGTGAAAGTGCCAAGTATAGCAGATAATCCAATCCTGTGGGTGCCGACTAAAATAGTTACGGGTCCACAGTGGAATCTTCTAGTCTATTTCATCAGGGATGATTCTTCAAATGGTAAGTCATCAATCCATTCAGTCCCTTTACATCTTGGCTGTTCCCACCCCTATCTCCTTCATCTGCTCCACTCTTGCTCTTTTTCTTCAATTCATCCTTCCCCTCCCCATCCCTCCACACTCACGCTAATGAACAGATT